>NC_052630.1:76446182-77085468 GCF_016161935.1 Mauremys reevesii
AACCTGACTGCTCCTAAATCCATATTTAGATGCTTAAAAAAAGTGGTTTTAATTTCAAAGATGTTGAGCACTTGCAGCTTCCACGGATTTAAGTGAGATTTGTTGGTGTATTCTGAATATCAGGCCATACTTATTTTGGGGCCTAAATAAGGATATAGGAGTCTAACTTTTGGTACACATGAGATGATTAGGGAAAATAATCACTTAAAAAATGTAACTTCATGACTCAACTTTCATCTCTGTGCCTTTTTTTATGAGGCCCTCTACACCTGCATCCCTGACCCAAACTGACATGCTCTTGTCCCTCCTTAATCTTATTCCTGATAAGATCCCTATAAACTCATGGCCTAACAAACCAAAACAGACCAGAATAAGGAGAAAAGAGAAATTTCAGAGATGGGGGAAGAAGGGTAGGAAATCAAAAGATCAAAAGCAAAAAAGAATAACCCCAAACCATGGAACTAACTGAAAATGCTCAACTTTACTGCTTAGTCACTTTCACTTTTGTTGCATCCCTTTTCTCTTCTTTTGTGTATTATATTGTAAACTCTCTCTAGGGAACTTGTCTTCATACTTGTCAGCAAAGAAGCTGTCACACCTTAGGCACAATATGAAAATAAGTAAGAAATAATGCCATAATAATATTAAAAGACAATTATATACATGAAAAGATTTTAGCCTGAGATATTTACCACTCATGCAAAGAATTCAATTCATAATATGGACTTCAATTTGCAAGGACGCACACATCTTTCAGTTTTAAGACAATATTTAGTAATGTAGGTCCCAATTCTGCAAACATGAATATGCATAACTTTACTCATATGAGTAGTCCCATTGAACTCATGTATTCATGTATGTTTTTGCAGGATTGAATCCTAAATTATTTACTATATAGGCTTGAATTGGAAAGGTCATGTATATATTATGGATATTTATTTATTTATGTAGCACTTTATGGGCAAGTATGAAGACAAGGCCACTGTTCTGAAGAAATTACAATTTATTGACTTCAATAGGCTTTGGATTAGGCTTTAAACAGACAATTTGCAGGATCGGAATGGAATCAACCAAATAAAAGTGATTGAGCAGCGACATTTTTCTCCCTCTTGATCTCTTCTTTTTGTTGGGTTTTTTTTGTAGGTGTTGTTTTTCCTCCTGCGCATAACCTCTGTTTCTTTCCTACCTCTTCTGGTCTACTTTGTGTGAACTTGTTAGGATGGCAGTTCATAAACATCTTGTAAGAAGTATATTTTAAGGAGAGGAAGGGTTCTGGCAGATTTAGGAGGCCTTATGGTGCAGAAGGTACAGGGATTAAATTGGGACAACACAAAAGGGATGCTTAGTCACAGAGTTATTTGTTTTGTTTTTCTTTATCTGAAGTCTTCAACAGCAGATAATTTAAATAGCATATACTATTGTGTCCAAAACTTCATGGCGAGTTGAGGACTCAGCACAGGATTGGGCCCTATACCACTAAGGTTTCAAATCTTACATTCCATTGCTTCATTGGAAATTTGAGGTGTGCAAGGATTGCAGGATCATGACCTTAGGAAAGAATAAAGATTTTTCTTACTGTTTTGTAATAATGAGTTATTGGGTAGACATCTTTTTTGTTATGGCTTAAGTTTTATTAGTTAAAAATCATATAAAGATGCCAAACCTTTGATCCCTATTCCAGTAGGAGTCTTAAGGAGAATATGTGAAATAAAATTGATTATTTTCCCATTAGCATTCATTTTCCCTACATCTTGTATCCATTGTTTTGGAATTTCATGACTGGGTTATTTCCCTCTTTACTGGACTTTCTCTAGTTACTCTAAAACTTTTTTAGAGGGTCTGGGACTTTGTTGCTACATCCAGTTCCAGGGTCACTGACCACTTATATCTTCCACTGATTTAATGTAAAACAGTGCTTTTAAATTCACATACAGTACAAATTGCTGCATAGTCTTGGCCCCTCTGACTTTCATGACTTTCTCACCCCACACCTCTGGGTCAGTCTTTTTATGCTAGGTCTGAAAGCTTACTAGCCATTCTATGTATGGGGAATAGTCTTTTACATACTATGCTGCTCATTTATGGAATTCTATGCCTTTCAGGATTAGGCTGTCCAAGTGACTGTGAGAATGTAAATCCAAATTTAAAACATTTTTGAGGAGCTATTTTTCTTTGATTTCTTCCGATGCGTGAATTACTTTTTGACATTTATATGAAGGATGAAATATAAATGCAAGAGATCGTTAAACTGTCTGCCCATATATCTTCAATAGTAATTCTTTTGTTTAAAGTATGCCTTTTTACTTTTACTTTTGACAGTAGATTAGCATGAGCATATGTTTATTAGCAAAAGGTGAATTTGATGGCAGCACAAGCTAAAGTATATATGAGATCCTTCTATTCCCTAGGGTCCTATGGTAGAGCCATTCTGTGAAGCTCTGGAATAGGCTTCCGAAGGAGACTGGAATCACCATCGCTGGAGGTTTTTAAGAACTGGTTGGACAAACACCCTTCAGGAATGGTCTACATTTACTTGGTCCTGCCTCATCACAGTGGGCTGGACTTGATGATTTGTCGAGGTCCCTTCCAGCCCTACATTTTTAGGATTCTGTGATTCTAATAGAACTCTGAAGTCAGTGAGAGGTCTGCGTTCAGGGAAGCTGAAGAATCTAGCTAACCAATAATTATTTGTATAGGGTAAAGTTTTTGAGGACTACTTAATTCCTACACAAATTGTATGTCAAACTCAATATATTATATTAATTGTTTTAAATCACCAATTTTAATCATGATTTAAATCCGAAAGCAGGAAACAGTAATTTAAATCAGTGATTTTAATTGTGATTAACTTTTATAGCTATTTTCCTAAAGAAAGGTTCATTCTTATTGGTAGGTAACCATTAAAACATGTTGATTTTCAACTAAATATAGCCTTTAGACTAAATGTGGTGCTGCTTTTTGCTAACTAGGAAGATATACTGCATTTATACACATTTATTTAAACAGGTATGTAAGTTAACTTACATTTATTGAGTTTCTTAATTTTTTCATTTTTTATTATGTTGGAAAATGGTGAATGATGCATTTACTAAATGATTAATTTTTTTTACTTGTGTCAAGTTCTATTAGGATGGAAATTAAAATTCAATTAAAAATGCACAAAACTATTTTTTTTTAAATTAAATGACACTATTCTTATGTGCTGGATACAGAAGAAAAAGGTTAATATCCAAACATGTATTGCATTTAAAACTAACACTTATTAAATAAAGGAGTGTTGTCTGCAGTTACTGGATTTAACTGATTTCTGGTTACTACCTCCTTCAAGATTTTAGAACTAGTCAATCTCATTCTCTCACACCTAGTATTTATTCATAGAATGGATGAGGAAAACGAGCTTTCCTGTTTTTCCAACTCCCAGTTGGTTTCTTTACTTTGAATGAACTTGTCATTAAAGTGAACTAGTTGAATAAACTGAAACAAAGAGGCTACTACTGTCAAAAGCTGGCTTAGCGCCTCAAGTAAATTCTGGTTACACGTGCTTAGCCAGTGACTCTACCAATTCAGTATTCTGACTTTCTTTAAAATTTGGCAGAAAATATCATAGACTATCATAGAATATCAGGGTTGGAAGGGACCTCAGGAAGTCATCTAGTCCAACCCTCTGCTCAAAGCAGGACCAATCCCCAACTAAATCATCCCAGCCAGGGCTTTGTCAAGCCTGACCTTAAAAACCTCTAAGGAAGGAGATTCCACCAGCTCCCTAGGTAACCCATTCCAGTGCTTCACCACCCTCCTAGTGAAAAAGTTTTTCCTAATATCCAACCTGAACCTCCCCCACTGCAACTTGAGACCATTACTCCTTGTTCTGTCATCTGGTACCACTGAGAACAGTCTAGATCCATCCTCTTTGGAACCCCCTTTCAGGTAGTTGAAAGCAGCTATCAAATCCCCCCTCATTCTCTTCTGCAGACTAAACAATCCAAGTTCTCTCAGCCTCTCCTCATAAGTCATGTGGTCCAGCCCCCTAATCATTTTTGTTGCCCTCCGCTGGACTCCCTCCAATTTTTCCACATCCTTCTTGGGGCCCAAAACTGGACACAGTACTCAGATGAGGCCTCACCAATACCGAATAGAGGGGAATGATCACGTCCCTCGATCTGCTGGTAATGCTGCTACTTATACAGCCCAAAATGCCATTAGTCTTCTTGGCAACAAGGGCACACTGTCGACTCATATCCAGCTTCTTGTCCACTATAACCCGTAGGTCCTTTTCTGCAGAACTGCTGCCTAGCCATTCGGTCCCTAGTCTGTAGCAGTGCATAGGATTCTTCCTTCCTAAGCGCAGGACTCTGCACTTGTCCTCGTTGAACCTCATCAGCTTTCTTTTGGCCCAATCCTCTAATTTGTCTAGGTCCCTCTGTATCCTATCCCTACCCTCCAGCGTATCTACCAGTCCTCCCAGTTTAGTGTCATCTGCAAACTTGCTTAATATGTACTGCTTAATACTATTTTTGTATTTAATTTAAATTATTTTTGTATATTATAATAAGGTTAGACCTTAACATAGCTTGTCAATTCCAATTTAAGTTGGATAGGTTTTATTTAAAAAATTCCCATATTTAATTTAAATTTAAAAAATCAGATTTTTTTATTAAAAAACCCCCAAAACATCAATTTTCATCCACCTGATCTGGGTTATATAGAGCTTGATCCTTCAAGTAGCTGAGCACTCTGGCCCTGATCCAGTAAATCACTGAAGCATATGCTCAATTTTAAATGTGACTTTACTGACTTCTCATTGACCTTGGAGGCATTGCTTATGTGCTTAAGTGCTTTGCTGGACTGGCACTAGCACACTCAGCACCTTGTGGGGCGGAGATCTTATACAGGGCCAACAGCATGCAGAGTATTTTACCAACATGCCTGAAATCAAAGCACTTGATATCTGCTTCCACAATGGTGTAAATCTGGAATAACTCCATTTAAATTGATGGTATTAAACTGGTGCAAAACCACTGTGAGATCAGAATCCAGGTGCAAGTTCTCTGCCCCAAACCGTTCACATCCTAAATCCTTTTAAAATATCAGATGGTTCTACTATACAAAACCTATGGAAGATCGCACTTGGAGTAGTGTGCCCATAGTACCAGGTATCAAATTTTAAAACTAATGTTCACATTCATAAAAGAGTGAAGAGAAAGGCTAGAAGGTTTCTCTGGAGATTGGAAGGTCCATAATACAAGGAAAGACTTCAAGATATGAAGTCTGTTTTCAGTGTTCAGCACTGAAAATAGAACAGTGATAGGTGACTTTTCAATTTGATTATAGTATAAAAGTATTTCAAAGGATCATATCATAGCAGGCCTTGAAAAAGCCAATTCTGATTAGAGCACTGTGGCCATGATCTGAAGCTGGTAAATGATAAGGGCCCAGTCCTACAAACTCTTACTTCCATGAGTGGTCCTTATTTCTGTGAGTTACTCCCACTGATTTTAATGGGACTATTTGTGCAAGTTACAGGATTGGGCCTGAAAAATTTCAAAATTTTTATAAGGGCTAGTTTCTTCTCCCAGAAAAAGAACATGGAATTGAAACTAGTAATTTAAGATAAGGACTGACATTTATTTTGGGCCTAATTCTGCAATGTGCTGAGTGGTGCTTGCAAAGGTGAACTGCCACAACTTTCATAGATAAATTTTATTTTTACATTATAGAAAAAAAAAAAATATAAAAAAAAAAAAAATAATATTAAATATATATATATATATTAATATATATAGAGAGAGAACACAAATGGAAAATAAAAAATTAAAAAAAAAAAAATTAATATTTTAAATATTAATCTAAATAATATATATATATATAATATATAATATAAGAAGAAAAAAACACAAAATGGGAAATAGAAAAATAGAGAGCATTCATCTTGTTCATGTCATTTCTCATTCATCAGCTTTCGCATGAGTTTCCGCGGAAGGAGGTCGTAGGAAGGCGCTCCGTGGAAGCAGACTCTTCCTTCCCAGACCAGGACATAAGGAATAGAGTGGAATCCAGCTAGCACTCTACTGCTGCATTGTGGTCCTGGTCTGTGCAGTGCGTCATGCGGCCGTCGGTCTTTCCGCCTCAGGAGTGGTGATCATCTGCATCTACTGTCTGCAAGTCTGCAAATAAAGGTAGTAAGTGTTTTGATTTGTGTTTATTTACAATTGTTTGCACAAGGTTGCATAAACTAACTAACAGCCCTGCGAGAGCACAGAGAGAAGAGACATGCATGCATGCATTGATCGTTGCGCTTCCGGGCGGGGGCTGCAAAGGCAATATCCCTTCTGCTTTGCTGCATTTAGCAGGAGAGAGAGGACAGCCAACCTAAAACTGATACTGAGTGTACTGTAAAGCTTTACCAGGTGCTTTGTGCAAGAGGGATAGCTATCTTTCTCGCTTGTGCGCTCTCAGTCTCAGCGCGCGCGCATGAGAGCGCGTTCGAAAAATCTCGGACTAGTTGAGAGATCTCCTGAGACTGGTTTCCTCTTCTTGGTTCACTGAAACTGACTAGGACTGTGTTGTTTGTTGTTGGCAAATGTGTGTTTCAGGAAATCACCTACTTTTCACATCACACAGCCGACACTGATGGCCAGAGAGCAGAGACAGTCGAGGAGAGGAGGTGCAGAGAGAGAGCCTCACACAGCCTGTGTGGGGGAGGACGGGCAGGAAGAAGGGAGGAGCAGCAGGTGGCGGCAGGGGCTGCTCGAGGCGCTGGCTGAAGTCTGTGAGAAGCCTTGTAGATGCTGCGCAAGACCCGCAGTCAGAGGAGAGAGCCCCTGCAGTGCATCTGCAACCCCGCCCTCCAGCGCCTGCAACAACCCCCCCCACCCTGTCCCCCCCCCTCACCCAAAGGACAAAGTGAGAGGGTCCTGGGGCCGCAGCACACCGCAGCGCACCAGCACAACAATTTGTACTGCTGTGTAAATTGTAAATTTGCTCTTTCTTCTTTTTCTTTCACATCCCCCAGTCCCAGCTCAAACCCACAACCCCCATTACATTATACATTATTAATTGGGTTTGGTGTTTGTTACTGTTTCCGTTTGTTTCTGTCTGGTGTGTTGTTTGTGTTGTTCTGTGGTGTAATGTGCATGCATAGTGCCCAGTGGCCACAGTGACATGCAGCAGGTCAACTGCAGGGCACACACACACACTGCAGTCACTAGGCACCAGGGAGGGACTGTGTGGTGTATGCTGCCCAGGTCTTTCCTTGATGTGTGTGTATGCTTGTGGGTGGTGCCTGACATCCCCGAATGTAAAGGCAGGGCAGCCTTCACATGCATTTGACCGGAGTCACTGATCCTCCCCCGGTGCCCGAGCCCAAAAAATAGACCTCATCAGGGGCAGATACTCACCCTTCCCCACCCCTCACCAGAACAAAAAAGTCAACGAATAACGAAAAAAATTAAGCAAAGATTTAAAATTAAAGATTTTAAATTAATTACTAAAACATGTCGGGAAAACTTAAATTATGATCAGAAGTTAAAAAAGTTTATGATCAAATCAAGCAGGTTCAGTCACAGGTTACTTCTGCTCTCAACTGCTCGAATTCCTCGCTTCCAGCTCGCCTCTCCTTATCGCTTCGGTGTCTGGCTCTGACGGAAATTCAGAGGAAGTGCGTGGCAGCAGCCAGGCCAGCTGCCCAAACCTCCTCCTGGCTCTCACAGAAAAGATGCCTTTACACAGCAAGCAGGCTCACACAGGGCAGCACAATTCACCTGATGATGTTTTCGGGTGCTGAGTGTCGCGCCGAGTCAGTAAGGTCCGCCCTTGAAGCACCACCCACACTTGCACACTCCACCACCAAGCTGCACTCACTAAGAGTTGAAGTTTCCTTTTCAGTGTTTCAGGCGCGCCGGTAGGGTACAGGGCATTGGGTCAGCAGGAGCGGCCAGGGCCGATCATCCGAGGATCACGAGATGCACTCCGGGAATCGAAAGTGCTTTTCTGGTGAAAGAAGAAAAGCTTGCTGCCCTGGACCAACAACAGACTGAACCTCCTGAACGTGACACTTGCGTTTGCCCTGCCACCACCCGACGCTTGATGTTGGTGTCAAACAGCTTGCCACACCATTGAGCAGCAGCCCTGTTGTTTCGCTACTCGCTGGCCTGGTGGGCTGGTGCCAGGATGGTGGTGGATGAATCAGGATGCCCCCTATAGCCCCCCACCGCAGTTTGGGAAGCCATCGGCATCGGCATGGCCTGGATGACATTTCCGACACTCGACACAGTTGCAGTTTTTGAGCGCTTGCAGCGAACGATTATGTGGCTACAAGAATGACCGCCCTCTCCCCCCCACGCCAAAGTGGTTCAAGTGGTGACCGCTGGCTGTCGGTAGCTGTTTCCCAGAGGAGGGCAGCCACCACTTGGCTGCACAGTCAGGGCTGCTCGCATCCTTGTGTCCTGGCGCCTCAGGGCTGGGACAGGCAAGTCACACAGTTCAAGTGCCCTTAAGCCATCCTGATCAGCTGAAGTTTCGCAGCCACATCCCCACACCTGCAGCACTATGCGGTCCCACCAGTCTGTGCTTGTTTCCGGCCAGAATCGCGAATCGTTCCACACCATGAACTTGACCCATTGCCACCATGATCTCCACTGCCCGCGTGCTGTGGAGAGGCTGAGAGGAGCTCTCTCCTCACTCGGAGGGGCCTGCTCGCCCTCTTCTGGTTTCTCTGACTGTGGGAAGAGGAGGTGGACGATGCGAGGAGGAGTTGACAATGGCCATAAAGTGTGAGATGGCAGCCAGCGCGGCTCCATGCTCTAGTGCTCGCCACGCCACGCTGTAACAAGGGCCAGAGAAGGCGCGAACGCGCGGCCGCGCCAAGAAAGGGAGGAAGGGAGGGAGGGCGTGGTTTGACGGACATTTTTCCCCCAGCATGCATTGGGGCATTGGAAACAATTCAAATGGGCAGCGGGGAGTGGGGGAATGGGGATAGGTTCTACAGCACCGCCGCAAGAAGCTGGCCCCTGCTGTGAATGTGGACTAAGTTAGTCATTATGTGTGTATAGTGGATACACAACATTCATTGTCGTCGTCGAATCCACAAATTCGACTTAAGTAGATTCGAAATAGTCCTGTAGTGTAGACAAGCCCATAGACTTCAATTAAAGTTGAGGGCATGCAGCATCTGGTAGGATTGGGCCCAGTGGTTATAAAGTGAAATAATTCAGTCATGTCCTGGACAAAAAGTGCATAACTACTGAAGTAGCTAAGTTTAAAAATAAACAAAATGTAAATTACATATGTTTATATGTGCTCAACATCTGCCAAGATTTAACATGAAATCTAAGATTACAGGAATTTTCTTTGGTTTTAGTAGGAAATTAGGTATTTCCTATTTACTCTGCCATGAAACTAAAAAAATAAAATTAGCCATCAGACAAGCTGTTCACTTTAGCTGCATTTCACTATAACACAGGGGTAGGCAACCTATGGCACATGTGCCAAAGGCGGCACGCAAGCTGATTTTCAGTGGCACTCACATTGCCTGGGTCCTGGCCACCAGTCCGGGGAGCTCTGCATTTTAATTTAATTTTAAATGAAGCTTCTTAAACATTTAAAAAACCTTATTTACTTTCCATACAACAATAGTTTAGTTCTATATTATAGACATACAAAGAGACCTTCTAAAAACATTAAAATGTATTACTGGCACACGAAATCTTAAATTAGAGTGAATAAATGAAGACTCGGCACACCACTTCTGATAGATTGCCGACCCTTGCTATAACATTTTTCAGAATCTTCATTCATTGGACTCTGGGGCAGCAAGTAGTTCCTGACAGGCTGGACTTCCTGCCACAGTTTAGGAATTCCTTGTCCCTCAGCACACCTTCCAGGTCCCTTGTTCTGGTGAGCTCTCCTGCTCAGGTCTCCTGGAAGCTCTAAAAATCACCTCATCTGAGCCCTGGTAACCCTTTAGCAGGCTCCGAGTCCTTAGCTAATTAGCTACTAACCAGCCACCTCAGTATTTGACCATTTCCAAGTGGGTCTGAGTTGGCTAGTGCTCCCTTTATAGGGGCCTGTCACAAGTAAGCTGGTTTGTGACTCCCCTTACAGGACCAGCCTGCCAGGGCTGGATTTAGGGGCAGGCGACCCAGGTACCACCTGGGGTGCCAGGCTTGTGGGGGCGCTGGGCTCAGGGTGCTCTTTTTGTTGTTAGTGACAAAAGGGAAAATAGAATGTTTGAAGTAAAATGTTTCAGGTATTCCATATGTGGATTCATTTTTTACTAACCTCCTAGAATGTTCTGGACCTTTGTAAAATCTCATGGAACCTTTCAGACTTTCTGAGAACTACATTTTCCTTGAACCTCTTAGAATGTTGTCAGCTATGCTCTCACGGGCATATAAGGGGCGGGGCGTTGCCAGTCAGTCAGTGAGATATAAGAAAGAAGTGAAGTGAGAGCCCAGATGCGATATTGTGAACCTTGTTTTATTGTGTAATTATGAAAGTGTACTTGTGTTTTAAGACTTGAAGAGTATAAGTAGCGACTAATAAAGGACCTATTTAATGAGACACCAGAGATATCTATCTACCCCTATCTATGCAACAATATACATTAAATACTCTTACTTCTTTTGCCATGTTTAACAAGTAACGTTTGATGACTTTCTACGACTGTGGAACATAGACTTTTGCTGTTTTATCGCTTGAAAATGCCTTGGCCAGTCTTTGGATCTCTCTGCTGTTGCTCTGTCTCAGTTCATGAGTGCAAAGGCGAGAAAAGCAACCCTTTGAACTAAAGGATTAGGGTTAACATTCTAAGACTGTCACATACTGTAACACTCTTTAATACTGGTCCAATGTCTTGATGTTACTATATTTCAGTTATTTTTTAAATTAAAAAGCTTTTATAAGCTTAGAGGAAACAATTTTTTTATTTGCTTATATATGGCATGAATAAATACAGATTTAAAGATCTTGCATACAAATTTATCGCCTTATATGACAGGGCTAAATTGTGCATCCAAGTCATGAAATGGGCTATAAATGCAATAAAAATAAGGTATTTAAAAATTTAACCAATGGAGGGGGTGTGCAGAAGATGCTCTTTGCCTGAGGTGCCATTTGGCCAGCCCCAGTGACAAGCACCTTCGAAGAGCCGCTCTGTATCTTATAGAATTGGGCACAAAGGGCCTAATTCTGTCTCAATTGAAAACAATGGGAATATTACTATTAACTTCAAAGGGAACAAAGGCATGTTCTGCCCTGATCCTGCAATGACTTGTACACGTTTCACATACCTCACTAGTCCATTGATTTCAATGGAACACTCACATTGGTAGTTTTAAACACGTACAAATCTTTGCAGAATTGGGGCCTACATTAATATCTAAAATAAAACAAAACACATTCATTTTTATTTAGCTTGATTTCATATCTAACCAGTATTATTCAATTTGAATATGTGGATATAAGTAGACACAGAATAAACTTCTAAAATAGCAAAGTTTGCATTTCAGAGTTGCAGTATATTACTTTTCCTCTTTGTTCAGGGACTTTCCCCACCCATACCTCTCTGTTACACACAAAGAGTCTGCAACCTGGATGTAGCCTGAAACTGATAAGATAGGGGCATGTCATGTTCTAACATGCAAAACTTTCCAAACACTTACAAAATTAATTACAAAAAGAGTCTAGGTGGGTTGAGGCTGACAGGGAACAGCCCCAACTTTTGCTTTGCCTGTTTCTGCAGGTTTTATAAGATTACTTACTAAATTGTTTAATCTAAAGTGAGTATTCATGACTGCAGCTGTAGATTCACTTGATAAAGTACCACTGAAATACAGAGTAATTTCAGAGAATAAAGATTTTGGGCCTAATTCCAGGAGGTGCTCAGCAGTGCCACTGAAAATGAGTGATTGGCACCTCACAGGCAGGTGTGATGTATGGTTTGTGCTGCAGGAAGCAGTGAATTAGTATTTTTAAGAGGCAGAGCCGGCTCCAGGCACCAGTGAAGGAAGCAGGTGCTTGGGGTGGCCAATACAAAGGGGCGGCACTCCGTCTGATATCGGGGCAGCACCTCTGATAAAAAAAAAAGCCAATCAGCGGCACTTCGGCGGCAGCTCAATCGCGCTGCCAAAAAGGAAGAGAGGGAGTGAAGGACCCGCCGCTGATTGAGCTGCCACCGAAGTGCTGCCAATCTGCAGTTTTTGCAGTACTAGGATGTGTTGGAGCCAATTTGTATGTGTGTGTGTAATAGCAGAAGCAACACTTGCACGTGTGTGTGTAATAGTAGAAGCAACACTTGCACATGTGTGTGTAATAGTAGAAGCAACACTTGCTCTGTTTTATGATGGTGCTATTTGGCAGAATCCATCAGGATACAGATGCTGAATCTGATTTTTTTTTTTGGTAACGCTGTTGCACTGGTGTGCAGTAGGGTCCAGATTTATAAGATGCAGCAAGAGTGGTAATATTCTCTATTTAGGCAGTAGAATTTGAGAGACTGCAACCAATAACTGTCTGAATCCAGGAAGATCCACCGACAGAATCTGGATCCAGCTGCAGCAATATGACTAAACTAGATTTTCTTATTTTAATGTCAAAGGAGTACCTACATCTACACTTGTCCATTATTAACAGGAAGAACTAGCAAGGTTGGGCCCTATTAGCTAGATCTGGCAATCTTTTACCCAGATCTTGAAAAGACAAAGTTAAAATATCCCGAACTTGTCCTGGAAAAACTGAGCTGGAATGTTGCATAACGTGTCTGGGATTTAAACCAAAGTAAAACGTACAAGACGAACTGCGGCCAGTGCGTCTCGCTGGAAGGAGGGACTGGTCCTCCAAGCGACACGCTGTGCATGTCCTGGCCTGAGGAAATCTCCCAGCCCCGCACTCCGCTGCAGCGAGGAAACGACCCGCCCCGGGGCAGGGAAAAAGGGCGAAGAAGCGCTCGGGGCTCATCTATCCACTGTGGGGGAGGGGCGCAGAGCGAGCGGGCCGGAGGGAGGAGGAGTCTCCGCGGGCCCATCACAGCGCAGTCCCCGCCCCTCGCCCAATAGCAGGGCCGCTGGGCGCTGACTGACGCGGCCGAGCAGCAGGCCCCGCCCCGGTGCGTGTTGCTCCAACTTGCTGGGAGTCGCAGCCCGATGGGGTGAATCGCAGGGTTCTGGCGGAGCGGGTGGGCGCTTCTCTCCTCCTCCCGCTCGGGGCGACCAGCGCGTTCGCAGGCACCTCGGCGCGGCTCGTGCCGCGGCCCGTTCCGCCCGGGGCAGCCGGCTCCGGATGGCGTAGCCGGGCTGCAGCCCTGGAGCGCAGGGAAAGTTGTTGCCCGTTCCCTCTGCAGTGGCTCCGGGGGGTGTCCCGGGTTGACAGACCCGCTGAGAGGTAGGTCTGGGAAAGCCGCTGCCCCGGCCGGGCGGGGGGCCGGGCGGCCTCAGCAGCAGCAGCAGCAGCAGCCCGGGGGGTCCCTTCGCGCGCGGGGTGGGGGTGTGGGTGTGAGGAGCTGGCGGGCCGTTGGGGATGCTGGTTTGGCAGCCTCCCTGCTGCGTATGTCCGCGGCGCTGGGGCTGCTCGGCGCTTTTCCTGACTCCGCCGCTGCCCGTCAGCAGCTGACATCACGCCCCCGAGCAGGGCTTCGGGGGCGCCCCCGCCTCGAGCACCCGGGGTGTGTTTGCTGGCGGCAGCCCTTCGGGGTGGCCGAGCGGGGTCCCTGCCCGGCGCACGCCCTGCGCTTGGAGCTGCGCGCCCTCGGGATGCCCCGCTCGGCATCATCCTAAGCGAAGAGGAAGTAGCGCGCGTGTAGTCCCGAGGAGGCTCCCCGCAAGTGCCTTCACCCTCCCTCCCGTGGGTCCGTCTCCTCTGGGTTTGGGTGTCTCTGCGCTTCAGCTGCGGGGTGGCAGAACATTGATGGGAGCCGAGTCACAGGGCCACAGTATCCCCACCCCCCCGCCCGTTACACCCCTGTCACGCTCGCTGTTCCTGAAGCAGGACTTGACTTCGTTGGAGCGCCTGGGAGTAATTAACGGCAGAATTTTGTGCTCTGACATTCAAGTTGGCCCTCTGACATTTTCTATGTAGGCTGTGAACTCAGGAAAAGACTGACTGTAGTTGGAGCGTATTGTCTTCTGTCACATTCTTTGCTGTTGTGCAAACATTGCTATTATTATTGGCATGATTTGTTGACCATGACTGTTTGATTCTTGGTAGGTTTAGATTTTAATAAACAAAAACATTCTTTTAAACAGTAGGGACTGATTATCACTTACACTGGTGCATCCTATTGATTTTTAATTGGATGGCACCACTATAACAGAGCAAATTAGGGGCCTTATATTTAGCACAAACTTGGGTCTTGTAGTTTGGTAGTAAAGATTTTTTAAATTATTTTTAGTATTATCTGGGCTTTGTTTACAGTTCTGTGAGTAACTTAGTGACTTTGGGAAAGTATTTAACTTCTTTGTGTATTTCTTTTCCCATACGTAAAAAGAGAATAATAATGTCCACTGCCTGGGTGGGATATGGATCAGTTCATTAATGTTTGTTAAGAATCAAAGACCCTGTAGATGGGAGAATGTTAGAAGTGCAAAGCACTGTATTTGAAAAAATACTGGAACTATGAGGCAGGCAGTTTTCCTGTTTAACGCTACAGGTGTTTTAATGCAAATTCTTTTGTTTTTCAGACCCGTATGTTAAAGAAAGCTACAGAAGTTTGTAGTCCATTAGTGACTGTATATAAAGACATCAGGTCAAATTCACTATTGATATAAACTGGAACTTCATCATGCCAGCAGTGAATTTGGCTTATGAACTTTCTAGTGTAGTAGTGCAGTGTATAATTTCACAATGTTTAGTGTATTGGAAGATAGAACAAATACCAGTGGTATGTCATTTTAGTAGAATTTCATTGATATAGTACAGAAAAAGATAGCTTTTTGGTTGTTGACACATGGGATTTACTGCTGCATATTTTGCAGTGAAAGTACTGCAATTCAGTAACTCCAGATTTGTAAGTATTTACTACTTCTGTGAATAACAATAATCAAAGTACTGCAATGTGTGCAATTAAAGGAGAGTTAAATGTAAGTAAAAAATTATTAGACCTTTCACAATTTCAGCTTCATGTATAGTTGCAAAGTTATGTCACTCGAAATTGAGCGGCATTGAGGGAGGTTGTGGTTGTTTTCAAAATAGCAAAAATCCTGACTAAGTTGTTAAATAGAAGGGGTGTTTCAAGCATAAGTTAAGGCATATATGTGTGCGCATTGCCTGTTTCCCCCTTTCTGTCCTTGTGTTTACTTTCCATGGTAAACTCCATTATATAGATCAAAATGACATAATTCTGAATGACATTAGTTCTATAAATCATTATTATTAATTCATTTTAACTTTTCTATGCATCATTTTGTTCTCCAATAGGTGTCAATCAATATAATTTAGCTTTACTAGGAAATATTTTTATATGACTCCTGTTTCTTGCATGCAGATAGTCATTGTAATCTGTTTGATAAAATGAAAATAGCTTGACTTTTTCCCCCCCTTCTACTCAGAAATAAATAGTCCTGTCCCCTCTGTTTGAACATATTATTTACCTTTGTGGCTGGGGCTGAGCCTTGGATGTGAGGGCAAGCTCAAACTAGATAAGATCTCAAAAATGCTAATTGACTGTGTAAATAGCAGAAGAAAGGCTGGAGATGACAATTGGCACCCTTCATGGAGGAAGTGTGCCAACTTTTTGTTACTAATGTCCAAAGCCTCAGGGTCTGATTAGTCTAAAGATGAGTTGGAAGGCTTGGATAGCAGCAATGCTCAGGATTGCTTTTATGAAACACACACATGTTAAAAGTTGAACTACCCACTAACTACAACTAGTGCAAAGTATATATTCTCATTTCTTTAGTAGCACTTATTGCAAAAAATACCTTACCTACTGAATTCCAGGTACTGATTGGTTTTAACTAGAGCTGTATAAAAATGTTCTCAGCAAGAACTTTCATGAAAGTTTTCATGGAAAAATGGATTCTTTAGAACAACTTTCATTTAATCTCTAAAGTGGTAGATGGTTTGGATCCTGGCTACTGAAGAGATTGACCCTCTTTCTGGAAGATACTGCAGCTGTTGAAATCAGCTGAGGTGTATGAACTAAAAACTCCTTGGTTTAATCAGGAGAGGTTTGGGGTATACTGTTTGTTTCAATGAAGGGTCCTCAGTGCAGGGGTCTGGACTTGATGACCTCTTGAGGTCCCTTCCAGCACTACACTTATATGATTTCAGTTCTGGAACTTGCTTCCCTCAGTTGTTTGCTCAAACCCAAATTTGAGGTATTTGAGGTCACACTTTTTAGAGTTTCTTTTGTCTCTGGCTTTTTTTCTGTAAAAGTGGGGTTTAATGGGTGATGGGAGAGTTCTAGTTGGGAGGGGGTTCATGTTGGGCACTTGTGCTAATACACGTATTTGATTATTTAGCTTTTGGACATGTATCCAGAACTTCAGATAGTCAGTCAGATTATGTGAATAAAAATGTATTTCAAATGATCATGCCTCTTTCTTTTAACAAACACAACGTCAGCATCATAAGAACGCAAGGACTTCCATAGTGGATTAGACCATGGTCCATCTTTCCTAGTATCCTGTCTCTGACAGTGGCCTGTACCAGAGCTTCAGGGGAGTGTACAGAACAGGGAAATTTGGAGTGATCCACTTCTGGTAGTCAGAAGTGGAGGGTCATCCTGAGCATGGGGTTGTGACCTTGATCATCTTGGCTAGTAGCCATTGATGGACCTATCCTTCATTAACTTATCCTGTTCTTTTTTGAATCCAGTTATACTTTTTGGCCATCATGACATTCCCATGGTTATAATTGCCACAAGGTAGTTGTGCGTTGTAATTTTTCCACACTAGCTCGTGTTTGTATTGAACTTGCTGCTTATTAATTTCATCAGGTTACCCCTAGCTTTGGTATAATGTGAAAGGGTAAATAATACATCCCTATTCACTTTTTCCACACCACTCATTTTATAGACTTATATCATATTCCCTGCACCCCCGACCTCCCTTAATCATCTATTTTCTAAACTAAACAGGCCTAATCTTATTTTTCCCTTTTCCATTTCCTTGTCATGCCAAAACATCCTTTAAACATCAGTATTATCAAGTGATACCCAGAGGAATAGTGTTTGTAAATTAAGTGCAAAACCAGCAGGGGGAACACCAAACACTATTCATGTACGCTCTTCTAACTAATTGCAATTAGTTAAATTTGGGGGTTGTACTTTTTAATAGTATTTCTTCAAAGGTGAACTGTAGTCCACAAGATAAAATTGCAGGGATTTGATGCTAAGGCACTTTAACTTGTTGTGCTTTTCTATCACTGTGGATTAAATTCAGCCTTGGCATTGCTGGCATGTCGACCACTGATCTGAATGAGAGTTATGCCTGCGTAAATTGTGCCAGAGTTGAATTTAGTCCACGTTTTAAGGTTTACCTAAGACACACAAGTGAAATTGCTCTTTAAAAATGTTTGAAAGTTAGTATTCATGCATTTAAAGTTGAGGGACATTTTATGATAAATTGTTAAATGCATTTAATCTGGGCAATGGTATAACATACTTCTACAATGTTAGAGCTAAAGTTGTCAGGATTTCCACTGTATGTCACCAGGGAACTGAAGCTCCCTCAAAACCATTCCTACTGTTTAAAATTGCCATAAGATTTTTGCTACAGAAGGGAATATTTTTAAATATGGAAGTTCACCCTTTCATATTTAAGGGAATTGTTAATGTCCTTGACCCACTGTTTGCTTATTTTATCAAAGGTCAAACAAATGATTTTCCATTTTGGTCTGTACTGATCTGCTTGCTGGTTTCTTCTGTGCTATGAGGTACTTACTAAAAAAAGCATTAGTTTTGATGGTCATATGTATGCTACACTCAGCCCTTACTGTTTCAGTAGGGTGAGTGAAACTTGGTGCAGCCAACTGGCAAAAAAACTTGGAGAAAACTGAAATTAACTAGAGCTTTAAAAAATATGTTTCTAGTACTTTATAATGTTTTCTTTGATAATTTTGTTGCCAAATACATATTTATCTTAAATTAATTATCTAGGTGCATACAATTTATCCAGAGTATAAATTTTTTTTTGTGGGCTGCGGATTAGAAATAGCTTTCCAGTGCATTTTTTATATTGACCTTTAATTCTAAAAGATGTATGTATACAATAAATATGGGATTATTTCTTCCATAGCTCTAATATGTATTGGAATTAATAAATGTACACTAGCATTTAACAACTTCTTTAGTAATATATTTATAGCTAAGCATACCTTAATCCACTAAGAAGTAGTAAAGTAGAAATTGCTTTTATTCCATAACTGTGGAAAGCCATCACAGAGAAGTGGCGATCATCCAGTAGAGCAGTATTATGATAGCAGCAATTAGCTTTGTTCATAGCCAAACTGAAACAAATGAACACAACTCTGGAAGTCCTTTGGGGGATGGACATTGGAGTAGTTTCTTGGTCTCATTCCATCCCAGAATTTCTTGTTTGCTTATTTCACAAGAGAGAGAATTTCTTAAATCATCATTTGTCATTGTAAGCAGGGTCCTTACGTTTTGCTGTATGCAAAGTCTCTGATTTGTAAAGTTCAGCAGAGCAGACTTTTATAGTCCTGAGAGAGAAACTTTTTTAATTGGTAAGTTGTGTGCTAGTTTATGACAGCGTTTATAATGAAATAAGTGTTTGTTTGGTTTTCTTGGGGAAACTGAGATATATCGGTATTGTTTCACATGTGCATGGTGTGACTGGTACTTCTGAATGGATCATTTTAATTATTATTTTTTTTGCCATTGCCAAAATTCATTCACTGCAATAAAAGTATTTTCTTTGCTGTTTCTTAATAGTAAGTGTCTAACTTAAGTAATACAGGTGACCCAAGTTAGTTTTTGTGTTATTGTAACAGTATGTCACAAGATGGGGAGAAAATTCAACTGGGGACGACGACTCCCATTTTAAAAGGGTGCCTCTGTGACCTTGAAAAAGACTGGTTTAGAGTCCAAGAGAATGGCTTATCTAAAGGTCATGAGCTGAAGCTGGTTAAATTTAGGACTAACATACATTGTTTTTCTGTAGGCAAAGGGAGTGGGATCTGCAGATTGTGAAGTAATTTTTATGATGATGAGGAAAAGATGGAAATTCATTTAAAGCTTATGCTATATCTTCCTCTGCATGCATATGCATTTCCCAATTAAATCAGTGAGGTCTTTGTGTACATCAGGGCAATACAAACTTCTGTAATGTCCATCATTTTTAACACATACCATGTATTTGCTAAAAAAGCAGGGTTTTCTTGTCAAGAGCCAGGTAGATAGACTAGGGGACTAAGGGTTTATCTACACTTGAAAGATGTTGCAGATTAACCTGAGTTACTTTGTGATAAAATGCCTTACATCCGTGTGCCAGAGTTCTTCTTGCGAATCATCTGGTGTTTTACCCTGTGATAAGAAACCCACTTTGGAAGCAGGTTTACTATTTGAGGTTTAATAAACTGTGAGATGAGTTTACCAGCAACAAAGAGGTCTGGCTGCATCCCCATCCTGAAACAACTGTTCTGCATCTGGAAATCTGCTCCCTGGTATCCTACACTGCTTTGCTGGCTGCCTGGATTGGCCTATCTATTTTACCTGTGTGCTCTCTGTTGCTCCTGCATCATCTTGACCAGATATTATTTCTCTGTTAAAATGTTGGCCACAGCCAGAAGAGGCACTATGTGACTACAGCTTATGGCAGAGTCACACATATCAAGTAAAAACCTGATTATCCAGCAGCCAAGCACTGTGCTTCTCGTGGTCCTGTCGTAAGAATATTAGGGACATAATAAGGTTTCTGGAAGAGCTTGTGTGGTCTGCAGCTACTATGATTAGCTGGACCATATTTTTGACAGAGATGCCACCACTGAACCACAGCATATTATGGACTCCATTGAGGATATTCTGGCAGATGCAGATCCAGAGGGATTTATCCTAAAATCCACTATCTCATCGACCCACTGAATCCCAACTCAGACAATGCCAGAGACCCAGAAGTCCTCCTCTCAAAATCACAAGCAGAGGACCAACCTGAATCTTAGGTGGAAACCCAATTTGGAGAGGAAACCTCTTCCAGTAAGTGTGATGTGCTATATTACAATACAACTGTACTGGGTGATTTAAACAACTTACCATATATACTCGTTTATAAGCTGAATATTTTTGGTAAAAAAGTGATGCGTCAAACAGCGGGGGTCGGCTTATAAACGGGTCTACACCAAAATTTTATGATTTAAAACTCTATGGAATCGTTGAATTGGATATCTAATACATTGCCGTTTTGTTTACCTGAAGCATCTGCAGGCATAGAGCCCCTCAGCTCCCTGTGGCCACAATTCACCGTTCCCAGCCAACGGGAGCTGTGGGAAGTGGCATGCCATTTCCCGCAGCTCCCATTTGCTGGGAATGGCTGCCTGCAGATGCTCCAAGTAAACAAAACGTCCTGACCTGCCAGTGGCTTACCCTGACGGGCTCGGAGCCAAAGTTTTCCAACCCGTGAAATATAGGGTCGGCTTATGAAAGGGTCATACAGTTTTTGCTATTTTTACCTATCCATTTTGTGGGGTTGGCTTATAAACGAACGGGCTAATGAACGAGTATATACGGGAAATACTGTCAGGATGCCACCACGTTGGGCTATCCTCCCTCCACCTCCTCAGGTTTTAATCTCCAACATCCTCGATGTTCAAAATGGGGGCTGTGCCAGAGAGTTTAAAAACTCTGTACTGTTTATTTCTCTGAAATATGCAAACACAGCCACCACTCAGTCTTACCAGGTCCCACCCCCACAGCATTTACTGTGGTGCTTATTGGTCTATCTCTCTCCTGTCGTCAGCCCTCCTCTTCCTTCTGTTCAAGAGGGCACCATCATGTGGGTAAAAATGAGAGATTGAAAGGAAGGCACACTTCTTGTAGCAGCAGACACAGGAAAGAAAAAGCACTACAAACGCTTTTCTGACTCTCAGTTTTATTAATGCCTTCCTTCAACTTTGAGCAAACTTGAGTTCTTTTGAGGTAAATCATCCAACTCATGTTACACAGACATTTAAAAAAGGAAAGGGATTTTAAGGCATTCAAGCATGCCCGTCTTTGGGTTACTATGGAATTGTTTTTATTTTTTGCTTCATTTTATGCTAATTCTTGGGTGTTCAAGAGAGAGAACGATAGTGCTCTGTTTTGGCATCCTGACTGCATAGCAGTGCAGCTTTCTCAGCATTGCTCATATACCTCGCGGTTCCTTTCCACCCTGGCAAGTAATAGTATGGCATGTTGTCCTGGTTTGCACATTGCACTTTTTTTTTTAACAAAATCATTTCCTGCCATTTGGGAACATGCCACAGGCTAACATCCTTCAAAATAAAGACAGGCTACCAAGGTGTGCATGCAGTTACTAGCCTGCATCTGCTGCTCTCCCTCACCCTCCTCAAACTCAATCCCCAGCCTGTCAGCATCCTGCAGAGGTACATGTGCAACTAATGGCTTCTCCCTGCTGGCCCATCTTCCTCTCTGCCCTGCCACTGGCAGTCTGCATAGGTGCACATCCAATTAGTAACTTCCCTCCAGGTGAGCCAACCCATCCTCCAACCACCCCTCATCACCACAGGCCCAGCAGTCCTACACAAACAGGGAAGAATGTCTGAAAACATCTTACCATCTCCAAGCTCACTGAAGACTGGGGAGAGTCTTTGGGAACGGGATTCCAAAATTGGGAAAAACCAACATTTTATCACCGTTGGCATAGAAAGTACAATTTGGACAATAACTCATTTTCCCCCTCTTTTCCTCCATAGCATCTAACACATTGGCATGACCATGGACAGGGGTACTATCAGTGAGTGAATACCTGACCAATCTACATATGAAGAGAAAGAGGACAAGGGTTGACATGGTTTACCAACCTCAGTGTGTGGACCTAGGAGTGGAGAGAAGGTTTCCTTAAGCAGGCTAGAGGAGAAAAAGGACAGAACACTGGCTAGTACTTCACAGGCACAGTTGCTGAGGATCATGGAGAGGCAGACAACCCTAATGGAGAGCATAGTGACATTATACTGAAGGACACCACCCCAACCTACTCGTGTTCTGCAGCCCTCTCCTTCAGAACTCTGTATGCCAGGATACACCCTTCACTTCAACTTCAAGGAACAGGCCCTCTCCTCAAAATTCCGTGCCACCAGATAACAAGGAGAACAGTGCATACTGGGAGAACCCCTTCACTCTCTCATTCACAGGACTCAGGCCCTTCTTCTACTGTTCCACATCCCAAGATGCATAGAACATTTCTGACCCACACTCCAAAACCTACACAAATCTGTAACCACAAAAGCACTAATTTGAATGCATGCTGAACTTTTTTTTTAATCTTTTGCACTGGGTTTAACTTTGTACTCTTATGTATGTCCAATAACATTTTTTTATTAAATAATCAACTTCGTGTGGTTATTTAATTATTGAAAATGGCATGGCATTGTTTGAAAACTTCACGAGAGCCTTGCCCAATAAGTAAAATACCCACCTGTGCTATAATAGACACCCCTGAAGGATGATAACCTCCTCACATGAAGCTTGTTAAAATCCTTTTACACAGGTTTTAAGCTTTGTGGAGTGGTATGATTAAAAATCACGATAAAAGCCATACACAAAAGTACATATGTTTACAAGTTTGCCTAAGCCTCAAGAGCATAATGCATCCCTGACACTGTCCCTGATCAATTGTGGCATTTCACAGAGGCAGCCTCTCTGGCTGTTCAAAATGTTCAGCAAGTCTTCCCACCTTGTCCTCCCATCTTCTGGAAAGACACTCTCATTCCTCCAACATATGTTCTGCAAACACAGCCAGCAGCTATCACATGTGGCAGATACTGCTCATCAGCCGCCAGCCTCAACATCAGGCACCTTCATCTACCTTACCATCTTCCAAATGCACACTCCACTGCCATTCTGCAGCTCCTAGGGTATATTTACATGAGTCCTTTCAGCTATTCAAGTATCCAGTTTCATAAGCAAGAGAAGCAGAGGATAAATTCAGTCTCCCAGTGTGACTGGAGGAATGTCAACATCATCAGTGTCCACAGAGACAATAGGAGCAGAAGCTCCATTTCTCATGGCAGAAAACAGACCATAATTTCTAAAGATTATGGTATCATGGACCTTTTCAGCCCGGCCCACATATTATTGGTGAACCTTCCACAGTCATCAACCAGACCAGGAGCACTGTGGAGAAACAGCTCTTTCTGTTGATGAAGTCTGAGGCCTGCTTGGGTCTGTGGTGTAAAGAATGGGCACATGAGTCCTTTTAATGGTCCTAGTACAATTTGGTAACTCCAGCTGTGCAAGTCCATCAGTAACTTTGTATGCATTACCTAGCCATATTATCTGGGGGAACAGCACTTCCTTGATAGCTGCCCACAACTACATTACAACTGCCCTAATGGCTGATCTACCAGCACCAAACTGGTTAGATACTTACTGGTAGAAATTAGGAGGTGATGAGCTTCCAGATAACAACAATGGTCATGTGCTTCTCTACACTGAGAATGATGGTAGTATCGTATTAACAATAGTCTTAAAATACTTTGTATTTTAGTTATGACAGGTTAGGCAAATTTTGTTATGATTTACAAAATTGCTCTTCTGAGTTCTTGAGAAGGCTTCTCTTTGGTATGACTGCTACAGTTGTTCACATGAAAAGGCCAAATCGTCTCCCCCACATGCAGCTTGTACTGTGTGCTAAGGAAGTCTCCAGAGGTCAATAGGGATCAGTTCCTCTTAAGGGCCCTGAGCAGTGGTGGAGCCACAGTTGCTATAACTTGTTCTTTTCCCCTACCACCTTCTTGAATAGGGAGATATACCCAGCATATCCCAATAGTTATAGATCCAATGGCCTTAGTTCACCCAGCCAAAAGTTCACTAGGGTGCAAAGATCCCCTGCTGAGCCAGGCTCCATGGGTTATAAGGTTTGCCTACAATTTGTGTAGGCTCATAGACTTCCCATCCCACTCCCTCTGATCCTTGCACTCATAACTAATTACATGCTGTTCGCGGCTTTTTGCATCCCATATGGAGAAATGAGTTTTTAAAAATGTTTATTAGGCAATTGAAAGTCTTCCCTTTTCCTAAAAAATTCCTAAGTTTTTCACAGGTTATTGTCAGTCAAATTGAGTGGCATGTGCAGGTAATGCACAGAACTTTACCAAATCCTCTTGCACACTAGTTTGAAACATGCCTTTATTTTCCTATGTTCATTTTTTAAGAACAGATATCTCACTTCAACTTAACTGTGCTTTTCTGCATAATAAATAGACCACAATGATTATCGGGCAGACAATTTGTGGGAGGATAGATGACGCCTACTCAAAGGGAAGCACCTTTTGACTCATTGGTAAAACAATGTTGCACTATAAGGTCTTCCCCACATATGTGGGAGAAGTTTCCTAACTCATAAATGTGCTTCTGAAGATTTAGAGACGGATTACTGACTGATGATTATCTTAATGGGATTTTTGCTTAGCAGCTTTAGAAAATAAACCGTTACGCTTTCTTTCTAAAGTATGTATTTTACTGAATTTTACTCTCTAAATGTTGCTCCAGAGTGAAACTTTTATCTCTTATTGATCTTATAAACATTTTAATGCATCTTTTTGCCATTTTGTACATAACTGTTTCCTAATATTGTAATCCATTTATCATCACTTTTAATTTCCTGTTGCAAATAACCATGGGGAAGTTTGTTTGTAAAAACTTTGCCCACTTTTTCCCTGCCTCGGTATTCTTTGTGTGCAAATTTGCAAACAATTATTATTTTACTTCCTTAAGGGAACATGGCTCCTACTCCAGATTTAAATCCACCAAAGATTAATGCAGTTTATTTTCTGATAGGGAGTTCTCCCATTAGGACTTGTTTTAGATAATCTTTTGCTATGTATGAAAAAAATAATTGCATCAAGGATTTGTAAGAGAGTACCTTCGATGAGATATCTTACCTAGACAGGACCTGGGTGGAGGTAAGGTTCCATCCTGCTGTGACTGTTGCTATGACTGGCCATAAGAAGATGATGCCTTATCCAGGGTTACTGCAAAGGTTCTCGATATGTATGTTTGAGCGATTATCATTTTGGCTTAGATGTACAATTAGGGACTGAGCCAAATAAAACCAAGATTAATGGTGTTTGTGTGAGGTAGTTGGCAATCATTGTATTTGTAGAGAGTAAAATACTCTAATGCCAGGAAACTTATTCTGTTTCCATTAGAAATCATAAAAATAAGGTGATTAGGCCAAAGAAACGTAACTTTTGAAGGGGAAAGGTTGCATAGACCTATTCCTTAGAGCCTGCTAACCTTTTTGATGGTTTCTAGGTCTGTCCTGCAGATCTCTGTGCTGTAGTTACTGTTTTGCTTTTTGTTTTTATTAAGCATTTTTGAAAATTTTACCCTAAGTTTGGAGCCTAAGTCCCATTTTAAAAAATGGCTTCAGCTCTTATTGACTTGCAATGGAATTTGGCCTCCTAGGCTCTAACTGACTTTTAATGAGACTTAAGTTATTTTTGAAAATTGGACGTAGGCCCTTGAGTCACTTTGATACATTTGAAAATGTTACTCTCACCCTAATACAGGGGTTGGCAACCTTTCAGAAGTGATGTGCCGAGTCTTCATTTATTCACTCTGATTTAAGGTTTCGCGTGCTGGTAATACATTTTAATGTTTTTAGAAGGTCTCTTTCTATAAGTCTATAATATACAAGTAAACTATTGTTATATGTAAAGTAAATAAGGTTTTAAAAATGTTTTAAGAAGCTTTATTTAAAATTAAATTAAAATGCAGAGCCCCCCGGACCGGTGGCCAGGATCTGGGCAGCGTGAGTGCCACTGAAAATCGGCTCATGTGCTGCCTTTGGCACGTTGTCATCTAATATGTCATCAGACTTTTTTGCTTCTCCTTCCACCCACTCCTATTACCTGAACTGTCAACAAGAAAACAGCTATACAACTTTGCTAATGCTACTACACGATAAGGGCCGAGGTATTTTTTTGTTAATGATTGTTCATAGTCTTTTCTGTTGCATTTATCACCATAACATCTGAGCATCTCACGGGCTTGAAAAGAACTACTCTCACCACAACCGTATGAGATAAGTTAATATGATCTGTCTAGATCAGTGGTTCCCAAAGTTGTTCTGCCGCTTGTTTAGGGAAAGCCCCTGACGGGCTGGGACGCTTTGTTTACCTGCCACATCTGCAGGTTCGGCCGATTGCGGCTCCCACTGGCCGCGGTTCGCTGCTCCAGGCCAATGGGAGCTGCTGGAAGCGGTGTGGGCTGAGGGACGTACTGGCCGCCGCTTCCAGCAGCTCCCATTGGCCTGGTGCAGCGAACCGCAGCCAGTGGGAGCCGCGATCGTCCGAACCTGCGGATGTGGCAGGTAAACAAAGCGTCCCGGCCCGTCAGGGGCTTTCCCTAAACAAGCGGCAGAACAACTTTGGGAACCACTGGTCTAGATACTTATATGGCCTTATCACTATAATGTCAGAATACCTATAATTATCCCCATTTGCAGATGGGAGAATTGAGTAACCTAGTTTTCCACACACAATGTGTGGCAAAGCTGTGATTAGATCAGTTGAGTCACAGTCTAGTACATTAGGCACAGACCATCATAAGATCTGTCTTGGTCTCCTTTAGAGCTGCTGTGATCCATGGTGTCACTGAAGGCTTCATGTCAGAGGAGAAAAGCTCTGATTTAGTACTTACAACTACAGGTTATGTATGCAGTGCCTGCCACTACTCCCTTTTTTTAAAATTTGCCGTTTTGTCAAATTCTATAGTCAGTGCCACACACTCTTCCTTCCGTAGAGACTCCTGATGCACTTCCATGATCCCCAGGAATTGCTGCCTTATTGTAAAGAGAATTCTGCATGTTCTGTCCTACTTCCCTTTGAGGAGACACTCATGTACTCCTTCTGCTAAGAGGACTTTCTCATGTGTACTTCCACCTGAAGAG
Organism: Mauremys reevesii; assembly: GCF_016161935.1. Taxonomy (NCBI): domain Eukaryota; kingdom Metazoa; phylum Chordata; order Testudines; family Geoemydidae; genus Mauremys; species Mauremys reevesii. The sequence continues at coordinate 76,473,245 of NC_052630.1, forward strand.
AGCCCCCTATGCCTGAATATAAGGAGTTACCTCCATGTCCCCCTGATTCTCTTAGGCCTGGTCCACACTGTGGGGCAGTGTCGAGGTAAGATACGCAACTTCAGCTACGGGAATACCGTAGCTGAAGTCGAAGTATCTTATCCCGACTTACCTCCCGTCCTTACCGCTCGGGATCGACGTCCGTGGCTCCCCCGTCGACTCCGCTACCGCCACTCGCTCCGGTGGAGTTCCGGAGTCGACGGGAGCGCGTTCGGGGATCGATATATCGTGTCTAGATGAGACGCGATATATCGATTCCCCTCAAAATCAATCGCTACCCGCCGATTTGGCGGGTAGTCTGGACGTACCCTTAGAGAGACATCTCAAGTGCTTGTTCCATGTGCATTGTCCGTTAGTTCCCATAGCAAAGAAACCCTGCCCTTACCCTAGAAAGAGCTGGCCCCCCAGCTTGCTCTCTAGGAAAAATCTCTAACCTACAAGAAGATAGTTTCTCTTCTTCTAGTCTATTCTTTTGCATTCAGGCCCTATCCTGCAGTGGTGGTTCAGTCAAAACTCCCACATTGTCTGGTTTAATGATTTTGCTTTTCTGATGTAAACTCACAACAATTAAAGTGAATTGACAGCAAATCCTGTGTAGGATGAAGGAAAACTTGAGTGTAGATTGAGAATGGCTGTCTCTGATCCTAGCCAGACCTTTGTGCCAAATGTGTGCAATATTCGTGCTGTCGTGCATGTGATTTGCTGCTATCAGGGCCTTTCAAGCAAAAAGGGTGAAATTGTCTAATTCTTTCAGGGACCGATTGTGCATGTTTTGTAGCTTCCTGTAATTTGACAGAACACATTGTAAAACATTAGTGTACAAATAAACAAAATGTTAAAACAAAAGCAATCTGGAATAGAGGGGGCACAGTTTTTAAGTGGTATAAAGCCTCTTCCCTTGGCTCTGTTCCAGTTCCCATAGCCTTTAACTGTGACTCGTTGAAATGTCCCATTACAAGCACAGCAGCATATGAACTGCTAGGCATCAGAATAACTTTTTCCCTGGGCTTTTGATATGTCAGGATATTTAGTTTTATTACTCTCCTTATTCCTTGGAAATGAAACTGCTTTGGTGTTTATAAAGCAGAATCAATCTCCTTAATAGTTTATGAATAAGTTACTGTTTAAGTTTTGCACAGTGGGACTTGCGTGCATACCTTGGATGTAGACATGAAAACGATTGATGTGCATTTTGAATCCCACAATAATATTTGCAAATACAGTTAGTCTGCCTTCCAGCCTGTACATATGCAAATCATACAGTATTTAGAGAATAAGTGTCATCAAGTTTTAAAAAAAGACATATCCTGAAAAATGGATGTTTAATAGGATTGGGGTTATAATATTTCTCTTTCAAAAACCATGTTTCACTTTGTGCATTGAATGCTTGTATAACTGAATCTAGCATCTAAATTGGGCTTGGGCATACCTGATTAAACTATTGGCTTTTTATTTGTGCAGTGGAATGTACATTTTATTGTATAGAGAACCAATGGGAGCATGGTTAAATAAGTAAAATGGTTGCCATGTTTAAAACAAACAAAAAGTTTAAAAGCTTTGGCCTTGAAGAGCTTTCTTGGATGTCCTAGAAACTTGGGTTTCCGTTGCTATGGCAAAACAACTTGGACAAATCCTGCTTGCCTCTCCTGAGTAGTTCCCATTGAAGTCAGTGATTAAGGTGAATAGGATTTGGCTCACATTGGTAACCAAAAGGTTTATGAGCTGTTGCAATATGATGGGAGAGTCTTGTGCTGTGGTATTTTACCTTTTGAGGTTAACAACCTCAGGTTGTGAGCAGGGAAGGGAGACCGCATGAAGGAAAGCCTGTTGTGGTAAGGGAAAGAGGAAGTGGAAGCTATTCTTCAGCCAGTGAAGGAAAAGGGTACATGGGGAAGATGATAGAGGGGATGGATTTAAAGCAAAGCCAGGACATACATATGGAGGGGAGTATATAATTAAAGAAACAGATTGTGACATTTGGGGAAAAGGCATTGGGAGGAACAAACATAAAAGGTCAAATTAGAGCATTAAGGACCTGGTTGAACAATGAGTATGTCCAGCTCTCATTAAGTGCAAGTCCAAAATAGGAAACGGGCACACCCCAGAATTTTTCTGTGGCCTTATGTAGACATCTTTATTACTGTGCTGGGCCTTAGAGAAGAAGGAGTAGTAGGGAGAAATAGTTTGAAGAATTAGAAGAAGAAGTAGAATTAGAATTAGAAGAAGGGAGAAAAGTTGCTAATGGGAATATGATGCAATAGTCATTTAGCTAAAATATAGAAGTAGACCAAGTAAAAGTGTGCTTGGGTATTCAGTATGCAGAGCTTGGCAGTCTCTGTCAGTGAGAACAGGAAGCCGCCTATGAGAAAGACATGTTTAAGTAAGGACATTATCTGAAGCAGGATGCTTTCACTTCTGAAAACCCTAAACAAGTTTTAGTATTAAAACTGACTTTCTCACACATTCTTTATGCTGACGCAGAATATAATTTTAGAGACTCTCCTGTGAGAAGCCTGGAAGTTCTGGGGAAATTTGATTTTTAGATACTTATAAAGAAACAAATATGAAGCAAATGTAAAGGTAGAGAAATTGGTGAGATATTGTAGTGAACTGTCTTGTATGTGTTTTTACCACTTTGTTCTAGTAGGGTGGCATCAGATTCTCTCTGCTGTCTGCCATAGACTGTGCTAGCAGATAACAAATTCTTCAAGAGGTAGTGAGAGTTGTACTTTTGGAGGGAGGAGGATCTGAGATCTATCCCTGCTGTTATCATGTGATTCAGAACAGCCATAGTGTTCAGCATAGTGACAACCATCTAGGAACTTCATGGTTATGTTTTTTTTGTTTTTTTTTTACATTGTGTTTTCTGCTTGTATTGTTACATTAGACTCAATTTTTCATATATCAAAATACACAAGTTTACTGAATGTTTCTAAGATGCAAATTAAAACTCTGCAGTTAATTCAGTTTCTCTGCCCCATAATAGTCTTCATCATTGTATAGGTTTTTCCCTGAGCCTCTTTCTAGCTCCATTAACATGTAGAATAAATGTTTTTCTTGACTTGAATAGATGGTGATTACACCTTGATTATCGTTTTTTGTCCCCTTAAACCTGATTCTCATCTGTGGTCATTAGGCGTTTCTTCATCATTAGGACCACGGGCCTTACTGCAAGAGATCTAAATTAAGATGATCCTCTTGTCTGTGCCTTCTTGACTGAAAAATCCTCAGTGGACTGGGCTCTAAATGCTCTTCCTTGGCTCTCTCTTATAGCTTGAAGGTTGTCTCACATCTCTGGGATGGTGTGCATGAAATCTTCATAAGTAACACAAGATTTATTAAGAATAAGCAGAGACAATTGAATTCAAACAAGTAAACAGCATGTATGATGTATCTAGTTTTATACTCTGTTTAACTAATCTAGGTGTATTCCCTGTGTGTCATTTTAGGAAAATAGCATATTTTGCTTTTCTACAGTATAGTTTTTTTGTGGTCCAGTTGGTCTCTGAGACCCTTTTTGGCAGCCAGTGTTGGAGATGCAAATTCTGCTTTTGGATGTTTCATGTCATCCTCTCTCACTCTTCCTCACTGGGATCCTGCAGTTATCACAGTTTTGATTTGCCCTCCTGTGACCTTGCTCACAAAAGTAGTTATCCAGGTGTACCCTTGTGGGGATGAGTCTCTCTTGTAAATGTCTCTTGTCTCAACTCCACTTTGCCACTGTAGTTGTACAGTTTAGGTTCCTGTTTGTCTGTACATTTTTCACATCTTAATTCAAAGCAGTCACCCTCCCACTTAGTGGGCTGTCTGTTCTTTGTGCTGTGCTAACCACCAGACTTTCACATGTTAATTTTGCTGACAGTAGGTTTCAACCTGCAACTGGAGTCCTTTATGTTTTGTGTTAGAGTTTAAACAGAAAGGACTCATTTTAAAATGATGATTTCTCAATATTCATTCTGTTCTATAGCAAATATGGATTATTGACAAATAACAATCTGTTACAGACTTCCAAAAGCATTTGTGTATCCAAATCTCATTAAACATACTGAGCCAAATGCTTCCCTGGTATAACTCCTTTCAAGTATTTCTCCATTTTATGATACCCTTTCATAAAATGTGTGTGCTTCCAGAAAATAGTTTCATTTTTTCATAAATATCTCCCAAGTTACCTCTTTGGTAAGCATCAGAGCTGTTTATAACCAGGTTAAACTAGAAACACCTCGAAATCCATGTGACAGTCTAAAGTAGAAAAGCCTTCTGATATTGTCAATTTAATGTCTTTGTATAGCTTCTTTTCTTCCCTTATTCCTTTTATTTTCATAAAGAGTTGTGAATGGCCTTAACCTATGTAACATACTCTGAAAGCTATTTATCATTAACATGTACCTGAATCTCTGAGGTAAAGATAATGTATTTGCAACATTGTCCTATATAACTTCTTCAATGTTTTAGATTGTTGTAATTTTTAAAGATGTATATTTCACTTCACCAGAGTGTAGCCTAGTGTATGCCTGGGTATTGGTATTTTTCATTTCAATACTGCCCTTAATTGTGCTGTTACACTTGGATTGCTTTAAATCGAAAATCTGTGTAGGTGGGAAATTGGGTATAGTTTAAATTAGATTCCTGAAATTTGCAGTCAAGTTATCTTAAGGCTGGGCCTATGAGTTGTTTCATATTAGCTCTCAGTTGCTCAAAATGTGTTGTACATAACCCTCCTTTATTTCTGTAAATCTGAAAAAGAGACAAATTATTTTCTAACAAATCTTCAACTCTGAGAGCCCGTTCTTAGTGCAACTCAGACTGATTTAGCTGTAATCTCCAGAATTCATGCTCTGTGAGCTGGTGAGATCAAGCAGCAGAGTAGAGGTTTAGGGCTTTCTGTTGGATACCCCTCAGAAGAGGTACAACTTCTTGTCTCTTCATTGGGCAAAACTGTGTGCCTTCTCCCCCCCCCCAAGAATGCCATGGAAACCGAATTAAAACTCATTTGCACAAACCTACATGGTAGTCTCTGTGATTAAAGGAAGGGTAGGGGCCTTAAGTAATAATGACCATTGTAGCTTTATCTCCTATCTCTCTCTGTGCATGCTACTTTTGCATGGGTCTGTATATTTTAAAAAAGGTCATTGTTGGATTATACACTTATGTTAATGAAAGAATGATCTAATCAATGCTTAGGAATTTCTTATTCAATGTATTATTGAATATGCTCTGTTTAGCTCTTCTGTTTCTAGTCTCTCTCTTTTCTGGTTTTTCTTTTGTTCATTGTTCGTGAAATGGCTATGTATAGCAAATTCAAGTTTCAGAGTGTTTATTCATAGACTATTTGCATATATGACATCTTGCAGCACATTTTGATGTTTTCTTATAACTAGCTTTGCCTAAAAACTTTGAATTTACTGTATATGATCATTTTGTCTTTGCAACTACTCTAAAAAGCTGAGTCAGAAACCAAATACTTTTATTGAACTGATTTAGTTTTCTCTGCATCCAGAGAAATAGCAGCAAATGGTTTCAGCTTCTCTCTGACTTCCAAGATGATGTTCAAGATCAGACATAAATTCTTCATGGCTTGCCTTTTGGCATTAAGCCCACTTGATACGGGTCCTTTTGTGGTCAAAATGCTGTGGTGTTTGTTCAATATGCTTGTCAACAATTTATTGTCTTTGATTAATAAAATCAAAAGGTTGGCCTTAACTTATCATGGAATTTAGGATCTCTCTTGGGTTAGAGGATTAACGTTATGACTGCTTCTTACACTGTATGTGGGGGATGAAACTGGAATTTAGTGTCAGGACCAGTAGCTTTTATAAGCCTTATAAAATTCTCCAGGGAAGCAGTCATCTTCTGGAGGTTTCCTTTCTTTAAGCTTTTCATTGTCTCCACTACTGTATTCATCCTTCTCCAGAATTATTTTCCTGAATTGGCAATCCTCTCTCTCTCTCTGGGCTTGGCTACACTTGAGAGTTGCAGCGCTGGTGGAGGCTTTCCAGCGCTGCAACTTAGTAACTGTCCACACCTGCAAGGCACATCCAGCGCTGCAACTCCCTGGCTGCAGCGCTGGCTGTACACCTGGTCTGCTTGGGGTATAACGATTGCAGCGCTGGTGCTACAGCACTGCTCGTAAAGTGTGGCCACACACCAGCGCTGTTGTTGGCCTCCAGGGTATTAGGAGATATCCCAGAATGCTTTTAACTAAATTACTCTCTTGTTTTGTTATGATGCCTCTCTTTGTTTTGTTGTGAACTTGGGGCTGTGGGAGATGCTTATCTAAAAAACAAACACAGCTCCTGTTTGCTGTGATCAATCAATTGAGATAACCCACTACCTTGCTGTGAATGAGGCAGGCAGGGGGATGAGTGTTTGCTGGAGGAGAGAAACTGCGGGGGAGGGAGGGAGAAAGGGAGTCCGTTGGAGCAGCTGCTTATCTGGTCTGCAGGCTGTTTGCAGTTAAGAGTAAATGAGGGGGCAGGGAGCTGATACACAGTGTCGGCTCCAAAAATCCACTCTCTCTCTCCCCCGCTCCCTGTCACACTCCACCCCACCCCCCTCTTTTTTGAAAAGCATGTTGCTGCCACTTGAACGCTGGGATAGCTGCCCATAATGCATCACTCCCAACAGTGCTGCAAATGTGGCCACACTGCAGCGCTGGTAGCTGTGAGTGTGGCCACACACCAGCGCTTTCCTTACATAGCTGTACGAAGACAGCTGTAACTCCCAGTGCTGCACACCTGCAAGTGTAGCCAAGCCCAAAATGTGGCTTGTGTGTGTGTGTGTGTATATTTTTTTTTTCAATTTTTGAGAAGGAATTAAGTTGCTCTGGGTTATAGTTTTTAAGGAAGATCACTGGTAGCTTGGGATATTACAACCAACCTGTGTAATATTTTGGAGGATACAAATACATGTAGCATGCTGTCAGTTCAGATATGCAACATACATGATGCATGAAGGCACCTCTTATCCCACAGTTAAGACCAAAAAAAAAAAGATTCTGTAATTAACAATGGCAGGAATAATATACCCATGCCAGAAATCTTACCTCCTTAAATATGATGATTTCCTATAAACCATGCCAGCTTGGTGCCCTGAGATCAGCACTGATGCAGAGGGGGATGCAGCAATAAGGAAGGGCACTGTTTTAGAGCTGGTTTTATAGTAGCCAAATCAGGCTCTAGATTGTCTCAGGACCCTATGGGAAAGGAGCCTTCTGTGAGCAGTTGTACTTTGTTTTGTGCAGAAGGGGGTGGGGCAAATAGTCATAGCCCTGGTCTACACGAGTTTAGGTCAAATTTAGCAGCATTAGATCGATTTAACCCTGCACCCGTCCACACGTTGAAGCCATTATTTTCGACTTAAAGGGCTGTTAAAATCGATTTCTGTACTCCTCCCCCAATGAGGGAATTAGTGCTGAAATCAACCTTGCTGGGTCGAATTTGGGGTAGTGTGGATGCAATTCGACGGTATTGGCCACCGGGAGCTATCCCAGAGTGCTCTATTGTGACTGCTCTGGACAGCGCTCTCAACTCAGATGCACTGGCCAGGTAGACAGGAAAAGGCCTGTGAAGTTTTGAATCTCATTTCCTGTTTGGCCAGTGTGGCGATCTGCAGGTGAGTGCAGATCTCATCAGCAGAGGTGACCATGATGGAGTCCCAGAATCGCAAGAGCCCCAGCATGGACCGAATGGGAGGAACGGAATCTGTTCGCTGTATGGGGAGATGAAATGCCCAAACATTTGAAAAAATCTCAAAGGGCATGAAGGACAGGCTATAACAGGGACCCGCAGCAGTGCTGCTTGAAACTTAAGGAGCTGAGGCAAGCCTACCAAAAAAACAGAGAGGCAAATGGCCTCTCCGGGTCAGAGTCCCAGACATGCCGCTTCTATGATGAGCTGCATGCCATTCTAGGTGGTGCAGCCACCACTACCCCACCCCTGTGCTTTGATTCCGTCAATGGAGTAGCACGCAACAGGGATGCGGGTTTTGGGGACGAGGAAGATGATAGCTCACAGCAAGGAAGCGGAGAAACCATTATCCCTGGCAGCCAGGAACTGTTTCTCACCCTGGACCTGGAGTCAGTTCCCCTCAAACCCACCCAAGGCTGCCTCCCGGACCTGCCAGGCGGAGAAGAGACCTCTGGTGAGTGTACCTTTGTGTAAATATTATATGTGGTTTAAAAGCAAGCATGTTTAATGATTGTCATTGCATAACAAAGCATGGCAGCGTATGGTCCCGGTGTTTGCTGGCATTTAAACAACATCAGTTCTTTATCTCTCTGTGTCATCCTCAGGAGAGTGATATGATATTCCTGGTCACCTGGTTGAAATAGGGTGACTTTATTAAGGGGACATTCAGAGGTGTCCATTCCTGCTGGGCTGTTTGCCTGTGGCTGAACAGAAATGTTCCCTGCTGTTAGCCGTGCTGTGGGGGGAGGGGTGAAGCGATCATCCTAGAGAATTGGGGCTGTGTGTGGGGGGTTTAGTTGGGTTTGTGCTGCACATTAACCTGAAAACTGCAGCCCCTCCTCCTTTTAAATGGCCAACCCAATGGCTGCTTGGTTTGGGAAATGAGGGCACTGCTGTTTGAAACCATTCCCATATGTTATGAAGGTTAAAGAAGCCAAAAGACTGTTACTTACCATGGCTGCCTGCAAGCCAAATTCTGTTGCCCGGCCCTGCATGAAAGATCTCTCACACCAAACCGGCATACCCTCAATAAGAGGCAAAATGCGACCTTGTACCGAAAGCACATGTGCTATGTAATGTTAACAGCAAGGTTTACCGTGAAAGTCTACCCATTGTTCTCTATAATGTGTCTTTTTAACTACCACTCTCCCTTTTTTCCTCCACCAGCGGCAATGTTTCAACGCTCACACTATCTTCTCTTTCCCAGAGGCTAGTGAAGATTAGAAGGCAAAAAAACACACTTGCGATGAAATGTTCTTTGAACTCATGCAGTCCTCCCACACTGAAAGAGCCCAGCAGAATGCATGGAGGCAGACAATGTCAGAGTCCAGGAAATATGTTAATATGAACATGAGGACAGGGTGGCGGGCTGAAGATGATAGGTGGCGTCAGCTTGGTGACAGAAGGCAAGAAGCAATGCTGAGGCTACTGGAGGAACAAACTGATATGCTCCAGCGTATGGTTGAGGTTCAGGAAAGGCAGCTTGAGCACAGATGGCTGCTACAGCCCCTATGTAACCAACCGCCTTCTTCCCCAAGTTCCATAGCATCCTCACCCAGATGCCCAAGAACGTGGTAGGGGGGCCTCCGGGCACCCAACCACTCCACCCCAGAGGACTGCCCAAGCAACAGAAAGCTGGCATTCAATAAGTTTTAAAGTGCCGTGTGGCCTTGTCCTTCCCTCCTCCCCCACCCCTCCTGGGCTACCTTGGCAGTTATCCTCCTATTTGTGTGATGAATTAATAAAGAATGCATGAATGTGAAGCAACAATGACTTTATTGCCTCTACAAGTGGTGATCGAAGTTGAGAGGGGAGGGTGGTTAGCTTACAGGGAAGTAGAGTGAACCAAGGCAGGTGGGGTTTCATCAAGGAGAAGCAAACAGAACTTTCACACTGTAGCCTGGCCAGTCATGAAACTGGTTTTCAAAGCTTCTCTGATGCGCACCACGCCGTCCTGTATTCTGCCCTGGTGTCTGGCTGCACGTAATTAGTGGCCACGTGATTTGCCTCAACCTCCCACCCTGCCATAAACTTCTCCCCCTTACTCTCCAAGATATTGTGGAGCACACAGCAAGTGGTAATAACAATGGGAATATTGGTTTCGCTGAGGTCTATCTGAGTTAGTAAACTGCACCAGCGTGCTTTTAAACGTCCAAATGCACATTCTACCACCATTCTGCACTGCTCAGTCTATAGTTGAACAGCTCCTCACTACTGTCCAGGGTGCCTGTGTATGGCTTCATGAGCCATGGCATTAAGGGGTAAGCTGGGTCCCCAAGGATAACTGTAGGCATTTCAGGGTCCCCAACAGTTATTTTCTGGTCTGGGAAGAAAGTCCCTTCCTGCAGCTTTTGAAACAGACCAGCATTCCTGAAGATGCGAGCGTCATGTACCTTTCCTGGCCATCCCACGTTGATGTTGGTGAAATGTCCCTTGTGATCCACCAGTGCTTGCAGCACCATTGAAAAGTACCCCTTGCGGTTTATGTACTCACTGGCTTGGTGCTCTGGTGTCAAGATAGGGATATGGGTTCCATCTGTTGCCCCATCACAGTTAGGGAATCGATTTGCAGCAAAGCCATCCACTATGACCTGCACATTTCCCAGAGTCACTACCCTTGATATCAGCAGCTCTTTGCGTTGGCTATCACCACTCACTTCTCAACTGTGAGGGCTGCTCTCATCTTGGTATTCTTGCGCTTCAGGGCAGGGAAAAGCAAGTCACAAAGTTTCATGAAAGTGCCCTTACGCATGCGAAAGTTTCACAGCCACTGGGAATCGTCCCAGACCTGCAACACTATGTGGTCCCACCAGTCTGTTTGTTTCCCGGGCCCAGAATCGGCGTTCCACAGCATGAACCTGCTCCATTAACACATTGCCGGGGCCTGTACTTTGAGAGAAGTCTGTGTCCATGTCCTCATCACTCTCATGATCGTGCTGCTGTTGCCTCTTCGCCTGGTTTTGCTTTTGCAGGTTCTGGTTCTGCATATACTGCAGGATAATGCATGTGGAGTTCACAGTGCTCATAATTGCGGTGGCGATCTGAGCAGGCTCCATGCTTGCCGTGCTATGGCGTCTGCACTGAAAAAAGGTGGGAAACGATTTGTCTGCTGTTGCTCTGCCAGAGGGAGGGACAACTGACAACATGGCTTACAGGGTTGGCACACAGAATGGCCCTCTCAAGGATTGAACACAAAACCCTGGGTTTAACACGCCAGTGCTCAAACCACTGAGCTATCCCTCCCCCCACTATTCACCAGGGGGAGGGGGAGAGCAATTGAATACAAAACAAATCTGGTCTCTTTATTGTTTTGCTCCACTCCATCTCTCTTATACATCTTAGGCTGGTAGCAGATGGTGCAGTATGACTGCTAGCCATTATCATCTCCTGGCTGCTCGCCAGAAGACGATGCAGTACGATTGCTGGCCATCGTCATCTCCTGGCTGCTCACCAGAAGACGATGCAGTATGACTGTTGGCCATCGTAGTCTCCCATTTATGTCCAGGTGCCTCCAACCAACCTCACCAAGGCCAGCCAGGAGCACACATGTCTGCCCAGGCGCCCCTGACCAACCTCACCGAGCTCGGCTAAAAGAGTACCCAGGAGACAGTGATGATGGCTACCAGTTGTAATGCACCGTCTGCTTACAAAAGGCAATGAGCTGCTGCTGTGTAGCCATGCAGTACCATGTCTGGCAGCACCGAGGAGACATGTGAGTTGACAGTGAGGTGACAGCTGAGCAGGCTCCATGCTTGCCGTGGTATGTCGTCTGCACGGGTTACCCAGGAAAAAGGCAAGAAACAATTTTTTGCCATTGCTTTCACGGGGTGGAGGGGCTGACGACATTTACCCAGAACCACCCGTGACAATGTTTTTGCCCCATCAGACATTGGGAGCTCAACTCAGAATTCTAATGGGCGGTGGAGACTGCGGGAACTGTGGGATAGCTACTGACAGTGCAATGCTCCAAAAGTCGACACTAGCCTCGGTACTGTGGACGTACTCCGCCGACTTAATGGTCTTAAGTGGGGACACACACAATTGACTGTATAAAATCAATTTCTAAAAAATCGACTTCTATAAATTCGACCTAATTTTCATAGTGTAAACATATCCATAGATTCTAAGGCCAGAAGGGGCCATTGTGACAGTCTAGACTGACCTCCATTAGGCCATAGAATTTACTCAAAATAATTTCTAGTGCATATATTTTTAGAAAAATGCCAATCTAGATTTAAAAATTGTCAGTGATGGAAAATCCACCATGAACCCTGGTAAATTGTTCAAATGATTAATGACTCTCATTAATGTATGCCTTATTTCCTGTTTGAATTTTTGTACAGCCAATGGAACTTCTGTTGCACTGTCTTCTTCTTCCTCCTCCATTCTATGGGACCCTGCAGAGGGGTCTTTTCAGTGTCAAGATCTAGTGGGGGGGGGGCGGGAAAAGAGTGGGAACTTAAGTATGAGGTTGTTGGGCCATGTGCTGCATTGTTTGCCTCTCAACAGCCCTGCAATGATTAGAATACAGCTTTCAATACAGCTCTATTTGCATGGAGGGAACTCTCCCTTCCTCTCTCAGGGAGGGATCTGTGAGACAGCTGTGATCAGTGGAGGCCCTACTAGCTCTATAGGAATCACAGAACCAGAAAGGGAGTGGAGGGATTGTATGGGGTCCACACTAGAGTCAGTGTGGCGGAATGGAATCTCTGCATTGATGGCTTTTGCTAGAGAGTAACTTCATCTTATTCTGCAGGGGGCAAATCCTGTCTCTTCAGAATTATTTTGGAGAAATGTTGCAAGGAAGTTCTTGGAATCTTCTTCCCACTCACAGAATCTCTGTGGGAAGGGGTGATGTAGGACCACATTTGCCCTTTGTAGGCTGTCAGTGGTCACAGAGTCACCCATTATTACCCTATGATCAGGGTGCAGATCACATAGTGGGGTATCTGAGTTTGCCTGATACTATTTTGAGTCTAAGGTGAGCAAGTACATTTTAAGTAGTGGTAATCTCGCCTCAGTTTGGAATTCTCTATCAGCTCAGCTCTGTTCTATCACCCAGTTTGTGGTGGTGATTTTTAAGATCTTACATTGCTGTATAAGTAATCTGTTGGTTGCTGAGGCATCTTTTGTCATTTTGTGTTTGAGAAGGCTGGTAGTGAAATATAATATATTTGCTTTATTTGACTGAATATGGTATCAGCATCCCTGTTTGCTGACTTCAGATTCTTGTTCTGGGCAGCTAGCTGCCTGAAGGAGAGCCAGTGTAGGGTAGGGGTATTCTATTTTTTCTCATAAAATATATTAAGTTAGTTGTAGGTTTAGGGGTTTTGTGTTTTACTCTAGCAAATGTTTTAGTTTCAGGATCTTTGAAATGGTTTTCGTGTTTGTGGTGCCAATTTAGGAATGCATGTCAGAGTTACTGTGTTACTCAAACTGTGTGTGGGGAATTCCTCTCATGATAGTTGTAAGATTGGGTAATATATCTTCTGACTTTAGTGACCCAAAGAAATTTGCATACTTAAAATAAACTTACCTGAGTCCATATGGGCTTCTTCTGGGCTTCAGCAGGACTCCAAATCTAGCTGTCCCCCAGAATGCATTCTGGGACATCTGTTTGGAACAGGACACAGCTGGTGTGATTATTTTGGGAGGATGGACAAGACAGAAAAATGAAAAAGGAAAAGATTAGTTATTTGCTAAGTGTCCCTTTTGCTGCTTAGGATATTCAGCAATGTAAAAAATACTTGTGTAATTCTCCTTTAAGAACTATCTGTTTTGCTAGATATGATGCAAAAAGATATAATTTTAAATAGGTGAGGACATTTCTATAAGACATATTTCTATTAAAATGTTTTTTTTCTCTCTCTCAGTAGATAATTAAAAGTCTGGAAGACTTGATTTCAAAGCATATATTACTGATTTCAAAGGAAGTACATCTACATGAAGAGCTACAAAAGGAGTTGATTTGAGAAGACCCAGTGTTGCAAAAATGACTTCAAGTTGTGTGTTTCCAGTGTTTGCTTTGATGATTTTGTGTTTAGCAGCTGCAGGTAGGTGGCATTATGTAAATCGTGTTCATTGTAACTCATTGTGTGCATTTGGAATTATTGATCAAAAATAAATGTTCATGCTAGAAGAATTTAGGTCAGGTAAGACTTGTGTAGAATCTAATTGCAGATATGAAGCAATAATGTATGATTGTGATAGTACTTTCTGGTATGAGTGTTTGATGAGAAATAACTCTGCTTCTATAATGGAGCCCTCTTACTTATGGTTGCTGTTAGAATCTTTAAATTATTTTCAAATAGTTAATATTCACTGGCATTCATTCTGTTAGAAATCCTAAATAGATAACATTTATAAGATGCCTTACCAATTTATTATGTCAGTGGCAATATTTATGGTAATCCCTATGACCAAGACTTCAAAAAATTGTCTTGTCCAGGGCCAGTAGGAATCTGTGGGGGTGAGTGCCATCAACTTCTGCAGAATCTAAGCTTTCATTTAAAAAAGAATTAAGTTTCTGGTCTTCTGGGTTTTGAAGAAATCCTTCCAAACGTGGGCTAATTGTAAATGGTGCATCGATGTCTTCCTAAGTCTGCAGAGAGACAGTCCACTGCTGTTTCCACTGTTAGTGTGTGTGTCTTCATTGATAGTTAACCTGGTTGATTGGCACCTGAGTGTGAGCGACCAGGTTAGCCTAGTGCGGTTGCAAGCATCCCCTCAGCAAAGCTCTACCTATGTTACTCTGTCCTCACTGTTTCTGCACTTGCCCGTGTGTGTTTGGGGGCATATCCCATGGTCCTGTACTGTGATGTTCTAGGTTTCATTCCCAGTCAGTTGTGTCAATTGCAGGAGAACTGGTCATTGGGGGAATTATGAACTATCAACACTTGTCTGTCTTTGCCTGTGTCCTGACTGCAAAATTTGCTGGTTCCAGACTGAGTTGAAACAGGCTCTAACTGATCCTCCTCATCCATTTAAACTAGCCCTGTCTTAAAGCATCTCCTAATCTGGTTCGAGGTTTTTCTGTGGGGATGGTGGGGAGAGGTTGGGCTAAAACTCAGTGAAGACATACCCGTCTGAGAAGTGTGGGTATGGCAGCTGTGCTCTCAGCATGTCCATCTTTGCAGGTATCCCAGGATGAGAGGGCAGAGGGTCAGTCACCCAGTACATGTGTGGGAGGGATCCTGCCAAAACGACCTTGTCACCCCAGCAGAGTGCTCTGGAGGAAGGATGTTCTTGCCACTTGAAAAAAATATTTGGTGTAAAAACTGAGAATGAATTCATCTGTTGGTGGGATGGGGGAGGTTGGGGCCGATAAGCCAGTCAGGGCTTTGGTTAGGTTTGGAGTTGGCAGGCTCCCTAGGCTAGAATTTTGGGTTGGAGCCAGTAAGTATCCCCAAGATGGGGTTAGGGCTGGGACCAGTAAGGGTCTTTGAGACTGTCTCTTTGTATTTTTTTTTTTTTACAGGGCCTAGTAAATGCGGCCTCAGTTCTGGTTGAGACGTCTAGGCGCTCATAATACAAGTGAATTACAACCTGAGTTGTGTGCGTGTGCGTGCGCTGTATATGTAGTATTAATTAGGGGTGAGGAGTCATTTGGGAGTTCTTGGGTCTGAAGATCCTGTGGGAGTGAGTATCTGACCAGCTCAAGACTGAGTAGGAGAGGAAAAGCTCAGGCACTAGTATATTTTCTGTCTGGGGAGTGGACTTAATCCTTGGGCTATTAGGTCCTGGGTAAATTTTTCAAGTCCTTGCTGTAGGGTTGCTGGGGTTACGTATGGACTTAATGTTTGCAGGATTAGGGCCTGTACTTGATATGGAGAACACTGTTTATCTTAAAGGACAGTTGTAAAAACTTTTAATGGTGACTATTGCATTAAAGTTAGCAGGAGTTATATAGACAAGGGAGATACATTCCCATTTATAGGAATTGGATCTGCTCCATCTTTTGTCACATGTAAATACTCTTTAACTAGTTTGTTATAACATCTCCTAAATGCAGCAATAAAAAGATCTGAAGGTTCAAGTCTCTATATAAACACACACACATGCATTTTCTGTGATACTCTGAAAAGTCCACTAAATTTAGATATGTTTGTTAAAGTTGTCTCGCCTTAGTGAGGCACCCTTCGCTTTGTGTTCTCCTCGTGTGCAAGAATGTTGTCCAAAACTGTTCACTGGGGAGTGGCAAACAGAGATGCAGCCAGTCAAAATGAGGTAGTGGGGAGACTGGACAGATGACTTGTTTAAATTTGGGATGTCCTCATTGTGGAAAAGATTACCAACTTTGGAAGAGACATGTCTAAGCAATCAAGTACATTGCCATCTGGCTTCCTTTCATCAATTACATGGAAAATGCTGTTTCAAGAATGCCCTCAGACCTTGAGGGACTCTGTCCAGGGCTGACCTACATTGTAAGCATCCAGTCAGTACTAGTAACTGATTATTTAATAGTACTTGATGCTAAGGTTCTGCAATGAGCTTATTGTGTTGTAAGTAATTACACAATATGGGGTGTGTCTGTCTGTGAGCATGTTTGCATGTGGAGATGAGGATATGAGTGCCAGTGTGGGATGGGAAAAGGATAACTGCTTAGTAGAGGAAATCATAACTGTTCTAAAAAGAAAGAAACCTACTTTTAAATAAAGTGCCAGTATGTAAATCTGACTTGTTGATTTTTATTTCTTATTGTATTGGCAGTTCCTTTTCATGTCTTCTGGTGAAGGGGCAATTTACTAATCCAAGCATAAGCTACACCTAACACTGATATTAACGAAGAGCACTACATCAAATATAGTGATATCACACTCAGTATCATTATTAAAAAGTAATTCACGCCTCATGGGAACCTTGGAGTATCTGTCCAACTTGAAACTTCTTTGTTGATTTATTTTTTCTCTTGTTTCTCTTTGCTTAAGATATTCTCAAGAAAACAACATTACTCAGAGCTTGATGCTTTCCTTCACTTGCACTGGCAGAAGGAAGCAAAAATGGGTGAATCTGGAACGGGAGAGTAGGTGGGCTAGAAATGGTTTTGTGGGATCTGTTTCCCTCTGTCAAGTTGTTCTGCAGTGGCTCAAGAGCATGAATACCAACCTCAGGGCAGACTGTTGAGAAGCAGGGCACAAACACCAAATTGGCTGTAAGGTCTATACTTAAATTTCACCAACCAGTTATCAAGTGTAAACTCCTTAGGCACTAGCAGCCTAGCTATGGAGTCACAGGTACTCTGATCTACCTTTCAGCGAGGCAAGCTTGCCTTTGTTGTAGATAGTCCCTTACACCAAAAATCACAACCATATTCAGGTTACTCCCAGTCTCAAAGGATAGTCATTTTTCCCAGGTCCGTTGCACCTTAGATATCACACTAAAAACAATGCTTGTACCCAGTCCTTTAATAAATTATCTAAAGATTTATTCACTAGGAAAAGGAAATGAGTTATTTTATGAGGTTAAAGCAGGTTAACACACTCAAATGAGTTAGTCTTATGTTTCAAAAGGTAATAGAAACTTCTATAATAAGCAAATTCCGTATGTCCCTTAGGGCTAACCCAGGCTGAACACTGGGGAGGTCTGTCTTATGCCTAGAAAACCTTACCCTCCAGAGTCCGAGCAGCATAGAGAGAGTTTCTCCTTGCCAGGGATTTTTATTCCATTTCCCCCTTTTCTGAACTACCAGCTCAGCTGGTGGGAGAAATACATTTGCACATCTCCTCTCTATGGGACTGGAGGAGAGTAATCCACAGTCTTTTTGTCCTCTTAGATGAACTATTTGGTGGGTCTTCTTTGTAGGGTATGCCAGCATTTCACACTAATTAATGTCTCTCTTCTATCTGCTGATTTCCATAACTGCAGAGGCTTACGATGCACATGGTCATATATTATGTTGCAGAGGTTATAAGTGAGATTAGGTGTGCAGCAACTCACAAGCATTCCATAAAGTCTAAACACATTCTTAGAACTGTAACACCTATTTTAACAATATTAACACACAGGTGAGCCAGACTGTGTTCCAGTTATGTATTTGTCAGTGTTCAGTTGAGGCATGGTGACCATGGCATATGCTGACACCCTCCTGTGGCTTTTTTTGCCTTAAAGCCATATCTGTTTTAGTCATTCATCTGTCTGTGCCAAGATAGTTTCCAAACAGCTAATTTTTGTCACTTACAGAGGAGTTTGATTCCAGGTTACAAATGAGACCCACGAGCAGATGCTCTTATGAAACAAAGATAATGTTTTTAGTCAAATATCCCTTACAATAATTAATAATTAAAATTAAGGGGAAAGACATATAGAAGTAGACTATATTTTAAAATAGAGCTTTCTAAGAGTTTTCTGTGGGGCAGCACTGAGCTTTTAGAGCTATTATATCAAATAATAATTGTGGTGTTTTTTTTAAACAAAGATATGGTATTATGGTGCTGGTTGGAAAAACTGTAGGCAAGGCTGAAAGAGGTTTTCCATAGGTATGTGCCCAAAGGAACAACATGGCAGAGAAGCATAATGTATCTCAGCTATGAGAATGTCAGTGGCATAGGCTGGTTCTTGAAATCAGTAGGAGTTCTATACTGAGAGAGTTTTCAGGCTTGGGTCCTTTATATTAAATGTTTCCTGATAGCAGAAGTATAAATAAGAAATATTGGTAAAAGTATTTCCCTTTGTCTCTGTGGTGAAGGATAAGTCAGGCACCACCTCCCTAAGCAGATATCTGGTACACACTGAATTTTTTCCCCAGCTAGAGTTTCTCTGCCCCTTTAATGTTCTTAAATGGTAAAGTTGCATAGAAGAGGACACCTCTTTGTGAAGCCAATGCCTAAATTTACTTCTGTGCTGCTGACATACTTGCTGATGCTGACCTGTTCTCTTATTTTCAGTAATGTTGCATTTTGGATATGGGTAAAATGAGGCACTTATAGACTGACTGACTCTGCTCTTTTTGCTTAAAAGCCCACTGATTTTTTTTCTATTGCCCTGAAGGGTACCAGTGTTAATTGTGCCTCAGATGCCGTATGGGTTAATAACGAAAAATGAGAAGGCTGTCACGATGTGCAGGAAAATTAATTCAGATCTAAGTTATAAAACTGCATGTGTTCCATGTGTTGATTTTCTAGCTCATAGATAGTTATATAAATTTTGCAAATACTGCACTGCAGTTGATCCATGTAATAGCCAAGAGGGTATATACTCATTTTTAGATTCCTTTTTACTACCCAGATGCATCTGTGGATGCGTTCCAAAATCACACCTTACTTCGTTTGCAAACAAATTTCGTTTAATCTTTTGTTTATGGTCTTTGACTTTTAGGTAAAAGTTCTAGGAGGAAAACCTGGATTTCTATTTAAAAAAAATTTTTTTTTTCACCATGGAAAATCCTGGAGTCCTTTGTTGAAGGCAGAGTAGTGAGTTGCTGCCAAACTACCTGGCTGTCTAAAAGAATTTTACCTTTGAAGTGAGGATAAACAAAGATCTAGCAGCCTGGAATGGATTGTAGAAACGTCACATAAATAATTAGAAGTGCAAACAATATAATCTTGGATAACCTCATAAGCAAGTTTGGCTTTGTAGCCTTTAGAAGTACAGCTATTCACACTGAGTTATCAGTGTGATTGGTTTCAGTCTTTGATTTAAACCACATTTCTTTTACTATCTGGCAAATATTTATTAGTTGAGCACATTGTGTACATGGTGCTGAAATGACTTAACAGAGATGAACAGAAAAGAATAGATGCTGCAAAGCCCAAGGGCCAAATCCCCCACTAAGGGGGTTATTTATGTGAGGAGACAGAAAACTTTCTTTTTTAATTTAGTTTGGCCTCCTGGTGTTTCCACTTTCTCGTTCAGTTGGGGGGTGATGCAAAACAAGAGGAGGTTTAGTCTCCTACATCTTATGGATCTGCATAGGCCAGGGACATGCATTCGGAAGCCGTGAGGCAGATTTTCAGCTTGTGTAAATTGTCATAACTCCATTAAAGTCAGTGGAGCTCTGACAGTTACTTGCACCTATGCAGTGCCTCTGGGCTCCTCGGTGTTTGGTAGTGGCCCTCCCCCTGTGCCAAATTGCCATATTTGTGATCAGGAAGACAGACTGGGTTTGGAGAGAGAAATGGACAGCTAAGACTTATTATAGGTTTCCCACTAGATTTATTCACGTATGCTGGTTTAAGCTGCCCTTTAAGATTTTAGCTAAAAAACTGCTTTGCTTCCTAAATTGGTTCTCTACGTCCCTTTTTTTTAATTGCTTCATTAGTTCTTCTAAACCTCGTGCTTGAGTAGCAATTTACTTGCTTGCAGTTTACTTTCTCAAGTCCCATTTGATATGACACTCCATCTTCGGTAAGTTTCAGAGTAGCAGCCGTGTTAGTCTGTATCCGCAAAAAGAACAGGAGTACTTGTGGCACCTTAAAGACTAACACATTTATTTTAGCATGAGCTTTCGTGAGCTACAGCTCACTTCTTCGGATGCATAGAATGGAACACACAGACAGGAGATATTTATACATACAGAGAACATGAAAAGGTGGAAGTATGCATACCAACAGGAAAAGTCTAAAATTGAGATGAGCTGATCATCATCAGCAGGAGGAAAAAAAACTTTTTGAAGTGATAATTAAGATGGCCCATAGAAGGTGTGAGGAGAACTTAACATAGGGAAATAGATTCAATTAGTGTAATGACCCAACCATTCCCAGCCTCTGTTTAGGCCAGTGTTAATTGTATCTAATTTGCATATTAATTCGAGTTCAGCAGTTTCTCTTTGGAGTCTGTTTTTGAAGTTGCAAAATTGCCACCTTCAAGTCTGTCACTGAGTGGTTAGAGAGGTTGAAGTGTTCTCCCACTGGTTTTTGAATGTTATGATTCCTGATGTCAGATTTGTGTCCATTTATTCTTTTGCGTAGAGACTGTCCGGTTTGGCCAATGTACATGGCAGAGGGGCATTGCTGGCACATGATGGCATATATCACGTTGGTAGATGTGCAGGTGTACGAGCCCCTGATGGTGTGTCTGATGTGATTAGGTCCTCTATTTCCCTATGTTAAGTTCTCCTCACACCTTCTATGGGCCATCTTAATTATCACTTCAAAAAGTTTTTTTTCCTCCTGCTGATGATAGCTCATCTCAATTGATTAGACTTTTCCTGTTGGTATGCATACTTCCACCTTTTCATGTTCTCTGTATGTATAAATATCTCCTGTCTGTGTGTTCCATTCTATGCATCCGAAGAAGTGAGCTGTAGCTCACGAAAGCTCATGCTAAAATAAATGTGTTAGTCTTTAAGGTGCCACAAGTACTCCTGTTCATCTTCGGTAAGGTTGCTTGCATTTATATGAACATGTATCTTGGATCTGAGCCCCCAAGTATTGTGGTGATGGGCCACCACAGAAATGTGCATAACAGTAGGATTAAACAGGCCATACCATGCCATCACTCTTTCAAGAGGAACTTCCCCCATCCCTATATGCTGTAGTTGCAGAAGCAAACCAGGCCCCAATAGTCTAACAGAAAGTCCTTCCATAGTAAGGTGAAGGACACAAGTTGGGGGTGGAAAATGAATAAGTTGTGAGGCAGGCAGGCATTCAGATTTTTCCTTCTTAAACAATGTGCATTACTTTGCATTTATCAACATTGAATTTCATCTGCCATTTTGTTGCCCAGTCACTCAGCTTTGTGAGATCCCTTTCTAGCTCTTTGCAGTCTGCTTTGGACTTAACTATCTTGAGTAGTTTTGTATCAGTTTACCCCTTTTTCAGGGGTACCATTTCTGATTTTGGTGTGTGTGGGGGGAGAGGGGGGGAACTTTGAGATTCCTGGGACTACTTAGGCACTTGAAAACTAGATTTTTGGCAGATAACTTAGCAATTATCTGACAGGAGCCCTGTATCTAATTCCTTTATAAAAGAAAATTAAATAAATATTAGACCCACTCAGCTCTAATAACATGTTTTGACATCTTGTGGCAAGTCACTTAAGGGACACTGATTAGGTTTAAAATTTTAATGTATATTCTTAATTTATTACTAACTCTGTGGAGTGAGACACCCCATCAGGACTCCTGGGTTCTAACCCAGCTCTGGGAGGAGAGTAGGGTCTAGTGAGATATCTGCTTCCCCGCTGTAAATCTGGGTTCTATATAAGAATATCAGAATGGCCAAACTGGGTAAGACCAATGGTCCGTCTAGCCCAGTATCCTGTTTTCCAACAGTGGCCAATGCCAGGTGCCCCAGGAGGAATGAATAGAACAGGTAATCCTCAAGTTGCCCTGTTGCGAGGGACATGCAGAACATGGTGTTGAATCTCAGCCCACCCTGGCTAATAGCTATTGCTGGACCTATCCTCCATGAACTTATCTAGTTCTTATTGGAACCCTGTGTGACGTTGCACTCCATATGATTTTATGAAAATATGGTAATGAGTGTGAATATAATGTAACTGGAATATGCTTCATGCAAAAGTTTTCTTGTAGGGTATCATCACAAAGCTTATAATCTACTCAGTGTGGTCATCCAATTTGTATAAATGTATCATTCTTGTATCTGAAACTAGAAATATGAACTATAACTCTGAGGTCCTACTGTAATATGCAAAACGTAGGCCATTTATGGTGGTTTGTAATCTTGATGGCTTCCATCAACTAAGACAAATGGCTGCTGTTTAGCAAGTTTTTATGTGCAAGCAGCTGTCCAGAAGGAAAGAAGGAAATGAATGGATCTAATCCAGTTTAAAATTTGGTAGGAGGAGGAGAGGGGGAAGTGGAGACAAGAGAAGAAAAAATTCCTAAATGTGCCAAAAAGTATAAGGGGTAGAACAGAACAAAGGGGCGGAACAAAACACTACCAGCTGAGCAACAACAAGCTAGAGAAAGGGGAAGGATAGGGAAGAGACTAGGAAAGGAATCTCTTTGAGGAAAACTCTTATTGACATCTTTTTATCTGAATTTTATCTGTAATCAGTATCTTAATGTATTTGCTTAGACTTAGATGTTTTTTTTTTTTTTTTTTTTTTATTTTACTTGTTTGTTCTGTTGTGGAACCCACTAACTCTTTCTTGTTATGTTTTATAAAATAAAATTTAATTAATTAGTTGATTACCCAGTAAGTAATAAAATATCAAGGGAGGGGAGCAAACAGCTGTATCTCTCTCATCAGTGTAGATATAGGCAGATAGTTTGAGTTTACCCTGTAAGCAGAGTTAAGAGTTATTTTTGGCGTTGGATTTTTGATGGGATTGGGAACCTGGTATCTGGGGGGGAGGACCTGCTAAGGAATTTTTTAATTTTAAAAAAGCCTGCAGCTTTGGGGGATGTGGTTCAGATCTTGGTCTGTGTTTGCAGCAGGCTAGCATGTCTAGCTCAGCAAGGCAGGGTGCCGAAGTCCCAAGCTGGCAGGGAAAACAGACTCGGAGGTAGTCTCAGCACATCAGCATGCCCAAGGAGTCTCTGTGACCAAACCTATCACACCCTGTTACAGTTTTGGCATTTACAGCATCCCCTGGCAAAGAGGTCCACATGTTGATTGTGAAGAAATACTTTTTCTGTTCATTTTAAATCTGGTGTCTATTAATTTCATTTGGTGACCTCTAGTTCTTGTATTATGTGAAGGAGTAAATAACACTCCCTTAGTCATCTTCTCCACACCATTCCTGATTTTATAGACCTCTGTCATATCCCCCCTTAGTCATCTCTGCCAAGCTGAAAAGTCCCAGTCTTTTTAATCTCTCCTCATACAGAAGGTGCTCTATAACCCTAATAATTTCTGTTGCCCTTCTCAGTATCTTTTCGAAATCCAATATATCTTTTTGAGATAGGGTGACCAAATCTGCATGCACTATTCAATATGTTGGCGTACAGTGGATTTATATAGAGGCAGTATGATATTTTTCTCTTATTATCAATCCCTTTCCTAATGATTTCCAGTATTCTGTTAGCTTTTTTAATTGCCACTGCACATTGAGCAGATGTTTTCAGAGAACTATTCACAATGACTCCAAGATCTCTTTATGGACGGGTTCAGCTAATTTAGATCCCATCATTTTGTATGTATAGCTGGGATTATGTAATGCACTTGGCAAAATTTTGCATTTATTAACATTGAATTTCTTCTGCCATTGTGTTGCCCAGTCACCCAGTTTTTTGAGATCCCTTTGTAGCTCTTCGCAGTCTGCTTTGGACTTAACTGCCGTATATACTTGATCATAAGCCAGTTCATTTATAAGCCGACCCCCGTAAGATGGAGAAGTAAATATTGAATTTTTTTATGATCCATTCATAAGCTGACCCTATAATTCAGGGGTCAGCAAACTTTGGCTCCCAGGCCATCAGGATAAGCCGCTGGCGGGCTGAGATGGTTTGTTTACCTCGAGCATCTGCAGGCACAGAGTTAAACCTAAGTAAACGAAGTGTCCCGGTGTGCCAGCTGCTTACCCTTACGGGCTGGGACCACAGCTGGTGGGGAAATTTTTTTGGGGGGAGAATCTGGGGCTCAGGGGAATAACCCCTTTGACCACCCCGCCACATGAACCTACCCTAAGCCCAGGACCCCCCCACACTCTCCCCATCCCATCCCATCTCACCTTATCTGGGGAAGGCCAGAGGAGGATGTCTCAGGCCTGGCTGGAGCTGCTCCGGCAGGCTGGGCAGCGCGGCCGCGGCATGGTCTAGCGGGCCGGGCGGCGCAGCACTGCTGCAGCTTGCCAGCCCCAGAGCTGCAGCTGCTTCGGAGGCTGGGGGGGAGAGCAGTGTGGCCAGAAGCGGAGAGACTCTGGCCCCGCCTCTTCCCTTCTGGCTCTGCTGGCTGTGCTGCCCCTCCTTGCTCCCTCTGTTGGGAGGAGGGGCTGTGTCCCACCTCTCCCTCTCTATACTCGTTCATAAGCCAACCCCCTTCTCTGGTGTTTCCTTTTTTTACTAAAAAATTCAGCTTATGAACGAGTATATATGGTATCTTGAGTAATTTTGTATCATCTGCAAATTTTACCACCTCACTGTGTACCCCTTTTCCCAGACCGTTTATGAATATGTTGAGTAGGACTGGTCCCAATACAGACCCCTTAGGGACACAGGTATTTACCTCTCTCCATTCTCACCTTTTATTCCGACCCTTTGTTTCCTGTCTTTTAACTTAAGTTTCTGGCAATGCTTTCAGGATCATCTAACTATCCTTAATTTACTTTAATGATAAGCGTTTTGTTATCTTAATCACCCTGCCTTTGTTTATAAACAAACTCCCTGGCACAAAGGCAGTGCTTCTCCCAGCTTCCGAACTCATCACATATCACCCTCAAGCTATTGCAGTTAAGAGCTCCGTCTGGGGCAAGGGTGAGTAGACCTCCCCTGCAAAACTTGCGGGGGAGAGGAGGCTAGATCCTGCCCCTGCCCTTTTTCTAGATCATTTATGAATATGTTGACTAGGACTGGTCCCAGTACAGACCCCTGGGAGACACCACTATTCACCTCTCTCCATTCTGAAAATTGGCCATTTATTCCTACCCTTTGTTTCCCATCTTTTAACCATTACCGATCCATGAGAGGACCTTCCCTCTTATCCCACGACAGCTTACTTTGTTTAAAAGCCTTTGGTGAGAAACCTTGTCAAAGGCTTTTTGAAAATATAAGTGTGCTATATTCACTGGATTCCCCCTTGTCCACATGCTTGTTGACACCTTCAAAGAATTCTAGTAGATTGGTGAGACATGATTTCCCTTTACAAAAAGCATGTTGACTCTTCCTCAACAAATTATGTTCATCTATGTGTCTGACGATTCTGTTCTGAACTAATGGTTTCACCAATTCAGCACTGAAGTTTTGCTCACCTGTTTTTGTATATTTTAGTTTTCTACTCTGGTCTTCTAGACTCACTATTTTGGCACTGCCCAACTCTTTTCTTTGCACAATTTACTTGACAGAGTCAAGTCCTACGTCATTGAAGTCACTCAGAAGTAGTATTCACCTTTCCACAAATGGTGTGAAGATTTCATCATTTGAATGATAGGGGAAGGGAACAGAGTTACCCATTTTAGAGGAAAGAAAATTGTGCAAAAGGAGCTAAAATTGTTCAGACAGCAGATCCATTTTCCCTTCATCAGCAAGGCTACGATATTGCGAACTGCTCCCTTCAGGCAGTCTCCTGCTGTGATGGAGCTGTGTGTAAGATTGGGGCCTTAAGTGCAGATTCAATTAAACACTTACTGGTGTTTTAAGTGCTTTGCTGAGCTGGAGACTTTGAATAAATGTGAAAGTCTGGCACTTTAATTAAAGCTGACTATAGTGGAGTTCTTCTCATAAACACCAAGCAGATCATCTAAATACCTCCATGCTGTCAAACATTGCTTAGGGTACAAACAAGACTCTTCCATACCTAAGTGGAATAGCTGCTTTTTGTTTCTATAACTTATTTTTTTTTAATATATGGCTAGGTTGTTGACTTATTGCTCAGCCCCCAACAGGGAGGACCATCTGTTCCCTATTCTTTGACCTGTCCAGGTTGGGTGTCCCTACTGGGTGTTAAAGCTCCTGCTAGCATAGCTCTCAGGGTATGTCTACACTGCAGAAGTGTGTACTTAACTCATGGTTACCTAATCCCATTAGCTAGCTTGGTTTAAAATAGTGGAGAGAACACAACAATTTAGCTTTTAGCTCAGGCTAGAAGTTTGAGTTTTAGCCAGTAGGGGAGCCTGAGTGTGAATTTGAGCTGCTAATCCAAGTTAAAAGCTAAATTTCCATGTCTTCACTGCTATTTTAACCCAAATTAGCTAACATGGGTTAGGTAATCCAAGTTAAGAACATTTTTTTTTTCCAGTATAGACATACCTTCAGGGTCACTGGAACACACATGCCTTTCCACTACCTCAAAGTGAAATCCCCAGGGAAGGGAACAGAGCATGCAGTACTTTAATTGTATAATCCCACCTAACAGTATCTCCCAGTACTTTTAGAGGGAAAAGCTCAGGATTATAAAAATTTCTACATTTCTAAAAATTGGGGTCTTTAATTGTATATTACAATGAAGTTACATTTGTCCTTATCTTTGTCAGGAAATAGATTATCTTAAATTCTGTAATACATTTTTAACAAGCTCAAAATACCATGTAACCATTTCATAAATAATATGCGAAAAATCATCTGTATACTATTTGCAAGAGGGCAGTGAGATGTTGTCCTTTCTTGTAGCTCCATTTTTTCCCCTTCTCCCTATGTAGGCCCTGATTTAGTGAAAGTTCTTTCCCTTTCCCATCTGTCCTTGTCTTCATCTCTCCTTCAAGTTTAAGAAATAAGTGGTGAAAAGAGAAATTAAGATGAAGAATATCAAAGACTATACTTAATTAAATAAAAATCAGCATTCTTCTCTTGCCTCAGCTCAAACAAAGGCCCTAAGCAGTTGCCTTAATCCAGAAGTGTGCAAAGGGAGCCCATATATGTTTTGGGACATAACTTTTAAATGAATCTCTTCATACCTTCTGATTTCCTCAGCTGCCTTACTTGCTCCATCCTATGGACATCTTGAACCTGGTTACGTCATCATAATTTGAAGCACCATATTAGAGAATTAGAGAGTCATAATTTTATTCCACGTTCATGGCAGTATGCAGGAAAGAATGAATACCGGGGAGAATGACATTCCCTGTTCTCTTGGGTTATTTTCTGTATTGTGAAATATAGTATAAATTCTTCCAGTAGAACTTCTTGAGCCTCTTCAGTAGGTCTATCTCCATGGATCTTCTGGATAGTCCTGTTTGTTTCTTTTAATGTGACCACTTAAAGATAGTCCCCATGACATGATGTGCCCAAATAACTGACAGCCTGTAGAGCTCTGAATACTGTGTAGAGAATACGCATGCTTGTCAAACAGTATAGAACAGGGGTTCTCAAACTGGGGGTCAGACCCTCAGGGGGTCGTGAGCTGTCAACCTCCACCCCAAACCCCGCTTTGCCTCCAGCATTTATAGTGGTGTTAAATATATGAAAAAGTGTTTTTAATTTATAAAGGGAGTTTCACTTAGAGGTTTGCTATGTGAAAGGGGTCACCAGTACAAAAGTTTGAGTGCCACTGGTATAGAATGTCTGGAGGAGAAATTAAGCTACACACACAGTAATACCAAAAAGAAATTGGAATATGGTCGTAAATGTCTCAATGAGAAATGGAGCATCTGCTGTTGGAAAAACAATCACTACCATGATGTTCTCATTAAAATTATTGGGATCCCACAGTTCTTGTCTTTTCCACTGGAATAATATTTGCATGTGCCAACATTGTGCCAGATGTATGTCTTACACTGACTTTTTGCTGTCTAGAATCTTCTTTTGTTAATGACAGAATAAATGGAGTTTTAAATTCCTCAGTCCATATATCCTAGCACAGATGAATTTTGAGGGAAAAATGTATTTTAGTACAAAAATTGTATCCTTCAGTTTTCTCTTATTGGAAGGCATTAGGCAAAATTCCTCCTTGGTGAAGGCTCATTTGAAGTCAATGGAATTTAATTGGGGATGGGATGAATTTGATCCAGATTGACAATAGCCGAGGTTGCATATAATTGCATGAAAGATAGTTGTTTTAAGAGCCTTGTACTTGTTACAAGGAACTTGTACTTGTTATGGAACATGGAGCTATTGTTTCATCATCTGGCAGATGCTGCATTGTGGGACTTGTTAAAAAGGGGATTTTACCTGGCAGGGTAAATGGTAAACTGAGAATATATTTCCATCTCTGGTAATTATGAGAAAGTAGTACACAGAAGAAGTCACAAATGAAGAAATTCAAAGCTTATGCAGAAGAAAGTTTTTGTAGAGTTTGCCCTTCTTCCCTCTTCAAGAAACCTTACTTTCCTTTTTTGAAAAAAATGTGCTGTTGAGAACCAAAAGAGGGTGAACATTTTATTGTGGTTCTTTTCTCCACTTTTTGCCTTCCTCTAAGCAGAATATTCATTGTGATCCACTACAGCCTAAACACTTGCCTGGTACTTATGCAGCTGTAAAAGCTTTTTATTATTATTTATTGGGGAGCAGATCCAGCTTTGGTCTATATTTATTGATCCTTCCACCTCAGCCTGATTTTTATGAAAACATGTTTCAACCCTGAAATCCTCTTCAAGCTACATAGACTTGTGCCTGTGTGTTACGTTAGAATTTTGCTCATTCACAAAGTGGTGTACCCATTTTACTAGGGCAGCGGCTCTCAACCATTCCAGACTACTGGACCCTTTTCAGGAGACTGATTTCTCTTCCCAAGTTATGACTCACTGAAAAACTACTTGCTTACAAAATCAGACATAGAATACAAAGGTGTCACAGCACACTAGTACTGAAAAAATGTTTACTTTCTCATTTTTTTACTATATAATTATAAAGTAAATCAGAATATAAATATTGTACTTACACTTCAGTGTATAGTATATAGAGCAGTATAAACAAATCACTGTCTATATGACATTTTAGTTTGTAATGACTTCGCTAGTGCTTTTTATGTAGCCTGTTATAAAACTAGGCAATATCTTTCTGAGTTGATATACCCCCTGGCAGACCTCTGTGCACCCCTAGTTGAGAACAACTGCACTAGGGCATGTGTAATCATCTGAGATGGGTATAGATAGCAGCTTGCATCATGCAGCAGTGCCCTTTTTTCAAAACTTGTGTCAAAAAGGAAATGCAGAGGTCAGTGAAGAAGAAAAAAGAGGCAAAAAAGTCTGAAGTGCTTACATTTTCTTCTTTCCATATTTGGTTTACTCTGGAGAATTCTCTGAAAAGTGAGAACTTTCCACAATAGAGGGCACAATATTTTTGTTGAGGGGGTTGAGCTGTAAAATGGGCACATTAGCCTGCCTACCTCCTTTGCAGACATTAAATTAGTCCTCCCATATCCCTGTAAAGTGCTTGTGTAATGCCGACAGGCCCGGTCGTCAGCGGGTGGGATCGAACCTGGGATCTCTGGAGCTTAGTGCATGAGTCTGCTAAAAACCAATTGGCT
Source organism: Mauremys reevesii (assembly GCF_016161935.1). Classification (NCBI taxonomy): domain Eukaryota; kingdom Metazoa; phylum Chordata; order Testudines; family Geoemydidae; genus Mauremys; species Mauremys reevesii. Next base: position 76,502,931 of record NC_052630.1, read on the forward strand.
TTTAGCTCATTTTCTCTCTCTCTAAGTGGTCTCGGTGCCACTAGATGGGACAGAACACAAAACCCAGAAGGTGTGTGGGTTACACTTGGATCAAATTAGGTGCTAAGATGCTGCTATTTTATTAATAATCTCTCAATTCTTCAGACTTCCCCATTTTTTAAGGTATGAAAATGGCAAAGGGTATAATGAAAATGCTACCAGACTTCTTGTTGCTTTCCTCTAATTTTTTAGTCAAAGTTAATTGTACATTTAATTAGTTTCTGAAATGTTGTACCGAACCAGTCTGGCAGAGTTTCATTGTATAGTGCTAATGAATTTAAAGCAGTAATTTATTAATTGTTTTAGGATATATTTTACCATTTGAAGCTCAATCTGAAAAACTGATGCCTGAGAAAATTGGCAAGAAAACTGTTCAGAGATTAGGTTGGACATTACTCGTCTCAATTGCTTTTTGGATCTTGGCCAGTAATAGTTGTTTTTCTTGCTGAAATAGTGCTCATGGCCATATTGTTCCCTGCAGTTCCCTTCATTTCTACAGGCAGTAATGTTTGATCTCTCTGATACCAGATATCACAGATGGAAGTAGGAGGGCTAAAATATGCGTTGTCAGAGGGAATTTCTTTAACATGTTTTTTTTTTTTTTTAAAAAGGGAAGCAAAATCTCCTAAACTGCATTAATTAAATGCTTCCTAAGTGTTTCTTGTTAGGAGGCCAGATGGTTAACTTTAACTGTAGCCTCCGCAATAGCAGTAGATTCACATTATTAATGCAAAAAGTTCAGTGTTACTGGAAATATTATTTTGCTATTAATGACATTAAAATGACACAAAAAAATCCTGTTCTGTTGATGTAATCTGATAAATTTTCTCTTCTGCCCTTTATATAAAATCAGCAAAACCAGATCTCTTAAACCAGTTTTGGGCCTAAGATACCACTGTGTATAATTTTCTAGCCCTGTGTTATATTTACAGGATCTCTCAGCTGTACATCTGCAGCGAGAAGCATCTGTGAAAGTCAACACTTACGAATACCAGACCAATCCTTGACTTTATTGATGTGATTCAGAAGAAAAGAATTCTAATTAAACTTTTCTCAGTGTTGAGCCATTTATTAGTTTTGTTAAAACTTTCTGTACGTAGAGAAGGCATAACACAACCAGCTATTTCTTCTGTTTTTCTTCACTTGAAATGCCTTAAACTAATGTTATACATAAAAACTGTGTGTGGTATTTGTTTGCAGAGGAAATATTTCTTCCCTGAGGAGTCCCGTTGTGCATGCTCACTTGCTTCACTGGGTATGTCTACACAGAGATGATAAACCTGTGGTTGGCCCTGGTCAGCTGACTTGGGCTCATGGGGCTTGGACTCTGGGACTGAAAAATCACTGTGTAGATGTTCAGGTTCAGTCTGGAACCTGATCTCTGAGACCCTGCCAGGGTGGAGGGTCGCAGTCTTGGGCTCCAACCCAAGCCCAAATGTCTGCACAGTGAGCCCAAGTCAGTTCATCTGGGCCAGTTGCAGGACCCTTATCCCTGCATAAACATACCTGTTGTGCCCTGTTAGCTAGAGTTAGCCGTGTTGACCCATAGAGCCCCTGTGATTGGCACAACTTTTACAAACCAGCTGGCTAGTTCTGACATTCTTGATTTGAAAACAGTTTTCCTTTGCCTACGTGAACTCCTGCCAGCCAAACCTGCCCACTAGAGCACAGAGAAATGAAGTGACTTGCCCAGGCAAGTCACCCAACAGGTCCATGTAGAGCCAGGAATAGAATCCAGGTCTCCCAAGTCCCAGGCCCCGTACCCACTCCACTGCACCACACTGCTTCCATTGCCTGTGTACTCCCCAAAGGAATCATATTATACTTAGCAATGATTTTAGAAGTCCAAGTCTTCAAGTACCTGTTGTGATCTTAAGAGATTCTTAACTTTTTCTTGAGCAAAGAAGTCAGAATTTCTTAGAGCTGGATTTGTTTTTCTAAATGGACAAACAGTGAGACTAGATGATCATTTATTACTTTATATTCTGGGGGATCTTCTGGGTATCCTTTTCCATTTCCCCAACTCCTTTCAGTGGTTTTGATTACAGCAGTACTCTCTCTAGCTGGGAAGGGCTGGCTGTGACTCCTTTGGGAACTTTTCAGTGCTAGCCCATGCATTGGCACACATGAACTACATGAGAGGCTTTTTTCCTGAATAACATGAAGCACTCTTCCCTGGGGATTCAGTCTGCTTCTTCTGTAGTGCAGCCAGTACTTGCAAATAGGAATGAGTTCAGGATTTGATCTCTGATTTCCCCCAGAGTCAATGTGTGATCACATGTTGCAATATCTTTAATGACTTAGTGCTGGAAGATCTTTTGGGGGGATTTCAGATTAGTATAGCTCATTCCTGGGATTCCCCAAAGGAATTTGCTTTCGAGATTTTTGTGCTGAGGTGTTGACTACCTGATTGTCTTGATTTGGTAATTTCTTTTCCATATGTGTTCCCTCCCCCCACGCCAGGGCCACCCAGAGGATTCAGGGGGCCTGGGGCAAAGCAATTTCAGGGGCCCCTTCCATAAAAAAAAGGTGCAATACTATAGAATACTATATTCTCGTGGGGGACCCTACGGGGCCTGGGGCATATTGCCTCACTTGCTCCCCCCTCCCCCAGGCGGCCCTGCCCCATGCACCCAGTCCCGCTTTTTATTAATTGTTCCATCCTTAATTTTTGTCACGCAAGCCATAGCTGGTGCTAATTTAGCCAGTGAAGTAGTCAATTAAGTGAGAGGTTGCTATCAGAGGGTCAAATTCTTCAAAGTGACCCAATAAACATAATCCATCTTTCCCAGAGATAAAGTGGATCACATCTCTGACACTCCTACTTTTTGCTATCTTGTGGGGGATGTTGGGGCGTGTTGTTTCTCCTAGTTCTAATATTTTGTTGTAAATAATGTAAATGTTGCTATCCCAGGATGTTTCACCAAGAGAAGTCGGTTCATTAAAAGATATTACCTCACCCACCTTGTGTCTCTGATATCACAGGAATGTGTTGATATGTCGTCTGAGTGATGTATTCCTAATGTGTATTTGATGCTTGTAATATTTCTAAAATACACATGTGCATTTAAATGGACATCAGATGACTAGGACTTTAAAACAACCAGCCTCCTAATCTCCCAGATAATCTCAGGAACATTTAATCTCAAAAATGTAGTTAAATTTTAGTCTCTTAATATAAACAAAATAAATGCATGCAATGGAAATGGGATTACCCAGTGTTTATTTTTGGTGTCTGTTTGAATTTACATTGAGTGAAAATTGCAGCTGGCTTTATTAATCATGTGGCTGCATTTTTAGTGACTGTCATGGGCAGTTATAAAGACAGTGGTTAGGGATACACTTGAACACTAACTTCTAATACATTTATCATAATTGGAACTTTTGCTAGACTGAGAACAGGGAATTTGCTTTAGCTGGAAAAAAATTAATCCTTGCTTTAAGCACAACCATGCTTGTAGCTGTGTTGATCCCAGGACATGAGAGACACAAAGTAGGTGAGGAATTATCTCACCAAGTTGGTCCAATAAAAGGTATTGCCTCACCTACCTTGTCTGTCTCGTGTCCTGGGACCAACACAGCTACAAAAAAAAAACACACCCTACAAACAAACTTGGCAGATAATTCGGTAGCCTGCCCTTTCCTAACTCAACAAGTGCGGCTGTGCTTAAAGCAAGGATTTATTTTTTTTCCAGCTAAATCAAATTTCCTGTTCTCAATTTGATCATTAAGGAATCATCCCTCCCCATTTTTCTCTCGAAGTTGCATGTTGCTCCCACCATCCTTCCAGATGAAAAAGTCCCTTTAGCCTGTATCTCTGCCATTTCTTAATTACTGAGGAAAAGGTCATTGTTAGGCAATGCCACGCTCTCCCTTTCAAACTGGAAACAAGGATGTTTCTTTTGTAGAGCTCCTAGACCATGCTGGCAAAGGAAATGAGAAACTGAGGCAATCAGAAGACTGCTTCTGCATTATATAATCTTTAATTTATCGTGCTTCTTGTGACATGCAAATGAAATACAGCGGCATTTTTGTTACAGTGCAGTGGGGTCCTGATTTCATTGAAGTAAGTGGAGGTTTTACCATTGTCTCTGTTGGGATCAGGAACAGGCTTGTGTCTGGCACCACGTTAATGCAAGGGTTTTTAGAGTTAGAATCTCCTTGTGATGGGGTACACAAACCCCGTACCAGGTGAGTATGGGCTAAAAAGCAGCTGAGGACTCAGGTAGACCCCATCCGTGAGGCATACCAATCTTGGAGAAGGAGCCTGGAATGGGAGAAGCCCAGTTCAGAAGGACCCAGCCTTAGAGGAGGACAGACCTCTTCCCGCTAGGTCTTAGGTAGGAGACACCAGGAAGTGGAGACCAGCTTGCTGAGTCCCCTGAATCTGGTGTACAACTTGTAAGGCAACGATCAGTCTGATGAAATATCAGCAGTTATAAATTACTGCAAAACTGGTTTTATGATGGGAACTGCCCCAGCTGAGTGCTGACTCAGTAATAATAGCTTGTACATGCATCTCTAATGTTTAGCAGGAGGTCACGTTACTCATATTGCTTAATGCTCTGTTGTGCGCTTTTTATGCCCTTTATGGGGGAAAGTGACCACTTCAAAGTACATGGACAACCTTTTAGGCCTCAATTATTTACAGTACTGCAAGAGTAGGGAAAGCCCATGCACTAATCTTGCTGTATGGAACATTTTTTTGTTTTGTTAATAAGCCACTGCACACAACTTCAGTACCTTATCTAAACCCAGAGTTAAACCCACATTTGCACATGTATGAGAGAGACTGCAGCTGTGTGTAGATTTCTTTATATGCGAGAAATGCAAAACATAATTTGGCAAAGCCTGACAACTCTCAGCATCTTTGCTAACACTTAAAAAGGGCTTTGTACATGTTCAGAAAATGCACATGAGAATAATTTCAGTCACTGGTAATGTGAAAAATTTTAATCTTACTGTTACTGTACAAACAAATACTAAGGTAAACATACCGCTGTACCTGTGATTACTGGATACAATCTTTCAGAAGTTAGTTTAGTACAAAGTGTAAAATTGAAATCATACAAGAGCGCACTCTTCATTACACATGTGCAAATTCATTATTAATTTGCATGATGTTTATTACGGTAGCACCTTGCAGGCCTAGTCCGGGACCAGGATGCCATTGTACTAGGAAGTCAACAGGGTTGCTTGGGTTTAATCAAGGGCAGGGTGTGACTTGATTCGCACTGCCGCGTAGTGAAAGATCATGGCTTGAGGACCACTATACTCTGTCTTCGAATTCACTCCTTTATACATGTGCACTGCCACACCACAACTAAGGCTCTAACTGTAAATGTGTGTCCAGGTAACAGGACCGTCACCACCTACTTCATACCAAACCAAATTCTTTTTTTTTTTCTTCAATCTGTGGCAGCTTCAAGAACCTCCAATCATAATGATTTGATGGAATCAAATACAAAACCGGGGTATTAAAAATAGGCTTCCACGATCTTCTTGCCTGTTCTACAGTCAACCCAGTGTGTGTATATTTCAGTACAGATGCTCAGATGCAATACTCAAATAACTGTAAATGTGGGACTCTAGCCATAAACATTGGAACCACTAAACGGTTGTTTGGATTTCTTTAAATATAACTTGTTTTGTTTTAAGGCACCACAGGATTTTGGGTACCAAGCACTGGAAAAAAAAAAGTCACCAAAACATACATTTTTGAGACCTTTTTAGTTCTAAATAATTCTAATCAAAGACAAGTGAGAATAAATATACTTTGCTCACTAAAAACAGCATAACGAGAAAGAGTTATTCCCTGTTTTAACAAGGCCTTAGCAAGAGATGAACTTCTAATATACTGTTCGTGAACATTTGTGTTTTCAATTAAACTTTAATCAGTTTTATGTTTCCATTAGGTGTTATCCAAGTTGCAGTGATCATTGGGATACATTCTTTATAATACATGTATCTCTATTAGACACATATGATTTAGATCATGAATTAACTCCCTTCTCTGCCTCCCCTTAATGAAGAAAATGGTATGAAAGATTTTTCAAGGAGAAGGACCATTGTGCTTTCATAGGGAGACCACATCAGTTCTCTTTTTGTGGCTAATGATGTTTTGGGAGTACAGCACGCTGCTGTCCTGGACTTGAATTGTTTTTAACTTCTTAGTATTGTGGAAAATGAGTTTAACAGTTAGCCACCAATGTGCACGCTCTCTTCTGTTACAGCTAACAAGAAACAGCTGGTCAATGCATTAACAAAATACAGAGTCAGTTAACTCTTGCAGAGCTACATTTCTGGCTTCCTTAAATATCACTATCTCAGAACAAGACAAGACAAATCCAGTGATATAGAAAACAGCATATATTTAAAAGGGAGGGGGCGCTTGGAAAGAAGGGAAGAAAGAAAACAGGAACAAAGAAATAATCTGTTCACTTTTTTGGGCGGGGGCGAGTGATATGGGAGTTGCTGGTAACAGGGCGCATGTTGTATTGGTCAGAGAATGAAGAAAAATACATGCTTAATGTTTAACAGAGAAATTCCTAAACAAAACATAGATCAGGGCAGATGGAAAGAGAGCACATCAATCAGTTTCGTCTTCCCTAGATGGTTTGCTTTCAGGATCGGTTTCTTTTTTTCCCCCTGCCCTCTTTGGTAACCTTAGGGCACAGCCCCATACTGAAGTTTCATTTCCACATTTTGACTGTGTAAACTGCATGTTTTACATTCATTGTGGTTACCTTCAAAATATGAATATACTCATGATGTCAGCGAACTGCTCTATATGTTGTGAAGTCTGGATGCTATTTTCTGTCTGCTGCCTGGCTGTGTGCCTTAATCTCCTTCCCCCTTTCCTTTTCCCTCGAAGTCCCTCGCTTTCCTGTCTCCTCTCCCTTTTCTTTCCATTTCCTCTACTCTCCCCTCCCTTTCCTCTCCACTCATCCCCCCCCCCCCGACCCCATTTACTCACCCCAGCCTCCATAATAAAAGACAAATGAATAGGAGGGCGAAATAGAACTAAGTCATGAACTCATCACCACCCTTATCCCTCTGCTTATGCCAATCTGGTATGCATGCTCTGAGCTCACCTACTGGACCAGTCCCCAGTAGGTGAGCTTACACAACACAGTGGTGTGGAGGAGGAGGATAAAGATTCCTTCCCTCCTAACTTCTGGCTTAGTGGTTAGTGTGCTCACCTTGGATGTGAGAGGCCCCTAGTTGAAGTCCCTCCTCCACCTTTTGTGAAGGTCTCGATACCTGTGTTCAGAAAATGAAAATTAATTTTCAATGAGCCACAGTGTCCACACACAGACCAAGCAATTTCATTTCCCACAGAGAATTCAAATCATGGTAATATACTTGCAGTTTAACCAGTCTAGGGGCCAGCAAGCAAGTGAACTGTGTCACAACCAAATCCTGAAGTCAATACTTTACATCAGATGTATGCTGAGCACCCTATTCATATAGACACCATTTGTGCAGTAGGATCTTCATGGACACGAGTCTGGGCTAGTTGTTTCCACGTGGTATTTGGCCCATGGAATGTAAGATCTAAGATTTATTGGCTGGGACCGAGACACAGCATTTGATGATGATTCATCTTACATTTCCTTAAACATACAGGTATCTGCAAACATTTATCAAAAATAATCAGTTCATAGCTAGTTATCAGGACAGAAGCAAACATGTTAAGAGAATCAGACTGTATATTAACAGTTAGCAAAGTTGGATAGTAACTTTAGCTGCATGTATGGATAACATAGTTTATGCTTTGCTCTGCTTTTGGAATTTTAATAAAACAGACTTCCTAGAATGAAGAATTGTAAAAAAGCCCTCAAAGCAGAGTACAATTTAAAGACAAATATGTTAGAATTAACTAAACCAAGTAACTGTGCAGAGGTGTAAAGAATTTCTGAGATGAGATGCTGCATGTATATGTTTGTTAAAATAATTACTTGTTTATTTTGATATTGTGATAGTGCACAAAGATCTCAGTCTAGTACATGGGGTCCAGATCTAGGTGCAGTAGAAACACACAAGATGTGGTCCCTGCCGCAGAGTGCTTACCATTTAAAAAAAAAAAAAAAGACAAAGTGTGGTGGTGATAAGGGGTGCAGTCTATAAGCAGAGGGATAAGGGTGGTGATGGGTTCCTGACTTGGTTCTATTTCGTCCTCCTATTCATTTGTCTTTTATTATGGAGGCTGGGGTGAGTAAATGGGGTCGGGGGCGGGGGGAGATGAGTGGAGAGGAAAGGGAGGGGAGAGTAGAGGAAATGGAAAGAAAAGGGAGAGGAGACAGGAAAGCGAGGGACTTCAAGGGAAAGGAAAGGGGGAAGGAGATCAAGGGACACAGCCAGGCAGCAGACAGAAAATAGCATCCAGACTTCACAACATATAGAGCAGCTTGCTGACATCACGAGTATATGGGGGAGGGATGGCTTCCCGTCCTCCCCCGCCCCGCGAGGTCCTACTTTCATCTCCCAGCCCATATGGCTGGGGAAAGGGGACTGCTAGGGCCTCATGACCGGAGGTGGAGAGCTTGTCCTGCTAATTTCCATGGGGCTCCAGCTGGGCCTATCCCTGCCCTGGTGCTTCTGGCTATTGCTGCAGAAGAGTACTTCCCAAACCCACATTTCTAATATAATTGAGATTTTAATTTCAGTGGGGCCTTTTTGTGATTGGAGGGGGAGGAGGAGTTATGGGTAGTAATGGGTGTTGTTAGCAGCCCCTTTAGTTTGTATGAAATTCTTCAGTTAATTCAATTAGTTGTCCCTAATTTCTGGTTCTGTTTAACATACAGAAGCTGTTGGATGTGCACCAAACTATGTTCAAAATCTTTGAAAATAATAATTGTAACTGGGTCCTGGTAAGACAAATTTTGAAGGAAAAAGTAGTTAAGGACAGACAGGTAAACCATTATTGGGATAAAATACAACATGGTTTTACAAATGGTATATTGTGTTAGACCAACATGATCTCTTTCTTTGAGAAGATAACTGATCTTCTAGACAAAGGAAATGTAGCAGATCTAATCTACCTGGATGTCAGTAAGGCATTTCTCATATGGGAAATTATTGGTTAAATTGAAGATGATGGGGATTAATATGAGAATTGAAAGGTGGATGGTGGGGATTAATACGAGAATTGAAGGGTTGGTAAGGACCTGATTAAAGGGGAGGCTACCATGGGTCATAGTGAAAGGTGACCTGTCTGGCTGGAGGGAGGTTACTGGTTGAGTTTCTCAGAGATCGGTCATGGGACCAATCTTATTAAACATTTTCATTAATGACCTTAGCACAAAAAGTGGGAGTGTGCTAATAAAGTTGCGGGTGACACAAAGTTGAGGTGTTGCCAATTTGGAGGAGGACAAGAATATCATCAAAGATTTAGATCAGTGGTTCTCAACCTTTCCAGACTACTGTATCCCTTGCAGGAGTCTGATTTGCCTTGCATACCAAGTTTTACTTCACTTAAAAATAACTTGCTTACAAAATCAGACATAAAAATACAGTAGTGTGATAGCACATTATTACTGAAAAATTGCTTATGTTCTTATTTTTACCATAGAATTATAAAATAAATCAACTGGATTATAAATATTGTACTTACATTTCAGTGTATAGTATATACAGCAGTATAAACAAGTCATTGTATGAAATTTTAGTTGTACTGACTTTACTAGTGCTTTTTATGTAGACTGTTGTAAAACTAGGCAAATACCTTCTTGAATTGAGATACCTCCTGACAGACCTCTTTGTACCCCCGGGGTTTGCGTACCCCTCCTTGAGAACCCCTGATTTAGATGACCTTGAAAACTGGAGTAATAAAAATGGGATGAAATTTAGTAATGCAAAGTGCAAGGACTGGCACTTAGGGACTGATGACAAGAATTTTTACTATAAGCTGGGGATATGTCAGTTGAAGGGAAAGAGGAGGAGAAGAAAGATCTGGGTGTATTGGTCAATCACAGGGTGATTTATGAGCCAACAATGTGATGCAGCTGTGAAAAAGGCTAATGTAGTCCTAGGATGCATCAGTCCAGTATTTCCAATAGAGATATGGAAGTATTCTTATTGTTATACAAGGCATTGGTTAGACCTTATCTGGAACACTGTGTGCAATTCTGTTGTCACGTATTTAAGAAAGATGAATTCAAACTGGAACAGATGCAGAGAAAGGCTACTAGTATGATCGGAGGAATGGAAAACCTACCTTAGAAGAGGAGACTTAAGGAGCTTGGCAAGTTTACAGGGGCAGCTCTAGCAATTTCGCTGCCCCAAGCACGGCGGCACGCCGCGGGGGGCGCTCTGCCGGTCGCCGGTCCTGCGGCTCCGGTGGACCTCCCGCAGGCACGCCTGCAGATGCTCCACCAAAGCCACAGGACCAGCGGACCCTCCGCAGGCATGCCTGCAGGAGGTCCACCGGAGCTGCCTGCCGTCCTCCCGGCGACCGGCAGAGCACCCCCCGTGGCATGCCACCCCAAGCACGCGCTTGGCGTGCTGGGGCCTGGAGCCGCCCCTGCAAGTTTAGCCTTACCAAATGAAGGCTGAGGGAAGATAAGATTTCTCTCTATAATATATCAGAGGGATAAATGCTAGAGAGGGAGAGGAGTTATTTAAGGTGAATGTTGGCACAAGAACAAATGGATATAAATTGGCCATCATCAACAAGTTTAGGCTTGAAATTAGACAAAGGTTTCTAACCATCGGAGGAGTGAAGTTCTAGAACAGCCTTCCAAGGGGAGCGGTGGGGGCAAAAACCTAAATTTATCAAGCTCAGTCTTGAAACAAATTATGGAATGCATAGTGTAATGAGACTGCCTACAATGACATGTGGCTCATCCATGAGGTGCTATTAACAAATATCTCCAATGGCTGGAGATAGGACACTAGATGGGGAGGGCTCTGAGTTACTACAGAGAATTTTTCCCAAGTGTCTGGCTGGTGGGTCTCACCCACCTGCTCAGGGACTAACTGATTGTGATATCTGGGATCAGGAAGGAATTTGGGATCAGGAAGGAATTTTCCTCCAGGCCAGATTGGCAGATTTTGGATTTTTTTGTTTTGTTTTGTTTTGCCTTCCTCTGCAGCATGGGGCACAGGTCACTTGCTCGTTTGACCTAGATAAATGGTAGATTTCCTGTAACTTGAAGTCTTCAATTCTGGATTTGAAGACTTCAGCAACTCAACCAGAGGTTATGGGTCTATTACAGGAATGGGTGGGTGAGGTTCTGTGGCCTGCAATGTGCAGGTCAAGCCAGGTTATCATGATGGTCCCTTCTGACAGACCCATAGTTATGAAAGTGCTGCTAAGCCAAACATTCTTTTAGTGTCATTCATTCATCATTCATGCCCGCACCCCATATGGTATGGGGGCCAAACAGATCTCTCTCCAGTCTTCTATCCTGGGCCATTCGCTCTAGCTGGTTCCAGGTATAGTGGCCTAATCAAATCATTGTGAAATAGTATACTATTAAGCTTGCTCCGTATCACTTCCCATTCATGAATAGCATCACATTCCATGGCAGGGGCCATTAATTAAAAAAAAATGGAAGGACAACCAGTGTGTGCTAAAGTTATAAACTGTACACATTCTATATGCTGTACGTATTCCAAGGTTAAGTTAGTGCTTGGATTCACTACTGTAAGTCACCCTTTTTTCACTTTCTGTTTCTTTGCCATCTGGTATGTTTAACAATATGTTGTTCATGCTTGGGTTTTTTTATGAAGAGGTAATTAATTATGAAGGGTGTTTTTAATATCTAGCACTCAGAAGAAACATGCTGCTTTAGGTAAATAGAAATTAATTGGACGTCTTTTAAATGTAAAACCATTGAATTATTTGCCTAAGGGGCAAACTCTTTAAACACCTATTTTCCTTTGCCTTGTAAATTAGTGGCTCTAACAGTAAGAGGTTGTAAAAAAGGAGAATGTAGTCACAGTCATGTTTGTGCAAAGCATTTATCTCAAAATTACCTTTAAATGAGTGATGGCTTTAGAAAATCTGCACCCATTTTGCTGAGGCAAAACAGTTTAGAAGTTCAAGGTATGAAGCCCTTGACCTTTTGGAAATATTATGAAACTTATTCGTTTAGATTTATAATTAGAGGTGGCATTTCTGAACCTAGGGCCAGGGAGAGAGTTTCTTGAACTCTTCATTATTAGCTTAATAGAAGGAAAATTTTAATGTGTAGTGTTAATTTAAACACATTACAAAGCCCATGTACTGAACCTACTAATGTTCACTTTGCTTAGATTTTCTGATACCCATATTTTTCCTTGTCAGTCCCTTTGTGGCAGTGTTCATAGTGGGAATATCACAAGCCACTTGGCCCCTGGCCTTGCATTGAGATTGCCACTCATTACTGAGTCAGTTTTATCCAAGATCAAAGTTCTGTATCTTTCCAAGACACCTGCCAAAGATTGTTGCCACCTTACATCACATGACATTTGGCTTAAATAAAAGTACCCGGTAAATTTATTGACATTACAGAAATAGAAGATAAAAGATAAGCAAAACACACTTATTTAGACAGATGATATGGAAAACTCTACTAAATGGGCCTCTAGTATAAGTTACAGAATAGTGAGATACAAGATGGCAGACTCTGTCCTGGGAAACAGTGACTCAGAAAAGGATTGGGGTTCATGGAGGATAATCAGCTAAACATGAGCTCACAGTGAAATGCTGCAGCAAAAAGGCTAATGCAGTCCTGAGATGTATAAACAGGAATCTTGAGTAGAAGAGATGAGACATTATATTACCTCTGTATTTGGCACTGGTGCAACCACTACTGGGATATTGTGTCCAGTTCTGGTCTCCACAGTTCAAGAAAGAAGTGGATAAATTTGGGAGGGTTTAGAGAAGAGCATGAGAACGACTAAAGAATTGGAAAACGTGCCTTGTATTGAAAGACTCAAGGAGCACAATCTCTTTACCTTCTCTTAAGGAAACTAAAGGGGTCACTTGATCAGTCTATAAGTACCTACATGAGGGAAAAACTGATAGATTGTCTGGTAGATTGAAGACTCTTCAAAGGTATAATAAGATCCAGTGGATGGAAGTTGGAGCTAGACAAATTCAGGCTGGAAATAAGGTGTATGTTTTTGACAGTGCGAGTGATTAACCGCTGTAACAGTTTACCAAGGGTTTTTGGTGGATTGTCCATCGTTGGCAGTTTTAAAATCAAGATTGGATGCTTTTCTAAAAGCATCTAGTTTAAACAGGAGTGTGAAGTCCTATGGCCTGTATTTTACAGTTGGTTGGACAGTGGTTCTCAACCAGGGGTACGTGTACCCCTGGGGATACGGAGAGGTCTTCCAAGGGGTACATCAACTCATCTAGATATTTGCCTAGTTTTACACCAGGGTACATAAAAAGCGTTAGTGAAGTCAGTACAAATTTAATTTCATACAATGACTTGTTTATACTGCTCTATATGCTATTATACACTGAAATGTAAGTACAATATTTATAATCCAGTTGATTTATTTTATAATTATATGGTAAAAATGAGAAAGTAAACAATTTCTCAGTACTAGTGTGCTGAGACACTTTTGTATTTTTATGTCTGACTTTCTAAGCAAGTAGTTTTTAAGTGAGGTGAAACTTGGTACGCAAGACAAATCAGACTCCTGAAAGGGGTATAGTAGTCTGGAAAGGTTGAGAACCACTGGACTAAATGATCACAGGGGTCCCTTCTGGCCCCTTCTGGTTCTATGATTTGTGAATCTATGAGATATTACCTGTAGTAGGATAGGAAAAGTACTTTTTATGGATTAAAGCTATCTGCAATTCAGTGTAATGTACTTCCAAAGTCTCTGTGTAATCAGAGATGCTTCTTTTCTTGATAGAGAACACATCCTTTCCCCCCCCCCTCTGAAAAGCTCTCTCCTTTCGCATTTGAGGCAACAGACTACACATCACATCACCTGCCACAATCAGACCAGTATGGTAAATTGATTTGAATCAGATGACTCATGCTTCTTGTTTTCGCTATTCTGTATATGGTAAATGTGATGTTGTCTCACTCTCATTGTCATATTTGATATGGGTATTTTGTTAGCAAATTACCATTTGGCCTTTTCCAGAACAACAGTAAATGATGAAACATGGATTTCACCAACTCTGTTAACAAAGAGTCCAGCAAGCAAAATGTGTGTAAACTTTAAGATAAAGTGATTCAAAAGTGTAGTATAAATGTCATAAATCCATATAGAGTTATTTGTGTTGGGTTGTTAAAACATTATTACAGCAGTTTGGAAACTAGCTTGTATTCCTACTTTGGGCTCCTACATCACTAATAACACAACTTGGCTTCTCTTTTAATCAGGATGGCTCCTTCCAGCAGGAGGCTCAAAATGCCAATTGGAATGAAAACATTTTTGTTATTTCAGGCAAATGTTGGAACAATCAGCATATTTTTTCAGTTCTGTATTGCATTACAGCTGAAGCAAACAGTCACATGTTTTTTCTACAGATAGAGACGAAGCCCAGTGTGGTTCAAGGCAGCTGTTTGCTCTACTCTGAGTCTTCCCAAAGAACAAGGGTCTAAGTCTCCCACTGTAGAGTATTTGCACAGGAATAATCCTATTAAGATTCACCGGAATTATTCATATCCTAAAATAGAAAAATCAGACACTTGAATATTAGGTTTACAAATTTTATGAAGGACGTTCAGATCTCTATTTTGGAACTACTGCTTGAAGTCTCAGGAAAGTCCATTCTGCCTTCTTTTCCCTGGAAAGTTGGAAGGTTTTCTTTAAATATGGCATTTGGTACATATGGCTGCTTCCTTGGGCATCCAGGCAGAATTTTTACAGGAGAATATGCACAAGTTCTCAACATTCTCCAACTGTCTGTGCTGGGAAGAATAGTGCTCCCTATTAATGACCTGGGAAGGCCAGGGCTTCTGTGCTACCAAGCATTTGGAGAAGTGCTTTTTCATCCCTATGCAGGGTTTTGTGAGTTTCTATTCTCACTCAGTCCCTAATTCTCTTGTTATGACTGCAGCGAACCATAGGGCTTGACAAGGTAGGTATCAGTCTACTCCCAAGGAAAAGGAGTCCAAGAAGATGAACTTACTCGGGAGAAAGATTTATACCTTCTTCCCTGCAAATGTGTATCATGAACCAAGTGTTGCTATACAAATACGACTTCTGGATGCTGGATGACTCCAGAATGCTTTTGTGGTTGAAGGCTGTTTGGTGGTCAAATCTCAGTAGTCAGCATTGGACATGACTAATACATTGGCCAGAATTATGGCCTCAGCTGTCACCATGAGGAAGGTGTCATGGCTGCAGAATTCAGGCATTGGTTCTCAGGTGAAACAGGCTATTGAGGGCCTTTCCTTCTATGGTCAGGTGCTATTCTCAGATAAGATACTTTTAAAGATTCATGAGCCATGCTGCACTCTTTAGGAGTGTATCCTGCAGTGGTACAAAGGCACCATTATGGCAGTCAGCAACAGCAGTACTGCTCTCGGCACTTCATTGGGCAGTCCTTCTTCTTTCCTGCAAAGTAGTGGGAATACCCCAGAAAGTCTTGGATCTCAGAGGCAAAGGCCTTCTGGTTCTAGTTTCAGCCAATCAACTCATGTCCTCCCCAGTGTCTGTTGCGTGACTGTTTTTGATTCTGTGTCTGGGGCAGTGATCCAATCATGATTGCTACATACCTGTCCCCCCTTTCAGGGATAGGCTGGCTTTTACAGTGTTTGGGACTCAGTTACCACAGACAACTGGGTCCTAAGCACTGTCAGATCAGTTTATGCCATCGAGTTTTTTTTTCCATCCTTCCTCCCTACCTTCCTTCCCCATCCCTCTTCAGGGACTCCTCTTCTTAGACACTGCTCCTCAAGCAGGTTCAGTCTCTGCTAGCTTTGGGAGCTGTGGACGAGGTTCCTTTGCAGCAGCAGGACTGGGTTTTTTTTATTCTTGGTACTTTCTGGTTCCCAAATCCAAGGGAGAGGTGAGACTGATTCTTGACCGCCACACCTCAACAAATATATTAGGTTTGTGAGGTTCCAGATGGTCACCCTAACAACTGGTCCTCCCCACGTTAAATCACAATGACTGGCTTGCTACCCTGGGCCTTCAGGATATTTATTTCCACATAGTGGTTCTCCTGAGCCACAGGAAAGTCTTCTGGTTTGTCATGGTGAACTGGCACTATTAGTACACCGTACTCCCTTTTGCCTACCCTGCTACCCAGGTCTTTAACAAATTGTAGTTGCAGTGATGGCTTACCACAGGCTGAAAGGAATTAATATGTTGCGGTATCTGGATGATTGGTGACTGAGAGGCAAGTCCAGGGAAGAAGTCCTCTCTCATGGACGAGTCACATTACACTGACTCAATTGCCTGGGCCTTATCCTAAACAATAGGAAGTCAATGTTTGACCCCACTCAAAAAAGCAAATTAGTTAGGGCCCTAATAGATTCTGAGTGTGAGAGCATTGTTGCTGGCCGACCGTTTCCAGATTTGTCTGGAGCTACAGTCTCAATCCTCTCCCACAGCTCAACTATGTCTGAGGGTGCTGACTCACATGGCTGCATGCACGCAAGTGGTCCATTTTGTCACCCTCTCCAAATGTGGCTTGTCTGTCTATTATCCAACCAATCATCTCTTGGATGGATTGATCCACTTCCTCTGCTGATCCTGGACTCCTTACGGTGATGAACAGTTCATGGCAACGTATGCCAGGATGTTTCTTTCAGCCCTTGTTGACTAGGACTCTTGTCAACATCTCCTTGATGGTCTGGGGAGTTCATCTGGGGTCACTGAAAGTTCTGGGCCTGTGGTCAGAATAGGAAATTTCACTGCCTGACATCAAAGTCCAGGAGCTTTGGGCCACCTACAATGCCTGTCACACTTTCCAAGTCCACATCAAAGGCTCAGTATTTCACGTACTCACTGACAATACCACTGCAATGCATTATGTGAACAGACAAAGGGGACTACACTCAAGTGTTCTGTGTCAGGAGGTGATCAGGCTCTGTCAGTTTTGTATCAGGTAAAGCATTACTCCAGTGGCTGATCACTTCAGAATCAACTTGCGGATCACATCAGGAGGAATTTTTCCCTGTGTCACAAGTGGTCACTGAAGCTCTGTGTCCTGCTATCCGCCTTTGCAGCTTGGGGTATCCAGATGATCAACCTGTTTGCCATGAGAGACAACTAGTAATGCTGTCAGTTCTGCCCTTAAGGGGGTCGTAGTCCAGGCTCCCTGGCCAACACTTTTCACCTGAGTTGGGAATCAGCACTCCTGTATGCTTTTTCTCTGATTCCAATCACTCTGCAGGTCATTCTCATATTGAAATTGGATCGTGCCAGACTCATCGTCATTGCTCTGGCATGGCCGAAGCCATGTTGGTTCTTGGACCTTCTCGCATTAATGATTCAGCCTTCCAAATCCCTTCCTTTTCATCCCAACCCTGTGACTCAGCATCACAGTCAGATTTTGCATCCTGCGCTCAGCTTTCTCCATGACACTGTGTGCCTGGTTACAGGAGGAGGAACAGTGATATTTGAAAGCTGTATGACAGCTTCTACTCAATAGTAGGAAGCCCTCTACAAGAATGGCTTATTTGGACAAATGGAAGCATTTTTCGATATGTTTGTTGGCCCACGGAGTTAAGTCAAAGCTGGCTGATATCCGGGACATCTTGGAATCCTTATTATATCTCCAGTCATCAGGTCTTGTATTTAGCTTGTTGATGGTGCATCTGATGGTGATTTCAGTGTTTTGTCTGCCCATCCATAGGAGGTGGATATTTTTTAATACCATGGTAACAATGTTCTTGAAAGGAGTCCTTTGTCTCTACCTGCCATTGAGAGAACCAGTTCTTTTGTGGGACCTTGTTACAGTCTTACTGGCTCTGATGGGACCTCCGTTTGAGTCTCTCTAGCATCTTCTTCCTTTTGTCTTTTGTGTCAAAACAATGTGGTCCTGGTGGCAATAACATGTGCGAGGAGAGTGTCTGAGTTGCAGGCTTTGATGGCAGAATCTCCTTACAAGCAGTTCTCCAAAGACAAAGTGACCTTGTGACAACACCCTCAGTTTTTATCTAATGTGGTTTCTCAGTTTCATTTAAACCAGGTGATGTATTTACCTGTGTTCTGTCCTAAGCCACATTCAACCCCAGCAGAGCAGCATCTTCACTCTGGTGTCACACCCCTCAAAGGGTGTAAGCTCATTTTACCTGAGTGCAGGCTACGTCAATGTCCAATATTGAAATGTCACCTAAAAACAGCAATCTGCAGGGCTGGCATTTGGTCAGTTGTACACACATGTGCGAACTATTATGCCATTACTGCAGCATCTAGAGCAGATGCAAACTTTGGGAAGGCAGTTCTGCAATCCTTGTTTAACTAGGTTCCCAACTCCACCTCCTGCGAGAGCTGCTTATGAGTCACCTATGTGGAATACCAGCTGCATCCACTCGAATAAAAAACAGTTACTTAACTGAACTATAATTGTTCTTCGAGATGTGATGCAGATGCATGTTCCACAACACATCCCCATTCCCCTCTGCATCGGAGCCTATGCTCTTGAAGTTTGGTGAGAAGGAACTGGGAGGGGTTGGGGCAGTGCCACCTCATATAGCCAAGGGAGGGCCTACTACAGCCACAAGATGTGAGTACTGCTAGGCAAAATTCTCCAGCTTTGATGCGCTGAGCCCATACACACCTGTGTGGAATACACATCTGCATGGTATCTTGAAGTACAATGGTTACAATGCAGGTAAGTAATGTTTTTTTGCTTCGTGAGGATGTACTTAATCCCAGGCAGTCTGTATTATGGACCATTTCTATCACATAGTAAATATGAAAATGTGATCCAGCTCCTCCTTGCCCCTCCCAACAGTGAGATGTACTATGCATTTTACACTCTCTATGCTACTATGCCTTATTTTTTATCAGGTGCCTACACACTCTGTCCCACTACAAATCTCAGTAGAATTTAGACTAAATCAGTTTCCGTAAGGAAGGAGCTTTCCAGTCAAAGTAGAGTTCTGAGTAACTATCACCTAGGACATGGGTGGGAAAACTATGGCTCACGGGCTGGATTTGGCCCACGGGCCATTTTAAGCCGGCCCTTGAGCTCCTACTGGGGAGTGGGGTCTGGGGCTTGCCCCGCGCTGGCACTCTGGCACTCCCTCCAGGGAGCAGGGTCAGGGGCCGTACCACACAGCTCCCGGAAGCAGCGGCATGGACCCCCTCCGGCTCCTACTCACTCCAATGGCCCTGCTCCAATGGCCCCCTCCAGCACTCCACTGGGAGCTGCAGGGGCGGTGCCTGTGGATGGGGCAGCGTGCAGAGCCGCCTCGCTGCGCTTCTGCGTAGGAGCTGGAGAAGGGACATGCTGATGCTTTCAGAAGCCACTCGGAGCCTGCACACCTGAGTCTCTCCCCATGTTCCAACCTCCCCCAGCCTTGATCCCCTCCCTTTCCCCCCGCACCCTAGCCCAGAGCCCCCTCCCACACCCTGAACTCCTCATTTCTGGTCCCATCCTGGAGCCCGCACCCCCAACTAGAGCCCTTATTCCGTCCTGCATCTCAAACCCAATTTTGTGAGCATTCATGGTCCACCATACAATTTCTATTCCTAGATGTGGCCCTCGGCCCAAAAAGTTTGCCCACTCCTGACCTAGGACCTACTAATGGAGAGTTCTTAATCTGCAGCTACTGGAAACTAGAACTGGAGTCTACTGTGAATGTGAGTTGTTAGCTCCTCAAAGGAGCAAAATTAAAAAAAAAATACTGGAATGCAAATAACCATTAGTTTTCCTCAAATTTAACCCTTTTGCACCAGTGAGATTTAAAAGTATTTTTAAAAAATCACCATTTATTCATAAGTGCTTTCTAACCTGTGAACTTTCCTACTTCAGTGATGAGCGAAATGACTGATTCTCCTTCTACTGAAGAGTGAAGTTAAAATGTATGTGGTTTGATGGCATAGGCGCCAACTTTCCCCAGCGCTGGTGTGTGCTTTTACCCCCGGCCCCACCTCGACTCCACCCTTTCCCTGCCCTTGCTCCATCCCAATCGTTTTCCCAAAGTCCCTGCCCCAACTCCATCCCCTCTCTGCCCCTATTGAGCTCTGGCCCCACCTCTTCCCTGAGGGTGCTGGGAGCTAGGGGGAAAAGTGGGCATGTGGTGCACTCAGGGGAGGAGGCAGAGGTGAGCTGGACCGGGGGGAGTGGGGGCAGGGAGCTGCCAGTGGATGCTGAGCACCCACCAATTTTTCCTGGAGCACCCACGGAGTTGGTGGCTATGTTTGATGGTGTTACACTTCTAATACTTCATGCTTTCTATTTGATATTTTTTCTTCCCTATCTCATTGCTGCAATACCATTACTTTTAGTGAATGAAGTGATTTTAGACAGTTCCTCAAGATTTCTGCATGTTGATTGAAGAGCAGTACAGTAAATTCTTACTCTAACGTACTTGTGTTCCTTTTGGAAATAGTCCTATTTCGCTAGCAAACTATTATTTGGTGAAAGCTGCAAGTGAGCATGGTGGTTAGGTTAGGCTTCCAGCTGGCCAGTAATATAGAAAAGACGATGTACAAGATAATTGTGGCTGGAGATAAGATGTGCAGTTGTTTTCAACTCTCAAGTACACTTATAGTTGTAATCACACTTTTAAAAGCTCTAAAATACTGGTTTTGGTCATATACATAGGAACATAATTCATTGTGTTTTCACAAATCTGTAATCCAGGCAATTCATTCAGAACAGTATTCTTACCCCTGACATCCATTCTTATATTTTTAAGCAGTCTTTTTTTCTTTGAAGCTGGGAGAGAGAGTTGGTTGTGGAGATTCTGTCTACACTGCAAAAACAAGTAAACCAAAAAACCTCTGTGTTCTTAACTCAATTAGCTAACCTGCGGTAGCTAACTAGGGTTTAAAACAAGGATGGGCAAACTTTTTGGCCCGAGGGCCACATCGGTGTTGCGAAACTGTATGGAGGGGAGGGCCAGGTAGAGAAGGCTGTACCTCCCCAAACAGCCTGGCCCCTGCCCCCTATCCGCCCATCCCACTTCCCGCCCCCCTCAGAACTGCTGACCCATCCAACCCCCCCTGCTCCTTGTCCCCTGACTGCCCCCTCCTGGGACCCCCGCCCCAACTGCCCCCCCAGCACCTCTACCCTCTATTCAACCCCCAGCTCCCTGTCCCCTGACTGCCCCCCCGAGCCTCCGCCCTATCCAACTGCCCCCTGTCCCCTGACTCCCCCAGGGACCCCCTACCCTTTATTCAACTCCCCACCCCCTTACCATGCTGCTCAGAGAAGCAGAAGCTCACAGTCCTGCCGCAGCCAGCCAGCCACGCCACCCAGGCTGCCGGCAGGAGCGGTGGACCAGAGCGCCGGCGACACGGTGAGGTGAGGTTGTAGGGGAGGGGGAACAGCAGAGGAGGGGCTGGAGGCTAGTCTCCCCAGCCGGGCAGGACAGTCCCGCAGGCCGGATGTGGCCCGCGGGCCGTAGTTTGCCCACCTCTGGTAAAAAGTGGTGAAGACAGACCAGCTCGACTTTCAACTCTGGTTAGTAGCTAAGGTTCAACCCCATGGTCCCATATAGGCTTTAATTTTAGCTGCTAATGAGAGTTAAAAGCAGCATTGCTGTGTCTTCACTGCCATTTTAAGTTAGCACTCAGTTAGCAAAGAGAACCTTTTTTGCAATGTAGATGTACAATAAGAGCTAGTCAATTGAAAGCACTACTAAGCCCTCTAAAGCCTCTTGAAAAATGGTTAGACAAAGGGTCCCCAACGCGGTGTCCGCGGGTGCATCTAAATGCGCCCGCGTCCTGGCCAGCGGTCGAGCGTCTGCCAAAATGCCGCCGAATTGTCATCATGCGGCGTTGCCGCCGAAATGCCACAGAAGCGGCATCATCATGAGGCGTTGCCGCCGAAATGCCACAGAAATTCGGAGGCATTTCGGCGGATGCTCCAGCGCCATCACGGTCCTTCGACGAAAAGGTTGGGGACTACTGGGTTAGACCATTAAGTAAAGAGACTGATTCTTTCAAAAAGAATGAGTAACTCCATGGTATCTGAAGGACTGCAATCACAATAGTCTTTATGTGTAAATTAATCAAGGCTACAGTGTGTCCTGTTTAAAAAAATCATTAAAACAGCTCCAGACCTCAAATCTCTACCACTGGAGGACAGATGATGCATGGGAGAGAACTTTTTGTAGTGTTCCCCTAAATTATTGCTCTTTTTGGTACTGAGGAGCTGCAAATGGAAAATAAAGGGAAAGGAGAAAAAATTGTTTTAAATTTTCAGCATTTGACATGGTGCTTTTTAGCTGTCTTTTAAGAAATAGTTAGACCCAGCCTGGCCATCCCTTTGTGAGGTATGAATAGTGTGCTTGCAGGAAGACTGGAGAGAGAGGTGCTACTGAGAGACCTTATGTCATGACGACAATGTCCTGCCATTGTAAAGGGTGAATTTAGTAATGCTGAGAAAAGTAAATGAAGTTATGCCAGGAAAAGCTTTATGTTTAGAAACAACAATCTCCTGTGTGCTCCCAAGAGTGGAACAAATCCCTTTTATATGACTTAACTGTAATTGATTGTGCTTGTTTCCACTAAATTTCCAGTAAATATAGGTCAAATAGTAGTTTCAAGTAGACATATTAATATGAAATTTAGATTGATCTATTGCATGAGGCATATTTTTATTAAGTAAAATGTATAGGGCTGTCAATTAAAAAATTATGGCAGTTAAGCATGAGATAAAATATAGTTGTGATTCATCACAGTTTTAATCACACTGTTAATAATAGAACACTAATTTAAATTTATTATAAATATTTTGAATGCTTTTTCCTACATTTTCAAAAATATTTATTTCAGTTACAACATAGAATACAAAGTATACAGTGCTCATTTTTATAATTACAAATATTTGCACTGTAAAAAAGATAAACAAGAAATAGTATTTTTCAATTCACCTCATACAAGTACGGTATTGCAATCTCTTTATCATGAAAAAGCAACTTACAAATGTAGAATGTTTTTACATACCTACACTCAAAAACAAAACAATGTAAAACTTTAGAGCCCACAAGTCCACTCAGTCCTACTTCTTGTTCAGCCAGTCACTAAGACAAACAAGTTTCTTACCTGCCAGATATACCTTATGTGACAGATGTACCTTGCAACGCCATCTACAACAGTGCCATGCGAATGCTAGTTCTCACTTTCAAGTGATGTGGTAAATAAGAAGCAGGCAGCATTATCTCCCATAAATGTAAACAAACTTGTTTGTCTTAGCAATAGGCTGAACAAAAGTAGGACTGAGTGAACTTGGATGCTCTAAAGTTTTACATTGTTTTGTTTTTGAGTGCTATGTAAAAAAAAATTCTAGGTTTGTAAGTTGCACTTTCATGATAGAGATTGCAATACAGTACTTATATGAGGTGAATTGAAAAATACTATTTCTTTTGTTTATCTTTTTTACAGTGCAAATATTTGTAATAAATTATAAAAGTGAGCAGTGTACACTTTGTATTCTGTGTTGTAATTGAAATCAGTATTTTTGAAAATGTAAAAAAACATTCAAAATATTTAATACATTTCAGTTGGTATTCTTATTATTGTTTAATAGTGCGATTAAAACTGTGGTTAATCCCGACTATTTTTTTAATCTAGTTAATTTGTTTTGCATTAATCGCTTGTGTTAACTGCAATTAATTGACAGCCCTAAAATACGAATAGCAATTTAATACATTTATTAAGCATGCCAACGCAATGCTAGTATGATTATTGTACTCTCCATTGTGACATGAGATTTGTCAAAAATGAACAAATAGCATCTACAAGGGAATAAAAGTATCATAAAATTATCTTGGTTAACACCATATGGTGTTTTCAATAACTGTATGTGTACATCTTCTGTATATTAATCTAGAGAGCAAGAATGTAGCCAGGGTTAGGACTACGGGTCCTTGTTCCACATCCATTTAAAAAAAAATAGATTGGCCCAGATGAGTATTTACATGTAATTACAGTCCCAAACACTTCATCTTCTCTCCCAAACATATTCCTGACAACATCCCAAGAGATATATGATATATGTGTAAAGGTAATGAATATATAGCAGATCCACTAAACAGAGGACATCACGAGAATACATTTACTTGGGATTCTGTAAGCATGCAGTATGTTAGGTGGACTGCTGAAAGTGTTAGAGTGAGAATGCAAATGAAGCTCTTGAGCTAGTATTTTGTGCTACAACTGTGCTGAACGTGGACTAGGAGGGAAAAAAAAGAATTGTACCTGTATAGGAAGGTCTCTTTACATTTGTTTCCTGTTTTTCCATAATCCTTATACAGAATTAATAGTACATATAGGGGTAATTTATTCTAATGGGTCTCTTCAGATTGTTCTTCTAATAAGTCGTATCCAGTTCAATGGGCCAAATTCTACCCTCATTTACATAAACATAAATGCAGATTTCAGAGTGGTAGCTGTGTTAGTCTCTCTCTCAGCAAAAATAACAAGGAGACCTTGTAGCTAAAACCCACTTCATCAGATGCATGGAGTGAAAAACACAGAAAGCAGTATAAATATTACAGCACATAAGATGGGAGTTGCCTTACCAAGTGGGGAGTCAGTGCTAACAAGGCTAATTCAATTAAGGTGGAAGTGGCTTATTCTCAACAGTTGTCAACAGTGTTTACTTTGTTTTGTGGGATCCTTTGTGTGACCTACCACTCTTTTGCCTAATTAAAGGCACCTTTTGTTTTAGTTTGCATTTCTTTTAAAATGGAGATTTAGTCCTATCTCCAATTTTCACAGAGGGTCTGATGTCAGAGTAATTAGCCTCATTAGCACTCCATGCATCTGATGAAGTGGGTTTTAGCCCACGAAAGCTTATGCCCAAATACATTTGTTAGTCTCTAAGGTGCCACAAGGATTCCTGATTGTTTTTGTAAATGCAGAGTAACTCAGTTGATAGAGACTGATGGAATGAAACTATGAGTGTACAGTACATACTAATCACATCTCGTTTTTCTCACTGTTAAAATAGTATGCTTGATGTCAGACCAGTTCAAAATGGAGGATTTTTTTTAATGCTTGCTGGTTTGTATGCTTTTGAACACACTGAGCCCAGGCCAAACTTTGTTTCTGGATATCTTCCAACAAAATTGGCTTTCTAATTGAAAATAATCCATGCTTGTCTCTGACCTTCAGAATATTCATGGCTCTGCTGGAGAACATGGGCCAACATTTGTTGTGCTCAGGCAGTTTTAAAAATGATGTCCACGGGGACTAGCTCACAATGGTAAACTGCATGGGGAAGGAATATCACTATGGTAACTTGAAGACAGTTTGTTGCCCATTCTTTAATCATTCTTCTAGTGTAAACAAAAAATATACTGAAGATTTAAATAGGTCTTGCTTTTTTATTTTTGCAATTATTTGTCTGAGTCTTGAGTGTTTAAACCCAGGTCATAACGTCCCTTTGTAGCTGACCTTGTCGTGAAGCAGGGAATTGAATCTCATTTATGATCATAAATATCTTAAATCATGTTTTAAAGATTCCAGCACCCGGACTTTAGAAAATGCCCTTCCTTACTCTATTTTACGAGATGTTCTCTGATACTCTGTTTGCAAAAACATAGATTCATGGAGCTCTGTGTTAACATATTGTCTAATGCTAGCTGCAGTTCGCCCAAGCCTGCAAATGATTTACAGTACAATGTGTATTTATTGAATAGATCGAAAGCTATAGGCATAGAGGAATTACACACACACACACACACACACACACACACACACACACACACACACTCTCTTCATCATGAAAGATTTTTGAGGAATAACCAGAACATATGGAATAGCTGAAGATAAATGTTTCCATAAGCCTAAATTAAGCCAGCTGCTCACCCCACTGTAAGATTTGGCCCATATATTTAATTCTATTCTAATTTTCTTTCTCTGTGCTCCAATGTAACTTTGCATCTATGGATGTACACACGTGACCCAGAGAGCAGAATTTGGCCCAGGGTATTAAAAAGAAAAGCAACTTTTTGTGGTGGTTTCAAGGCGGGGAGTGAGGCAGGGAGAGAAGAAAAATGTAGCTTGTATTTAAATCTTTCATCACATTATATTTTTCTGAAGTTATAAAAGGTGTGATGTATCTATAGCACCAGGCTCACTGCTACGGAGCTGTGTTTGGGCTCTCCATTCTCCACTGGAAGTTTTAATAGCTACTGTTTGATTCAAAACAAATTTCCATAGAACACAAAGGAGATTTTAGTTTTTTGTTCACTAGTCATGGAGACCAATTAAATGCAATTCAGTATGACACAGAAGGAATTTTTTTGGTACTGAGTGAGTACTATACTAAACTTGACTAAATTTGTTGCTTCTACCATGGGCTTTGTTGGGTTTAAATTGCTATTCACAGTTGGGGATCATGTGGTGCCATGCCCACCCAGCAGTAGATTTAGCCTGGAAGAACTGAGTGTCAGGTGTAACGTCTCATGAAGCTTGGGGAGCACAGTGTGTCACTGTTTGGCCATTGGCCTTGGGTGACCACTTGTACACCCCCAGAATACCAAACATTCTGGGAGTGGCATGGCCCACCACTGCCTGAGTGACTCTGCCCCCACTAGCATGACCATGCATCCGAGGTCAGGCCATATGGAGGATGCCATTTTGAAGAGTGCCCTGCCCCCTCCAGCATGACCTCGCAGGTACGGTCTCACCAGCCAGGCAGAGCAGTGAGCTCTTCACAATGGTGTTCCCCAAGCGTGATACCAGACAGAACCTCATCTGGGGTTTTGTCTCAGTAATGAGCAGAGGACAAACCATTTAAAAACAGGACTGCCTGGCTTCAAACCAGACAAATGGCTTGCCCACACTCAGGGGCGGTTCTATGAATTCCACCGCCCCAAGCAGGGCGGCGCGCTGCGCCGCTCACGCTGCCGGGCGCCGGTCCCGCACCTTCGCGGGACCTCCCGCAGACGTGCCGCTGGTCCCGCGCCTACAGTGGAGCTTCCGCAGTCATGCCTGCGAGAGGTCCACACGAGCCTCGGGACCAGCACACCCGCCGCAGTCATGACTGTGGGAGGTCCGGTCGTCCCGCGGCTCCGTTGGACCTCCCGCAGGCATGACTGCGGAAGGTCCGCCGGACCCGCCTGACGCCCTCCCGTTAAAATGCCGCCCCACGCGCGTGCTTGGCGCGCTGGGGTCTGGAGCCGGCCCTGCCCACACTGACCAGTGAATAGGAGGGTATAGGCCCTCTCTCCACATCCCTTCTGAGGGTTCTAGACTCAGAGTTCTTGAGCTCAGAATAGTGCAAGGATGCCGTACACAGTCCTTGATCTGGAGAGGACTTTGTGTCCTCTTTCTCCACTGTGTACCCTCACAATTCTGGGCACAGAGTTCAGCCCTACACCTCCTTCCTTCTTAAATTTTAAAAAATATCTAGGAAACCAAAAATAACCCAAACAAACAAGAAAAACTTTTAAGCTTGCATAGCGAATATCATTGCTGCACTTACTCAGCTGGGTTAGCTTTGCAGTCCCTTCACATTGCAGAGCTACTAAGTAACAGTGACTGAGTGAAAGAGGGGAGAAAGAAGAAAATAAATATTTGCCATCACTTTTGTTACCTTTGGCAGAACAAAAGACCAGGCTGAAGCTTAAAGTATTATGAAGAGAGAGGTTTGTTTTGCTTAAGCTGTGGAAACAAGATCAGTTTTCAAGGTTTGTGCAATGAGACATTTAATGATAGTGAACTTACCCTTAAAGGGTCAGTTATAGGAATTCAACCTTCATTTGAACTTGTAATCTTGTTTTCTTTAATTAGAAAAGGACTGGCACGTTGTAAGTTATGGACTCCTCTTCCCCCTAAGCCTGTTTCCTCCCACTTGGCTTCTGGCTTTTTTCTGAGACCTATGTGTCTGCATTTGGTGGCACAGAGTAAATGCGACCTTTACCAGCAGTAGGCCAAATTCTGTCTTTGGAGTAACATTCTTGCAACTTACTGAGACAAACTGAAGTTGCTAACCAGACCTATAAACCTGAGTGACAACCATATTTTTTTCTTCATCGCACTAAGGTCCACATCCATTAAAGTGGGTCTTCAGCCTGCTTACGTTTTGGGACAGGGGTGAGGCAGAATCAAAGCTGTCCATGATTGGGGAGAATCACTCTCCTTTCGGAGCCTGTCAGTTTCATTCTGCCTCAACAGCTGGAGATGAGTTCATTAGACCTTCCTGACATACAGCTCAAAGTAAAATGTCCCAATTATTTTTAGGAGAATAAATTGGCACTTTCTAATTGTTAGCTGTGCTCCATGGCTCTGCTGGGCTCAGAGAACAGAGTACATTTAAAGTCTCCTACTTAATGTCCTTGCTTGAAGCTCTGCAGTGGCTGGAGCTTCTGTGAACCATGCAGAGAGAATTGTGGCAGACAAGGCCAAGAAGAAGGAAAAGGAAAGCCGTATGTCTCCTGCTCCTCCTCTCTCCTTGAGTGCCTGGATATGTGAATCTTCTGGGGCGTGGCCCAGGTACTTCAGTGATAGCCCAATCTGGGCAGGGGTCACTGCTACCAGCCTCCCTGGAGAAGGAAATTAGTCCGGCATGAGCAGACAAAGTGGCTCCAATAGAGTATGTCTACTCTGCTGCTGGGAGGTGTAATTCCCAGCACGGGTAGTCAGACTCATGCTTGCTCAGCGCCAGCTAGTGCACTAAAAATAGCAGCATGGACACTGCGGCTCAGGTGGCAACTAGGGCTCTCAAGCCCACCCAACCTCCTGGGTCTCAGCTAGCCTGAGTCTCTACCTGAGCCACAACATCCACACTGCTGTTTTTAGCATGCTGGCTTGAGTCCCTCTAGTGTGGGTCTGTTTCCCCAGCCTGGGAGGCTCACTCCCAGCTGCAGTGTAGATATACCCGCTGTGGCTGCCACTAATGCAGCATGCAGAAGTAAAAACAATCCAGTTCATACAAAGAAGAGCTGCTCTGTTTGTGTTCCGAGACAATGCGTGACGTGATGCCATCCCAGCTGAAGCCAAACTGGGCTACACAGCAGCCATTTGATGAAGGGGGAAGAGTTGGTGGGAAGAAACAAATGAAGAGGAGGGTTGGGAGCGGTGTGGAAGGGAAAGGATAGAGGGAAAAGAGGGAGTGGATAAATATAGAGCTGAATCCTGATTGCCTTAGTTATGCGTATAATCCCATTGAGCTCAGTGCCTCTGCCTGTGTGAGAAAGACAAGCTGGTTTTGTCCCATCTAAAAAACTTAAAAACAGACAAATTTGAACTATATAGTTATAATTCCACCTCTGAGTTTGGGTGAGGATTGTGATGCCATAAACCACAGGGAGAAGGTTTGAGTAGTTTGTATATATCAGTGATACTCAGATTGAGGCTTGCCAGCTGTAAGTGGCTCTTTGCAGCATACAATATTAAAACACTCTGTGATATTTGTCAATATCACTTCTCACAGTAGACTAGCGCTCCATTACCACCCTGACTTCTGTGCTGCTGCTGACACCCCGGGGCTGGCAGCCTGAGCTGTTAGCAGAGCCCCCCACATCTGGGGCTGGCTGCCGCCTCCTCCAGGTGAGGGATTTGGGGAGAGGGAGGAAGGAAAGCTCGAGCCCAGGCTGCTTCCCAGTGATGGATGGAGGGGCAAGAGAGGAGAGCCTGAGCCTGGGCAGCAGGCCTTCAGCTGTCAGCCCTGGGCAGCGGGGCTCTGGCTGTCCTCCCACATCTGCATGGCTCTTCTGCCTGAGTCCCAGCCACCCAGGGCTGATACCCAGAGCTCTTTTAAAAAAAACAAACCAAAAAAACACCGCTCGTGCCTCCTTTGACACATTCCTGCACTCCCTTGGGAGACCACCCCATAGTTTGAGAACTGCTGCTATAATCTAACACAGTAATGGGTTCATAGCTATGTGTGGGTTAATTCTGTCTTTATAGTAGAATTGCCTGGCTTCAAGAGCAATAGCTGTAAAATATTGCCGGACGGGAAGCGTAGCTAATGAGTGTGGTGTGCTGTGCTACAAGAGGTTAACTTGAGTAGCCAGCCACAGTCTTGGGTGGCGTCCTTGAGGTCATCCACATCAGACATGTATAAAAACATCAGCTGTAGACTGTTGTACTGCACTGTGTCTGCCCTTTTAATGGGACCAATAAATGACCTTGTAATTGTGGACATGTTGGGGGGAAATTTCAAATGCACAAATGGAAGTTAGGTGTTTGACTCTCATTGACTTTCAGCTGGAAGTTAGGTGTCTTAAATGCCATTTGTGCCTTTGAAAAATCTCTCCTGTCATCATTTTTCAATCATCTAGACTTTTTAAAAGACTCCAAGGAATTAATAAGTGTGGCATGTATAATCTTGATATTATAGTAACTAACTACATTATCGTTGGCACGAAGTTTCTGCATGTTTTGGTACGTTTATCTACATGTACTGACATGGCCAGAGACAGGATACCAAACTAGATAGAACACTAGCCTGCTCCAGTAGGGCAGTTCCTCTCCATGGAATATCCCCAGAAAGGATGGTGTAGTGTTTAGGGTGCTAACCTGGGATTTGGGAGACTTGAGTTTGATTCGTTGTACTACTGCAGATTTCCTGTGTGACCTTGAAAATCAATAGGACTGTTTTTGGAAACGGGATATATCTTGAGGCACATAGGTGCTTTTGAAAATTTTACCATTAGTGTCTTTTTGCCTCAATCCCCATCTGTATAATGGGATTCCAAGGACTTCCCTATTCTATAGTGCTGTTAGGAGATTGAAGATTGTGAGGCACTCGGATACTACAGTGATAGGGGCTGTATAAGTCCTATAGATAGATAGCATGTGCTGCTCTTAGAAGGGTCTGTTAGATTTGAGATCAGAGCATTGAAAGAATTGAGATCTGTTTATTCTCAGTTTAAATAAGTAACCTTTTCCTTTAAAGGAAAGGAAAAGTCAGAGGCTTCTGTGAAACTCCTAATGTAGATGTTGAAGTCGTGTGTGCGTGCGTGTGTGTGTGCGTGCTGTTTACTGCCTTATGAATTCCTGTCTATTTGGATATAAAAATAAATATAGTTCTGTGTTCACCTCATCAAATCGGCCTTAAATTGGCTTGGAATTTCATTACTTATTGTATTTAATTTACCAAAAGTTTATTATGACTCATTTTCAGCAATACAATAACAGCAGTAATGTGGGTAGGTTGGTTTGTGAAGTTTCAATAGCAATCTATTAAAAATACAATGGTTTTGAATCTAAATAGGCTTTTTAAAAAAACAACAACATGGTTTATTTTTTTTCTCTGGCCCCAATATGGAATTCTAATGCAAAGCCAGCTGAATGCTTCCTGCCCTTGTTTGATAAAAAAATGTACTTCCATTCATTGTTTCCATGCAACTTCCTATCCTTTCTACAGTAAAGAAGGTTAAAATCCAAGACAATTATGAGCTATCTCTGGGGAAAGGAGCTATTTCACAACAAAAAGCATTTTTAAAGTTAGCCACAGCTTGAAATAATGAAATGAAATAATAAATAATGAAATAATGCAGTAGTTCTAGATTTGTTCATTTCTTCTTCTTACAGTAGCCATGGATTTAAACACATCTTGATTGATTACTAACAAAAATGTCAAGAGAGAATATTACATTTTGTTTCCCCCATTAATCCCTGTTCAGATAACAGCCATATCCTATTTTTACATAGACTTCCATGTGACCGAATCCCATAGTGTTTTACAATCTTCATACATCTGGAAGTCAGCCATCACTGAAATGCATCCATGTCTAGTATGGACTATGGTTAATAGGACACAGCAACACTAAATAACAGTTTTGGTTAGAAAGAGAATATTAGATGCACTTAGTACTGTAGGGGGAGCTTAGGCATGCACAGTAGAATAACCTAAATTAAAATTTGGTCACTGGGAACTTCGCTGATCCATAACACAAAAGCTTAGTATGAATATTTTCAGTGATGAAGTCTGTAACACAAACTATTGTGTCTTTAGTTCACCGGCATTCAAAACAAAAGCTCTGCATGTTAGGATTATTTAAATGAAAAACAATCCATTTGGACTATACTGATTGTTCAGAGAAAAGATGAATTCCTGAATGTTTCCTGAAAGCTCACTTGGGAGGAAGAGAGGAAGAGTATTATTTGGAGATGGAAAAGTACTAGGGGAAAAGTTCCCCGTAAACAGCATGTTACTGCAAAATCCAAAAAAGCAGAAATTTGAACCTTGACAGTTTTTGGTCATAAAATAAGTACAGAAAACATTGCATAAAATTTAGTATGGCACTTTAATAAAACATATAGTACATCTGTTTGGACTTTTTTTTCCAGGTACAGATGTTTGTTTTCTAGGGTAATGCTGTATTTGTAATACTGTCATGAAGTTGTGCTCAGCAGATGTTGAGCTGAACAGGTTTCTCATTCATTCCCTGTGTTTTGTTTAATCAAATTACTATATACCTAAACAACTGTAGTCTCTTGCTAAACTTGGTTTACAGTATATTGTTTACATTGGCTAACTTTCCTCTGCTTCAGCAGATATTGAACTGGACTTTAATGTATAATCAGGAACTAATTGACCTGGTCTCTTATTCATAAAATTACTCCTTTATTTGTAATTTACTCCTTCATTAGTAACCATACCTTACAACAAAATCTGAGTTTTATCTGATAGTTATCTTTTTCAAATTAATCCTGCAGTATTCCAAGCACACCATTTATAATTTAATTAACCTCAGTTTTGCTTCTTGGCAGTGTGCACGCACACAAACACGCACACAGAGGCAGAAACTTACTCTTAAAAAGTGGAAGGAAAAATTTCTAGTTCCAAAGGCAATTTGCATTTCCTGCCTAAGGGAAAAATGCCAGAGTATGTAGCAGTACAGAAGGTTAGATCACTTCTGCTGAGGCAGAGACAGTGGGCCGTATGGTTTTATCAGTAGCCAGGAATGAAGGGAATATTTCAAAAGAGGCATCAAAAATCCCTCTTCACAGGGAGAAAATCAGACGTGGGATTGTGCCGTACATAGTTACAATCCAACAAGAAAACAGCACACAACTTCTGCAGAAGGCTAGGATGATTCTGAATGGGCAGGTGGGAGAAGTCAGATACTTATGCTATACATGGTAAAAATCCTTTAAAAACACTACAGAAAATAAAAGAGGCAAATAGTATCTTGGTTAAACTTACATTTGACTTGCAATGCAATATGAAAGCAACAGAGTGGATGGGGCATTGCATGCAAATACTCTGGGATAGAATTGATCATAGTACAGAATAGGAATTAGTAAGGGTGATAATATTGGGATGAGGAGTGCATTCATTGGTACTCTGGTTGCATGCAGGATTGCTGAACAACCTGAAAACAAATCAGAGATTGGTATGTATCTTAATATGCTATTGCATAAATACACCAATGGGAAGGTAATATACAGGCCAAATTCACTTTCTTGCAGAGATTAGGTGGTGTTGCATAGTGGGTTTTGAGTTGACAAAACTAGTCTGAGTTTGTGAACTTTTCCCCTTTAATTCTACACTTCTCCCTTGCCTCGGGGTAATTCAATTCAAAAGAACCACTTCCGAAAATACACCTTTCTAGCTGAAGGTAATCTTATGCTAAATGTTGGCAATAAAAGAACCCCCAGAAAGTTAAGGTCTCCTAAGAGCAGTATATGTAGACTTGCATACGATATCTATGCCATTTATTATTTCAATAGAATGTTTTTTTCCTCCTCCTTTTTCATGCTCTTTCTGTATTTGATTTTCTTTGCACATCATTTTCTCATTGCATTTTTCCACCCCCTCATTCTTTTCCTCCCATCTATTCTATGCAAAGTATGAAACCAGTAACTTTTGAGAAACAGTCAAACTTCTTAATGTTCTGCCTTCAGATGGTTTCAGTATTACAGTAAACAAATACAGCTGTCCCTAATAGTTGCTTATCTCTACCCACCTGCCCTTTGTGGTTTTACACTACAGGTCGTATACTGTCCAATGTTTGGTGCAGCTCCTTTACATCGCCTGTGGTACATGTGTCTCAGAGTTTGCCTCCTTGCTTTACATCTACAGTTATTAGTGTCCTACTCATCTTTCCTCTCTGGAAAGACATGCTACGTGTGCTTCCAGAAATGTTGCTCAACTGCAATCTTGCTTCATGTGTGTTTTGACTTCAAATAAAATAGGATCTGGCCCAGATTCACTGACACTAATTTAATGTGTGAGGTGAATTGAATGTATAATACTCAAATCAGAGAACAAACACAAGTGAAAAGCTTTAGTTTTGTACAGCAGTGGCTCTCAACCTTTCCAGACTACTGTACCCCTTTCAGGAGTCCTGCATAGACCCAAGTTTCACCTCACTTAAGCTTACAAAATCAGATCTAAAAATGCAAAGGTGTCACAGCCTGCTATTATGGAAAAATGCTTTACTTTCTCATTTTTACCATAAAATTATAAAATAAATCAACTGGAATATAAATATTGTACTTACGTTTCAGTGTATAGTGTATATAGAGCAGTATAAACAAGTCATTGTATGACATTTTAGTTTGTACTGAGTTTGCTAGTGCTTTTTATGTAGTCTGTTGTAAAACTAGGCAAATATCTAGGTAAGTTGATGTACCCATGTGATGCCCCCCATACCCCCCTCCCCCCGGGTGCCACTTGGGACTGGGATACCACTGAGCCTGCCTGACCCACCAGCCTGGGTTCCCTTTACATTGTACTTCGCTGCAGCCTGGCAAGCCCTCCCTCAGACTTAAGACTGCACTTTACCAATACACATACACACACAGATGCTGAAATCAGCTCTGCATGGGAAGGCTCAGCTAAGGAACTGCCCAGTACTCAAGTGCACAACCCACTGTGGAGGGTAAACCCAAAATTGTACTGTCTTGCACTGCACAGAGATCTGTACAGCTTAAGCTCATGAAATTCGCCCCTTCCCTCAATGTGGAGGAAGATATGCAAAAGCTTTTGCCCCTCAGTAATGTTTCCCACACATTGGTCTTAAACAAAACAAAACAAGTTTGTTAACTACAAAAGATAGATTTTAAGTGATTTATAAGGGAAAGCAAATAGATCAAAGCAGATTATCACGCAAATAAAACAAACACGCAATCTCAGCTTAATATACTAAAGAAATTGGTTATAAGTAGCAAATTCTCACGCTAAATATTGTTTTAGGCAGATTGCAGGGATTCTTGAAGGCAAGCTGCACTTCCTTACAGCTTAAAACTCAGTTATTCCTTTCACAGGGTAGGCAACCTCTAGCCTGGGTTCAGCCCTTCCCCCCCAGTTCAGTCTTCTTGTTTCTCAGGTGTTTCAAGCAGTCTTCTTTCTTGGGTAGGGAGTCAGTGAAGAACGAACCACAATGATGTCACTCCCCTGCCTTAAATAGCTTTAGCATATGGGGGGAATCCTTTGTCTCCTAGTTTGATTCCCCCATCCTGTTAGTGGGAAAAACAGTAGTAGTATTGTGGAGTCCAGTACCAGCTGACTTAGTCATATGTCCCTATAGGGCCACCACAGCCATGACTCAGAGGCTGTTTGCAGCATCTCTAAGAAGGCTTCTCAGGAAGGCTCCCCAGTGGGAGATTAGCATCTTCTAAGACCTATGGTTCTCCCTAATGGCCATTCCCAACCAGCCATCTAGACTGATTGTATTCTGACTAGTGGATATTCCCCAAATGTAAACACATTTGTAAGAGATGCATAGACAATATTCCTAACTTCAGATACCAAAATGATACATGCATACAAATAAAGTAATCATATTCAGTAAATCATTACCTTTCAGTGCCTTATCTTGCACAAAATACATCATAATTATGTCATACTCATATCATCATAATATTACTATGAAGAATATGGGGCATAATGCCATAACCCCTGGAAGACCTCTGTGTCCCCTGCCCCCATCTCCCCTCCCAGGGTACATGTACCTTGGTTGAGAACTACTGTTGTAGAGCAACTCCTGGGACAAAATCCTGCTTAATTTACATCCATAAGTAGTCTTGTAGAAATCAAGTTGTCTCCTTCACATGTTAAAGCCTACCCTGGGCCTACTCCGACACCTTCACTGGGCCTACATGTGAGATTTGTGTTCAGGATTTAATCCATGATAATGGCTGTGGAAAAGTATTGTGATATTTGAGATAGCATCCTCACAATAATCCCTTAACACTTTCAGGGCAGGTTTTTCAAAAGTGTTCATTGTTGGTTTAACTATGCACCCACTGACATCTATGGCAGTATTGCCATTGATGTCAATTGGAGTGGAGTTAGGCCAGTGCTGAGCATTTCTGAAAGTCTCTCTGGTTTGTTAGTTTATTTTTTGCTCGACATGCACATCAGAATGGCAAAAAAGAGAAAATATCACAATTAGAACAAAAGAAACAACAGTTATTTGATACCATAAAATCATTCCCTTTTCCCTCTCTTCCCTCCAAAAATGTTGGGTTGTGTGAAATATTTTTGATTTATTGCAAAAAGAAATGTAATTTGTTTTCAGTAAATTATCAGTTTAGTATAATATAGCACAAACATCCATTTAGCTGTAAAAGCTATGTAAACAATTAAGAGTGTTTGAAAGTAATCCTTGTTCTACTGCTAAGGAATAAGATAAATTTTAGAGCATCCAGAACTTGCTTTTTACCTGAACCAAATGGTACTGGATCCTCAAAGGTTCTGGTTTAAATCTAAAAACTCTGGTGTTCAGGTGGGTTCTAAGTTAAGGATGAGAGACTGTCTGGCCATGTGTTAGTGACTGTAGATTTCCCCTCTCATTCGCTTGCTCCTTCTCAAAAAGATGGCTGATGGTGCAATTCTTTGTCACGGAGGAATATGTAACAGTAAATGGATATCTCCTACTCACTTGTAAATACAATTTTAACACGCCTCTCTATCTCTTAAATGAGATGACTAATTGTAGGTATTGCTAATTTTCACTAACATAGGTAAAATTTCTTTCCTAATATAATTAGCAATATGCAGTAACAGATATCTAGAATTTACCATTTCATGTGGCCTGTAATCTAACATGCTTGAGTGCATACACTAACTTGACACAGTTATTTGACTTTCCCTTATCCAGAGACTACCTAGCTGCCTTCCTCTTGCTGTTACTCCTGTTCCTTCACTCAGACAGATACTCTTAAAAACAATAACTTGTGGTGTAATTCTTACTGTGACAGTTTCTTGGGTTTTTACTATCCAGGCACTTCAGAGCACAGTCCATGCCAACAGATTACCATATGAGGCAATGGAAACTGTGCCATTACCATCAGCAGAAAACCCATAAATCTTCAAAGAAATCTCATTTGTCCTGATAGTAAGTCATATTTGTATTACAGTACTGGGTTCCTTCTAAGAGGTGCCATATGGGAATAGTTCTCTTAAATTCAGTATAATTTTGTTATTTGAGTGAAGGTTCTTTTTTCTCTCTCTCTTATTGTTACTAATTCTTTAACGCTTTTCTTTCCTTGTTGAAGTTGAGTGATCTTAGATGTTGGGTTCCTAAGAGAAATTCTGGGTTCTAGGGGATATTGGATGGTTATTTATCCCCTTACCTCACCTAGATATTCCCATTTTCACTTTGCTCCCACACGTTACTACTTGCTTTTTCTCACTTGGTTATCAGTTTAGTGACATTTCTTTAAAATTTGTTGTGTGTAATTTTGATGTGGCATAAGCAAAGCAATCCAAAGGCTCTAGTTTCCCAGGATGGGTCAGATAGGGTGGTCTATTCATAGCATAGAATAGTTTACATACAAGAAAGGCAAGTGGAAGTTTAATATTTTCTCTTTGAAAGAGTTGAAGTACTGAGGCCTTTTCCAGTTTCTTTGCTTTGGATCTCTCCCTGGCATATTAATACAGTGTAAATGCTCAGATAAATGTGCTCTTTCAGTAAAAAGTCCTTGATCAAAGGAGAACATATAGGAGAATACAATCCCGTCCTGAGCTATCTGTGGAATGGTGTGTCTCTGTCTCCGCCCTCTGCATTGGCTATTTTTCATTAGTAATAAGTGGTGCAGCAGAAGTATATGAAAGATCTTTACTGAGTATCCAGAGCGGTCAGTGTTTCATGTTGAGGCTGTACAGAAGGGGAGATAGGAGCTTGGCCTCTGCTTGTATTCCTGAGCCCCCTAGTGACACATCAAATTAAGTCTCTCCTGAAACCTGACCCTCTTTGTCTAGTTCCATTCATCATGCTACAAACCAATAAAAAGTGCCACTAAATTACCACACACACCCAAGCCACTTCTTTGTACAAGTTTGTCACCTGGGCATATTTGGTTCCTGTTTGGACATTTAGGCCCACTTGGGATAGTCTTACCAGCAAAAGTATATGGAGTCTAGATATTAAAAATGGTGAAGTCTAGCTAGATTCCCAAAGGCCTACAGAGTTGGTCTATAGTAATTTACATTACTTCAAAATTAACAGCTCAGAGATCCCTGGTGTTTCTGGACTTTGCTGTTTCCAGATGTTTTGAAACTTTTGCCTTTATGCAAAATGCCCAAATATGGAACATTCCCCATATGAAAATCAATTAGACTAAATCTGTGCTTTCCTCTAAGAAGTGTTGGATTCTGTTGTTGCAGTTTGCAGGCTCCTGCAGGGCCTTTTGGGATTCCTATGGAACAATGTTAACGTGCTTTGGAGCCTGCCATGCAGATTCACACAGTTTGCGGGAGTTGGTCACGCTTTTCTTCTGACAGAGCTGCAGAAGTCCCTATGGAAATATAACAAAACTATATTAGCCTATATTATTATTTGAATCAAATCCACCATAGTTGAGAGTTGGTTTTGGGTTATAACATTGCCCCCACCCCATCTCTACCGTTTTTATTACAACAGAACACACGTTACTCATTAGGAGCTTGGGTGATATGGGAAACAGAGTGCTTAAATGATGTTGAATAAGTTCCAGATGTTAGTATCGAACAGAATTGGATCTATATTAAGGGCCTTTTAAAAAAAAATTGCTATTTATTGAAAGTGGAAAAAATGTTTAATACAATTCTCCAACAGTTGTAACCCTGAAATATGTTGTGCTACATAGGAGTATATATCAGTTATAATGAGATTACTTAACCTGGTTTTCATCTTCAGAGGGCTTTGCAAACCGTAACTAATTAATCTTTAGTTGCAATACAAGCTGGGATTTTTTTAAAATAAGAAAACTGTTAAAGAAATGGAACATATAGTACAACAGCAAGACAGGTGAGTACAAACTCAACTTAAAATACATAGTCTCAGTAGGGGTAAGTCTGTATT
Source organism: Mauremys reevesii (assembly GCF_016161935.1). NCBI lineage: Eukaryota > Metazoa > Chordata > Testudines > Geoemydidae > Mauremys > Mauremys reevesii. The sequence goes on from NC_052630.1 coordinate 76,542,257, forward strand.
CTGTTAAACAGTGATAATGTCAAGTATGGGTGGTGTGTTAGCATAGTTGATGACAGTGAAGTAGAAAAGGGAAGGACAGGATGTGGGCATGTAATGAGAAGACTGGCAGAAGTGGATCTAAAGCTTGTGCATGGCAAAACAACAGGAAAGTAAAGCTGAGACAGGATGAGGTGGTGGTTTTATATAAGGCTTCAGCTATGAGCAGGCTGTGCTGGGGAAGATAAATAAAATGATTAGTGGTATCACAGAGAGAGATTTTTATTTTTTTATTTTTGTAATTAATCTGTTTGGTTTTCCAGCATTATAAATTGTACATGTTGGATACGGTGATGAACACAGTATAAGACCCTATATAGCAGTGGTCCCCAACCTTTTTGTGACCAGTAGCACATTCATGTTTTCAGAAGAGTGTGGCGGGCGCCAACAATTACTCACATACAGGGCTGGTTCCAGGCACCAGTGGAGCAAGCACGTGCCTGGGGCAGCACATGCTACGGGGCAGCATTCTGTCCATTCTGCAGAGTTGGAGTGGTTTGTTTTGTTTTGGGGGTTTTTTGGCGCCAGTTCTGGGCAGTGCAGAGAGAAGCCGGGAGGACAGAGAACACTGGCGCCCACAGCCTGCAGCCCCGGAGTTCTCTGTCCCCAGCAGGGGTGGGGCCCCAGCTTCTCTCCCCTGCTGGGCACTGGACAGGTACACATAAATGCCCTGGTGGGCGCCATGGTGCCCAGAGGCACCACATTGGGGACCATTACTATATAGACAGGGTTGCAGGGATAACAGGACTTCTTTTATGAGAAGAGGATTGGCACCCTGTATGCAGTGCTAGAAAGAATTGTTTCAGGTCGTATTTAGACCTGGTGAAAATATATGGAACTACATGAAAACCTTAATGATTTCCATGGGATATTGGTTGTAGATGTGCAAACTCATGCCAGTCATTGCACAGTTCTCTGTTCATGTGATTTCCAGTGTTGCCAGATCAGAAGGAATTGCTGTTCCTGAGAATCTGAGAGCCCTAGAAAGCTTGGTGTAGCACCCAAAACAAATGGACGTTGTTGTTACAGAAGTAAAGACCAGGCTGTATGATGGAGGGAAGGATGGGTGGATATTTTTAGAAATTAGTTAGGAGGCTCAGAAATAGCCTGTTGGAAAGCAGATAGTGACATTCTGGAGGAAGATCAACTAAGAAAAGTGCACACTTTTGTCAACATTGCTTCATCAACTTCTTTTCTTCCTGCCTTCTTCCAAGAACCGTTTGGTGTTCACCCTTCACTTAGCCTGCCCTGCCCTTGATGCAAATGCTGGCTCAGATGAACACCTGACAGTGCTTTAGGTAGAGGTTGCTGACTTGCCCTGTATTTTTCTTGAGCCTCTTCTTATGAATGAATTGTTCTACTGTTGCATTGCTTCTGCAGTTGGAAGGGAGGCTGGGTGACAGACCCCAAATCCATTCAGTAAATTGGCCAGCAAAAAGGAGCTCAAGTGAATGACCATTCCTTAATCCTTCTTTCATTCCCTTACCCAAGTATCTGGCATGGCATTTGGGAATATTTATTCTTCTTCGAGTGATTGCTCCTATGCATTCCAGTTAGGTGTGCGCGCCGTGCGTGCACGGCATCTCGGAACTTTTTTACCCTAGCAACACCGGCGGGCCGGCTGGCGCCCCCTGGAGTAGCGCCGCTATGGCGCGTGTTATATACCCGAGCCGGCCCGTCCGCTCCTCAGTTCCTTCTTACCGCCCGTGACGGCCAGTTGGAACTGTGGAGTGCTCTTCGTTCTCCACGACCCTAGCTTTCGCTTCTGATTTGTATATAGTTAGTGTAGTAGTTTTGACAGTTACTTAGTTAGATAATTAGTGTAAATAGATAAGGTAAAAGGGGGGGGGGTTCCCCTTTTACCTCACCCGGTGCGGGCTCATGCCCAAGGCACCGGGCTTTAAGCCCTGCGCGGCGTGCCAAAGGCCTATGCCCATCGGAGACCCGCACGACGCCTGTCTCCGTTGCTTGGGTGAAGGACACAGAACAGACAAGTGTTCGATCTGTTCTACTTTTAAACCGCGGACCCGGAAAGAGCGGGATATCTGCTTGAAACAGATTTTGATGGAGGCGTCGCTTCAGCCACCGGCACTGTCCGCGCCGGCACCGCGAACTTCCTCGGTGCAGAGCGCACCGGCGGCACCGAGCCCCTCCACCTCCGCGGCACCGCCGATGCAGAAAGCGGTTTGGTCTCGCACCGCTTCGAAGAAGCAGAGACTGGCGAAGGCACTGGCTCAGGTTCGCTCTGAGGACTCTGCAAAAGCGGTTACGCAGCCTGCGGCCCCCGCGGTGCCCGTGCACAAGCCGTGCACCGGTCCTTTGACTCCGGCACCGCAAGGCCCGTCGAGTCCGGCGTCGCCACGCTCCGTGGTGCCGTCCGCGGTTGAGCCCCGGCTGCCGTCAACGCCGGAGACATTCGCCTCCGCGCGAGAGCTGATCCAGCTCATAGAGGCACCAGGCCTCCGGCCCCCGGCACCGCCGGTGCGGGCTGTCGTGTCGGCAGGGAAGCTGGCCAGAATGACCCGGCCACCGTCCCTGGACAGGCGACATGGACGACGCACCCGGTCCCGGTTTCGTTCCTGGTCCGGCGGCAGGTCTCCGTCCCGGCGCTCGCGATCTCGGCACCGCTCGCCATCGCGGTACCGATCGCCGTCGAAACGTCGGTCGCAGTCCCGGTACCGCTCGTCATCGCGGTACCGATCGTACTCCCGACGTCGCACGAGATCCAGGTCGCCATCGCGTCGGCACCATCAGAGATCGCCGTCCCGGCACCGCGACTCACGCGGGCGTTCACGGCACCGGAGATCTCAGTCCCGGTCGAGCTCCCGGCACCGTGACGGACGTCACTCCCGGTCGCCTTCCCGGTACCGAGCGGAGCAACATCGCTCTTCTTTGCCATCCGGAGACGGACTGCCCCATTCTGCAGTGCACTCTGTGAGCGCCTCGGCACCTCCATGGCCATCTCGGCCCGCGTCGGTCACTTCCGGCACGGAGGGATACGGACTCCTGCCACCTACCCCACAAGGCCATCCTCAGGGGGCGCAGCCGTGGGGCTTCTGGGTTCCATGGGCCCAGTATGAGGCGCAGGGGGTGCCCTTTCCACCAAGGCCTCCCGCGTCCGAGCGCAGGGTTCCAGAGGCGACAATAACCCGACCGGCCCCTTTGCCACCGGCGGCGGAGGCTATACCGTCTGAGTCCCAGGACCACGCGCAGCCCGCCCCCCCCGACGAGCAAGCAGTGGACCCCTCTTCGGAAGCGGTCGTCCAGGGGTTGTCCTCCTCGTCCTCGCCTGATGAGGCAGTGGCCGGCGCAGCGACAAAGGAGCCTCCACCAATCGATGTGAAGGCTCACCAAGACCTCCTTCGCCGCGTGGCGACAGCTATGGCCTTGCCGATAGAGGAGGTGCAGGAGGACGAGGACCCCATTACAAACGTTGTTGGGGTAGACATGCCGGTCCGAGTGGCGCTGCCTTTTGTACGGACAGTGCAGAAGAATGCCACCACGATCTGGCAGACGCCTGCGTCCGTGCCTCCTACAGCCCGTGGTGTTGAGCGAAAGTACTCTGTCCCTCCCACGGGCTATGAATATTTGTACACACATCCGACCCCGGACTCCCTGGTAGTCCAGTCGGTTAATGATAGGGAGCGTCACGGCCAACCGGCCCCTGCGCCCAAATCAAAGGACGCGAGGCGTATGGACCTGCTAGGCCGAAAGGTCTATTCCGCGGGAGGCCTACAGATGAGGATAGCCAATCAAATGGTCCTCCTCGCCAGGTACGTCTTCGATATATTGACGTCCCTGGCGAAATTTACTGAGCTCCTGCCGACGGCTTCCCGCCAGGAGTTCGCGGCCTTGTTGGAGGAGGGGAGGCGGTCGTCTAGATCCTCCATCACAGCCGCCCTCGACGCTGCGGACTCAGGTGCGAGGACCTTGGCCTCCGGTGTGACGATGCGGCGTATCGCCTGGCTGCAGTCTTCCACCCTGCCGCCGGAGGTCCAATATACGCTACAGGACCTGCCATTTGATACAAAGGGGCTGTTCTCGGAAAAGACGGATTCTCGAATCCAGACTTTGAAGGACGGCCGTATCGCGATACGTACGTTAGGCATGCATACGCCAGCGACGCAGCGCAGGCCATTCCGTCCACAGCCCTCCCGACCGGCCTACCAGTCCCGGTATCGACCTTACAACAGCCGACGTCCGGCCCAAAATCGCCGTCGTCCGTCCGGCAACCGCCGCAACCAGGGCCAGGCCGCTTCCAAGGCCCCTCAGGGGGCCAAGCAGGCCTTTTGATGGGACGCTCGAGGACGGCCCATCACTCTCCCCACCGGATCCTTCCCCTTTATTTTACAACCGCCTTTCCCATTTCTTTTCGGCGTGGTCCCAATTAACATCAGACAACTGGGTGCTCCAAACAGTCCAGTCGGGATACCGCCTGCAATTTGTTTCGCCCCCACCTTCCCACCCACCCTCCCTGTCCCTCTTCAGGGACCCCTCTCACGAGCAAGTCCTCTTACAAGAGGTCCAGACTCTGTTGAGCGTGGGTGCCATAGAAGCAGTGCCTCAGGACAGACGGGGCAGGGGATTCTACTCCCGTTATTTTCTCATCCCCAAGACGAAAGGTGGGCTGCGTCCTATCCTGGACCTTCGCGAGCTGAACAAGTACCTGCTCAAGCCCAAGTTTCGCATGGTCACCCTGGGGACCATCATTCCCTCTCTGGATCCGGGAGACTGGTTTGCCGCCCTCGACATGAAGGACGCATACTTCCATGTCGCAATCTATCCTCCCCATCGTCGTTACCTTCGGTTTGTGGTCAACGACACCCACTACCAGTTCGCCGTGTTGCCGTTCGGACTGTCCACCGCCCCGAGGGTGTTTACCAAATGCATGGCGGTAGTCGCCGCAGCCCTCCGATGTCGTCAGATGCATGTTTACCCGTATCTCGACGACTGGCTGGTTCGAGGTCAGTCCCGGCAACTTGTGATGGACCAGATGTCAGAAATCATGTCTCTCTTTCATCGGCTCGGTCTTCTCATCAACACCGAGAAGTCCACTTTGATTCCGACACAGCGGGTGGAGTTCATCAGAGCGGTCCTCGACTCCACAGTGGCCAGAGCCTGTCTCCTCGGCCGGCACCAGACGATGGTCTCCATCATCCGGGACCTCGTCGCCTTCCCTACCACGACGGTGCGCTCCTGCCTCCGCCTCCTGGGCCACATGGCTTCGTGCACGTATGTCACCACGTACGCGTGGCTCCACCTTCGTCCGTTCCAGTCGTGGCTCGCGTCGGTGTACCGGCCACATCGAGACCCCATCGACATGGTGGTCACGGTCACCAGGACGACCCTTGAGTCTCTCAACTGGTGGCTCAACCCAGAGATTGTGTGTGCCGGAGTTCCGTTCCACCCTCCTCGCCCGTCCGTCACTCTGACCACGGATGCTTCAGCACTCGGTTGGGGGGCCAGTGGTCGGCCCAGGAGCTCGCCCTGCACATCAATGTTCGCGAGCTATGCGCCATCCGCCTGGCCTGTCGCACCTTCTGCACCCACCTGCAAGGGCGTTGTGTGACAGTGTTCACGGACAACACCGCCGCGATGTTTTACGTGAACAAGCAGGGCGGAGCCCGCTCCTCCCCCCTCTGCAAGGAAGCGATGCTCCTGTGGGACTTCTGCGTGACCCACTCAATTCACCTGGAAGCATCCTTTCTTCCGGGAGTGCAGAACACGCTGGCCGACCATCTCAGCAGGTCGTTCCTCTCCCACGAGTGGTCCAGATGTCATCCACACAATCTTCCGGAGGTGGGGGTTTCCCCAGGTAGACCTATTCGCCTCCAGAGGGAACAGGAAGTGCCACCTGTTTTGCTCGTTCCAGGGTCGCTCGCCGGGCTCCCTGTCAGACGCCTTCCTGTATCCCTGGACGGATCGCCTCCTCTACGCCTTCCCTCCGTTCCCGCTCGTGCACCGAGTGCTCCTGAAGCTTCGGAGGGACAGAGCTCACGTCATTCTAATAGCGCCGGCCTGGCCGAGGAAGCACTGGTACACCCTGCTGCTCGAGCTCTCCGTTCGGGAACCCATCCCCCTTCCGTTGTGGCCGGACCTCATCACCCAGGATTTCGGCAGGCTCCACCATCCGAACCTGCAGTCCCTCCATCTTACAGCTTGGTACTTGAGTGGCTGACCCACGCGGAGAGGGGCTGTTCTGCAGCGGTTCAACAGGTCCTGCTTGAGAGCAGAAAGCCTTCCACTCGCTCCGCTTACCTAGCGAAGTGGAAGAGGTTTGCACTCTGGTGTGATCATCGGGGTTTTAATCCATTCCTGGTCCCGGTCCCTACCATCCTGGACTACCTCTGGCACCTTAAGGAGCAAGGTCTGGCGGTCTCCTCCTTGAGAGTTCATCTGGCAGCGGTATCAGCCTTCCTTCCCTCCGTGGAAGGTCGGTCCATCTTCTCGAACCAGATGGTTTCCCGCTTCCTCAAAGGCCTGGACCGCTTGTACCCGCAGGTGCGGCGCCCTGCCCCGACCTGGGATTTGAACCTCGTCTTGGCCAAACTGATGGGTCCTCCGTTCGAGCCCTTAGCCACGTGCTCCCTGCTCTACCTCTCTTGGAAGACGGCCTTCCTCGTTGCCATTACATCAGCGAGACGAGTATCTGAGCTTCGCGCTCTAACGGTTAACCCGCCATACACGGTCTTCCATGGGGACAAGGTGCAGCTTGGCCCTCATCCGGCCTTCCTCCCGAAGGTAGTGACAGCTTTCCATCTCAACCAGGAGATCTTCCTCCCGGTGTTCTTCCCGAAGCCACATGCCTCGCCTCGGGAGCAACAGCTACATACCCTCGACGTCCGCAGAGCGCTCGCTTTCTACATCGAGCGGACGAAGCCCTTCCGGCGTTCACCCCAGCTGTTCGTAGCGGTTGCTGACCGCATGAAGGGAGAGCCGATATCCTCCCAACGGATTTCTTCCTGGGTCACTGCGTGTATCCGGACCTACTATGAGCTGGCTCGCGTACCACCAGGCCGCGTCACTGCACACTCGACGAGGGCGCACGCCTCATCTGTTGCCTTCCTGGCCAATGTTCCGATCCAGGACATCTGTCGAGCGGCCACCTGGTCTTCGGTCCACACCTTCGCCTCCCACTACGCGTTGGTGCAGCAGTCTCGAGACGACGCAGCCTTCGGCTCCGCGGTATTGTACTCCGCCACGTCTCACTCCGACCCCACCGCCTAGGTAAGGCTTGGGAATCACCTAACTGGAATGCATAGGAGCAATCACTCGAAGAAGAAAAGACGGTTACTCACCGTAGCAACTGTTGTTCTTCGAGATGTGTTGCTCCTATCCATTCCAGACCCGCCCTCCTTCCCCACTGTCGGAGTAGCCGGCAAGAAGGAACTGAGGAGCGGACGGGCCGGCTGGGGTATATAACACGCGCCATAGCGGCGCCACTCCAGGGGGCGCCAGCCGGCCCGCCAGTGTTGCTAGGGTAAAAAAGTTCCGAGATGCCGTGCATGCGCGGCGCGCACACCTAACTGGAATGGATAGGAGCAACACATCTCTAAGAACAACAGTTACTACAGGTGAGTAACCGTCTTTTGTACAGCTCTGTAGACAGCGGACTCACCCCTGCGGCGCCTCCTGCTGGTGACTCCTGGGAATTAGCTTGTTCCAGCTCTGGAGCACCCTCTGCAGGCCAGTGATTCGCCTGTCCTCTGGCCCTATGTCCCTCCCACGATCCGGTGCCCTTTTACCTGGGGTGCTGCTCCCCAGCAGTAATCCCCTCAGTCTTAGGGTCTCCCCTCCCCGGGGAACCCCCACCCAGCCTCAGTATATGGCTACTGCCAGTCATCGTCTAGCCCCTTGAGCCCTGGGGCAGACTGCAGTATCAGCCTACTCATCACTGGCAAGGAGAGTTTGGGCCTGCTGCCTTGGCCTACCCCTCTGCAACCCCCAGTACCTGTTATCCCAATGCTAGGCTGCAGCCTGGGGCTTTCCAGGCTAGCGCTCCCCAGCTCTTCTACCTTTCCCCAGCCCTGCTTCACTCAGGTACCTTGTGTCTAGCTCCCTGCAACCAGGCCCTTCTCCCTCTACAGCTTGAGAGAGACTGTTTGGGCTTCTGGCTCACAACCTTTTATAGGGACCAGCTGGGCCTGATTGGGGCTTGGCCACAGCTGAACCTACCTTCCCAATCAGCCCAGCTTAGTAGCTCCCAGCCACAACCTTCCCCCAGGGCTGTTTTAAGCCCTTCAGGGCAGAAGCAGGGTAAGCACCCTGCTACAAGCTCATATAATAACTCATTTAGCTGCAAGACTGATATGCTGCTGGTTGGGCTGATTGGGACGGGGACTGTTTCATTGCACTGTGTTTGTACAGTGCCTTGCACAATCTGGTCCTGGTCCATGAATGGGGCTCAAGGCACTATCATTATACCTGTACAGTAATAATAATAATAATGATATACTAATTTGTCAGTTGTATTATTGTTACTGATGTTTCTTTTATTGCTTTAAAAAAGTAGTTAACATTCTTATTAGGCTTTCTTAAAGTATAGTATGTATCATTGCTTGAGGTCTGTATTTTTATTTTACGTGGCTGTATCATTTATTCTTGCTTAAAAAAATATTCAAAGTCTCCCACCCTTTCAGTGTTCATTCAGTGCTGTTGCCAAGCTTCTCATGTTGAGAGTGTTCTGTTTGCTCATCCTTTGCACTCCATGTCTGGGCAGGTGTAAATCATGCCTCAAGCAATGCCTTTAAAAAGCATGCCTGTCCTCTGGGAACTGGCAGGACTTGTAGTATGCACCAAAATAGAAACAGCCCCTTTCACGGGACAGGACCTGCATGATCTAAGACATTGCAAAAATCTCATTGTTCTCAACACCTTTGCTTCCTTTAGAAAAAGTCTGTTTGAGAGTTGGATAGTTTCTTTTAAAATGATCAGTTGTGGACCTTACTTTTTATTTAATAAGCAAACTATGGGTCAATGTTAAAACAAGAATTAAAAAAAAATATACTCGCTGATTATACAGTTTTGGTCTGATGATCTTTAGTGATATGTAACTGCTTATGAACCATATACAAAAATCTGCAAAATGTTTCTGTTGGGGGGGAGGGGATTTATTTTTTTTCATTTCAAAGTTTCTTCAGTGGAAATCGTTTTTTTCCTCCCTCTAGCAAATGTGTAGCAGGCTGAGATATCACAATTCTTCAAGCCTGTGCCCTGTCTTTTCTATGTATAATCTTTGAGTTGACCTGGCATGCATCTGGGCCTAATTCAGTGACCTTCGCAATCAAACACATACTGTATCTGTTGTTATAATGGTGTGTTTGAACCATTTTGGAAAAGTAAGGCTGCTTTTCATAGATATTTGTCTTCCTTTAGTTTCCTGCAGATATAGTTTATATGTAAACTACTCCATACACACTCACTGTCGTGCTATCCTGCTATATCACATCACACTGTCTCAAATACAACATAAAAGCATGGCAGTGATTATTTGAAAGGACATTGACTATGTTTTGGACTAGATAGCTGTTATCAGTTTAGATCATCATTGTCAGATTCAAAATAGACTTGGCAAACAAAATTTCAGTTTGCCATGTGATAAATATCTGCAGTAATGTGGCAGGGCACTTGAACTATGTTTGCATTATATAGCCACTCTACTTCAAAAGGAACATATATGATTGCGTAGTTATGTTTTCTGTTTTTGTCATAAAGATGTTTCACATAGACAAATAATCTGCATCTCAGGCAAACCAATCCCTCCCCCCTGTTTTTTATTTTTTTCATTCTTTTCTTTCTCAGTCCTTATTTCCTTCCTTACTTTCTTGTACGGTGGACTTCCTACAATTTTGGGAAGGAGAGGAATACACGATTCAAATGAGGATTGTCAGAGAAATGAATTAAAGATCTAGCACCAAAAAGGAATGACAAAATAAGTAAATAAGCAAAGTAATTGAAACAAATTATTATTTATGATAACTAAAAAAGTTATTTCCGTTATATATTGCAGAAAACTAATTGAAGCCTCTGTTTGTTTGTGTTCCAACCGGTTTTGTAGTCAAAAAGACAATTCTAGTTTAAAAGATGTGTCATTTACTCTGGTTCTTGTCTCTGAATGGTGTGTATCTGTGATTTCCTCTACAGGTCCTGTGCCTAGGAGTGAATGTGTGTTATCAGCTGTCAACAGTTCTCACCCAGTTCATGCCTTGCTGGAGAGCTTTACTGTCTTATCTGGTTGTGCAAGCAGAGGCACAATGGGCCTGCCGCAGGAGGTGCACATCCTCAACCTCAGAAATCCAGAGGAAGGTCTTGGCCATCATGAAAAAGAGGTAAAGGGGAGATTGAGCACTTTCCAAGCAAGAAAGTACCAAAATAGCTGTAAAAGGCTTTCTTTTAACATTAACTTGCTGAAGAAGGAGATTTCTTAAACATAAACAGAAGCACTACAGGGAAATGTAGGGTGTTTGCACTATCGCTGCCCATCCATGCTTTGCTTGGTATAGGAACAAATCCCGTTGGTGTTCCAAGCTGTCATTCCATCCACAGTTTTCACAAGCAAGAAGTTCACTAACAAAAACTAGAATGAGGAATAAGAAACAGATTTTCATCTAGAGGAGGCCTGTATTGAATTGCCCATCTTCAGCACTAGATCATTTACCAAAATGTGTTGTAAATTATCACAAATACTTTCAGATCCTTGCCATGGTCTCTGTAAACAAATACTTAAATTCAGATTCTTTTACCCTTGTAATACATCTTTAATTCTTAACTGCTAAGGAATGTAGTTCAGATAGCAACTATTGCTGACTATAGTAGTTCTTAAGCACAGCGCAATTACTTGTTTATGTAGGCTTCACTCAGATGGATTGGAGAGAACTTTTGTTCTAGCTGCTATGAAAGCAACAGCAGCAGAAAACTCTTGATGTTAACTTGTGCAGTTGTTTACTCTGAAAACACATCAAAACAGACTGCTGAAGTGGAAAGAAAACATTTAATGTCAGGACAGTTTAGCTCCCTAACTCTTGTATTTACAACACTACACCCCAAAAAACCCAACAACAACAACAAAAAACAAAGCAAAAGAAATCCCAAACCACTACTGCTGCCTGTGAAAGCACCATGTATATATACAATTAACTGAATTGGTAGCATTAGAAAAAGAAATAGATCCAGTGGGAGAAAACTTACTACTTAGAGGCCTGTGCTTAAAAGAATGTTAAAGTGTACTGACTTCTAATATATAGGGTCGTAGACTGTCACCTCTGAAGTGAGTAGAAATCTTGCCACTGACTTCAATGGGAGCGTGACTGCTGAGCCCAGGCTGTGGTATCAGTGGAATGTATATTGTATGTTCCAACTGAAATTTCAACTGTTGTTTACACAGTCTGAAAATTCCAGATTATGATGGAAAGGTGATTCATTATCTTTTCAGTAGACATCCTCACTGGCTGCCCTCAGCCAGACATGTGCGATCTGCTTCAGACTAACCATCCTGCAACAAGTACAGATATAATACCAGTCCTGCTAGGAATGGGCAAGAGAAGTAGAGCTGCTTTGGTGTAGCATTTTTAGAATTCATAAAGTATTTACAAACTACTCTGAGTGCAGTATAAATGTCTAAAAAGATACAGGTGCTGTACATTCTACTATATGGGCATGTAGCCCATATTGTAATTTGAAAGCTTATTTTTTGATTATCCTGATTCTGCAGTTGTTGCATAGGCACACCTCTTCAGTAGAAGTCATGTGAGTACAAAGGCTGTAGGACTCGGCACTTAACATCTCATAGACACAATTATAGCAGATAAATATTTAACTTTTAGATCAAAATGTTTTCTGTCTAGCAGAAAGAGGCTGCTTATGTCACATCTAACATGCTTATTTTATCAAAACAGTTTGTCCATATCTATCTTTCTAATGTTCTTTGGTGTATTAGGTGACACACTGATGCTGTAGTGGCATACACTATATTTTACATCTGCAGCCCTTAATCTCCTTCCCGTCTCCAAACCCTACCACAATCATAGCCTTTGGAGATGACTCCTCTGAAAATGAACAGGAAGCTAGAGAAAGCCTTTCTGGCGACAGCAGAGAGCAGAAGCGTGTAAACAACTCAGAAAGATCAGATTTTACTGATAGGATAAGAGTTTGAAAATAAAGCAGAGCAAATGTTATCTTTTTCATCATTGTAAAAATCAACTCTAAGTGTCCTTTTGACTTAAAAAGTAAAATGCATCCATCACCTCATGTTAGGTTAGGTCAAGTCACTTCACCATTTAGGATGCTTCCTGATGCCTGCAAATGCTGATAGCAAAGGCAGAGATTTATTTGTTTATAGTACAATATGTTTATAGAAATAAAAATAGTCTTTTTGTTTGCAAATACCTTCTTTTCAGACACAGCATTTAAACTGTATTTAAAACAGATTGCACATGCACTCTGTGATCTATCAAGGTTCTGATAGCATGGAATATAGGACTTAAAATGCTTTAAATTATGTAAGTTTTGGAGTAAGTGTGGTGTGGGTTTTCTTTTATTTTGCTTTGTTTTGTTTTTTTAACTTGTCCTATTACGGGTACTGCTAAGTTAGACATTCCTTACTTACTGAGAGGAGCATACACCCTCCCTGCAGCAAATCTTCTGTAGGACTGATGCATTAAACATGTTTTTTTAGTTAGCATGATACTCATAAATGTACAAGGCATGCACACGCATGTGGACACACATACACGCACACGTACAAACAAGTAATTTACATTGACACTTGTTTAGAACATGCAGAAAACAAGCTCTCTTGAATTTAAGTACTTGGGGGCATCTTGACTTCCTCGCCCACATGCACAAAGTTCCCAGTAAGGTTAATGGGAATTATTTATGCATGTTACACTGAAAACAATAGCTGGCTTAAAAACTTGCAGTGTTTGCAGTAGCCAGCACAATACTAAATTGATGATCACGCAGGTTAAGGTTAAAACCTGCTAAATGAAAAGGTCATGTGATGACATGCTGCATCATGGCTGCTGTTTTCAAGGGGTTTATTTGCTTTCCTGTATTTCCATTTCACTTCATTAATTTTGTAACTATTTGGGTGGAATCTCATTTTCTGAAACTATCGAGGCATTTTCTTCAAATGACCATTCTGATACTGAACTTCAGTCTTTTTCAGCCATTAGTGTTTTATGTTCTGTGCCCTAACATTTCAGTTTTGCCATACTTTGTCATGGAAGGTTGAATACAGGATACGTAATAGACATGAGTGTGAATGTTGGCTTTGGCATGGAAGATGTGAGTCTTTTTTGGTTTATTTGATCAAATAGTCATCAGAGAGTGAGTTGATTGGTCTGAGAACTAATATGGGAACCAGATTCTAATGCGCTCTAATTTTACCTCTAGCACTAACTTTCTCTTTAGCTTTGGGCAGCCTCTCAGCCTCAACTTCTCCATCAGTAAAAAGAGGATAATCTTTGCCTATTGTGAGCTGTTGGGAGAATTAACTGATGATTATAAAGGCACTGTGCAGAGATTAGCACCAGAGAAATATACATAGAGATAAAATTATAAATAAATTTCTTCAAAGATGAAGAACACTGTTTATATAAAGATGTAACACAATCTTAGTGGCAGATTCTCTTACTACTAAATGTTGGTTTAAACTGTCCTGAGTTTCTTCTTCACCCAGCTAATGATCAAAATAGCTAAAGGGAAAGAAATACAAAATTAATCTCATGTGAATACTTAGAATTTAAATCAGAATTCCTGGCAATACATTCACCATTGTTTTCACTGACATCCTCTTCCTCAGTAATCTGAAGATGCAGCACCTACAGTAAAGTGGCAGGTTTGTTCAGACCTTGCTGAATTAATGTTTCTTTTGTTCCCACCTTTACTGCTTCTAAAAATTCAAAGCTGGATCTTTTTGAAGTATCTCTAGTAAATTTGGGCTATGATAAGTTCTCCCATTGTGTAACGGCTGCTTCATGTGATTGGGAAATTATCGTAGCCCAAATTTATAAGAGAGACTCCAAAAAGATCCAGCTTTGACTCTTTAGAAGTAGTAAAATTAGGAACAGAAGAGACACTAATTCGTCTAGGTCTGGACAAACTGAAACATAGACCATCTGATAAACTATTCCTACCATGAGACCTTGGCAACGTATCCTGAACCAACATTTTTCACAGTTATTCTTGTAGAACTTCATGATGACAGATTATTCTTCATTCTCCATCAAAGTAATTTGTTTTTAGTACTGTAGAGTTTTGGATGATGGGGATTGGAATGGAATCCTGGGTCATCTAATCCATTCTTCTGCATGAGTAGTGGATTTTCCACTCTACTAATCTCAGCTGTTTTCAAAAGAAAACTTGGATACACCTTTAGGGATACATTTTCAGACTTCAAGTTGAATATGTTATGTGCAAAGTTTTCACACCCTGAAGAGGTGCAAATACCAGTGTGTACACTTAAACAATAGTCTAACGTCTGTATGCACCCAAGATTCAGACTGTTTCAAGTGCCTGCAGGTGTGCTAAAGGTGGGCATGTGTATGGTTGCATGTTGTTTTATGCTAATACAAGTGGAGGGCTGGTAAAGGTCCTTTTGAAAATGAACCCCTTAAAATTAGGGATCTAACACCATCCCTTTATCGATTAAACTACAGAATAATTTGTCTTTCTATTACGTCTTGTTCTTGCAAAAATGTACACATGTGCATAAGGCTTATACAGTGCTACTACTCAGCGTGTGTAAGTCTCTGCAGAATCAAGGATTTAAACTTTAGTTAAAAATGCTTTCTATTTTAAATTTTCTGGTTTTATTTTCATGACACTTCTTTAAGCTTTACAACTGTTCCCCCTTTAAATCTCAGAACTCTCAAGTGTTTGGATAGTTACACCTGCTTTTTATCATTCCTCTAGGCTGTACATGTTAAATTTCTTTACTCTCTCTGCATAAATCATATTTTGTAATTCCCTTATGATTCCTGAACCCTTTTGGGTTTCCCCTCCACTTTATCAGTGTTTTTATTTTTGTGTATCATTTATTTTAAAAACATGCTTCATACTGTACAAAGGACACTAGTGTGGCCTTACTAATGCTATATTCAGTGTAATAATTCATCCTTGTTCGGGCATCCCGTTGACCCTGAGTATCCAAAGGTCTTTGGGACCAACCACAACTTTCAGATAAAGGGAGGTTTGGATGAAGAGTTCACATACGCAGTGCACTGAAAAGAGACTGACCTGTTCTATAGGGGCTGTGATTTGGGCTGGGAATGTTCTCATCCAGGGTTACTATGTCTGTACAGCTCTTGATGAGGTGTTGGGGGGAGGAGGAGAAAGAAGTCAGATTTGTTAATCAAGAGGTTTAGTTACGAGGGTTGAGTGATCTGGGTATTTGCTGTACTGCATGAGCTCTTTTTTTAATTATTTTGTTAACATTATCACACTTAATTTGTCCAGTTCAGTATTACAGTTCACCCCATATAAACTTCTCTACATTACTACATTCTAACCATTGGTCTCTTCTCTGGTATTACTCATTATTATTTTCCCCCTAAGCATATTGCTTTGCATTTATCAGAATTAAATCTCAACTTGTTAATAATTATCTATTTCTCCATGCTCTCAAGATCCTTTTGTAATTTATCTCTGTCCTTTTCTCTGTTCATGATTCCTCCTAATCTGGTGTTAGTGTAGAGTTGATTTATACATTTACTTCATCCTCTAAACATTTGTTAAAATACACCACTGCTTTACCAACCTCCTTTTAATAGACACTCAGTAATGTTCCCTTGGGTTGTTCTAAACTTCTCACTCTGCTCTGGAACTTCTCAAGCACAGACTCAGTGAAGATAAGGCCAGCCATTTTTACAGCCCTCCTAGACCTGATGAGCCTTTGTCAAACTGACTGGCTTCCTCTGAAATTGGGGATAGCCAGGCCAGTAGTCTTAGAAGTTTTAAAAGAACCCAGAGCACGGACCTTCGAGTCTGCTGCTGGCTGATAGGAGTCCCACTAGAAATATTCAAAATACTCAGGTTGTCTTTTTTAATGGTCTGGTTCTATAGTCTATATTTGCTGGAGTAGTTTATTTGACTTACATGAGACTACTCTGGTGAGTAAGGGCTGCAGAAGAGGGCACTTTCACAGTTCTGGGACCATTATTAAGTGGTATATTTTTTATATTAAAATACTCTCTGGTAAGTCCTTGTGGTAAGTCACTCAGTATTACTTTCAAATGTGATGCTGTACATGTTAGAATGAACGGTTCTCATTTTGACAGCAGAGACTCCTACACAACTAAAAATGTGACAGGTGCCACACACACACACACACACTCCTGAGCAATTTAAGGTATTCATGCTAGTATAGAAATCCAGCCATGTTGAATGTGGCTTTTCATCTTGTTTGCTCTGTACTGAAGTCTTTGTAGATTGTTATCTAAGGGTATGTCTACACTACGGGATTATTCCAATTTTACATAAACCGGTTTTGTAAAACAGATTGTATAAAGTCGAGTGCACGTGGCCACACTAAGCACATTAATTCGGCGGTGTGTGTCCATGTACCGAGGCTAGCGTCGATTTCCGGAGCGTTGCACTGTGGGTAGCTATCCCATAGTTCCCGCAGTCTCCCCCGCCCATTGGAATTCTGGGTTGAGATCCCAATGCAAAAACAGTGTCGCGGGTCTCTCAATCCTTCCTCCGTGAAAGCAACGGCAGACAATCATTTCATGCCCTTTTTCCCTGGATTGGGAGCTCAGCCAAGAATGCAAATGCTTTTCGGAGACTGCGGGGACTGTGGGATAGCTGGAATCCTCAGTACCCCCTCCCTCCCTCCATGAGCGTCCATTTGATTTTTTGGCTTTCCGTTATGCTTGTGTCACAGCACTGTTCGCAGGGCTTTTCCTGTCTACCTGGCCAGTGCATCCGAGTTCAGATTGCTTTCCAGAGTGGTCACAATGGTGCACTGTGGGATACCACCCGGAGGCCAATACCATCGATTTGCGGCCACACTAACCCTAATCCAACATGGCAATACCGATTTCAGCGCTACTCCTCTCGTCGGGGAGGAGTACAGAAATCGGTTTAAAGAGCCCTTTATATCGATATAAAGGGCCTCGTTGTGTGGATGGGTGCAGGGTTAAATTGGTTTAACGCTGCTAAATTCGGTTTAAAAGTGTAGTGTAGACCAGGCCTAAGTCAGCTCAGAAGTTGCTGGTCTCTGTATTTTGGCAATTTTTTTCAACTTTTACCCACCAGAACTTCAGGAGGAAGTTGTGTGACAGCCAGAAGAGCCTGTTTATTTAGAGCATGATGTCCGTCAGAAGCATCAGTTGATGACTATATGCTTAAAGGAACAGGAATGAATTATCGTGAGGTGAAAGTTCCCTGTAAAACCCCAAGTATTTTCTGTTCTTAGAAATGAGATGGTTTGCTGTATACCAGTTGAAAGTGACCATGAAAATACAGTTTCACAAAGATGCCTGGAATTGGTGGTGAAATAATGGCAAGGCAAACAAGAAAAATGGCTAAAAGGAAAATGTCAGATTCACTTTTGTAACACTTCCCCTCCCCCCCCCCCGGTTATTGAAAATGACCAGTTGGGAGCTTGAACGAGAATCTGTTTTACTGACATTTGTTCTCTTACACTGTGTGCACACAGATACTGATTTGTTATTGTAGGGTTCTTATGAGAACTGGGCTGCTGGCACTGAGGCAGAGACCCTCAAAGGTATTTATTTTTATATTTTTTATTTATTTTTTAAAGGTATGTATGGTCGAAAGATGCGTCTTTTCCTTCTTTTCCACTCATGCATGCGGGCACACACAATTTCAGACAGATACATTAGGTTTGGGTTCTCTGAAATTCAACTGTGGTTCCAGTCCTTGTCCTCCCTGACCCATCCTCACAAGGTCTCTTCATGATACATTCTGAAGTATGTTGACTACCACCCTGTCTTCAATTCCCTGGTCTTTGGAAAAGTAATTAAGAAAGTGATGGCAGCTTTAGGTGCACCTTTATATCATAGACAAGTTGGGTAGGTTTCGTTATTTCTTTGAGCTCTTGTTTTTGTGCTTGATCCAGCACTTCTCAGGGTCATAAGAGATCATCTGTTTAGAGTTACTGCCTATAGAGACTCTTTGAGCCAGCAAGATTAATACCAATCAGGGACTTTGGGGTCAGGTGTAGTACCTGAAAATACTTTTTACTTGTTTTTGGAAGCTGCCTAGATTTTAAATTGACACTGTCCCTTTTAACAGCTACCTAGAAGACTGCCAGAATACAGTAATCATGTTTCCTGTTTACATGCCATTATAGTTTAAAATACAGAAATGTTTTCTGATGGCCATGGTCCATCTATCACAGGGGTAGGCAATCTATGGCACGGGTGCCGAAGGCAGCACGCCAGCTGATTTTCAGTGGCACTCACGCTGCCCAGGTCCTGGCCACCGGTCTGGGGGGCTTTGTATTTTAATTTAATTTTAAATGAAGCTTCTTAAACTTTTTAAAAACCTTATTTACTTTACATACAACAATAGTTTAGTTATATATTATAGACTTCTAGAAAGAGACATTCTAAAAACGTTAAAATGTATTACTGGCATGCGAAACCTTCAATTAGAGTGAATAAATGAAGACTCGGCACAGCACTTCTGAAAGGTTGCCGACCCCTGATCTATCATATATGTGATGAGCATGAGTGTCAGTTAACATTGCTAGCATGAGAGTTGAATTTGGTGGTGGTCCAGAACCCTAGTGATGGGTAAGAACTCTAATAATCAAACATGTTATCTTGCTGGAAATGACCTTGATTCTGTGGCTTTATAGATTGGACTTGTATTCTTCCTGACTTTTTTCATTGTAGATATGTCCTCCACATACTTTTCTTTCAATGGTCTTTATAATTATGTTCCTACTAAAGGCTGGAGTGCAGAACCATTAGAGATCTTTAACATGTGGCCTTTGTTATCTTCATGAAAATTTTGCTTTTTCTATAGTAACAGAAATATACTGTGTCAAATGATCAAAGGGGCCTATACAATTCCATTGACAGACTTCATGTAAGCACCTGCTTACATGTGCAAAATTCAGTTATGCATGTTCAAGTCAAGCAGTTGAACATTATCTGTTTTGCAATCACAGATGTATGCTGTGCACATACAAAATATGTAAATGCAATTTAGAGGCCCACTTGGGAACTTGACCCATTGTGGACATATTGCATTGCAGAGTCAGAGCTGATGACCCTGATTCAGGAAAGCACTTAATACTTTTGATTTCAGTGGGACTTCACTGTCTTGAAAAGGGGTGCATTAGCTAATGGGGCCTCTATTTGTACTGCTTTTTGTTAGAACCTTTTCTGGATGTCTTAGCATTTATTTTTTCTTGGATATATGTAGCAGTCCCTTGTTACCTATTATTAGATGAAGAAACTTGGGGGAACAGGAGACTTGCTTTTTTTTTTTTTAAGTACTCTTCTCTGAATAGATATCTATGACTTCCCCTCCCTACAACAATTTATTTGTATTTCAGAGTGATAGTTACAGGAAGGAAATTACAGGAGGAACAATTGGCTGCACAGAATATACCTGAGGTTATGCACACAAATAATGTAAACAGGAAGTAACACAGGGATATTAAATAGTAGTTCAAAGTTAAGCTGGTATTTGATGCTATAAATCAATTTGTAAACAAGTAGAAGCCGGACAATGCAGATCAAAAGAGTATGGCATCACTATTGTGAACATACTCAAGACAGTTATGAGTTTCTCATAGTTCCTGGAAATATTCTTTTTCTGTTTTGTAGATCCTGATCCTGGAAGCATTTATGCTTGTGAGTAGCTTTACCCACAGAAGTAGTCCCACTGAGCTGAGTTACTCTGGTTCTTTGGTTTTATTCAAATGCAATTAATGTTCTGACAGTACTAAAATAATTCCTATATTTATTGTTTTACTTTTAAACAATTCCATTTTCATTTGTACATAGAAGAAAACTTTGATCATGACAATAGAAAACACTGAATATTTGAAACAAAAATAATCTGGATAGCTGAGGATCTTCCCAGTGCTGATAGTAGAATTATGCTGAATAAGGTTATGTGGAATCCCATTAATGAAGATGTTTCCTCTACATCCAATTTGAACTCCACGTGAAAGTAAGTTACAGATACATACGTGCCCCTCTTTCCTCATGCTGATACAGTATATGTCCACGATGATATAAATACAGTCTCACACATCCCCTTCCTAAAGCTTGTAGTACTCTAAAGCAGCGGTTCTCAACCAGAGGTACATGTACCCCTGGGGATACACAGAGGTCTTCCAGGGGGTACATCAACTCATCTGAATATTTGCCTAGTTTTACAACAGGCTACATAAAAAGCACTAGCGAAGTCAGTGCAAACTAAAATTTCATAGAGACCAGACTTGTTTATACTGCTCTGTATACTGTACACTGAAATATAAGTACAATATTTATATTCCAGTTGATTTATTTTATAATTATATGGTAAAAATGAGAAAGTAAGCAATTTTTCAGTAATAGTGTGCTGTGACATCTTTGCATTTTTATTTCTGATTTTCTAAGCAAGTAGTTTTTAAGTGAGGTGAAACTTGGGGCTACGCAAGACAAATCCAACTCCTGAAAGGGGTACAGTAGTCTTGAAAGGTTGAGAGCAACTGCTCTAAAGGATCCTATATAAATTTTCAGGGTTCTTTTTTTGTTTTGTTTTGGACTCATGGACACATAGTGTATTCAGACAAGTTCATTATCCTGGCTCTGAAATGTGAAACTGAGTTGTTGTTTTTTTTCCTAGCACAAATGTGAATTCCACATTTTATGCTGAGCCTCTCTGAGACACACCTCTCTCCTACCCATCTGGAGTCGTATGTGGGGTCTGTGGATTAAACTGAGCCTTAAGTTTTCTGTAACAAAGTTTTTTATTAAGTGGAATTGTGCTTTAAAGCAAAGATACATATTAGAAACACTTTGAGTCCTATTCATAAAAGATTCTTGACAAAACAGAGCTCCACATATCTCTTAAGTCATACATATAAATATATTTGAATAGGTACACAAGTTAAAGTCCTTAATTGTGTTATCAAACAAATTTTAAATGTTGATGTAGTCCCCTTTCAAAAAGTACTACATTAATGAGCACTAGGAACTTTTCATGCACACCAGCAATGTCAGTTAGTTAGGTCAGTTAGTGCAGAAAACGCTAGTGTGCACTAGAGTGCACTAGAATTTACACTGTTCTGGTGTAGCCTAATATACCATGTAGACAAGACCTAAAACTTTCCCCCTGTTATTTGCTTCCTTTGTGTACTTCATGTTCTTTGGACAACAAAACAAAACTGGTCAGAAACATTCTCTGGCACTTATCGTTCTGTGTTGTGCTTGGGTTTCGGCACTTTTTATTTAACAACAGCTTTCATTGATTTATTTTTACTCCTAAAACATTGGGTTTGGTTAACCCTTCTCCCCCCCCCCCCCCATTTTTAATACAAACTTATAAAAATGAGCCCTAAACTACTAGATAGTCTCTTTTCATCTTATTTCCTGAAACTGCTCACTTAGGCCCTAGTCCTGCAACAGAAGATCTGGACTCATGCTAATACAGAGCCCCACTGTAGTCAATGAAACGCCACACAAGAGAGAGGCTCCAGCCACATGGATTTGATTGTGGGATTGGGGAAGGATGATCACATTTGTAAATTGGGTAACACATGTATTTGAATTAAATTAAGACTTGGTAACTAAGATTGGATTTTTCAGTAAATGTAACTTTTTATTTTTAAAAAATGGAAAGGCCTAAATAATTCTGTGTTTTTACACATCTAAAATGTAAAAATTCGTCTTTTATTTAAAAATAAGAGTTCCTTCCCTTTAAAGAGCAGACTATGAAACACCATGTGTGAGACCATGATTGTTCCTCTAGTGCAGGGGTCGGCCACCTTTTGGCACACGGCTCGCCAGGGTAAACACCCTAGTGGGCTGGGCCTGTTTGTTTACCTGCTGTGTCTGCAGGTTTTGGTTCGCTGCTCCAGGTCAATGGAGGCTGCAGGAAGCGGTGCGGGCCGAGGGACGTGCTGGCCACTGCTTCCCACCGCCCCTATTGGCCTGGGATGGTGAACTGCGGCCAGTGGGAGCCATGATCAGCCGAACCTGCGGACGCGGCAGGTAAACAAACCAGCCCGGCCTGGCCCGCCAGGGTGCTTACCCTGGCAAGCCGCGTGCCAAAGGTTGCAGATCCCTGCTCTAGTGCTTGTAATATCTCATTCACTTCTAAATAGGCATCATTGTGTGCTGCTGTTTTCTCTAAAGTTTTCTGGAAAATACCTGTGTTTCTTTGATAGGTGTAGTAGATCTTTCTGGTCTGAAGAACTAGGAATTCAGTCGTGCAGGAAACCCTAGTTGTGTCAACATTCTTTGTCACAAACATAGGAATCAAATAAGCAACACTAATTTAGAAATTCCAGGAGATATAATAGCTGACACATAACCTTTATTTCACAAACCATGGCATGCACTGATCTTACTTTGCAAGTTGAAGTCACTAAATTGCACAGACATTAATGGCACTGCTTCCTCAGCAGTCGCTATTTGTAGTCTAGTAGAAGCAAGAGGCCTTCATTCAACATCTGACCCCAGTCTAATGCCTTAGTCACATGACCATCCTTCTTCACTATTATTATTGTAATGGCATCACTGCCTTTAATTCTGTGGATTTTCCCAAGTTAATTATTATCATTCCCACAACTTCTGGTATTTAAATGAGTAGTGTGGTGGAGATAGCCAAACCCAAATCTATTAATCTGCCATATTATGTTGATTTATGACATCTTTTAAAGATAAGATGCGGCTGTAGCAATGATATTGTCACACTGTAGGAAACAAAATCCTAATTGTGGCTGTAGAGAATCGAATTCTAGAGTTATTTTGCAATCCTGGGATTTTGGGATCAAATTGATGTTTGTTTTATGGATTTCCTCAAATCATATATATTCTTAATAGAAATAATTGTATAGTAAGGGATTGAGTTAGAATCAGATAGGTGGTGCTCTTTTGGGTGGGGGTTGGGGGAGGTTATGGCACCTAACCTTTGTGCGAGGTGGGAATTATAGGTAAAACTGGTAGCAATGTTTATGTTTAAGCTTGCTGGAAGCTTTCAATTTCTTATAACTATCAAATTTTAACCATTCAATCTGAAATTATGCATGCAGAGTGTTTGCCTCAGGCTGAATTGTTTTGGAAACTTTCAGCACAAATGGTTCAGCTGTTTCTGAGAATGAGATTGGGGGAAAAAATGTTGTTTTGCCCATGTTAAAACCAATTAGTGTAACTGTTTGAGATACTCTAGTGCTTCCCTGCTTTGGAACAGGGATGAGAAATTAGGCGGGGGGGGAGTGCCTTTGGGTCAGAGATGTGCCTTTTACTGTTCCTATGAAACAAATTTGGCCAAGTTATAGACCAGGGGTCGGCAGCCTTTCAGAAGTAGTGTGCTGAGTCTTCATTTATTCACTAATTTAAGGTTTTGCGTGCCGATAATACATTTTAACATTTTTAGAAGGTCCTTTTCTATAAGTCTATATTATATAACTAAACTATTGTATGTAAAGTAAACAAGGTTTTCAAAATGTTTAAGAAGCTTCATTTAAAATTAAATTAAAATGCTGATCTTACGCCGCCAGCCTGCTCAGCCCGCTGCCAGCCTGGGGTTCTGTTCACCTAGGGTGGCAGTGGGCTGAGCAGAGCCTGCGGCCAGGACCCCAGACTTGGGGGGGGGGGTGTTCAGGGGTCAGGGTAGAAGGCTGGGGGAGGAGGGTTCAGGGATCAGGACAGAGGGCTGGGGTGGGGGTGTAGGGCAGAAGGCTGGGTGTGTAGGGGTTTCAAAGGTCAGGGCAGAGGGCTGGGGGTGTGGGGGTGCAGGGCAGAGGGCTGGGTGTGTGTGGGGTGGGGGTTCAGGGCAGAGGGCTGGGTGTGGGGGTTCAAGGGTCAGGGCAGAGGGCTGAGGGGTATGGGGGCTGCAGGGCAGAGGGCTGAGTGTGTGTGGGGTCAGGGCAGAGGGCTAGGCGTATGGTGGGATGCAGGGCAGAAGCCTGAGTGGGGAGGTCAGGGCAGAGGGCTGGGGGGTATGGGGGCTGCAGGGCAGAGGGCTGAGTGTGTGTGGGGTCAGGGCAGAGGGCTGGGGTGGGGGGGTGTAGGGCAGAAGGCTGGGTGTGTAGGGGTTTCAAAGGTCAGGGCAGAGGGCTGGGGGGGTGGGGGGTTGAAGGGCAGAGGGATGGTTGTGGGGGGGGTTCAAGGGTCAGGGCAGAGGGCTGAGGGCTATGGGGGCTGCAGGGCAGAGGGCTGAGTGTGTGTGGGGTCAGGGCAGAGGGCTGGGCGTATGGTGGGGTGCAGGGCAGAAGCCTGAGTGGGGCGGTCAGGGCAGAGGGCTGGGGGGTCTGGGGGCTGCAGGGCAGAGGGCTGAGTGTGTGTGGGGTCAGGGCAGAGGGCTGGGGGGCATGGGGGGTGCAGGGCAGAATGCTGAGTGTGTGTGGGGTCAGGGCAGAGGGCTGGGGGGCATGGGGGTGCAGGGCAGAATGCTGAGTGTGTGTGGGGGGGGGGTCAGGGCAGAGGGCTGGAAGAGATGTGCCCTGTTCCATCCACTTCCCCCAGGCTCCGTCCCTACCTCTCTCTGCGTCCTGCAGGGAGCTGTCTGCACGCTGCCGCTCTTCCCCCTCCCCCTCGCAAGGGCCATCAACTGATTGGCTCAGGGATGGGGGGGGCAGGGAAGCACCAGGCTGGGGGAAGAAGCAGGGGAGGGGGAGCTTGGCTGCCGTAGAACCATGCTTCTGCCTCCTGCCCCCGCAAGGGAGAGCGGTGGGCCGGGGGAGCTGAGTGGGGCTGGAGGCTGGAACTGCGGCAGGCAGCTGCATGCCGCTCAGAATCGGCTTGCGTGCCATGTTTGGCACGCGTGCTGTAGGTTGCCAACCCCTGTTATAGACCTTCAAAAAAAATCTCACTTCTTGCATGCTCAGTTGAGATGGATTAGAGTTTGGTAGCTAAATTTTTGCAGATTCTGTCTGCCCTGAGAATGCTCCAGCCCAGGACTGCAGGGACTGAGCAGGATTTTCCCTGTAATTGCTGCTTCTAGCTGCTGCAGGTTGGTATTGTGCGAGGCACAGGAACTGAGAGCAGAGAGACACTCTGTCCTGCGCACTCAGTGCTCCCCTTGCTGGTACCCTGTCATTGTGGAGGAGGTGGCAGCCTGACTTCAATGCAAAGGGGACAAGAACCAGACCAGGGGAGAGGGGAGGGGAATAGGGTTGCCATGCAGGGGCGGCTCTAGGCACCAGCGGGCCAAGCGCCCGCTTGGGGCGGCATGCTGGGGAGGGCGTCATTTGGCTCCGGTGGAGCTCCCGCCGGCATGCCTGCGGCAGGTCCACCGGAGCCCGGGACGAGCGGACCTGCCGCAGTCATGCCTGCGGCGGGTCCCGTCTTCCCGCGGCTCCCGTTGAGCTCCCGCACGCAAGACAGCGGCAGGTCCGCACGTCCCCGGCTCCGGTGGACCTGCCGCAGGCATGCCGGCGGGAGCTCCACCGGAGCCAAATGACGCCCTCCCCAGGATGCCGGAGCCGCGGGAAGAGGGGACCCGCCGCGGGACTGGGGAAGGGCGGCGCAGCGCTCCGCGCTGCTTGGGGCAGCCTACTTTGTAGAGCCGCCCCTGTTGCCATGTGTCTGGTTTTCGACCAGAATGCCCTGTCGAAAAGGGACCCTTGGGAGCTCAGCTCAGCACCGCTGACTGGGCCATTAAAAGTCCGGTTGGTGTGGGCTGGCAGGCTCCCTACCGAGCTCCGTGCAGCTCCCGGTATGTCCCTCCTGTTCCTAGGCATAGAGGCCACCTTGGGGGCTCCGTGCACTGCCTGAGTGTCGGCTCCATAGCTCCCATTGGCCAGGAACCATGGGCAATTGGAGCTGTGGGGGTGGCACCTCCAGGCCAGGGCAGTGCACAGAGCCCCCATGGCTGCCCCTGCACCTAGGAGCCAGAGGGCCATGCCGCCGCTTCTTGGGAGTTACCTGAGATAGGTGCTGCCCAGAGCCCTCACTCCCTCCCACAACCTTGTTTCTGGCATTTCCTAACTTTTGAGTGCTTGATTTTGCAACCTGAGTAATGTGCTTTTAACATAGTTTTTGTGTGTGTAATATAAATATATATATGATGATGCAAATTCTTTCTACCAGTGGAATGGCTGCCAAATCCTGAGGGGCAGAGTTATGAGTGCATTATACTCAGGAGTTCTCAAATGTGACAATAAAATCTTTATACCACAACCTACGATCATGTGTTTTGTTTCCCACATTTGTCTTATTTTGTTAAGTTTCTTGTGTGTCTTTGTCAGATGTGATGTCTTGGGGGCAGGAGCCGTCTCTTGCTTTGTGTTTGTATGGCACCTATCACAATGGGCCCTACGTACAGAGTAGAATACTATCCCGTAATAGTGTAATAAGTATCATTCTAAACATTACACTTCTTAATTAGACCGTCTCTTGTAGTAAATTGCTAGGGAAAGTAAAACATATGAGCCCAACACATCATTCCTTTTATGAGTAGTCCCATTGACATCAGCATGACTGCTGCCTTGAACAAGGGCTGCAGGATTGGGTTCTATGCCCTTAAATAGATTTAAAATAAACAAGAAACTTCCCCATGAAATGTGTAAAAGAAGGACTTTCCCTTTAGGATACATTGTACAGTATGTGAATGGTATTGACCTCTACTCCACTATGCAGAGTTAAGACAATACCATGTTTTAGATCATTTTGATTGAAAGCCTAACAGTGTCATGAAGGGACAGATGGCAGAAGTGGTTTTGTTTCATCTTTGGGAGCCTGCATTTATATCTGATTTAGATTAGAGGTTAAATAAATTTGGTGGTCTCAGCCTCATGGGCATTTGTCCATATTACAAAACCACCATATAATTTGTCAGGACTCAACAGTGTGGCAGCTTCTGCTTAGTAGGTGCCCAGAACTAGAATAGCAGATGAGGATTAAACTGTGTTGGCAGAACTACATGGGGAAGTTTGCACATAGTCTGCCTACACTATGTGCTGTAGCCAGTTTTTTAATTCTCTTTTTCAAAAAGTATTTACATTAAATAAAACATAACTGAGCTCTAATGACCCTCTGCTTCCCTCAGACATCTTGACCTTTACTAACGTTTTTGATTATTAAGAACAAATTAAAACTACAATTCTATATGTCCAGGATAAGTTGGACTTGGTAGCAAATAGGTAGGGGAAGTTAACATGGGCAGCTGAGCAGCATAGACACTAAAGCCTGGTCTACACTTAAAAGTTTTACCAGCACATCTGTTTTGATTAGGGGTTTGATCATTTTACCAAAATAATTATAATGGCTAAAGCCCTAGTGTGAATGAAGTTAGACTGATATAAAGGTGACTTAGGCCTGGTCTACACTAAACAGTTAGGTCAACTCAGCTACATCGCTCAGGGTTGTGAAAAATGCGCAGCACCCTCAGTGATGTAGTGAAGTCGACCTAACACTTGGTGTAGATAGTGCTAAGTCAATGGAAGAATTTTTCCATTGACCTCGCTACCACCTCCCAGGGAGGTGGATTACCTACACAGATGGTAGAATGCCTCATGTCAGCATATGTAGCGCTTCAGTGTAGACACTGCAGTGTCGCAGCTGCAGTTGTGCCACTGTAGCCTTTCAAGTGTAGACAAGCCCTTATATCACTATAGTTGTTCCTCATTCTGTATATACTGTATAGAACACATTAATACTGGTATAATTCTGTGTCCACACTGGGGTATGGAAGGGTGGTATCACTAGCTATACTGGCACAGTTAAAGTGGTACAACTTTCTAATGTAGAGAAGCCCTTACCAATTGTCCTACCAGTGGCACAACAGGTAACGTGTCAGGAGTATAAGAAGCACTTTGTAAGACCTTTCTTTTAAGGTGTATATTCTATTTCTCTATATATTTGTGTAAATAATTTACATTTAATGTAATCTGAACAAGTTGGCAGCTGTAGTTAAAAAATGCTTTGGAACAGGAGAAATGATTTAGCAGTGTTTGTCTAAAGTAAATGTATATGAACAAGTCCTGTTCAGAAATGATCATGCTTGTAATAAAGCAAAATGGAGACTGCTTCCTAATTTCAGTTTGTGCGTGGAACTTTCTGACATATCTGCTAACTTTGGTGCCCTTTGAAGTTCCATTTGAATTACTTTATCTCCAGTAAGAGCCTATCAATATTGTTGTGTAACTTTAAAACTATTTAGGAGAAAGTCTTTCTGCTACACTAAAACATCTGTTAAAAATTAGTTGTACGTAGTACTGTTGCCAGGTATTGAAGAATAGTTTTAATATAGTACATGTTGTTACTACGTCTATAATAGTGTATGTTCCTTACTATATCCAAACCTATTTTTCCATGATCCAGTACTGAACTGCTGCTAGCAGTTCACTTTTTTTGCTCCACTGGCTGGTGTGTCTAAATTGAGACCCAGTGTAAGAGGATGCAAGTTTATTGGAAGTGCATCCTCTTACACCAGATCTGAATTTGACCTTTAGTGTGTTTAGTTCTAGAGCAGTGGTTCTCAAACATATTTGATTGCACCCCCCTTCTTTGTGTCTGTAGTAATTTACCTCCTTCCCTCTTCCCCCCGGCCACACAAGTACATATACAGATATGCGGCAGTGGTGCGTCCCTTGAATCCGTTTCGGCTTCTTTGTTTTTCATTTGAGTTTGGGGGGTGGGGTCCGTTGAATGTTGCCTGTTGTTTTTCCTATCCATTGTAATAAGAGCAAAAGTGAAACTGTGATTGTGGTCCATGCTTACTATTAAATGTGTACACCATGTCATAACAAACAGATTAACATATAGAGGGCAACGACTTTGTATAATGCAATGCAAGCTTAACAGAAATCTGTCAAAATGCACAGCGCCATCTGAGGACCTGACATGTCTGGAGGAATCAGTTTTGCTAGTTATTCATTGCTGTGGGTAAAATGTACACAGTAAGTTTTCTTCCCTAAAGCTGCTTGCACCCCCTCAAATACATTTTGCGCCCTCCCCAGGGGGACCTGCCCCCTAGTTTGAGAACCTCTGTTCTAGATACGTAACAGACCCTAAAGGTGGCTTGAGGGGAGAGAGAGAGAGAGAGAAAGAGAGGCTGCAGATAATATTTTGATATTCTGTAAACTCCAGAGCTTTCATTTTATGCACAATACTTTAGCGGGCCTTGAGATTCACAAGTAAAGCTGCTGTGCTAACAGAGGTTGGATCAGGTCAGCTTTAATGTCTGGTTTTCAGAATGGACCTTAGATCCGCTTTAAAGATTGTATTTGTATTTCAGTACATTGCTTTGCTTCACAGAGCTATAGCACTGAAACCAGGGGTGAAATCCTGGACCCGCTGAAGTCAGTGGGAGTTTTGTGATTCACTTCAGTGTGGCCAGGATTCCCGCTCTGAATTGTTCATGATACACGCTATATTACAGGGATGCCCTGAAGACATTTTAAATAGATTGTAACAAATATGAAAAGAATCTGATTTGGACTCCTTGATTTCTAAGCTCTTTGGGGAAGGGGTTGTCTCTCTAAGTTTGTACAGTGTCTAATACAGTGGGGCCTTAGCCTCTAGACACTATTATAGGATAAATAATAATAATAAATAAAAACAGACTCTTATAGGTTTCTGGTTCCTGGCTATGTCTCGTAATGGGAAGTCTGCAAGGGCAAAAGGAACGAATGCACTGGGCCCTGGATTGTAGCCATGTAGCCCTTGCTGACTCTGAAGCTGCTGTGCTCTCACCTCCTTTTTGAAGAAACCTGGTTCTCCTGTTGGGGTGGCAGATTGTAAGGGTCAGCGAGTTATGCAATAGTATTACTTTTTCTTAGGTAAAACATGTAGGACCAAAGTAATCCCTGACTTAATTCCCATGGTTTCAGTGGGGTTATGTTTGGCGTGAAATAAGCTGAAAGCTGCTGTTTGGTCAATCTGAGCCTCTTTCTGTAGGTTCTGAAAGAGAACATCAGGACTTTGCTAATGACATTTACTCTATTCAAGTGACCACTGCTAGTTTTGTTAACTTAAGATTTCACTGTAACTGCATGGCTGTCAGCTGCGTGTTGCTTTGCGGTGTCTAGTACCACCCCCAATTCCAAGTAGTAGCTAAAGGACACAGCTGAGTTTCAGAAGAATGAGTCTAACAATATGTGCATATTGATTTCCTACTTAACATTTTTAACTGAATCAGAAACCAGTGGTACAATGAAAATAAAAACCACTGGATGCTTCACCACACTAGCTGAAGAATGTATTTTAGATGACTGTTTCAAGTGAGAAAGCAGGAAGATCTCTACAAATATTCCTTTTGCTTCATTATGGAAGTTTTAACAAAAGCTTTTGTTAATCGGTATTCTCTTTCTCAAAGTTGATCACACATTTTGAAGAGTTTTGTGAAGTTTCTAGGCAGAATTTCTCTTAGGGTGCAGGTAATTATGTCTTATTGAGTCATCTCTGTTGCAGACTTGCATGTACACAGACACGCTCCTGTCTCACTTTCTGGGCCAAATTTTGAAAAATTTGTGCTTAAGTTGCATTTGTAAGATCAGGTAAGTACACTTGAAAACCAGAAACTGTGGAATGGGATTTCATATACAGATGGATACTTGCACATGCAATTGCTTGTTTTATGTGAGCAGATACAAGATAATGTTTTCACCTCTCTTAGTGAGTGTAATTACCATGTGCAGAACTTTTCCTCTTTGAAAGTTTGGCACATTCTCTGTTTCTCAGAACCTATTGGTTCCCTAAAACTGTAAATTGCAACTGTAACAGGGTCCAGGACCCGCCCCTCTTCCTGGGGGCCTGCTTGCTGCCCCCCAATAAGGCTCAGAGAGGCTTCAGGGTTATGCAACACCCATGTCTTTATTTATTTAAAGTTGTTCCACCACCAGTGTCTGTCTGTATACAAGTTGTACAGGATTATCCACCTCTTTTACAGGCAGAGTGAGCCTTCAGCTAGGTGGCCTCCAGTTCCCTCCCAGCAGGGGCGGCTCTAGCAATTTCGCCCCCCCAAGCAGGGCGGCACGCCGCGGGGGGCGCTCTGGCGGTCGCCGGTCCCGTGGCTCCGGTGGACCTCCCGCAGACGTGCCTGTGGAGGGTCCGCTGGTCCCGCGGCTCCGGTGGACCTCCTGCAGGCACGCCTGCGGATGCTTCACCGAAGCCGCGGGACCAGCGGACCCTCCGCAGGCACGCCTGCGGGAGGTCCACCGGAGCCGCCTGCCGCCCTCCCGGCGACCGGCAGAGCGCCCTCTGCGGCATGCCGCCCCAAGCACGCGCTTGGCGTGCTGGGGTCTGGAGCCACCCCTGCCTCCCAGGCTGACTTCTCCCTGGCTGCCCCCTGCCTTCTGGCCCTCTCCCAGCCTTATAGCCCTTGGCTTGTCAGGCCATCAGGTGTTGCCAATCCTCAGGCTGGCATCAGCCCTTTTCCATCAGCCTCAATCTCCCTAATTGGAGCTGACTGGGGGCTAATTAGGTGCTTTTGCACCAGCACTCTGCTACACAACCTATTCATTTCATATCTGTAACACCCAAAATGTTTTAAAGAGAGTAAAGTAAATCTTACAAAAATAAGATGAAAATCTGGATAAAATGTGGCTGCCATTTTGGATTTACAGTCCCTGCCTGAAGAATATTTTCTCTTTATTTTTGGAGGAAAATTAAGATAACTTGTCTCCTGCTGACAAAGAACCCAAACAACTGAAAAAGCAAATATTTCCCTAGAAATGACATAATCCTACATCCCTTGTTTTTTAAATCATGATTTACTCAATAGATGTAATTCATCCTGGGTGGAACTCCATTGTAGCCAGTGCATTGGCATTATGTTTCATCAAATGAATTCCTGTAGAATTTCTGAATCTCTTATATTGGATATTAGGACTTAGTGGAATGTTAAGATAGGCTGATCTTCTCATCACACTAATTCTGTTCACTAGTATGTATTATCAAAATAATTTGTATCCTATGGATAATGATTAATTATGAATATTGACTGAACAGGATTCAAAGTATTTATAGACAGAACTGAAGAAAAGCGGTATGCTTCCATATATCTATTCTAAATGCAGTTTAGATCCTATTTGTATTCGGTCAGAGGGAAAAGGATTAAATTTTATACTCAAAGCTGAGTAATTACGTTCACCTAAGTCCTCCTTGAGTGCACCTTGTTCAGTTTTTGTGACTTGAAGTGGTGTGGTGTACACTCTTGGGTTTAGTCTCTTTTTTCTCTTCTGCTTTACTGAACAGCTGTCTTAGTATGGGCAGTGTAACTTGATATAATAGCATATTTTTGCCCTGGTCTATTAGCACAAATTTGTAATGGTTATTTTGGAAAATGTGCTATGAATTTATTGCAAGACCTTCACACTAGAGTAGTTAATTCAACTTTACAAATCCCTGGCACTTGACTTTCATCTTTCATAACAAAACTGAGTCTGACTTGATGCATTGAAGTCAGCAAAACAAAATGGTACTTTAACAGCGGTGTTTACTTTGATCATTTTTCAACATTTGTGCCTTAGCCTTTCACGTAGTACAAATTGCTTTACCAGAGTAATGGGGCAGGAGCCCATGGACTGTTTTTGTAGTTTGGTTGCTGTGGTGATATTCAGCCTTCCATGAAACTATCATCTCCCGGGAAACAGAAACCTTTGCAGCTGTCTTAACCTTGTAGATATTGTGTATGTTTAATAGAGGCCTTAAAAGAACTTTTTACAAACTGTATAGACAGTGGTTACATGCATAAGCACCCACACAAACATTGTTTGCTAGGTAATACTTGCTTTAGTTTGATATATGTGTCCCCTATAAAACATGTTATCATTTTCAACTCATATTTAATAGTTTTAAAGCTTTTTACAGCATATATTAAATGATTATTCTAACTGACCTGACAACTAGACATTTGTATTTATCATTTCCCTTCCAACAACAAAATATATAGTTGCAGAACAATTGCCAAAGCAAGACTGATTTTTTTTTTAATGAATTTGCCATCATTTTTGAGTAAATGCGTTTTGGCATAGCCCTAAAGTTAAATTTTGTCCATGAATGAGCTAAAATATTCTTTTAGTGCCTAGAAATTTATTACTTGGGGGAGTGAGTGAGTGTGACCCAAAGGAGGCTAAGGGTACATCTATAGTATGAAATTAATTCAAACTTATTTTATTCAAATTTTCGGAAGCGATTTTATACATTCGGTGTTGTATCCCCCCACTAAAGCGCGTGAATTCGGTGGAGTGTGTCCACAGTACCGAGGCTAGCATTGAATGTCGGAGCGGTGCACTGTGGTAGTTATCTCATGGTTCCCGCAGTCTCTGTTGCCCATTGGAATTGGGGGTTAAGCTCCCAGTGCCTGATGGGGCAAAAACATTCTCGTGGGTGTTTCTGGGTGTGTGCCATCACTCGCTTCTCCCTCCGTGAAAGCTACGGCAGATGCCATACTACCAGCAGAAGGTGCAGCAAGGTGCACCGCCTGTCTCCTGGTACTATGACTCCACCTCTCATGTCCTCTCGTCTTTCTATCTACTCTTTCATCTAACCATTTCCCACCTTTTTTTGGCCACCATGAACAGAGCCGTACAGCTTCCGCCATTTTTTCCTTGTTGTCTGTCCTGGGCTCCCGTAGAAGCTACAGAAGGCAACAATTCCCTGCCGTTTTGGGGCCATCGTGAACAGAGCCACACAGCTTCCGCCGCAAACTCTGCTCTCCCACTCTTGCAGCTCTAATGTGCGTCCCAACTCCGTGAAAGCAACAGAAGACAACCATTTACTGTCTTTTATCAGCCATCTTGAACCGAACAGCTCATTTTGCGCCCTTTTTCCAGGATTGCCCATGCAGGTACCATAGCGTGGCAAGCATGGAGTCCGCTCAGATCTCCGCTGCAGTTTTGACCATTGTAAATACCTCGCGCATTATCCAGCACTATGTGCAGTACCTGCAAACTGGGTGAGGAAGCGACGACAACGCAATTACTATACTGATGAGGACATGGACACAGACATTCCTAGAAGCACAGCATGTAGCGATTGGGAGATCATGGTGGCATTGGGCCAGGTTCATGCCATGGAACGCCGATTCTGGGCTCGGAAAACAGGCAGAGATTGGTGGGACCACATAATGTTGCAGGTCTGGGATGACTCCCAGTGGCTGCGAAACTTTCGTATGCGTAGGGCCACTTTCATGGAACTTTGTGACTTGCTGTCCCCTGTCCTGAAGCGCAAAGACACCAAAATGTGGGCAGCCCCCACAGTTGAGAAGCGAGTGGCCATAGCACTGTGGAAGCTTGCAACGCCTGACAGCTACCGGTCAGTCGGGAATCAGTTTGGAGTGGGCAAATCTACTGTGGGGGCTGCACTGCTGCAAATAGCCAACACAATCATTGACCAGCTGCTATCAAGGGTAGCGACTCTGGGAAATGTGCAGACCATTGTGGATGGCTTTAATGTGCTGGGGTTCCCTAACTGCGGCAGGGCAATAGATGGAACACATATCCCTATCTTGGCCCTGGCACAGCCAGTACATAAACCTCAAGGGGTACTTTTCCATGGTGCTGCAAGCACTGCTGGATCACAAGGGACGTTTCACCGACATCAACATGGGATGGCCAGGAAAGGTGCATGATGCTCGCATCTTCAGGAACTCTGGTCTGTTTGAACAGCTGTAGGAAGGGACTTCCTTCCCAGACCAGAAAATTACTGTTGGATGTTGAAATGCCTATAGTTATCCTCTGAGACCCAGCCTATCCCTTAATGCCATGGCTCATGAAGCCGTACACAGGCACCCTGGACAGTAATAAGGAGCAGTTCAACTATAGGCTGAGCAAGTGCAGAATGGTGGTAGA
Organism: Mauremys reevesii; assembly: GCF_016161935.1. Classification (NCBI taxonomy): domain Eukaryota; kingdom Metazoa; phylum Chordata; order Testudines; family Geoemydidae; genus Mauremys; species Mauremys reevesii. The sequence continues at coordinate 76,577,223 of NC_052630.1, forward strand.
ATGTGCTTTTGGACGTTTGAAAGCGCGCTGGTGCAGTTTACTGACTGGGTTAGATCTCAGCACAACCAATATTCCAATTGTAATTGCTGCTTGTTGTGTGCTCCACAATATCTGTGAGAGTAAGGGGGAGACGTTTATGGCGGGGTGGGAGGTTGAGGCAACTCACCTGGCTGCCAATTTCGCACAGCCAGACAACAGGGTAATTAGAAGAGCGCAGCAGCGCGTGCTGTGCATCAGAGAAGCTTTGAAAGCCAGTTTCATGACTGGCCAGGGTACGGGGTGACAGTTGTGTTTCTTTCTCTTGAAGTTAGCTGCCCCCATCTATCTATCTATCTATCTATCTATCTATGAAAAGAAATAAAATCTAAGTTGTTTAAAAACTGTTCTTTATTATTTGTTGCACAACACATTGAGAGAAATCAGAAGGCAGAGCGGGAGGCGGGGGTTGGGTTGGGTTGGGGGGTGGAGGAGGAGGGAAGGACAAGTCGACAAACCAAATCAAAAGTTCGCATATGCCAGCTTTTTGCTGCTTGGGCGATCCTCTTGGGTTGAGTGTGTGGGTCCCCATAGCCTCCCCACTTCGTGTTCTTGGGCATCTGGGTGAGGAGGCTATGGAACTTGGGGAGGAGGGAGGGCGGTTATACAGGGGTTGCAGCCAGTGATGAGCTGCCAAAATCGTAATATCTGGTTTCCTTCTCACCCCACGAGGGGGTCATGGCTCACCCCCCCGGGACTCCTGCCCCATCCAACCCCCCGCGTTCCTTGACGCCCCCCACCCTCCTTCCCTGTACCCTGACTGCCCCCCATTGCCCCATTCAACCCCTCCTCTCATTCCTGATGGCCCCCCGGGACCCTTGCCCCATCCAACCACCCCTTCTCCTTGTCCCCTGACTGCCCCTGGAACCCTTGCCCCTGACTGCCTCCCACCGCCCCATCCAACCCATGATCCTTTCTGACTGCCCCACCGGGACCCTTGCCCCTATTCAATCCCCCTGTTCCCTGCCCTCTGACCACCCCAGGCCCCTATCCACCCCCCTCCAAACCCCGAACTCCCCTGCCATCTCTCCAACACACACCCTCTGCCCCCTTACCGCGCTCCCTGGACGTGGCTGGCAGCGCTACAGTCCGGCCGTGGCCGGAGCCGGGAGCCCAGGGACGTGGGGCCGGGGCAGGAGTCGCGCAGCCGGAGCCGGGCGTCTGGCCGTCCGGAGTTGGAGGGCCGCAGCCAGAGCCGCGTGGCCAGAGCCGGAGGGCCGTGGCCAGAGCCGGGCGGCCAGGGACGCAGGGACGCGGCTGGAAACAGGTGGCCGGGGACGTGGGGCTGGGCAGCTGGGGCCGGGCAGGGCCGCGGCCAGAGACCGGCCGGGGTGCACGGCACTCCTCATTCCCTCTACCCCTACCTCAGCTCCGTCTTCCTGGGCCTGAGCGGGAAGCCTGCTTGCTTCTCAGCCCTCCCAGGCTTCCCGCGCGAACAGCTGATTCGCGGGAAGCAGTGGGGGGAGGAGAAGCAGGGCAGAGCATTCATGGGAGGAGGTGGAGGTAGAGCTGAGGTGAGCTGGGGCCGCAGCAGGGAGCGCTTGTTAAATTTAAATGCCCTTTTAGAGCCAGTTGTCCCACGCGGGCTTCTAAATTTAACAACCGGTTCCCGCGAACCACTGCGAACCGGCTCCAGCACACCACTGGTTGCAGCGGCAGTCTGTGGTCTTGCTGCCTTTCCCGCATTAGATCCACCATACAGGGGAGTATGTCAGTTTGCTCCCCCATGAGCTTGACCTGCCTGCTCTCATCGCGCGCATCCCTTCTCTGTTCGTGTTCCTGTCATGCTTTACGGGACTCCGCAATTATTTGCCTCCATGCATTCAGCTGGGCCCTATTAGTGCAGGAGGTCTGCATGAGCTCAGCAAACATGTCTTCCCGAGTTCGTTTTTTCCACCTTCTAATCTGGACCAGCCTCTGGGACGGAGTAGATAGGGGCTGTGTTGAAACATTTGCACCTGCAGGAGGAGCAAAAAGGGAGGGTAGTATTTTAAAAAATACATTTCAGAGAACAAAGGGGATACTTTGGTGTGAGTAAGCCATCACACACAGCCGGGCAACAGAATTCAGCTTGCAGGCAGTCTAGGGGCACGCGGGGTTCTGCTTCTTCTACATTCATTTAAATGTTTTCAAACTGCTGGGACCCCTTTCCCATAGCAAGCAATGCCTGGTGGGCTTGCCATAAAGGAGGGCCTACGGGCTGTCTGGGATGATCACTTCACACAACATCCAACTCCCCTCTCCCGCCCCCACATGGCTCCAATGAGGCTCTGAGCAGGGATGAGCCCTTTAAACTATACACGAACAGCCCAGTGTGGCTGGGTTTCTCCCCCCCTCCTCCCCCCCCAACCGCATGGCTCCAATCAGGCTCTCACTCATCAGAAGTACCTTCTCCAGGGTCATGGTCCGGGAGCCCACATTGGGAGTGCGGGGGGAGGCTGTTGGCTCCAGCATTAAGCATAGTTCCTGGCTGTGGGGGGGAAATGGATTCCCCACTTGCTGCCTGTTCACTGTCCTCCTCCTCCTCCTCCTTCTTTTCAACCTCCAATGACGCTTCCTCCTCGCTCTGTGCAACTCCCCACTTGCAGGTGTCCACAGACAGTGGTGGGGTAGTGGTAGTGTCACCCCCCATAATTGCATGGAGCTCACAGTAGAAGCGGAATGTATGGGGCTGTGACTCAGAGCGCCCGTTTGCCTCCCTGGGTTTTTGGTATGCTTGCCTGAGCTCCTTGATTTTTGTACAACGCTGCTCTGTGTCCCTGGAGTAGCCTCTTTCCATCATGGCCCTGGAGACTTTAGCATATATATTTGCGTTCCTTTTTTTGGAACGTAGTTCTGCCATAACAGACTCATCTCCCCAACATGCAATGAGATCCAGTACCTCCCCTTCGGACCATGCTTGAGCTCATCTGCAAATCCGGGACTGCGTGATCTCTTGTGATGGTGGACTCTGCATGGTCGCCTGTGATGGTGGACTGTGCTGACGGTTACCTGTGCTGATGGTGATCAAACAGGAAATGAAATTCAGAAGTTCCCGGGGCTTTTCCTGCCCACCTGGCTAGTGCATTGGAGTTGAGAGTGTTGTCCAGAGCAGTCACAAGGGAGCATTCTGGGATAGCTCCCGGAGGCCAATAACGTTGGCCACAATACCTTTAACCCAGGATTGCGATCTTGATTTAAGCGCTACTCCACTTGCCTAGGTGGAGTACAGAAATCGATTTAAAGAGCCCTTTAAATCAAAAAAGCCGGTTTGGTCATGTGGATGGAATCTTTTTTTTTTTTCGAATTAACTCGGCTAATTCCAAAATAACAGACTAGTATAGACCAGGCCTAAGAGATAGGCACAGAAATTCTGGAAGAACAGTACTATTTTGGCATACAAAGCTTCTGGGACGTAAGCTTAACTGAAAGGACTATTGTTTAAAAGCATGCCCAGAAATGCTAGATTAATGTTTATGAAAATGTTGACTGTGGTACATCAATAATCAGTGAAACCTTCATCAAGGGAGGATACTGGGACATATGTGCTTATTTGCTATTAATATTCCAAGGGAACTGGTGAAAACTCCATCATTTAGGACATTTTAAAAGGAGGCTGGAGAAAGCAATAGAAACTATGTTGTAGATAAACTAGATGACCTAATAGCTCTTTCTCTCATTTAATTATTCACTTTTTATTTTATGTTGATACTGTCTGACTCAGGCAGAATTACAAGTGCCATCTAAAATGGAGGATGACTGTTTAATAGCTGTTGGCTAAGATGATATGATGCTGAATGCAACAAAAATGTAACACATAAATAGTTTAAATTAAATTTAGAAGGATGGATGGGGGAGTATCACTTCATAAGGCATCATATAAAATAGAGTAACTTCCCTAATGCTTTCAGGTAAATCATGGGTGAAATTCTGGCCCCATGGGTCTTTCACTGTGAACTTCAACGGAGCCAGGTTTTGACACCGTGTCTTCATAGCTGTTTGTACAAAGCCTAACATGGTGGGGCTGCGATTCTTATTGAGGCCTCTTGGCACTACATAATATAAATATTTAATAATTATAAGCATTCAGTCTGACAAAATACAAAAAGAGAACAAGAAGGAAAAACTTTCTATTTAACTTGTCTCTTCTACTAACATTTTCCTTAAATACATTCTGGCTTAATGGTTTGCAATGGTCAAATACCCTTTTATTAATTTGTTTTATGTGGTACTTACAGTATGCTAGACACTTTCCGGACTTTGAAGAGGGGGAAGTCCCTGCCTTGAGGAGCTCACAGTCGAAGAACAGATAGATAGGCACTCAGTTTAGGGGAAGGGGAACAACGAATAGGGTTATTTTTATATGTGTCTGCTGGATTCATTGTTAGCAGCATGGCAGAAGTGGTTTGTGAAGAGGGACTTAGATGTATGTGAATGAGCTCAGGGAGGTGGTGCCATACATAAGGAATGTTGTCAAGAGGCAGTTGTGCAAGAAGCTGATGGACAAGCAGAAGAGGTTGGGAACAGTTGGCAGAACCAAAGTGGCAAAAAGCTTGACAAGGCCAGATAAGCAGAGAGAGGCAGAGTTTTACACAGAGATTTGAATGTGCTGACATAGCTTACTGTTGATGCAGTAGCACTTTGGGAGCCGGTGGAGGGATTTGAAGAGGGAAGTGACATGATCAAAAATGGCTGCCACACTGCAGGCCAGAGGGATGGGGAAGATGGTGATGATGTCAACAATGTTACAGAAGAGAGGGAAGTGGAAAAGTTATTTGCTCAGTGTGCCCCCAAAAGAAAAATAGGAGGAAACTACACCTGACTGTGGATCAAGAACTAAATTAAATATATTGTAGAAATCGCATTGTGCTGGTACCTAGATTATTAATTTGGTTTTTAAAACCTGACAGACCCATTAGCAAAAAAAATAGCAAATGACAGGAATGGAGGTGGGCGATAAGGGGCTAATGGAGACTCACTGACTTAGGTGGGACCTGAGGAGTAATGACATGGAGAGTGTGGGTCCCGATGGCTTGAGAATTCCATCCACTCTGGTGGAACATCATCACAGAGTCTTCAAAAAAAAGTATACTTTTTTAGCACTTTATTTCCATTGAGTCTGGGTCTAAGAGGTTTCCAGGCCAAGTTTCAGACAAGTTTTGTTTGTTTGTTTTTGTTTGGAGAGGATAACAGTGCAAAATTGTGCTGGTTTTGTGTGTGTGAGAGAATTTTCAGAAAAAGTCAGCTTTTACTTGTGAAAAATTCCTTTTCAATTCTAACTTTCTGTAACTTTTCCCAAGAACCAGCATGCACTTTTCTTTCTGGAATGTGGGAAGACTGCAATATATAATGTAGCTCTTCCCCATCCTGTTATCCCAGCTAGGAGCCACACAATAGTTGCAAAGAAGGCAGTGTTGTATCTGTATGGCAGGTGGCCCCCCATGTGCTGAAGCCTGTGGGGGAGGGAGGGAGGGAAGCCAGATGCAGCAATGATGATTTAAAAAACCAAAGAGTGAAATAACAACCAAAACCTACTGGAATAATAACCAAGCATTCTTATGGCACATCCAGTCAGGGTAATTCGTCTGACTGTCCAGCCTCAGCAATGTGGTTCTTTTTTGTCTCTCAGAACTTTGCTGACAAGCAAAAATCGTTAGACAGTCAAACTTTGTACTTCATTATGTGGACTCTAGTTGTTAGTTTTGAACACAGTTGTTTGAGATCAGTTTAAATATAGATAATGATGTAGCTTCATTTTCTTATTACCCAGTGGACCCTTACCAAGTGCTGCAGAGATGGAATTTGCTGGGTCTGTTAGTAAAACTTGACAAATGCTTCTTTTGTCATAGCAGTTTTATGGTTCCTTGACTTCTGTGGTTTAAAAAACAAAACAACAACAAATCTCAGAAGTTCTAAATAGTATGAATTCTAACTAATTCTCTGCAGTAGAAAGACATTCCACAGTCAATTATTTTGCATTCAACTGGGTATACTGTGTTATGAATTTCTAATCAGAACTCCCTATTAAAATCAGCTGGGAGTACGTTTTTATTTTAAAAAGGACAATATGGACTAATAAATTAATATTATGTTCTAATCTCATGCATCAAGTGTCTGATTCTTAATTTTTCTATATAGAGGGTTTTTTGAGGTGTTCTCTTAAATTTTTAAAAAGTCACAGAGGACTTATAATTAAGATTTACTACCCTACTTGGTAGGAAAGGGGTATATTAGAGTCAACAGGGTCCAGAAAGAATCAGCTGTTATTGATGGGTGGAAACGGCACCAAGAATAGGGTTGCCAGGCATCTGGGTTTTGACCAAAACGCCCAGTCAAAAAGGGACCCTGGTGGCTCTGGGCCACTAAAAGTCCGGTCGGTGGTGCCGTGGGGCTAAGGCAGGCTCCCTGCTTGTCCTGGCTCCGTGTGGCTCCCGGAAGCAGCCAGCATGTTTGGTTCTGAGGCTCAGGAGCGGCCACGGGTCACCGCATGTTGCCCCTGCTCCGAGCACTGACTCCGCATCTCCCATTGGCCGGGAACCGTGGCAGTGGCGCTTGTGGGATCAGGCAGCACACAGAGCCCCCTGGCCCCTCCGCCTTGGAGCCAGAGGGACCTGCCAGCCACTTCCAGGAGCTGCCTGAGGAAAGCATCGCCTGGAGCCTGCACCCTGAACCTCTGCCCATACCCCAATCCTCTGTCCCAGCCCTGAGCCCCCTCCCGCACTCAAACTCCCTCCTGGAGCCTGGAGCCCGCATCCCACACTACAGCCCTCTGCCCCAGCTCCCTCCTGCACCCCAAACCCCTCGGTCCCAGGCCAGAGCCTCCTCCTGCACCCCTCATCCCCAGCCCTACCCCAGAGCCCACATCCCCAGCCAGAGCCCATGCCCCTCCCACACTCCAAACCCCTCGACAGGGAATGGATCACTTGGTGATTACCTGTTCTGTTCTGTTCATTCCCTCTGGGGCACCTGGCATTGGCCACTGTCAGAAGACAGGATACTGGGCTAGATGGACCTTTGGTCTGATCCACTATGGCTGTTCTTATGTTATGTTTGGTTTAACCCTAAATAACAAATTCTCCCCAGGTCTCTTCCCTGGGTGTTCCCTTTTGGCTGCTCTCATCCTCTCCACTCAATGCCTACAGCAAGGTTCATCCTTTTCTTTGTCTCCTGCAGACAGAGTTGCTGGACACGCTTGCATCTCTCATCTTGCCCTTTGAATTTCAGTGTGATCAAAGGTCTGGGGAGGATTTCATCTCCTCCTCAGTCATTGGGTGGAGATCTTCACTCTCCAAGCAAGATGAATATATTGTGCTCCCCCAGTCAGCTTCCTTAGTGGCAGAAGGTCTTTGTCTCTGCAGCACATCCTGTTGCTCTAGAGACAGCAGAAGACACTACAGATGGATCAGTGACCTGTGGGCATTGCTGGCTTGGGGAGAAGAGGAGGAAGCTGGTGACCTGTGTGGCAAAGGCTTGTGGGATATAGTGGTAGAGCAAGGTCTATTGGCTGGGAGAACCCTACCCATACAGAACCTTAGTTAGATATACTGTACTAAGAGCCATTCTAAAAAAAATGAGCCTTTATTGCCACAGTGTAGCTGATTTGATTGCTCTTTGTGATATTCCGAATACCGGCTAGTCTCAAACTTCTTCATAGTGGGAATCACACAAATAGTCTCTTGGGCACTCCACTCCTATTAATCTTTAGGTGGAACACCTCCCCTCCTGTTGGTGGCCATGTGAGTCATCTAACTTTCCTTTCATTGTCTTATGGGACCACCTTTAGGGAGGCAGCAATCCACTACTGCTATTGATATTCTCCCTAGAAAGAATAGAGCACTGGCTGTGTTCCTAGCCTGTTGATCATAGATGATTCTTTCTGTTCCTTTGTTCCCTGCAGGTCTAGGGAAATACAGGGGCTTGGTTATAAAGCCCATTATTTTGTAAAGTCTTGTTTACCATATCTTTTTCCACATGGTCCTTTTAGAAATTCTATTAATTTTCTTCTTATGTATTCCTTTGTAGACCTAGATTTCTGTTGAATCCCTTCTCTAGAAAGGTCAGGGCTGGTGTAATGGTATCTTCTTGTGTTATTGGACTTGTTTCTCTTGTGTGTAATTTTGTTTTTGTTTGTTTGTTTGTATTTTCCAGGTGTGATTTCAGTCCCATCAGTATCAGCAGGTTCAGGCCTCTTGCTAGATAGCCTCTGCAGCCTTTCATTTAGAGATCAGAAATCTGAGCTCCCCATGCAGGTTGCAGTTCTTTTGTTTATCTCTGTGTTCTCTAACCCTCAGCTTAGTGGTTTGACCTTCTGCCCACACTATTTTTGATCAGCATTTCCCAAGGTTTTCTTAAACACTTTTGCAGCACTTTGCAACTTCAGAACACAAATGTTAAAACAGTCTGACAGTTTTGGAGTAGGCTAATCCCTCCGTCCTGGGTCAGAAGGTCTGAATTCTAGAAACCTTAATGTATGTAAAGATGACCTGATTATTCAATCAGAGTTTTATATTTCATTTTGTTTTGAACAGTTAGAGGGAAATAGTTACATCTTTTTCTGTTGCTCTGCAGGTCACGTTACATTTGAATCCCATTTCCTCAGTGCACGTTCACCATAAGCCTGTGGTGTTCCTACTCAATTCTCCTCAGCCCCTGACCTGGAAGCTGAAAACAGAAAGGTTGGCATCTGGAGTCCAAAGATTTTTCTTCGTAAGTATACCAAGTCCTCTGTAACACAACATGTGGAGTGAATGGTATTCATTTTGAAGGATTTTAACTGTATCTTTAAAAAACTTAACAGAAGATCAAGTTTCAGTGTGGGACTCTGGGGAGCAATTAGGTGGCATGGGAAAGCAGTTTGGGAAAATGCCCAGTTATTTGTTATGTGAATTTAAAAAAAAAACAAACAGACTGGTTTTGTGGAATCTACCTATTGTGTGATTATTAACTCTAGCAGTACTTCTGGTTTGAGAAGTTGTGTAGCCTAGGACATAGCACCAGTCCTGATTAAAAGTCTCAAATGTACTATAATGCTAAAAACATCAGAGCAATAGGAAATCTTACAAGTAGCTGCTAATTTTGTGGTCTGTCACCAAAATACAAATATGTATAAGCTGAGCATCTCGTGAGTACAATGCAAAGTTTATTTCTGACATGAGGTTTTTTTGCACTGCTGGGAAGGACCAAATGAAGCCATTAGTGTTTCTCAGAAAGCTGGAGCACTGCTTATATGTCAAGCTCCAAATGCTACCTACTGTTTGTAAATCTTGTTCTTTCAGTTTGCCAGGACATTCAAGTTTGCTATTTGTAGTGAAACAGACTGGTTGTTTGGATTAGATTTTTAGCATATGACATAATGTCTCAGGATGAGTCTTCTCTATTAGAATTGTAGCTTCACTATTTTCAGTCATAATCTCAGAAGTAAACGTTATTATTTATAGCTGCAGGATATCCATCTGGGGCTTAATTTTGCTTTTAAGGCACAGCTGGCAGAGGTGGACAGTACAGTGGTGCACTGCCCAGAGAGAGTCCTTGTGCCTTAGGTATAATGCCACCAGGAGTGCAAGGTGAAGAGGATTCACTGTGTACTCCCCCTGCAGCTGGCTAGCTGCGATGCTAGACTCCAGTAACCCTAGTGTTCAGTGGAATGCAAGAGCTGCTATTTTCCTCAAGAGCTGTTGAAGGTGCAAGAGGAGAGGTGGGTTTGAGCCCCTAATGTTTTAAGCTTTGAAGGACCTAATCCTGCTTACAGTTAAGTTTGTCAAAATTCAGATTGGCTTCAATAGGAGCAGGACTGAGGTCTATCCTGTGCATCTTTATGGCTAATTTCATGTACACTCAAAATACCATGTAAAGTAGCAACCCAGTGTGTCCATTTCGACCCAGCCCATCCTGGCCAATGTTCTCAAAGACTGTCCACTTCATGGCACCAAAAAAGACTTTACTAACAGTAGGGTGTGCAGAGCGTGACCCTCCCTTTCCATATTCACATGTGGGACAGTAGCAAATTAGTTACCAGTGTTGATATTTAAAGGATCATCACTAAGCATCTGAGCTAATTTAGTCACTGGGATGAATAGCCGGTGCTCTGTAGATGCAGTTAGGAATCAGTGCATCAGTTTATGCCTGCTTCCCACATGCACAGTGTTCTCCATAACCACAAGGAATAGAGGTTTGGGGTTGTTTTGTTTTGTAATAAAAGTTGAGAACCTGGAGAAGAAGATGGCTGCATCCAAAGAGTGCATAACCTGCCGCAGTCTGAGACCTGCAGTACCTCCCAACCCAGCATTTCATTCTCTTCCTCTCCCATCACTGTTCAGACATGTCTTCACTGTAGTTAGCCTGAGGTCTTACCCAGATATTATACCTAACCAGGGCCGGCTTTAGGAACTGCAGGGCCCGATTTGAATACCTGGCAGCGGTCCGGGTCTTCAGCGGCACTTTGGCGGTGGGGGGTCCTTCCCTTGCTCCGGGTCTTCCGCAGACCTCCCGCCACCGAAGTGCCGCTGAAGACCCGGAGTGAGTGAAGGACACACACACGCACCCCCGCCAAAGTGCCACCTAAGACCCAGACCGCCGCCGGGTGAGTAAAAAAAATTAAAAAGGCACATAAGGTGCGGGGCCCTGTTAGGCGCGGGGCCCAATTCGGGGGAATCAGCCCTGTACCTAACTCCCTGCCTGTCCACATAAAGAAACCTCTCATCTCAGTTTAGTGATGATTTAAACCTGGTCTAGCTGCCCTGACTCGGGGTGTGAGTTAGAACCTGGGTTCTGCTTTCACCCAGCCACTTTGCAGTGAGGATGTAGACTAAATCACTGGAATTCTGTCAGTCCTCCAATACCTTCCCACAATTCTCTCTGTGTGCTGAGTAGGACAGTCACGTTCGCCCGCAATTCACTCGGAAAGAATCAGAGCAGCCCAGCTTACAGCAGCACACAGAACTACAGGCTGTGCCCCTCAGAAGTTCTAGCGCCTCATATCGGGGAGTGCAGCACCAGTGAGGACACAGTAATTGGGTATGGCTTCATAGTGTCTGCTCACAGCCAGGCTAGGCTAACCCCAGTGCTCATCATCCAGGCTAAATCTGCAGTGAAGAAGTACCCTAGAGGCTTCCACTCTTTCCTCTCTGGCCTGCAGCGTTTGGAAGTACTTTGGGTGATCCTTATTTCAAAGTGAACCATGGAACAGACATACACAATGTTCCTAACCCAGGGAGTGAAAGGCACCCTTTCTTCTTGCCACAACATCCAGCGAAGTCTGACACAGTTCTAGTTTAAGATTCCGTTAGGTGTAGAATGAAGGATACATTACCTGGTCCTTTTTATTTTAAAATATTTTGGCTTATCCATGCACCACTTCAGCTTTATCTCTGTTGTTCACTTCTCTTGAACTTTTGGTTAACGTGGAAAACAGATTATTTTGAATCTTAATTACTAATGGGTTCTTTCCTAGCAGGTTTCAAATTTAAATAAATTCCTTGTATTTTATTTCCACAAATTATATGTTCAAGGCCGAAACGTAAGTCACACATACTGCTGCAGTGTCATAACTATTGTGTCTGTCTCAATGGAAGCATTTCCCTGGGGTAATTGCTGACTTTCTAGCTTTTCTTTCAAGCATTTCACAAAACAAACAGATATACTGTTTTTACCCCAATTATAAGTTTATTGCCGTTCTGTGTTTTAATACAATCTGCAGTTTCTTTAGAGATTAATCACCAACCAGTAAGGAAAATGAAGACATGAAAAGATGTTCAGCTGGCTGGTTCATGGAATTTTAAGTGACCAAAAGAACAGCAAGCTTAGCACCCAAGCCAAACACTTCAGTTAAATGGCCTCAGTACTGCAGAGGATGATAACAGTAATAGCATATAACATAACCTTTGTACAGTGTGTGCAAAGGACTATCTGCACTATTAGCCCTAATTTACAGATGGAGAAAGTAAGGCACAGTGAGGGTAAGTGACTCATCCATGGTTATGTTGCGAGTCAGTGGCACAGCCAGGACCAAACCTCTGTCTCTTTGTTACCACTGTGGTGCTCTGGCCATTGTACAGTGCTGCCAGGTCCTGTCTTTGGAATGGAGATGGGTTCAGGCTACAAAGATCAGATCAGGACTTCCCCAGAGTTCAGGGGAATTCAATCCATTGTAGCCCATTATACAGACAGGGGCCAGTATCTGAATCTGAACTTTCCAACAATATGCTTAGAGTTAGGATTTTGTTTCATGCCTGACTCTGTTTTGGGAGGAAATTGGAACTGAAAAGTATCCATTGTTTCTTAGTATAATTTAAATGTAATTAAGAAGCATAAGTATCTCGAAATCTTCCTGCAAGATACTTTAAAGTAGAAAAATGTAAAATGCATTTCTGAATTGTTTGGTGCACATGGAAAAAAATTTAAATACTTTTTTTTGCCTTGTTATACATATAGTTTAATTCAGGGAAAAGTGACGGTTAAAGTGTCTATTCAAAATGTAATGTGAGTGGCTCACAGTTTAGCCATTTCTTTACAAGACATTCCTGTTTATGTGTTAAGTCAAACAGTGGACCAAAATATTACTAAAATCCTATAGAAAACTACTAAATGGCAAAAGATCTACTATGATTTACACGTGAAGTAATGTATACTGCACTCTCTTTAGAGTGCTATGCACTTCAGCCATGCCTTTTACATAGTTAACTTCAGTTTGCTTTAATATAATCTTTTATACAATGTGAGTTGACGTGAGATAATGCTTCATATAATTGTAGCGTTATAAATAGGAAAATTGTGGTGTTCTGTGAACAGGGCACCAGACTGAGAGTAAGAAGTTTCCCACTCGTTCAGTGATTTATTGTGTAATCTTCCTCAAGTCACTTCATCTCTTTCTGCTTCATTCCCCCATCTGTAAACTGAGGATTATATTACCTATCCACCTTGACAAAATGTGTTGGGATCTTGAATAAAAAGTTGCATTTAAGAGCTAAATATTATTAGTCTATCTGTATATTAATATAACAATTAATATTGTATCCATAATGGATTATGGTAATTTAGATGCAAATTTTGGACCCACTCTGCATTGTCTTGGACATCACTGAGATTCAGTTGCTGGCATCTAGCAAACAATAGCAACTCACAGCCTGGGCAACACTGTTGAAATGAATGGACTTGCATGGTAAGCAAGTCAAAGGAAAATTTAGCCCAGTAGTGTCTGCACTGTGAAGAGAAAGATGGGATCAGTAACTCATAAGAGGTGAAGTCTACATAAATACTGTAATCCCTGTCCTCACAAGTGACCCGATAAGGACTGCAGTATTGTAGTCTCTGTACGTAGTGCTGTGCAATAGGTTAAGTGGGCCAATTTCATCTTATTCCCTCTATTTTAGTATATTGTTTTTACTACACTATTTCTTAGTAATAATTTCTTTTGTATTTTTTTCACAAAGTATTTTGAAGGGTGAGATTGCTGCTGTGGCTTGGTTTCTGCTAACAGTGTGCTCTGTCTGAAGCTGTTTTGGCTACCTAGGAAACAGCAGCAAGATCAAGACTGTTGAAGTTGTGGGCAGTGAGTCAAATGATGAATTTCAGTATATGAGTCACAAAAAAGTGAATGTGTGATGACTAAATGGTTTTTTGGGTTTTTTTTTATTTGCATGGTGAACAAAATTGCACTGAACATTAGGTAAGCTTTATTTTCAAACAGTTGGTTAGGACATGCATTCTGCACTGCACTAATTGGTTAATTTAGTAGCAGTGGGGAAATAGTTCTGATTTCTATGAGACAAAAAAATCTTAACCGAGGGAAATAAATAAGTAAAATAGATGATCTCAGAGGATTCAAATGGTCAGATTCTGATGCCTGAAAATTTATAAAAGCCGTTCCTAAAGCCTGTAGAAAACATCTTGCCTTGCTACAGCTCAGGCGTGGAGCGGAGGCTTGCAAAAAACCCAAACAAACAAAAACACTATGGAGAAGAGTTTACTTTTACAACAACAACAACAGCAGAAACCCACTTTTTTTGGTGGTGGTTGTTGCTTAGAATGATTTGTTGCAAAAATGTCCTGCCCAAAACCCATGGTTTTTATGGAACTGCCAAAAAGGTGGGTTTTACAGGCACTGTTTAGCTGGTTAATGCTTTCACTACAAGTGGCAGCCCTCCCTCTGGCTTTTAAAGCCTAGGAACACCTTTGCTAGGAAAATGAAACATCTTAGTGCAGAAATTAGAATTAAATTGTCATAGAAAATGTATACTCAGGTTTTTTTGACGTTCTGGCAGAAATCATCATGTGTAATTATTTATAACTGTTTATGAAGAATCTGACCCAGAACTCTTACTTTGAAGGGTACACACTTAAGACATCCTAGTGAGTAAGGGATATAGGCCCTGAAAGCACTTATACAAATGAGTAACTTTACTCATGTGAGCAGCCCAAGTGACTTTAAAGGAATCACTCATGTCAGTAAAATGGGGGGGTTAAAAAAAAATGAAACAAGTTAAAAAAAATGAAAAACTGTATTATGTCTGTTGGCTTGAGATTTTAAAAGAAGAAAAACTTACTGCAGTGAAAAAATAAATTAATTCCAGGATAAAGCTTAGTAATTAAAAGTCACTTATGCATTTCTGAAGGGCGAGGAGGGAAGCTGTATAGTCATTATTTCTGCCAAAAGTTGGTTTACTCTCTTCACTTGACAAAAAAATATGGCTCAAATATTTTGGGTCTCTGCCACCAAACCACAGGCAGTTGTATGGTTTGCACTACATTTTGGATGACTGACAAAACTCACTGAAAAACAAGTGCTATTTGTTTTCCTGTGCCTAGTATTTAACGGGAAATCAGGAGGCTAAATTTCCAATCACTTGTTAAACAGCTGCAGATGTAAGCAAAGCACTCAGCTAGAAGAAGAGTGAGATAAGATAGGAAATGCCATAACTAGTGATAAATGTGTATAAATAGTGACCTTCCATGATTGCAAGAAAATGCAGCTGATTTTCAGTGTCGGGAAATTGTGCTTAGAATAATTTAAAAGGACATTTACAATTAATATTCATTGTTTTTCCACTGAGAAGCCTGAAAATAATTCCCCATCCTTCCAGTGTTTTGCCCTTTTCTACTTGGCAAATGTCTCCCACACAAGTATTTTGAAATAACTTCAGCATAATACACGGGTTAATTAAAAACGGTGTTCAATATACAGTAACTTCTGTAGGGCTTTATCATGCCAGAAAATTGCTCTGTGAACTTTTGTCACATAGACAATTTCAGAATACTACAAAGTATTGTTTTTATAGGGGCTACAAAAGTGGGGTCTTATTCTACTTTCATGCACATCAGGTGGGAGTTCAGGATACTCATGCTGTTGCTTTTTTAAAGTTATTTGCAATAGATGAAGGATTTATGGGGGTAGAGGTGATGGAAAATGATAGGTTAAATATATATTTAGAATCTGATGGACTATCCAAATCGGATCAAATTTTACAGTACAATAAATCAGATCTAAGCCTAAAACTCCACCAGTATTTCTTTAAATAACTGGATTTTTCATTTTAAAATTGCTTCACAAAGGAATCAGAGAAAGGAGAGGCAGCAATTCAACTAAGCTACACAAACTGCTGCACAATTATGGAGCATGACAAACATATCTATATATTGCAGTACCAGTGACATCCCAAAATATTTTTCTGAACTTTATAATATGCAAACACCTTTCAGCTATATTGTGTATCACTTTGTCTGGAATTGAGCCAGGCAGGAATCTTTGGAAAAGCCTCTCTGTGCTGCCACATAATTCTTCAGCATGAGTATAACAAGGTTTTACCCAGTCTAGCACCCTGCCTCAGTTTTCCTTCCAGGACTCTGCATCCAGCTGCTTTTGAGTCAGGTTACACTCCTTGGGATCAGTTTCATAAACAATATAGTCAAATGTCAACTTAAATCAAAACATGGCTTTTTCCCACTCCAGTTACTTCAGCCTCTTGCTGGGCTCAACAGTTCTTTCCAAAACCTAGGTCCTGCTGCCTGATATTTCTTCATGCCTCTTAGGCTGTAGCTCCTACCTTATATTATAACCAGGCCTTTTCATATGGCTGTTGTGAAGAGCCCCTTCCCATATTCCTACTTCCCCTGTATCCCCTCAAGTCTCTGCCCTGCCTATGACTGGTCAAGCAGGCTCACTCTTATAGGAAGTCCCACCCTTGAGCTAATGCCAGGTGACAGGAAGCCTGACTCTTAGGACTGCCACTCCATATATGCACCTTTCGCCTGACACTAAGCCAAGACATGAAGGTAAAGAGGAGCAGCCATATTGGTATTGGAGAGTGAAATGTGTTCCCAGATGGCAGTTTCACCCACCACCTTCTTCCAGTGAGAAATTAGAAGGGGTGGAGCTGGCATCCAGAGTTATCCTCCTCCCTTATATCATCATGGCTCCTCCTCCTCTTCTCTTGCTTCAGTGGCTAGGTTTACTATGCCACAGGAAACTGATCCTGTAGCCCATGGAAGTTTGCAGAAGTGGGGAGAAGGCTCCTGCATCCCACTAACTGAACCTAGTGATTAATGCAGAAATAATCAGTCACTACAGGGTGTGTTAGTCATTGATTCCAGTGGAAACCAGGCAGCTGTAATGACTTATATGTCTGTATCTTAATTCTCTCTTTCTTTTCTTCCCACTAAATAGAAATGAATTCCTAGAAAAATTCTAGTAGACTCTGTCAGAAGCCTTCAACTGGCTTATTTAGTTTGTTGATCTTTATGTGCATTCGGTTGTGTAATTTAAACATAACATCAGTTTAGAATATTGTTACCCATTCAGATAAATTAATCTGACATGCATGGCTAGTTACATATGATTAATGTAGATAATCTCCCACTAAGATAACTAACCTGTGGGGGCAGAAGGAACCATCTTGAATGTGTAAACTGTTCCCATTCACCAATGGAATATTTATGAAATTGTTTAAAATGGGGTATTCAAGTTAATGTTGCCCCTGAGGCGCTATTACTTGCATAATAAGCACTCACTCATAAGATAAGCACAAAAGGACCTTGGCAGCATTACAAGGACACATTTTCTATAAGGCTGCATAGCTCTCTTAAGAGACATATACAGGATCTTCTTTAGGATCAAGGACATATGGTTTTTTTGTCTCTGGACAATGAAAGGAAATCCCTGTTGCAGTGTGAGTTCCCCTCTGTGACCAATATGCTGCTGCTGGATAGGAGTGTGCAAGTAAGACAATATCTTTTCCTAAATAGTTTTTGTTTTCTGTAGAAATTCTCTCCAAGCCCCAAGAATGGATTTTTTTTGGGGGGAGAGGGGGAATATTGCATGGAGAAAGGGATGTAGCTGCCCTTCTCATTTACTTGAAATGCAGAATAGCCCTTAGAAACACTTTCTTTTCTGTGATTAGTAACCTTCCCCATCAGTATCTTTTGGGCCTGCACACTGTTTTTCCAGACTTAGTGTGTTAAGTTTGAGAAATTCCCCTTCACTCCATCACCTGAGAATGTTCAGTTCATTCAACGGGAGAAGAAATGGTGGCAGCAGGACTGAGAGCATTAGAAATCACCATATCAAAAGCAACAGCAAGAGAGAGTGTGTGGGAATACTTTTTCCACCCTATGACTATGAAGCCAGCAAGTAAAGAAGGAGATGGAATGAGAAGACAATAGCATGCCTGACATGGTGTGTTGCTAGCCAACCAATTGAGCTGTGTAGCGCTCAGATAAATGCTATAAATATCTTTAATTAAATGAGGTACTTTTAATTTCAGTGCACCTGCATGTCCTGGGTGCTTTAAGGAGTAAGGCTACTTTCAGAGAGATTGGTTCGATAGGGTAAGTAGTTAATGTACAAAGGCAGGTGTTGAAACAAAGTGATGGTTGCTTCTTTTTTTTTTCCTTTCTTTCTTTTGGAAGAGTTTGTTGAACCCAGTCCAAAAAAAATAATGTGGTTGGCTCACTTAACCTAGCCTTAAGTCCTTGTAGTAAAAATCCCAGAACTGGCAGACAAAGCAGAGTTCTGCTTTGCTTTTTCAAATCTGGTAGTGGGACCAAAATTTCATATGCAAACTTTTGTTCATGATTTTTTAAAAAGTGAATGAAGATCTTAATGTGTATTTAAAGATGTTTGATTAGCTATCTAACATCTCCACTCTATAATATACCCTTACATTTGCTAGTTGTTTTGCCTTCTGTCCTTCAGTTTGTTCCTACTAAGAGGAAGGATCTTTAGATCTTATTGTCAGCTTCATTCCCACAGGAAGATATTTGTCATGCCAAAGAATGTTCAGAGCATTTTCAAGTTTCAATTAGCAAACAAATAGAAAATCAAATGAATTCTGAGGAGGAAACATATGCAGTTAGACATGGTGGGATCAGTTGAAACATACATGGAAACTAGAATGAAAAATGCATTACTGTAAACTACCATATATTAATATATTTTTCAGCTCAGTGTTCAAAAGTATCTTTTTTTCCTCTGCATAGAAAGTTCTCAGTGAATGTGTCTTTAAAATGAACCTGATAAGTAAATGTCAGAACAACATGCCTGCACTACATTTTTTTTTAAATGATGTAATAACTTGCAGTTATTAATAGTAGATATAATTACTGGCATTTAGATAACCATTTCCATCCAAAGATCCCAACATTTTTCTATTGTCTGATGAATAATGTTTAGTGACACTCTGGTCATTAAAGCTCATAGGCCTGATATTCATTTACAGTAAGGCACCTTCACACGGCATTTTCAAATGGTTTAAATGACAATGAGGACCCACATTTCTTCGGTACTGTGTAGCATAACTGTGGTAATTCAGGGTTCATCTTATTGCTGATAGTGATAAGTGCAGTGGTATATTGGTGTCCATTGACTTCTAGTGTACAGTCATAGCTGATCAAGGCCCTGATCCTGCAAACATATATTTGCTTAACTATATGCACAAGAATTGTTCCATGGGACTAACTCACATATGTAAAGGTTGGAACATGCATAAACATTTGTGGGGCTTAATTAATTACATTTTAGGGAATGTCTATGCTGCAGTGAACACACAGTGGCCCAGCAGGCATGTATTTGGATTGTTAGTCCACACTAAACCTGTGCCACCATGTCATCACTACTATTGTTACCGGTGCTAGGTAGATTAAAACTTGTAAGGCACCTTGTATTACACCTTAATATGCAATGAGAACATACATTAGAGATGCGTTGGGTCAAATTAATCTATCGTGTAGCTGCATCACAGTCACTGGAATTTCTCCAGAAATGGGTTTGGCCCCAATTTAAAGTGGATTTCAAAATCTGCTTTATAAAATGATTAATTCTTTTAACAAATTGTACTTTTCTATTTAGGATATGTCTACTTGTTGCTGCCTTTTCCCAAAACCATAGAATGGGGGTTATCCTACTGTAGACAGACTGTAATGGGGACATACAGGTGCTCAATGTCACTGAAAATCAAGCCATAATTGTCAAATACATTTTAAACAGTGTTTTGGTCCCTCACTGTTTTTTCCTATGGTATGCAGAATTTACTTTGTTGCTTCAGAAATGTGCTAAACTCGTGTATCTTATGTTGTGCTGAATATAATCTTTTTATGAAAATATTTTATGATAATCATATGAACAGCAACAAATAAAGATCATCCAGAGTTGAAACAGATGTTAGTCTAAATTCTAAAACTATTCTGGCAAAGGGATAAAGGATTCCTAAGCTGTTTTCTATGACAGGTCTGGTCAAAATGAACTTTGAAGTACAAGGGTCTTCTCTCTTCAAAAAAGAGAAGTTTATGTGATCTGTGCAGTGTGTCCTCGCAAAAAATGATTGATAATACTAACAAATATCAGTGGATGTAGGAAAGAACTTTAGAAGAGTTTAACATGCTGGAACATACAAGCTGTTTCTCAGCTTTGATGATCATTTGTATTTTCTAAGCAGGTTGGCTTACAATGTCCCAAACTAGTACTTTTAACAATAGCTCCAGTAAAGTTAATAACGAGTTGCTGTTGGTTTGCAATGATGGATGCTTAATGTTGTAAAAATAACCAATTTTAGTTTATTCCCTTGAATGAACTCATTGATGATGTATTTTGCTGTTTATAAAGCTAGACAGATGTAAATGGCTATTATTCTGGAGAAGCATCTGCATAAATAATGCGCAGGATAGGTTAGAGATTATGATGTTTATTCATTGCTCTGATTATAATGCTTGAAGTCTCATTAGACTTGCAATTCAAAACCAGACTACGTGTACATTCCATCAAAAGAAGCGTGCAGGATGAATTGCAGTAAAAAGATGTTCATGTTGCAGCAATATGAATGCTAAAATATCTGTTCTCTTGGGGCAAGAGTGTGGCCTGTTTTGCTTGCTTGTGTAAGCCACGAAAGTGCATGATACACCCCATTTCTCCCTTGCACTAGTACATCATATTGCCACTTTCAGCTTTGCACAGCAGCAACATTACCCCTCCCCCAATCATGCATGGTGGATGGGCAGGGGATGGAGTCAAGACTCTACACCTCCTATCGCCACCAACACTCTCTGCAGCACCAGAGTGTGTGATAGACTGTGGTAGACCTGTGCAATTTACTCCTTCTTCAAAGCAGTGAGGAGACTTCTGGAGTCACCATCTCCCTCCCAGACTGGGGCTTGATCATACTGCCACCATCTAAATCTTTGTTTAAATGTAATTGCAGCTCAGCTTTATGCATAGCCACACATCCAGTGTTGTTATAAGACATATCTAGGTCTTCTGGGATTAAGTCAGCAAAGTGTTTTCTAATTCATTCAGAACAGATTATTTGGACCAATGGCCTGCTGATTTAATTATCTAGGGTATATACAGGACTTGAGTAGTATATCCTTGCAAACATTTTTCATACTGCTATGGAAAATATACAGTCTGAAGAAATCTTAAATCTCTCTCTCTCTCCCCTTATCATTGCTTTACTCTGCCCAAATATCAGAGAGTTTCCTGCTTTCCCACAGAAGGAAATTTCCTAAACTGTAATCCTTTTTGAACTGAGATATCACAACATGAAAGAAAAGTTATCTATCTTCCTGTATTCCCCCCCGCCCCATGTTCTCATTAGACTTGACTGGATAGACTCTCAACCAGGACTTGAAGGACCAACATTGCTAGACCACGTGGAGCAAATATCAGGCACCAATCATCAGTCACATTGAACGAGCACAAAATACAGTGTAGGATTGATGACTTTTAGTTGCCTTTGAGCTCCTCGAATCCTGAGCCAGCTATGTGCTAATCCAGTCCAAAGATGTACATTAGAACCACCTACAGATGCTCTAAATTACACTAGCTGCCAGTGGCCAGCCCCAAAGGATCGATATGAGAGCCAGGAATTGCCAGGGTGCAAGGAAGTGTCCCATACACCAGCTTCAGGGAGGAGGATGTCGTAGGAGTTGCCATGTCAGTTCTGTGATACCAGACGACCCCCCCTAGGCTGGGTTGATCTTTCTTGGGCTAATGATGCTGGATTTAGGGCTGCTTTTCACCACCAGTATGGCAGAAAGCAGCCCAATGCAGGTGAGAATCTGGCCCTCTGATCTCACCTGGTCCAGATTGACTCCATTGTTACTCCACCAGAGTCCTTGGGTTTGCTTGGCCTTACCATGACACAACTAAGAATTATTTGGCTCTCATTCTTCATTTCACTCTGTTCTGTTTCTGCAGCCAACATATTTGAATATCTCAAGGCTTTTGCACATATCATCATTATAGTGACATGCACTATTCCTCAGTTTTCATTATTTTTAAAGTGGTTATGAGTGAGGTGTTGGGTTGCCCATCAGGGCCTCAGATAGTGTAGTGTATTTGTAAGCTCTTTTCTAAAGGTGTATGATTCCTCTTACATTTTGGACCAGACATTTCAAGCCTCCAGACACATGCTCCTGTCAAGAAAGCAACAAAATGAGTTTTTCTTTAATAAAGTAAGGTATTCTCATCTGGTGAGGCTTTCAGTCATTATCTTCGGCCAACCTGGACAAGCATGACCTTGTGTTCTTTCTGATCATGTGATATTTAAAATGATTACATGTTGTCTAAATAGTTTTTAAAAATTGTCTGTTAAGCGGATTTTAAAACATGCAAAGTTTAAGATAAGAGCAGTGGTGGCAAATGTTACTTCATCACTTGCAAAGAACAGATTTCTGTGTGACAGATTAAATGGCTTTTTTAAAAAAATTATACTTCTGTAATAGGTAACTGTGTCATAATTAAAAATACGTTTTTGATCCCATCAGGTATCTCCAGGTTCCATTGTTCAATTTGAGAAGGGAAATTTCTCCTTGGCAACAGAAACCGAGGAAAAGCCTTTCCCTCAGGGAAATGAACATCTGTTACAGTGGGCCCAAAAGGAATATCGAGCAGTCACGTCTTTCACTGAACTCAAAATATCGAGAAACATTTACATCAAAGTGGGAGAAGGTAAGAATTTTTTTTTTAACAGAACAGGGAAGGCATTATAGCAGGATGGTGAGAATGAGGCGCATTATAGTTTGTATTTTACACTCTGTATCTTAATAATTAAATATAATGCTCAATATTTTAGAATGGAGACATGGTTAAGGGGCATGTGGTGGGAGGGGAACAACAAATCTGAATGTCAGGCCATGGAGTTAAGTTCCTATGTAGGGATTCTGATGCCTTATTTTAGGCAGCCAAGTTTGGAAATTTTGCCCAGAATCCATTAGAGGAGTCAAATATTTAAGAAGTTGCATTTTCTAAAAGGATAAATAAATCGTGCTGACTAATCAGGTAGCCTGTACTCTTCATTTAAAGGATTGATCCTCAGAAACTGAGGCTGAGTGGGATTTATTTTTGCTAGCCAGAAAGTCACTGAGTTTTTTCTCTGTTTATTGCTTTAATCCAAGAAATGGACAGGGACTAGAGTGCTTTGCACAAAGAATTGTTCCCTTCTACCATTTTGAAAGATAAGTAGCCCCCAACTTGGACATGTGTACTTTGTAGCCTCAAGGATTCAGCCTGAATTAGTTAGTGAATGACTCTTGACTTTTTCTGATGCCAAATATGCATGCAGAATACACTGGTACCCTCCATTATCAGTTATCATGCAGGCCTGTCCCTAACTTGCTGCAACTTTCTCTTTATTTAGTGCTCTGAAGGTATAATCAGAGTTGTAGATCAAAGCAATGTTGGTACCAAAACACAGTGTAAATAATATTGAGATACAGACTGAGCACAGTCCAGAGATTCAAAGTGAAGGCTTCAGCACAACTGTTAGCCCCGGTATCGTAAAACTGGCACAGAATATTATCTAGCAATATGAGACTCCTTACATTACTATGACTGGGAACAGTAGAAATCAGTGGGAAATTTTAGCGAACTCCAGCAAGTATTAGAAATATAGCATTTACCAGAACCAGTGGGCTGCCTAATTCAGCAGTGCTTCTGCAGTAATGCTGGAGAAGATGAAACTGCTGCATAATTCACCTAGCCAGTTACACAAGACTATGTGGAGAAAACATGCTTTCCCAAGCGCCTGCATATGATCACTTTATTTCCTGAAGCATGAGTCTTGCCCCCGCAAATCAGAACATGCCTGTTGGTTTTATCCAAAACCTGCCAAATTTCTGCAGGGATTCCCCCATTTGATTTCTTTTCTACTTGGCACCAGTCTACGACTTTAATGCCAGAGGGTCATTCAGAAATATATTTATTAGTTTATTAAACTGAACTGCCTTCATTGCTGTTCTTGGAACATATGTATGTTGGTGGTAGTTGTCCGTACGCTGTAGAGATGAACGATTAATTAGATACTTCAAAAATCTGACTGAATTTTGTAGGCTGATCTGCAAGTCTCCAATCAGATAAGCAGTTAAATATATAAGAAGCTAGCTACAGCTAAAAAAATGCTGAACACCACAATTCAACTAGGAATAACCACACGAGATGGGGCTTGGCAAGCAACCAAGATCGACACTTTCAAGGAGTTTCTACAAACAAGTTGAACTGTAACCCCTATATGGGTTTTAGATTAAAAGGTCTTTTAACTCCTGGCAAGTTGAGACTTGAGTCCTCAAATGGGCAGAAGAGTGAAAAATCAGATTTCTTCGGATTATGTACCACAGCAGTCAAATGACAAGAAGATCCATTGCACACAGTATCTCTTTGCAGTATCCCTCCCTGCAAGTTTAATAAGGGAATTGCTGAGAAACAAAATACCGAATTGGACAAAATGCAACATACACCAAATGAGAAGTTTCAGGCTTTTGAAACAAAGGTTAGGCTACCCAGAGCCCTGCCTGCAAGCTGATGATTGGCTCCTGTAAAGTGCTAAGCACCCTCCACTTCCACTGGCTCCAGTGAGAGTCAATTGTGCTTGGCATGAATTAGGGCACCTGATTGTGTCATCTAAACCTGTGTTGGGTAGTACCTGATTTCAAGAAGAATTCACATAGCATGGTACTACTCAACATGAGTAAAGGAGGCAGAATCTGGTCCAGGAAGAGCTCAGCTCTTTAGAGGCTCAGGCCCTAACTGTGAATAAACTTGAATAGAAAATTCAGTTCATGGGGAAAAAAGGCACCTGAAGAAGAAAGCTCTTTCCAAGAACAAAATCACTTCTAACTTTGCTGTTGTAAGAAAACTCTGGTGAAGCAAGGAATGGCTGCTGAAGGGAAGTGGAAATCTAGAAAACCAGGTCAGGGCTAGGAGCATACAAATCATGGGGATATACCATACCTCAAGGATATAATAGAACTGGCTGATTAGAGATCAGATGGATGGGCATAATCAGAACATTAGACAGACTGCACTGAAATCCTGGGCCAAGGAAATATATGTGAAACAGTGTTACTATGTAAAATGAAGAGGGACTCAGAAAAGAACTGAAGTGGAGAACACGCTGATCACTGTTATCAGAGTTCAGAGAGAGACTGGATTCTGTTTGCAGGGACCTGTCAGTGGAACTATTCTCAATACAAGACCTCAGCCAGGCACACACAAGGAAAAATCCCTTTAATGGTATTTAAGAGGATGTTATTGATACAGATGTGATGACAGCAATTCTTTGTCCTGCAAAAGTTAGGATAACCTATTATGACAAAACATGTATGTTTTGGGACACAGACTCTACAAAATGCTTATGGGATAAAATGTAATCAGACATTGCCGGTGCAGATGCTAAAACTTCTATGTAGGATGGGGCCCAAGTTTGGTTAGCATCAGTTAAATAGCCTGTTGCATGCTATTACTGTAGATACTAAGTGTTCTTCCAACCATTTACTACAGTTGATGGCTTTGTTGTTTAGTTCAGAAATCCTGTGAGTATAAGCTCCATAAATATTTGGGTGCCTGCCCTGTAGTTAATTTCTTTTTCAGTGATAGGTGTGGTGGGTATAAAGTGGTGCTATACCACATGGTTTGCAGGATTACTGCTTTATATATTTCACTGAATTAATAGTCAAGCTTTTGCTAATTAATCTACAGAAATTTGTACTGAATCGTTTTAATAGTTTTGGGGTTACTGCTTGAAATCACATTCACCTCTCTTCTCCTTGGCCTGCCCCTTCCTCACCCCCACCTTTTGAGGAGCCCTCCAAACTCCTCCCCATCCTTTGCACTGAAGAATTGCACCAACTCCCCTGCTGGGAAACAAAATCTCCACAGTAGTTTTAAATTTTCCTTGATACCATTTTAAAGCTGAGACTTCTGTGCTCTCTTCAACATTCTGGAATAGCAATGTGCAAAGAAATGAGTTAAACCACCAACATGAGTGACAGAGAGATTCCTCTGCTTGCTCCTGGGCTGAAATCCCAAACCTCTCCCTTATACCAGACTTAGACTTTGAAAGGCGAGTTCCAGTTGGATGGAATTTTTACAGCTGAATTCTAAACAGTGGTTTATCATGGAAAGGTGATACAAGTAATGGCTCCTAATGCTTGTAAGCCAGGAGCACTAAACTGTGTCCAGTTTAGGGTCACATTGGCCACGAACCCAAGGGTAACACCCAGTTCATACAGAATGTAGCAGAAGGCAGCCTCCCTTATCTTTAAAGTGGAAGTGCTGCCCACAGAAACTACAGGTCCCAGTGTACAATATTCTACCTTAATCCAAGCAATCTGGCAGGCTCTGAAGATGAAGCATCTGCCAGCTACACTGCAGAACTCCAGTGGGTACACTTTGGCAAACTGTGTTTCAAGGCATCTGTATATTCTGACCAAATACCCTATCATGTATTCTTCCATGAATATTTTACAGCAAATTCCATAGTATTATTGTCTGGAGATTACAGGAAGGTGGAGAGGCCGTAAACCAACCACTCCATAAATCATTTTTTAAACACCAATTAAACAGATTATTAAAACCCTAAACTCCCCCTCTCAAACAACTAGAAAATTCATAAACTAGAAAGTAATGACAGAATGGGTTTCCTTTTATCTTCTGTTACAATCAGTGTCTTTGAAATTAGCAGTGGCAAGAGTAAACAGTTTTTATGAGGAGGAAAAAGAAAAAATACATGTGTATATGTCAAATAGCCAGTGAGAGAGTTAAAATGAAGAGCAGAGGGAGAGTGTACTATCGAGAAGAGGCCCAGTGTGAGGAGTCTCAGTACCAGTGGCAGCCGGAGAAACAGATTGATTGAACATTCTAGAAATACTTAATGAAGATGCCAGGAACAGGAATCAAGCTCTTTGCGGTGGCTAATGATATAAAGCATGTGGTGATCATCCATGGCCTACTGAGAGGCAATTATTTTATGGCATGAAATGTATTACAGTGCTGCTGCTGAGGGTTAAATATCTATTTATTTGAGTTCAGTACGGATCATTTTCCATCCTCTGCTACATGGGAGGAGTTGGCAGAATTGCAGCTGCATTCAGGGCTCATCATCTGGCTGGGCACGTAACAGATGTTAGCAGAGAGCTCTGTTGGGCAGCCTGCATAATTGTAGTCTCATATAGTTTTGAGAGAGAGATTATCTAGACGAGGAAGCAAAGTGAGTATTCAAAGACCATTTTGTACAGAGGTGGGAAAAGGAGCCATCTTAGCTGGTTGCACTATGCCTAGGGATTGCAGGAGTCTCTATATGAAGTTATGTACCAAACTGGAAGTCACTTGAAGGATGATGCGTCAGCCATAACATAAAGAACCAAATGTTACAAGTGGGCTTAGCTCAGTTTCCAAGTCTATTGTGCAATTTTTACTGTACCGTATCCTGATTTTTCTCATGAAAACTAAGTAGCTGTTCATCATGCTACTGATTTTGGAAGGATAATCTTGTGGTTCGAGCAAAGGGATATGAGTTTGGGATTTTATTTCTGTCCTTGCCACTGACTTCTTGTATGACCTTGGATATGTCACTTAAAATCTCTGTGCCACAGTGCCTACATCTGTAACATGAGGATAACTGCTTCACGGCATATTGTGAAGATTAATTCTTATGTTAAAGCACTTTCACTTCCTTGGATGGAAGGTCTTACAGAAATGCAAAATATTATTATGGAAATACTGGTATTTTTAATGCAATTTTACAGGCCCTATTTAAAAATCTGGCCCTCAAAACTATTGCTTCTGTTGTTTTGCATCACAGACTCAAAGGGCCACCATCAACATGGAATGTCAGCAGTATTCAATAAAGTATAGTATAGTAGTTTCAGGTACCACATTTGCCCTTGAACCTATCTGTTGTGACTTTATAGTCAGTTTTCCCTCTTGCTGTATGAAAGGTATACAAACAAGGGAAATGGTATATCAAGAAAACAGTTAAACTGACTATATACAAAGTATGGTCAAACACACAAAGTAAGAAAACTGAAAATAGAGAGAGAAAATGTCTGATCTCTTTCACTTATATTAACCTTGGATGTTATAACTAATGACTAAAAAAAATTCAGAAGGAAGGAAGTCTAGGTTTTATGTTGAAGGTAGGGTGACCAGATAGCATATGTGAAAAATCGGGATGCGGGGTAGGGGGTAATAGGTGCCTATATAAGAAAAAGCCCTGAATATCAGGACTGTCCGTATAAAATCAGGACATCTGGTCACCCTAGTTGAAGGTATCCCTTTTAAATATTATTTGTGAATTACATTCAGAAGAAATATTTTTTTAAACACAATGCACCAGATTAACTGTACTTTTATTCATTCTGAAGAAAGTTTACTACACCCATCATTTTTCAGCTATCACCTTTACTACACCTGTTTTCAGATGTCTGTGTCTTGTAAATGGAAACTATCAATTATAAATTATTTATAGCGTTTGCTTCAGAGATGTCCTATATTGTTAGAACAGTAACACCATTTTTTTCAAGATTGTTGGTGTATCATCCATACTTACGAAAGTAAGTATACTTATATAAGGATTACAAGGAAGTGTTGCATTTAAGTGGAGTGTATGTGTTGAGTGGGGGTATATACTTATATATCAGTGCATATGTGTATACTTTTTTTTCCCAGATCAAGTTTTTCCTCCCACATGCAACATAGAAAAGAATTTCCTCTCTCTGAATTACCTTGCGGGATATCTACAACCAAAGACAGCGGAGGGGTGCCTTATGTCTGCCACAGACCAAGAAAGAGAGGTTCATATAATTGAATTAATCACTCCAAACTCCAATCCTTACAGGTAAAGTGTTCACAAATTAAGTTATAACTTAAATTTGTGAGGATTAGATAACTAAAAACCCTAGTATCTGTCAAAAATGAAATCAATGGGACTTGGTCATTATAAGAAAGAGTTGAAGAATCAGACCTGTTCTGCTTTAAATTAGGTAGAAATCTGAGATATTTAGTACAAGAAGGATATTGGAGCAGGACCCTGGATTGATGCCTCAAAATGATACATTCATTTTCCTGTTTGGACTGTAAAAGTAAAGTGTAGTTCCTGTGGGCCATATCCTGCCATTGTTCTGCAGGCAGAACTCCTATTCAAGTTGTGGGACTATTCACAGAGTAAGGGTGGCAGAGCCTGGCCTGAAGTGTTCAAGAGAAGCCAGCTGGCACAAAGAAGTGAGCATCATCTGGTAGCGAGCACTCCCAAATTGTAATCTCGGCACTATCAATGACTTGCCAAATCATTTAACCTCTGTGACTCAGTTTTCCTCACAGTATTACTGTCAAGGGTATTAAGCTTAACTAAAATGCCATGAAGATTTAGGGCAAGTTTTGGGGTGTGACTTGTGTGGGGTTGTTTGTTTTTTTTTTGGAAAGAGTACTAACTTGTAGCCTAACTGATCTCAGTGGAGTCAATGGTAAATCTCTGCTTGATTTCAGTGGAAGCAGAGTTAGGCCAATGTAGAGCATTTTTGAAAATCCCACCTGTAGAGTCCTATATAGGTGCTACGTATTATTATTGTACATAAAATCTGTATTTCACTGTCAGCATAGCAGTGCAGCTTTTCCACAGGCACCAGTAGAAGTGTGTATTCCTCAAAGACAATGGAAAGAGACTAATATCTGCTTACCAAAGAGACCAGGCAGATCTCTAAGAGTTGCCCAATTTTGTCATAATTTCATTAAGAGCAAATCCAGCTCCTTGGCAGTGGAATTGGTACACCTCAATTATACAAAGGAGTTCGCTTGGGAGAGGGCTACACAGGGGATGCACACACCCAGCATGATGCTGAACCCAGCTCTGCAGGAGTTTCTTAAATAGCAGTGCCTGGGAGTTTGAGGGAGGGCTGGGTCATGACAGAAGCAGGGCAGGGTAGGGCCCATGGATTTGCTGCTGCATGGCATGAGTTGGGATGGTAAAGGGCTACTTCAGCCATTGTGCTGAAGCATAGCTTCTATGGAGCAGTTCCTTTTCACCACTGCCACCACTGGCTCCTGTAGGAATGCCCAGTTACAGCTTTCTGCTTGGGTGGAGCTCTGGGTCTTGGTTTTGGCTGAAAGTGCATAATGGGAGTTTATTTTTCAGATGTTTAAACTGCAAATGTTTCTTAGTTTAAATGTACTAGTAAAATTTAGGATTAAAAAAGAAGTGTACTAATTCAGTACCTGCCTCAATCCTGCTATATGCCCAGATGCTGCCCATGTTGAAAGGGCAGCTGTCTGTGCAAAGTGTTTACCCACTGAGCTACAGAGAAACCAACAGGAACTAAGAGGGACGTGTTCATAACTACAGGAGATAAGACAAAGGCCTGAGATATTAAATCAAAATGCAAAGTTTAGTTGAGGCCCATTAATTGGCAACAAGCATACTTTTATGGTCTATGACTTGGTAAAATCATGGTGGAAATGAAGATTTTCTGTTGAATTTATATTCTGCTTGAGGAAATATTATTGCTGGATAAAATTCACTTGCTCTACTTATTTTACTATGCTGTTAAAAATCTGGATTGTATTCCTCAATTTTCCAGCAATCAGTAGGTTGAATGTCTGTTTTCTTTTTTTTTTAAATAACTATATATCCAGAAGTATTGGAAACTAAACACAATAGTATAATAATTTTACGATACATGCAATATTTTAAGAGCAGATATTTTACTAAAACACATTATTTGTACTTTTTTGTGTTGCTGAACCTGCCTAGTTTATTTTGTTTTTTGGTACGATGGGATGATCTTTTGATATTTAATATATGTATACCAATGGAAAACTGAAATAACTATATTTAAGAGTTGTTTTGTTGAAATGAGGAAAAAAATATTGTATAAAGCAAACTGCTAGTGGTTCAGTTTAATCTACCTTAAATAACAGCTGGAACAAGTAACACAAACTTTCTGTAAATAAGAGATTAAAATATTTAACAATAATTATTAGTCTGAAAAAGCACTTGATTCTGTTACGTAAAATCATTTTAGTGTGTGTGAAGTAACAATCTGTTTTGCACATGTTGTGTTGCCTGGGATAATCTCCAGGATTTTAATCAGCTGGCCAGACACTGGAATCATGATGGACTGGAAGAAGTTCGATAGCTGAAAAATTCTGGCATTTTGGTCTTACTTTGTCTTTATTTTCCACATACAGTGCTTTCCAGGTGGATATAATCATTGACATTAGACCATCTCAACCAGACGTCATGCTTGTCAGGGACCTCATACTTATCCTCAAGTGTAAAAAGTCTGTCAATTGGGTTATCAAGTCACATGATGTTCAGGGAAAACTGGAAGTGATTGTAAGTTAATGTATTTTTTAATTTTTCAAGAAGCAAAATGCTGTTAATAGCCAATATGTTATGTGAATGAGTTAGAGTACAATAACATACTGCTCTCTGAATGTCTTCTCCCTCTTAGCTAACATCCCTGGGTTATTAGCACTTTTCACAAAGCAGCATTCAGAAGTCTCTACATATGTACAGAGGAACACATACATAGAAAAACTCTTCTGGCAGCTGGTGACATTTGGGCCAGGAGTGGATGGTGCTGCTGAATAGAACATAAATCCCTCCCACTTATCTGACACCCATGAGATGTATGCAGATTCCTTACACGTTGAAAAAAATATTCACTTCTCATGTGCCAGTACCTCAGTGAATGAATTCATAAGTTCATCTCAGAAGTTGGCAAGATGCCTGCAAGGGCAGAATGCATAATCATAACTACAAGTAACACACCCACATCATCTCCTACAGAAGTGGGAACTGGTTAGTTCTTCTTATAGTGGGAATAACACTGGACTTCATTTCTACCCACATAATCGCATTTGGCCAGACCGCCCTCACCTTTGCTCAGGCTGCAAATACAAAGTTTCAAACATTTTCAAACCTGAAGTTAGACTCATAAATCCGTATCTAGGCATAGCTGGAAGTTCCATTTCAGAAAGACACCTGATGCATATTCTATGGCTCAGCACCATATCTGTTGAGAACACAATAATGAGCTTTCCCTAGTGAAAAATAGATTGATCTTGACCATATAAACAGCGTGGCCCATATTTGTCATATTTGATTAGTTATGTTGCATGCTTTCTGTTTAGCTTAATAAACTAAATAAAAGATATCTTTGTTGGGAGCCAGACCTGTGTCCTAATGGTTAAGTGCTGCATGCTAACTGCAGGACACTCTGTGAGCTGTAGTTCATTTATAAGAACATCACTTTGCTTGACAGCTCTCTTGTCTTGCTGATTTGGGAGCAGTACTACAGGCGCTGGAGAGAGCTGAATCTAGATCTCCTGGGAGGATTGTAGGCAGGGTGCAGGGTCTTGATGGTAAGGGAAGTCAAGGGAAAACAGGAGGGATGCTCAGGCTATGGAAGGAAAAGTTGTCCTTTGTGACATCTCAAAATCTCCCTCCCATGCCAGTGTGTGGAAGGGTAAAGTGTGCCCTGGGTAGTCATGTGCAATAAGGGAAAGCCCAAGCTTAGTTTACTGAGCTTAGCACATCTGTAAACATGGACCCCCCCAAAAAAGTTCATATTCTCAGTCGGGATTACTGCATAGAATTTGCTACTGAATGTTTTAGGCATAAACTGGGACAATGCCTTTTTGAAGGAGTATTTTCACATGCTGTAGAATTGAGAGCAAATCCACTGCATGCTCATAGGCAGCTAGAACCTAAATTGCATGTGCATATAGCTACCTAAAAAAATTGCCATTTGTGGCTTATGTATTTGCTGTGATATGAAATCATAAAGGACAGTAAAATGTCTCAAATGTTTATTAGGTGTTAAGAGCACAAAGCAAGATTATTGATTTTTATTAAAATGGTCCCTTTTTATAATTCAATTAAATATTCAATAAAAAAGATAGAATGTATTATTTCATAAGAACATAAGAATGGCCATACTATGTCAGACCAAAGGTCCATCTAGCCCAGTATCCTGTCTTCCAACAGTGGCCAATGCCAGGTGCCCCAGAAGGAATGAACAGAACAGGTAATCATCAAGTGATTCGTCCCATGTTGCTCATTCCCAGCTTCTGGCAAACAGAGCTAAGGACAACATCCATGTCTATCCTGGTTAAGTGGATGAGACAATGTAATGTTTCTCATTTAGCATAACAAAAACAGGAAACAATATTACATTTTGAAGTGTTAGGACATCAGATCATTTTTATTTCCATGCTAAAGTTCTTGGGCAAATATTTCCTCCATTGTGTCATTCAAAATGCATCCCTTTCTGAATATACATCCTTGGCCTACAGTAATTATGGGGGGAAAGAACTGAATGTCCCCATATCATTCAAGAAGACTGTACATTACAGTGCTCATCCAAGAATTGGGCTGTGTTTATTCCTCTATTCAGATGAAGTTCTTTCCAAACCCAATTTTGGATATTGCGTAAAAACATTACAAAACAATTAGGTAATGTTTCATTATGTTCTTTTTTTACCAGCTGAATCAGTTCCACACTTTTGAATTTTCCTAACTTCTTGCCCTCAGCACAAATCACAATTGTCCTGGGAGAAAGTATTGGCAAACATTGAAAGGTGAATACTAAGCTGCCTCTAAACCAGGGAAGGGAGTTAAGGTCCAGCTTCATAGACTCATAGAAATTAGAGATGGAAAGACCAATTAGGTCATCTAGTCCATCCCACAGCTTACTATGCTCATGAGATTTTTGATTAAATACTACAATCCAGTAATGTATTTCGTATGGAAAAAGGAATTACAAAATTATAGTGCACAATGGTCCAAATTCAGCCTGAGGTAAGCGGGCACAGTTCCACACACACCATGGCTGAATTTGGCCCATTTTGTACAGCATTACGTATTTTAATTGGTATTGTACCTGAGTAGATTAATGCAAATTATTTTTTGTCTCACATTTAGAACACCACTTGGAATGCCTGGCATTCTAACCACTCCATTCAAGCATACCAAGTTTTTCAAAACTATAGGTTGTGCTGTGGGTGAGGAAGAGAAAATACAATGTATTGCCAAGTTCTATTATCTCCCATTCATTTTAGCATATATAAGTGCAAGTGGGAATGGGTGAAATTCTTGTAGGGTAAAAAACAAATGATTTAAATGCTTGGAGAAATGTTAGGACTGTGCTTTGGATAAGAAAAAATAACCAAATACAATAAATGATGCCAAGTTCTGAAATGGTCTCCATTTCAGACTGCATTTCGGGTAGCTGTGTGTGTTTGTGTATTTGTTTTGGGATGCCTGCCAAGTATAAAGGAGAAAAAATTCTGGAACCTACCAGAGAAAACTGCTGTTACATCTTCACAACAACATCTGGAAAATATGTAAATAGCTTTCTAGCTCTAACACGTAATGGTTTATGAATATGGGTCCTCGAGGTGTGAACCAGGATGTTGACAGGGCATACAAATGAATTGCCCAATTCTGCCAACCTTTGTTACTACACTTAGTCTCAGTGGGTTTATGCACAGGAGTGAAGGTGTGCAGGTTCAGTGTGTAATGGAGAGGTGCAAACAAATCCTAAAATTGGCCAGTGCCAGTTATGACAATAATATTCGGCTGTGTTGTCCTAACAACAAAATTTAAAAAGTGAGGGCAGAAAGGAAAATATGGCAAATTTGGGGCAGTATAGTAATTCCAGCCAGTCAGAACTACGTTTATTTGAAATGTATATGAAGTTGTATCCAGATTTACTTTTCAGCAGATACTAAAGATTACTTGAACCAAGGAGACACTAAAATTGGGATGTCCCTTGTTTCCTTTTTGTTTTGTTTTTTCCTCCTCCTTGAGAGATTTCCTATATTGATAATGCTGCAGAAAACTTTGTGGCTACAGATCACCCGGCTCACTTCTCATTATACTTTGCGCTTATGGTATGATCTTTAAACTGTAGATATCAAATTTTTATGTCTAAGGAGCCTGATAGTGAATTCTCATTAACTTTTCTGGAAGTTGAGTGTATAAAAAATGTCAGATTGGACCTTTAGTGTTATCAACAGACCTACCTACTCATATTTCCTTGTCCAAAAACTTGGTTGGTGACACATTAAGAGGGAATTTATTTCTTTGAACCTTGATCTGAAGCAGCAGGCAGATATGACAACAGTCCTGCAGCAAGCTGGCAAAGACAGGTCAGCATTGTAAATCTTTTAAAGCCCTACAGTGGGAAAGGATTAAGATTTGGTCATGTTGACAGCAAACAAAATGGGAAACAAATGGGGATTTTAGCAAAAATGCAGCATATATGATGGAGAAAATAATCATGCATGGAAATGAAAGTGTTTCTTGTGCAGCATGAAAATAGTATGATCTGCAGGCACATAGCAGCAGTTGTTAAAAAGTGGTCCATTTTCCTCTTTACTGGACATTATTATTACATTCAGCTTGATCTGTAGCTAATGTGATTGTTATAAACTTAACTTTGTGCAAATATATGTTTAAACCCAAGATGCCAAATATTTAAAATAAATTTAAAGTGGAATAACAGCAAATATTTTATGACGGACCCTGTGACAGCTAGAGATGCTTGTTTTATCCCCTTGACTTGAAGATTTAAATGAGAGATTTTGAAATTTAGCGTAATTATTTATAAAAAAATGAAAGATAACTGACATCTGTAATCAGCTGGGAATTGTTATGTAATATCACTATGAATTTATTTGTGTATGTACTTTTCATATTGTAGCTTATTGAGTTATGCACAAGTTGTATTTATGAGAATATACATAATAGTACTTATATTTTTTTAAACATGTCTTATAGCTAGCTATAGACCTGAAAGATGCTGAGTACTCTAGATTTCCAGTGACTGAAAAATGTACAGTAACGTTTGAGGATGCTCAGCATTTTGCAGGAGGCATCCGGTACTTTGGAGGATCAATTTCTAAGAGCCTCTTCTAGTGAGACACTGAGGCCCAGCTGATTTCAATGGGAGTTAGTGCATAAATACCTCTGAGGGTCTGGGTCTGTGTCCTCAAGTCCCATTGGCTTCAAAGGTGGAACAGATGATGTGCAGCTGTACCATAAAGGATTGGGTCCTAAGCTGTGCCTTTTTCATTGCTGCCATACTGTGCAGGAGACTGGACTAGTGTTACAATGAAGATTTTGTATACATAATTAAAATGACACCCACCCCCGTAGTGTCTAGTGAGGCAAGATGGTCATTTGAAAAAATCAGGTCTCTTATTGTGGTTCTCCTCAACTTATGGCTAACCTCAACTCATGGTCTGAAAAGTATATGGTTATATTAAGGGTCATATGTTTGTCCTTGTGAACTTTAGGTAGGAAAGGGTAAAATATGTTGACAAACCAAATGCAATAGATGTTATTCTTTCGCATTTTTAAATTCATTTTTCTATGACTGGAAAAAGCTTCAAGTGCCAATTCACGAACCAACCAATCTATTTCTGTTTTATGTGCAGGCACCAAACAGTATTGGCTTTGGAAAAGAAACGGAACGATCTATGATTATGACTAAATTAGTAATACCTGATATTCCCTCGTCTCATGAGAATTTGATTAAGTGGGCTTATGACCATGGCTATAGCCCAGTTACTTCCTACACAATAGCCCCTGTGGCTAATAGGTTCCATCTACGAATTGAAGACAGTGGTAAGTCTGAGGGTGGATTTTTATCATATACAAAAACATACCATACTCTTAGGTAAGTGACATTTTGACAGAGCCTGTGTTTGAGGTTTCATTCACTGGGATCTCAGTACTTCCAGGCTCAGAGTATCAAGGGAGCTCACATCTTCCAATCAGCAAAATCTTACCAAAAAAAAGTTACGAGAGTTCTAGTAGGAAACCCCTGGAGACTGCTATTACCTGAAATATTGGTGGAATTGAGTAGCTGCATTTACCACAACTTGAAGCTAATACAATTAACTGTACTCAGTGTTCACTGGAATTAGGGGCTGCCAATGGCTGGACAGGTTGTTAATTAGTCTGGCTTTGTCTTTCAAAAATATGAACATAATGTTTCCCTGAGTTATTTTAAATGGTTTACACACAAAATTGTCTTAACAGAAGAGCCTGAGCAAAGATAGTAAATAAAAAGGCTTTTAAAAGATAGAGTTATTGAGCCAAAGTCACTGATGGCAAAAGTAGGTCCAGTGCCATTGAAGCCAGTTAAAGAATAGCCACTTACACTGGATCTGAATTTGGCCTATTGAGAATAATGTTTTGCATAGTAAAAAGCTTATATTTGTGTTTCTAGAGTAGTTATATGGCTTCCAGATAATTAACTGCTTGTGGCCAGATGTTGTGATTTCAACCCTGAATAACAATGCAGAGAGCCTCGGGGCCAACCACTACTCTTGTTTGCCCACCCATGTAAATCAAGAGAATTTTATTGAATAGTGATGTTACCCTGGTGTACGTCTGAAACTCCAATTGAGTTAATTCTGGATTTACACTGGCAGGTAACAGGAAATTTTTACTCCAGGAATTGATGTGTGACAGCAACATTGTTGAAGTGAATATACTGTATTAATTGGTTGTGATGTTTCCTTCTCATTTGTTTACCCTTTGCAGATAATAGGCCCACTCCTCAAAGTCCTTTTTCAATCCTTACTGAAACAAAATTCCAGCAGTAGATATGCCTGATTAAAGACTTACAGGGCCCATCATCCACTACTTCACTCTATAAAGGATAAATTGTTGTAGTTATCTAATAAATATGAAGAGGCTGTTGCTTTCCGCAAGGACAGTTATTCTGGATAATGTTTGTCACGGTGTCTAGGATGTGGCTCAAAACCAAGAGTGCCTAAGTCAGGTCAGCCGGTCAGAAAACAGGACAGATACCCCAAACTGGTGGTATAGTCTATAATTAGATTTTACCAAACCAGTACCAAGTGTGTACTCCTGGATTACTGTATTAGCCTTACCATGGAACCACAGAAGATCCCCTTAGGCTCTCCATCGCATCTTGCCACTCAGAGAAATTGGACTTTGTGATGAAAGGTTATTAAAACCAAAATTCACCTCACATTAGGTTCTTCCAACCCCAAAGTGTCAGTCACTCACCCCAGGTCAATGGATGCTCTGGATCTCATACCAAAAACAATGCTGACAGCCAATGTCTTTAGCAAACTAAAGAAAAAGAAATGAGTTATTGAGAGGTTAAAGAAGGTAAAATATAGAACAGGTGTGTCTGAGTTTGTAAGTCCAGTTGATAGCAGAGATGTAATGTCTGCTGGTTCCCATAAGTCTCTCATGGTTTCCCAAAATAGTTTTGGGGATCTCTGTCTTGTATCTGGAATGCCCCCTGACAGCATCCAGACAGATCAGAGATGCAGAATTGATCCCAGAGTTCCTTCTTGTAGTTGAAAACAGTCTGAAAAGTGCTTTTAACACAGCATGGGCTCTCCCTCTGTTGACTAAACAGACAAAGTTCGTATATTTTCCATTTTTGCTTAATGGCCCTTGCTTTGAAGTTAAAAAACCTTTAATTTACATTTCCAAGGCTACAGTCTCCAATGGGTAAATATAACGTAAAGACAATGTGATAGCCAGAAACAATCCTTCATTAGTTTTCATGTACTTTTACACATCAAGTAAATTCACATTTAAAAATTAACACACATTATTGGTTTAGGATTAATTAAGTACAAGGATAGCAAGCACAGGAAATAGACAAGTGGATACAATAACATTAGTATTTCCTTTTGATCTATACTAGCAAGTGAATTAGTTTGAACACACTATGACCTTTTAGCATTTCTTTGGTATTCATACACAAGTGAATTGCGCTATTGCTCTAATCTGAGCTGGTCTGCCAGCCTCCGAGAACTAGTGACCTGTTAGATAGCATCACAGTGTTTTCATTCATTAGCATTCACATTTAGGTGGGAATGTTCCAATTATAAAGAACTTGATGGGATAGAATAGAATACAGTTTGCGGATGACACTAAGCTGTGGGCAGAGGTGGATAAGCTGGAGGGTAGGGATAGGGTCCAGAGTGACCTAGACAATTGGAGGAATGGGCTAAAAGAAATGTGATGAGGTTCAACAAAGACAAGTGCAGAGTCCTGCACTTAGGATGGAAATATCCCATGCATTGCTACAGGCTGGGGACTGACTGGCTAAGCAGCAGTTCTGCAGAGAAGGACCTGGGGATTACAGTGGACAAGAAGCTGGATATGAGTCAACAGTGTGCCCTTGTTGCCAAGAAGGCTAATGGCATATTGAGCTGTATTAGTAGGAGCATTGCCAGCAGATCGAGGGAAGTGATTATTCCCCTCTATTTGGCACTGGTGAGGCTACATCTGGAGTATTGCGTCCAGTTTTGGGCTCCCCGCTACAGAAAGGATGTGGACAAATTGGAGAGAGTCTAGCAGAGGACAACGAAAATGATTGTGGGCTGGAGCACATGATTTACGAGGAGAGGCTAAGGGAACTGGGCTTATTTAGTCTGCAGAAGAGAAGAGTGAGGGGGGATTTGATAGCAGCCTTCAACTACCTGAAGGGGGGTTCCGAAGAGGATGGAGCTAGGCTGGTCTCAGTGGTGGCAGGTGACAGGACAAGGTGCAATGGTCTCAAGTTGCAGTGGGGGAGGTTTAGGTGGGATATTAGGAAAAACTATTTCACTAGGAGGGTGGTGAAGCACTGGAATGGGTTACCTGGGGAAGTGGTGAAATCTCCATCCTTAGAGGTTTTTAAGGTTTGACATAGCCCTGGCTTGGATGATTTAGTTGGGGTTGGCCCTGCTTTGAGCAGGGGGTTGGACTAGATTACCTCCTGAGATCTCTTCCAACCCTAATCTTCTATGATTCTATGATGATGATTTGATTTATTCTTTTCTGTTTCTAGAAGAGATGAATGATGAAGACCACCCTTTTCTTCCCCCAGAGCTGACCAAACTGCCAGATAACCCTCTACCTGCTTTGAAGGAGCCCACATTAAGCGACGGCCTGGCTTTTCCTTTTCACATTAACAGAGGAAGGCACGGTAAGGTGGGAGAAGGAATCTCCTTACCAAGGGATACAGAAGGCACAATAATGAGTCGTTTCTATGAGCAACTGCTTCAAGAATCTGAAGAACCTGAAGAGGTGCAGAGAAGCATTGATGTAGCCCTCTCAGTAAAATGTGATAACAAAATGATGACTGTTGCAGTAGAAAAAGACTCTCTGCAGGTTAGTCTGTGCTCTTAATCCCAGACTGTGAAACACTTTACAGAAGGCCCAATCCTGACCGCTGTTACCCATAGCCACATTCCAGATAACCCACAGATTGAAGGGGAGACATATGGCAAAATTTATTTCCCCCAATTCTAGATTCTGGCCTGTCCCAGAATTTGTAGACAGGTGGTTCTACAGGCTCTTCACGACTGGAAATGTGAAGAGGCAATTGCTGGATGCCAGAGACTAGAGATTGGGACTGTGATGGACATCCACTATGATCCATAAAAAATGGCATTTACAGCTCTCCTACCACCCACCATCTACACACAAGGTTGCTTGTGCCTTAGGGAGGAATAATTTGCATTGTGGATGGAAGTCTTGTACAGAATAAGCCTCTTTTTTTTTTAAGTTCAGTTTTGGCCAGACAGTGAAGTTCATACTAGAATGAAAAATACAGTAACTCCTCACTTAACATTGTAGTTATGTTCCTGAAAAATGTGACTTTAAGTGAAACGATGTTAAGTGAATCCAATTTCACCATAAGAATTAATGTAAATGAGGAGGTTAGGTTCCAGGGAATTTTTTTTCACCAGACAAAAGACTGTATTATATATATACACACACAGTATAAGTTTTAAACAAACAATTTAATACTGGTACACAGTGATGGTGATTGTGAAGCTTGGTTGAGGTGGAGGAGTCAGAGAGTGGGATATTTCCCTTACTGCTAAATGATGAACTAGCAATTGGCTGAGCCCTCAAGGGTTAAATCTCTCATTTTACAAGGCAGTGGTAATGGAGGGAGATATGCACATTTCCCCATTAAATACATGGCCTTGTTAATTAGATCAGCTTGCTGAGACCGCAGCTGCTGCAAGCTCCCTCCGTCCTGAGCCCTGGTGTGTCCCCCATGCTCTATGGAAGATGGGGTACGTGGGGTGCATGACCAGAGGTGAGGGGGACACCCTGACATTAGCCCCTCTCTTCCTTCCCTCCCCCCCACAGCAAGCAGGAGTCTCAGGGAGCAGCTCCAAGGCAGAGGGCAGGAGTAGCACATGGCAGTGTGGGGGAGGGACAGCTGCAATTGCTAGCCTGCTGGGCAGCTGCTGCACAGGGAACTTAGGGGAGTGGGGAGCTGATAGTGGGGCTGCCGGTCCACGCTGGTTCCAAGCCCCCACCAGCTAGCTGCAAGGGGCTGCTCTTCTTGCAAGCAGTAGACAAAGCAGGCGGCTGCCACATGACATTAGAAGGGAGCATTACACAACTTTAAACAAGCATGTTCCCTAATTGATTAACAACGAAACAACGTTAACTGGGATGACTTTAAGTGAGGCGTTACTGTATAGCTATTTTCTTTTTTTTACTCCATGTGATGCTTGTCCCCTCTATTGTTCCAACAATTAATGTCATTGTGTGACAGTATTTTGTAGTAAATGTCACAGGACATGCAGTTCAATGGCAGTCTTATTAATAGTCATGCAAAAATATATACGCTCTACTTAAAATAAGAGTATAACTTGTAAGTATGTATCTCATGCAATTGTATTTTCACTGAGGTTTCAGCCATTTATGCAATGTCATTGTTTAGGCTAATGGTTACACAGGAACAGAACTCTCACTACTAGATCCTGCCTGTAAAGCGAAGATGAATGGTACCCATTTCATTTTGGAATCTTCGTTGCACAGCTGTGGGACTCAACAGATAGACTATGCCTTGGATAACATAGTTTATTTTAACTCTGTGAGTATTTTACAAGGAGAGATGTTTTTCTTTGCTGTGTATTATTATGGTACAATAAGGCTATAAGGACCAGATTGTGACTGGACTTCATATGAGTATTAAGGAGGTGTGCCCCCTTCTCAATCTTTTCATGCCCAGGCTAGGGCCAGTCACAGTGACAGTCCCTGTACTCAGGAAAGTGCGAGGCTGCTCCCTCAGTGTGCTGCTGGGGGCACATGACATCCCAAAGAGAGTGGGAGGAGATGGGAGTGTGTTCCCCTCTTCCGCACTAGGCATTAGAGCAAGCTGTGCACTGTGGGGAACTAGCTGCACTATTCCAAAAGATGATGCAGCCTTCCTTCATGCACCATGCTGCTTGGAGAGGGAGGCACAAGTCTTCCCTGAGCTCCCTCAGGGCAACTCTGCAGTTCCCCCACACTACTGGCACGACTTAGCCCTGAGGTGGTATGGCAACAAAGATTTATGATCACAAAAGAAAATATAAATTAAAACTCCTGTAGGTAACATTTCTCTTCTATAACTTTGAATGAATAATCCTCCTGAAATTGAGGAAGTGGTCCAATCTGTGCAGGCTTCTATCTTGCTCTTTGCCATTCAGTGAAGGCCTGGCTTCTCCTGAGCACAGACTGCTGGTCATGGCAAATTATGTGGTGCTATTTTACAAAGGAACAAGTGCCCACTAAAATACACATTTTCACCTTTGTCCACTAACATAATACCTGAACCCAAGTCTTCCACAATGAAAGGTTGGTGGACTCTACCAATAAGCTCCTCAAATGTGCTTTCAGGTGTGTTTATTCTCTGGATACAGGAAGGCAGTATTGTACGCTGTTGTGTCACTTGTTACTTTTCACATGAGCATTGGCCTCATTACAAGTACATATTTTAAAATAAGTATTCAGTGCTCATCTATTTGTGTGCAAGACAGGCCTTTACTTCAAGTTTGAATCCATGTACAGAATTCAATTCCCCAACTTGGGTGCCCAAACAACTATTTGAATGGGCACTGTGGGTACCCCGATAACTAAGTACTGATCTGAACACCCAACGTGGGCCCCCCAGTTTGAAAATTGGTTTCAGAATTCTCATACAGCTGCGTACTTGGAATGTAATCTGGATACCGGTATGTAAGTGAAGAATCCCACTTTGCTTCTAGGCTTTCTACTACCAGTAGTTGCACTGTGAACTTGAATAGATATTGACCTGGCCAGGCCAGGCCAACAAGCACTAACGTGTTTTACTCTTCTGGGGGTTTTGAGCACATTATAGTATCTCTGGCAAACAAAGGAAACCCAAGGATAGTTACAGCCACTTGATCAGACCTAGCCTGGCTAAAACTATTCTGTACTGGCAAGACCTTCTAGCTTTTGACTTAGAGATGGACCCAAACCAAAAACCTGAATCTAAACACCCCCAAACTGTGGAGAAAATACATCTCAATCTAAACTTTATGTCTGGACCCAGTCTGTGTAGTGGGTCAAACCAAAACTGATCCAAGCACCTCTCAGTAAGCACCTCATTGGAGCTCCATGTCACTGTACAAGGTCCTGAGCTTCCAAGGGTTTGGGAGAATTCCCACTGAAAGGTGATTCAGCAGTCTGCAGAAATGGTGAGGTGTCCAAACAGTTCAGAAGAAAATGTCACTTGTTAGAAGCTGTACTATATCTGAGAAAACAAAGCTGAAGTTGTGAGAGCAGTGGAGGAGCAGATGGGGAAACACAGAAGCTCCTTGGCGAAGGTTAGAGAGAGAAAAGCAGACAGAGGATGAGTGGAGCACCAAAGAGAAGGTATCTCAGAGGAAAGAGAAAAAACAAAGTGGGGGAGGGGAAAAAGAGGGGTCAGGTAGGGGTCCAGAGAAGAGAGACATGTGAAAAAGGATAGCAAGTTTTCCAGCTTATGTCTTTTTTTTTTTAAAGGAGGGGGTGGGGGTGACACAGAGATTTTACAGGAGAAAATCCTGCTACCTGCTAGAACTTTTTGTGATTCTTCCAGGAGTCAGTCACTGAATGTTAGAAGGTATGTTAATCTATTTCAGAGAACCATTTCTTTTAGCAGTGTTGGATACAGAAATACCAGAAGCAGAGTGGGACTGCTGGTATGCTCATTTACATACCAATCCCCAGGCTGCTTTTCCAACATAGAGAGCAGTTTTACAGCAATACTGGTTTTGACCTCTGGGAACAAACTGAAGGTTATTCCACATATATAGTATACATACATAAAATGCTCAGTGCTGGGCTGCAGGGATGGCGTGCTTTCCCCAGCTGGTTGGCTGCCACAACTTCTTGGTCTTCATGTTGTTCTGAAGAAAGGAAGAAACAATTAACATGAAAAGAGAATCACAATCACCTTTGTAGAAAAGCTTTTAGTTTTCACTTCCCACTTCCTTTATGTAGATTGTTATTCAGCTGTCCTCACCAGTGGAAAGTAGTGGTTGGGAAATTGATGATGAAGATGTCGAATCGGGTGATAATGGATTTCCAGGAGACACTGATGAAGCAGATGCTACCTTTCCAAGCAGGCCTGAAATAGTTGTGGTATGTAATACCTTATATTTATATTGAAATTAAAGTTTTTAGCTTTGGGCCTAATTCTGCTCTCATTTCCATCCCATGGGGCAAAAGTTCTGGAATTTATTTGTATTTTGTTTGTTTTAGTTTAACTGCACACTTCACCAGGCAGAGGGTGGCAAACGCTCACCTAATCTTGCGCCTCCTGAA
The DNA here is from genome assembly GCF_016161935.1 of Mauremys reevesii. Taxonomy (NCBI): domain Eukaryota; kingdom Metazoa; phylum Chordata; order Testudines; family Geoemydidae; genus Mauremys; species Mauremys reevesii. The sequence continues at coordinate 76,621,601 of NC_052630.1, forward strand.
CCCCCAATCAGCAATGTGACCTTCAACATGGAGCTTTATAAAACAGACCTCTTCTTCTTTCCCTCACAAGGACTCTTCTCCGTCGCTGAGAATGGACAGATTTACGTTGAGGTAACAAACTTTGAAAGGCTTTCAGATTAACAGAAATGTTCGGCAAGGCCATGTAAATTTAGCCAAGTTTGTGCTTGCCTGCAGTAAACTGGCATTATGTGATTGCCTCTCTCAGATAGATGTGTACTTCTGTGATTTCAGAAAAGGGACATCATAGCTTAATAAGACAGTTCTTTGTGGTGAAGACCAAAGAATCCTCTCAAAATGGGTAAATCCAACTAAAAGAAGTCTGTGAGTCTGATCAGATATGCAGTATGGAACAGTACTTGAATCTGGTCTCTTAGCTCTTACAGACCTTTATTGGATAATTACAAGCATCAATACAAAGAATTGTCAGTGAGGAATGAGTTCATTTTATACAGAGATATAGCTTAGCTACTTTTTCCAGGTGAAGTTATGTACAAAACAGCTATAGCTTCCTCTTCCCCCCACAGGTTACAGCTTCCCCTTCCCCCCACAGGTTACATGGTGGAGGAAAGGGTGTTAACGGTGTCGTCATAATTCCATCTCGCCTTTAAGCCACTTCCAGTCACATTTTGGTATACCAAACAGGTGTCACACTTCCTCTCTTTTACAAATTATTGTTTTCATTCAGTGGTTGTTAACATATATGCTGTGAAAATCTTTATATTGGATATGCATCTTTGTTGGTAAGATAACAACCAAGTAGAATGACAAGAGAATATCACAGGAACTTGCCCATGTACTTAGAAGACCTTAGGAAATAAGGTCCACTATATAAGCAAACCTTCTTTAAACAGAAGTACATCTTTCTAGCAGTAATTACCAGTGATGTTTAACAAACACATTTGGGAACAATATTCAGATATGATTTTTAGTACTTTCAGTTAGTGTAACAGTTCATTTTATGTGCTTCTGTAAATGTTTAGTTTCATGTTAGTCCTCTACCTATAAAAATTACTTTCTTTCAAATACTTCAGAATTATATAGTGAGAAATACACTAAAAGAAATTGAATCAAGGTTAAAATACATCAAAATTAGTTAAGGGTTTTTTTTAAAAGTAAAAGGTATTAGTTTTTCACTTGGACAAAGATTGTCAACTTCCTTCGGCATTCTGGGATGAATCTCTCTGGCTCTGGATTTGTCTGGTCTTGGAGTTATTTCTTCAGATACATACTTTAATTTCTTTATCACCTGTTCTGGGATGAGCTTGATTTTTTTCCCCTCTGTTTCTCCTTTCTGCATGGTGGAAAATTAGTATCTGTTTCAGGCATTTGTTCCTCCATCCTTCACTGATAGAAAAAACATTGTATTTTGTTTGTTTGAAAAATGTCTATCTCTTTCGTCAATAAATTACTCATGCATAATCTCTAAGGACTTGGTACTTGTCTCTTCTGCATAGATTCTGTTTCTATAAGAATTGTTTTCTTTATTGTAATCACTTGTGCATTTTTCCTTTATCTCTGCTTTGTTTTTTCTTATCAATATGTTAATTCTATAATCATCTCACATGCTGTCTCTGTAGATCTTGTTTCTCTCTTTTCTTATGTGGTGACTTTTTGCTCATCCTTGCTCACCTACTTTTCTTCTAAAACCACTTGTGTTACTGGATGAAATTCAAAATGTTATAATTCATAGAGTTTATGGCCAGAAGGGACCATTAGATCGTCTAGTCTGATCTGTATATTACAGGCCATTAAACTTCACCCAGTTACCCCTGTATTGGGCCCAACAACTTGAGTTTGCCTAAACCATATCTTCCAAAAAAGCGTCCAGTTTTGTCTGAAGACATCAAGAGATGGAGAATCCACCACCTCTCTTGAAAGTCTGTTCCACTGGTTAATCACCCTCACTGTAAAAAACAAAAAAAAAATGCCTCACTTTTAATTTGAAATTGTCTGCCTTCAGCTTCCAGCCATTGGTTCTTTTTATGCCTTTCTCCACTAGATGAAAGACCCCTCTACTATCTGGTATTTTCTCCCTGTTAAGGTATTTATACACTGTAATCAAATCACCTCTCGTTCTTTTTGATACACTAAACAGATTGAGCTCTGTCCATCACGTTAAGGGATTTTCTCCAGCCCTCCAATCATTTTTGTAGCTCTTCTCTGCACTCTCTCCAGTTTCTCAACATCCTTTTTAAAATGTGAACACCAGAATTGGGCGCAGCCCCTCAGCATCAGTCTCACCAGTGCCATCCAGATGGGAGTAGGGAGATAATTTTACCTATGCGTTACTCCCTTGTTTATACTTCCAAGGATTGCACCAGCCCTTCTTGCCACAGCATCACACTGAGAGCCGTTGAGTTGTTTGTCTACTATGATCCCCAAATCCCTTCTAAGTCACTGCTTTTCAGGATACAGTCCCCCCTTCTGTAGGTATGGCCTAAATTCCTTGTTCCTAGATGTATAACTTTGCATTTGGAGGTATTAAAATGCATTTTGTTAGAATGGGCCGAGCTTACCAAGGGCTCAAGATTGCTCTGTGTGAGTGTTCTGTCATCACCATCATTTACTGCTCTGGCAATCTTTTTGTCACAAATTTGATATTTATTTTCAGATCATTGATAAAGATGTTGAACAGTATCAAACCCAGAACCAATTCTTGTGGATCCCCACTAGAAACATATGAGGATTGTCTCACTGACATCTACTTTGAGATCTGTCATCCAGTTCTTAATCCATTTAATGTGTGCTTTATTGATACTGTATAGTGCTAATTTTAATCAGACTGTCATGTGGTACCAAGTCAAACACCTTACTACAGACTAAGTCTATTACATCTATGCAGTTACCTTTATCAACCAAACATAATATCTTATCAAAAAATGAAATCACAATTGTTTGACAAGATCTGTTTCCATAAAACCATGCTGACTGGCATTAATTATATTCCCATCCTTTAATTCTTTATTGATGCAATCCTGTATCATCTTTTCCATTTTTTCCCCAGGATTGACATCAGGCTTACTGACCTATAGTTGCCCAGGTCATCCCATTTGCCCTTTTTGAATATTGGCATAGCCATTGGAATATTGGATTAGGAGTCCTCTAATTGAATATTAGAGGACTCCTCCAGTCCTCTAATATTTTCCCCAATGTTCCAAGATATATTAAAAATTAACTTCAGAAAGCTAATCTTCAGCCAAATCTTTTTGGACTCTTGAGTGCAAGTTATCTGAGTTTGCAGATTTAAAAAGGTTTGGTCCCATAAGATGATGTTTAACATCCTCTTTAGTTAGAAAATTGTTCATCATCCTCATCAGATGCAAGTGCATCATCCTGCTTCTTTCCAAATACAGAAGTATTTATTACACACTTCTGTCTGTCTTCATCATTAAGTGTTATCATCTACATCTGGCAATGGGGCTATACCACTGCTGGCATTTCTTTAGTTCATCACATATATTTAAAAAACTCATTATAGTGCTAAGCCCTGCCAGCCATGGATTTTCCCCTCATATCTTTAGCTTCCCTTATCAATTGTCTTCACTTCATAACTTCTAATTCTTGTTGCTTACACTGTTTTCCCTATCTGTTATATACTGTATTGCTTTTTATTTCTAATTACTGCCCTCACTTCATCGCTGAATCTGTACCAGGCTCTGGGAACAGGCATGCTCAGTCCTTTCCGCGGATATATACCACTGGGACGTGGGGGGAGGGATTAAGAATGGACATGCTCAGTAAATGATACAGGCATCTAGGAACTCGGGAGGGCATGAGAACATCCATTGTTATGAACAGAACAGTTATCACATCTAAGAGGTATTGTTACTGACTTCATTTATCACCTTTAAATGTACTTTTTAATGTAAGAATATCCCATGAGATGAATGGGCCAGTTCACACTCTGAGCCTCTTATCTGCTGCAGAAGGGTGTAGATTTTGCATTTATCAACACCAAATTTCATTTGCTGCAGTGTTACTCATTCACCTAGGTAGTTTGGATCTCCCTGAGGAAGCGTCTGCCTGGGTTCATCTAGGAAAGTTACTAAGGGAAATCAACCAAGTCATTCAGACACAAAGTGACCTTGGGGCTTGTCTACGCATAAACCACATCTGTCCTTCCTACTGCAACTCCTTTTCATTCAAACCATTTCGCCTTTCTTCTTTTCCACCATGTGCCTGTCTGATCCTCACCCTCTATTTCCTGTTCTTAATAACGGATTGTTTCTATTGTTTAGATGCTTCAACCACTTTATCTCCAATTAAATTAGTGGTTTTGCTCTGCATACTTAGAGGGAAAAGGAGAATTTTCTGTGCAATCCACTGGCTTCAGTCTGAGATTTCTTTCTAGACTGTAGAAAAGTTTGGCAGGTTCTCCATTGGATGTATGCAAAACACATGCATGCATGCATATGGCACATTTTTGTGAGTAGGATATTAAGGCTAGTGAGACTCTTCATCATGCTGTTCTGATAATTAGGGGCAACACTCCAGTTTTTATAGGAATAACATGCTTAATGTGCATGGAAAATGTAAATGTACCTGTATAGTTTTTTTTCCCCCCAAATTGCATTGTGGCATTCGTTTTCCAGTTGGGCTGAATAATATCAGTGCACTGAGGGTTGGGAGTGGGTTTCCTCCTCCCCCTTAACCCCCCCAAAAAAGACTAGAGAGTTGCGGTGTTTGTAGCGATCACACAGAAAATATTACAGCTGCATAGCTTCTTGTTAGCCTGCTCCTCCACAGAACTCATAAGCCCCACTCTTGCTTCAAACCATAACCTCTCCACTCTGCCTCTGCATTCCACTCTGTGTGTGCGTGTGTTTATATTTAAGTGAAGATTTATGCAGATACAGCAGTGGGGAAATTGTAATCACCTCCCATAGCCTTCTACTGTGGTTTGTAAACTTATTGGAGGAGTGGTGTTAGTGTCCTCCCATTTCCCAAAAACGCAGTTCAGATATAGCATTCATTCTATTGAGTGGGCCTACTTTTCACTGGATATTTCAGGTGAGTTGGCTGAAGTACAGGGAGGGTTGACCCTCCAAAAAAATTACATGCTAGGACAATGACTAAGTTGGATTTGAACCCACAAAACTTGTCGTCCATCCTTTAAATATTTCCTAGCCCATACATCCTCACAATTTAGGCTTGAAATATTTGATTGAAACTGGCATCTGAAAACCACATAATCATCCAAAATGTGAATGCTGCTAACAAAAATACCACTGCTAAGTTTTTAATAAATTGTTTTTCATATGCAGGTTTCTGTGACGAAAGCTGACAGAGCCCTGGGTTTTGCAATCCAAACATGTTTTGTTTCACCATATTCAAACCCTGATATGATATCTGATTACACCATAATAGAAAACATTTGTCCTAAAGATGAATCTGTTAAATTCTACAATGTCCAGAAGGTGGACTTTCCTATACCACATGCACAGATGGACAAAAAGAGGTTTAGCTTTGTGTTTAAACCTATATTCAACATCTCATTGCTCTTTCTTCATTGTGAGCTGACTTTGTGTACAAATAAAGAAAAAGACACGCAAGGACTGCCAAAGGTCAGTAGTTTATTAACTTCCTTAAGCTTTCAGATTTAGATAAAAAATGAGAATTTTTACAAGATAAGTTCCAGATCATAGTAGTTCCTGGGATTAACTTTTCTATTTGAAGATTTTATAGACTTAGATTAGTGTAATTAACATTTTATCAGTGGACCTGATAATTTTTATAGGTTCTTTTTACTCAGAGCTATGCTAAATCTTGATCACATGGTCGACATTTTAAAGTGGAAAATGTAAGTAAGTGGTTACATGAGGTAAACAGAGATTGCTTTTCATTAAGGGAGTGGTCCAGATTTCTCTGTTCTATTCAGATAAAATAGCAATAGGATAAACAAAATTAACATTAATTTTCCAGAGTCTGCTGAGATAATATTGTAATTGTTTTTGAACATCCATATGTGAACTGTAACGTTGGCCCTTCTCAGGAGGACTTTGATGGGAAATAAGTAAATATTTGCATTTGTTTTCCAGAGTTGAGTGTGGTTACTTTTTTGTATTTATAGTAAATACTCTGTATTGAATGTTCACTCCAATATATTTAAGTAGAATTAACATTTCCTGTTTGCTTGTTGTGAGACTGCTGCCTAACTATTACTTTAAAAATAGTATATAACTAAAAATACATCCTTTTTGCCAAAAAATGAACTGTTAGGTATTCTGACTTTATTCAGACTTTTGGGACTTACCTGCATAACTTTCAAAATTTGAGTTATTTGTAGTAGTTCTTTAACTTAAGAAAAGACCTGTACATTATTGATCTATATATGCAGCAGTGAGCTACAGAACTGGCCCCCAGATTTTCAAAAGTGGACTCTATTTTTGTGCTTGTAAATCTGTGTGTCCAAATTTTTGTATAGAAGCCTGGATTTGAATATACACACAGCATTTATACATGAAAAATCAACTACTCAGTGAGTATAAAAGCTAGCTGTGACAAGTGAAGGTACTTTTGGAAGAGAGCTTTTTGAAGATATTGACCCTCTATGTAGTTAACATCAGCCTTTAATATCCTAATATGCAACTATTACAGCAACAATTCAATAGTAAAACTTCCATAGAATTTTAAGTAATGTAGCACTAAGGCACGTTTACATTTTAAGATGCAGCTGAGAATAGGGTAACCAGATAGCAAGTGTGAAAAATTGGGATGTGGGGGTGGGAATAGGGAGAGCAATAGGGTCCTATATAAGGCAAAGCCCCTAATATTGGGACATCTGGACATTTTAGCTGAGAATAAGTTTTCTTTGCCAGTATATTACATAGATTGTTTTTTGGAGGGTTGATAACGTTCAGATCTCCTGTTTCTCTTTAGTAAACAATACTGAGCAAACACTGATAATGAGGCAGCTGTGCAGCTGCTCTGGCTGATACTGTATTTTATTTTGAGTGAATCCCTGACCTTAGATGTTTCCATCCACAGTGCATTCCTCCTGATGAAGCCTGCACCTCACTCAATGTTGATATGATCTTGGCCATGATGCACAATAAGAAAACTTTCACCAAGCCCCTTGCTGTAATAACCCATGAAGAAAAGCCAAAAGGTACCAACATACCTTTTGAACTTCTTAACATAACTTTGTTGCATTACACAACATATAATCATTTGTATTGCGAAAAAAGATAGCTTTAGGCATATACGGTTTTATATTTTATAAGGTACTCTTGTTCTTATTAAAGCTGTTCATTTATAGACATTTGTGTGGCTCAGTCCACCATCTTATCTGAATGCCCGGAGTTACTGTTTTATGGGAAATGTAATTTGGCTGCTGTTGAGAAAGGAATACTCTTCCTATGCTTTACAACTTATGGTTTCATAAGTATTAATATAGCAGAATTGCTTCTAGCAATTCATTCTTGTTTGGAAATTGAAAGCAATTCTTTACTATCTGCTGTATAATTTCTTCTTTGTGGCTGAAAATATTTAAGCATGGTAATTGCATTGAAATTTCAATGTATTGGAAATATTAAAGCTTGAGGGGTTTGTAAAGTAAAGGGTTAGCCACAGGGAAACCAGCTCCACTAGACGATTAGATCTGTAAGTAAGATGAAGAGGTGAAACTGTAGTGTTTCATTAGTTTTCTTCTGTTGGGGTTTGTTTAACTCATTTAGCATTTTTACAAAAAACTTTCATGACTCTGTACTTGGAATGTGTCGATTCCTGGGTGCTGTGCTGCTTCTACGGCACATGATTCTTTGTCAAATAGTCCATTTCTGCCATCTTCCCAGCATAAGCAGTTAAAGGAGGCAGCATTATGGCTCCACCTGCCAAGAAGTCTGGAGGCAAAGGGACTGACAAGGTCTGTATAGAAATAACAGCCCATCCACACTTCTTCAATTCTTTTGTCTCCTTGTTCTTGTAAACATGAAGCATTTGACTTAGTTCTCTTCCTTTAAGAAAGGGAAAGAAAAATCTAAACAGTAAAGAGAAGAGGTTCAGGAAGAAAGGAGAAGAACCTGGGTAGCAGATAGAAAACTCTGTTTCTGTACTAGATGCTCTGAGCGAGGGTGACTGAAAAGGTCTAATCCAAAAAACAATCCAGAGTCAGCAAAACCCTCACTTAAATCCATTCTTCAGATTTTTGAACTGATTCACTTGTAATCAATTGTCTTTTGTCCAGGGAGCTCCTTCAGCCTCCAATAGCCTGTCTGATGCTGTCTCCCCACTGCAGCTTGCTCTTGGGAGATAAGGACTTTGCTCTATCCTCACATCCCTGCCAGCACCCACAATTCTGTAGCTATAGGCCAATTTTTCTGCTGCCTTGGGGCTATGAGCAGCTCAGGCATTGCATCTTTGATACTCCTATCCGTCTCCCCCCTGTTGTTGGGTTACAGCCTATGCCTTTGCTGCCAGTGCCACTCACACTTCACAGGAACTCTTCTCTGATGGTTCCACTTTGATTCCATGGTGCAGCTTTTCCTCCATGGCTCATTCAAACAGCTGGGCCTACCCTCCTTTCTAGCAATCACCTGTACCACTCCCTTCATATGAGGATCCACCTCCCCAAACTGGCTGCTCTCAGGCTTACTTAAAGCTAACCATCAGAGCCATCCTACCCATAATCCTGCCTTTACTGACATCTCAGATTCCTCAATCCCTGTCTGGTGCAGAAAATGCTCCTGTGCTCCAGGACAATAGCCAGGAAGATGACCCAGGTCCAGCCCCACTTAGTTCCAGAACCCTGACACCATTCTAGACCCCCTTTCCTGACATCCTGCTCAACTGCTTGTGATTCTGAACCTTTGTACTCTGTCAGTCTTTGGTGTGGAGAGCCCCAAAGCTCTGCCCAGGAATGAGAGTTTTAAACAGGACCCTCTTCAGAGGTTCAAGTTGCCTTTTTTCTCCACCCTTCTAGCCTCAGCATCATCCCTGCCCTACAGAGGCTCCCTGTCCTCTGACAAGCCTCATAGGGTATTTCCCATGTCCTTGGTGGTCACTAACACCCTCTTCCCCATCTCAGCATTCACTCTCTTCCCCCTCCAAGCCCCATACTCTGAAATATGACAAATAAAGCTAAACTATTTTCTGGTAGCTTCCTTCCAGGTACTTGAATACTTCAATAGATTATGCCCATTTGGCTTGAAGGCTGGAACAGAGTTACATGCCAAATCTAAGGGTTTGTCTACATATGAAAATTAATCCAGAATAAGGTAAAGTGTGAATTTAGAGTGGATTAACGATGACTTTAAAGCAGATTAACTCCATATGTTGACACTTATGTTCCAGAATAGGGATGTTCGAATTAGCTTATTCTGGAATAAGAGCATCCACACACAGAGCTAATCACGAGCAACTCCCCACATAGACAAGCCCTAAAATACCTGGACTTTTTTACTGGGGTAAAAAAATCTTACTTTTAAGGAAGAATCCCCAGAAGCTCACTAAAACAAATATTCCAAGTTATGTAGGAATCCTTTTTACTCAGCACGCTAGACACTTCTCACCCTTTTAAGCTGGTTTCCTAGAAGCAGCTTCCCTTTCTCAGTGCATAGTCCCTCCTCTGCTTTCTCTTTCAAAGCTTGGAATATTCTGAGTGTGGTTGGCCATGATGACAAACAGGAAACTTGTTCTCACTTTTCTAACCTTCCTTCCCCTATGAGTAGCCATTTCCCCACCATCCTCTTTCACACTCTCCATCAGGAGAACATCTTAAATTTTGTGGGGCTGCATTCTACCGTGACAGCTGGGGAAAAGACACTGATTGCAATTGCAAGAGAATTCTCCTTATCCCCCAATCATTCAGACTTTTCTGGCATGATGTGTATGCCTTTTATTTACTTCTCCCCCTTCCTCCTTGCCACCTTTGCTGGTGGCAGACTTTCAGAGTGTGCACCTCACACCCCAGGCTGAGAGAGTGGTTGCTTGTGAAGCAGAAGCTTAGTATTACTCTCCTGGAGCTCTAGGCAATCTCCTAGTTCTCCAAGCCTATGAGTGTGTGACTCAGGACCAGCAAATGGTAACTATGGTAACCAAGTAATGATAGCCTATGTAAACATCAGGGCAGTATCAGTCGCTTCTGTTGCAGGACTTCTGAAGGACACAATCCTGTCTCCACTCATTTCAAGCAGTATATCTTGCAGGGAAAGATCTGCTCTACTGCAGACTGACTCGGCAATCACCAGCTAATTCCCAGAAAGCCAAGTATTCCTGAGGCTAGGTCTACACTGGGGTGGTGGTGTTGACCTAAGATATGCAACTTCAGCTACGCGAATAGCGTAGCTGAAGTCGGCGTATCTTAGGTCAATTTACCTGGCCGTGAGGATGGCGGCGAGTTGACCGCTGCCACTACCCCATCGACTCCACTTCCGCCTCTCACCGCGGTGGAGTTCCGGAGTCGATGGCAGAGCGATTGGGAATTGATTTTATCGCGTCTAATTCGATCCCTGATAAATCGATCTGATCCGGCGGGTAGTGTAGACATACCCTGAGTTTCTGCCAGCACCTCTTGTGTCCCTGTTAGACCCCATAGACCAGTTCAGTTTGAGTCAGTGCCTTGTTCCCTGTTACTGCTCCTGGGTGCATCCCCAAAGCTCTATACTCAGATGCCTTTACCTGTCAATGGGCGAGGAAATTGGAGAGCCTGCCCTTTTCCTCCAGCTCTCCCTGATTAAGGAGTTATGAAGAAACCCAGGCAAGTCAGGGCATAAGTAATTTTTCCTTCTGCTGACTTCCAGGTTATCTCATTAACACTCAGCACCACAGTCAATGAAACTGGTGATGGAGAGAAGTCTCCTCTCTTTCTCAGGCATTCATTGCCTTAGCCTAACCAGAGCATACCCATACTGTCCAACTGCAGAGAGCCTGAACTTTTAGATTAAGAACTTTCTGGAGGTCATAAGCTTTCTTCTGGTGGATGGATAACCTCCCTTCATAATTTGAGCTTTTTCAGGACAAAGGCAGCTTTTCATCTTTTGGTATTTGTCCCAAAAGTGAAAATTAGATTTCATGTTGATTAACCCATTGTTTTACCTACACTGTGTCATAATTTGGTTTTCCCCTGGAAAAAAAACTAAGCTTTATGCCCTAGATAGGAAACAGACTGTGTAGTATTATAAGACTTGTATTGATGGTTTTAGAAAAATGAAATAGTCAATTAATTGATTGGACTCTAAGAGGAAGATGGCCATCAAGATTGCTAAAATCAAATGCATTCTTTTGGCATATGACTAGGCCACTCACCCACTCCAGACCCTAAGTGGGATTCAGCAGAGAACTATTCTCTGTGTAGAAACTAAGCTGTAAATGTTGCTTCCAGATCCTACATGTTTGTGATGGATCCTGTGTAGCCACATGGTGTGTGCTTTTGACATTTTAATATCTTATTTCAGTGTTTGTACATTTATGAGAACATTTGTTTACATTTATAGTGTAGTAAATGCAAGTTAATACAGAGGGCTCAGTTCTGCCCTCTAGCATAAGCTACAACTCTAGAACAAGTCAATGAGAGTTGTACCCACGTATCTAAAGGCAAACTGGATCTAGCAGGGCAGATCCTCAGCTGGTGTAAACTGTCATTGTTCCATTGAAGTCAATGGAATTCTGATAACTCACACCAGCCGAGGCTCTGCCCCTGTGTATGTATAGAGAGATGGGAAAACAAGAACTGTTATGACAGCTTCATCTTATGTGAATGTATTTCTTACTGGGGCCTTTCTGACAACAGCAGGGATGCACCTTTGAACATTAATAAAACATTTGCATTGTCCATTCTCTTTTAGCTCTAGCATGGTAGTTTAGAGGGTTTCAGTAGCTTCACTTGCAGATCAAAATCTTCCATTTGCATGCAACGTCTGTTTGAAATTTTGGAATGCTTTCCAGAGAGAGTCAGAGGATGGGGGATCAGAAATCCTTTAACCTCAGTTCTGCAGTGCATGCTTTTTAGTGTTTGAACAGCATCTGGTACCATGGAACATTGCTGGGGGACATAAGCAACAATTGTTTTTGTTTAACTCTGCAAGGCAGCCCATGTTTTTACATGATTCTTCTTAATGCAAATTAAATAGACTAAGAATTAAAAGCAAGTATTTGATTGGTAAATGCAGTACAATTAAAACTATGCTTTTGGACCTGATTCTGTACTCTTTCCTCAGCAAAACTCCTACTGATCTCCGTGTTTACCCATTCCTGACAGAACACATTAAACTGGGTAACCGATGTTTATCCTTCAGCAAACAGGTTTACACCCAGAGCTCTATTCTCCTTTTGGGTGTGCGGGGCTGTGTGGGCAACTCCCATGGATAACTTCAGCTGGAGTTATATCTGTATAAAGAGTACAAGGTTTAAGGGTATGTATTCACTACCTGCCAGACTGGTGGGCAGCGATCGATTTATCGTGTCTAGTCTAGATGTGATAAATCAACCCCCGAGTGCTCTCCCGTCGACTCCTGTACTCCTGCTCAGCAAGAGGCGCAGGCAGAGTCGACGGGGGCGCAGCAGCAGTCAACTCACCATGGTGAAGACACCACGGTAAGTTGATCGGAGTACATCGACTTCAGCTACGTTAGTCACTTAGCTAAAGTTGCGTAACTTAGATCGATTTCCCTCCCCCCTGCCCCGAGGCCTTAGCGTGTAAAAGTCAAACCAGATTTACTAGGAGACAGTTGCTTGATAGACTCTATTGTTGCATTGTGGGAGATCTTGTCTAAATGTTTGGTGGAACTCTTCCCAGCATATTGCAGATTTTGAGCATAATGCACAACTATTAGCACCGTAACATCTCTGTTACACATTGAATCAAATGGCCCTTTTCTAAAGGCTAACTGCTGTGATTGACTGCACAGTGAATCTGTAAGATTGAGAACAAATTATATTGCATTACTAAAATAAGAGTATTTGCATCTTAGAGATGTCAATTATCATTTGCTTTGATGTGGAAAAGGCCAGCTTTCATAGGTATTGTTACAAACCATGTTATTGGAACTATTATGTTATATCTGCTCTGTAAGCCAAATGAAGACACTTGTACGTTTGACATTTTGGGAGCCAGCACAAATTGTTCAATGCAAAGGTGTCTGTTTTCCTCTCCATACATCATGCATGTGACTTCCATTGACTATAATGGAAACCATGGCTGTATATTTAGAGGAAAACACCCCCCTCTAGTTTGCATTTTGCTTTATAGGTTTTTACAAGCTTGCTTCTTCACCTTATTGTATCAGATTCCCATGAAACCGCCTAAAAAAGGCCAAACAAATTTAAAAAAAAAATATTCATATCCTGGCATCTCTAAGTCACATCTGTTCTTTGGCATAATTTAAATGAAAGGTGTAGAAAGAAACTTATTTAAAGTCTATGAAATCGAACTTTTCAACAGAAGAGTATATGTCCATTTCACTATTTGTTCAATTTATTCAAGATGTGGAAAATATTGATTTTTTTTTTCCAGTGAAGGGAGCAAGATCACAGAAAAGAGGTCAAGTGCTCAACCGACAAGCACTTTTCCTAACCCAAGATATAGAAAACCATTTGCATTACTTATAGCTGGCGTCTCTTATTTTAAAATTATACACTTTTCCTGAGCGCACTCACCCCTGTTGTGTTGCACAAAGCTGCAGCAAGCAACACACATTAATGCCAAGGAACTGGATAACTAATTCAGTGAATTGGCAGTGTTGTTTGTTGTTTGGCAACCTTCCTATTCTGTGGAGAGGCCAATGACAGAATTAGCATGGAAAATTAATTCCTGTCACCACTGGAGACATTCGGTTTAGTCCAAGGTTGGGATATGCTAGCTGGATATATGGACAAACTTATAGTGCTGCTACCCATGTTGTACTATTTCACTCTCTAGTGTTTCAATCCACTGCCTTTCATAAACATTACATTCATTTATACTTCTGCTTTGACTTCCATTTGATAACTTGTTAGTATATTCACAAACAAAAAAACTTACATTTTGAGAAAGCTAAGGCTGAGATATTAAAAACAATAACATATTCCAAAATGCATGAATAAAAAAAACCACTTAAATCAGGAAACAAATTCTTAAGGTCACCCAAAAAACCTTAACATTGTCCCAGTTTCCCCAGCCTTGTTTTAACCTGCTTGTCTAGTCCACTTGCCATGGATGATGTATTTAAAAAAAAAAAAAGATAGTCACTTGGTAAACTACACTGCTTTAGTTTGTTCTTGGAGTAAATAAAAATGCTTTGGATATTGCAGGTATGTGTTTCTGAGAGGAAAATGTAATGAATCAGATACAGAATTTTGGCCAACTGGTACCCTGTGTAGTTCAAGTCAGTTAATGCAGTTGCTACTGAAGAGGTTTGAAACACTAATCCTGGCATATAAATACATGCTGGATAAACAATAAAAAGAAAACTAATAACTTTCAATATATTTTGAAACTTCTAGAACTACTCTTGCCCCTTGATAAAAGCAAATTTTTTCCAGTTGTGAAAAGATATAAAAATGTGTCATTACAGTACCTTGCCAAATCTTGTCATAGTGGAAGCATGTGGTACACTCAAACATGTCAGAATTTAAATTATATCCTTTGGGCAGCTTGGTGATCTAGAGATTGCAACATGGGTTACCAAAAACAATGTTTGAATTAGAAACCCATATCTGGATTCTGGCTCCTCAAGTTGGCCTGGGTATCCTGAGAGGAAGGGGGCTCCTGACATCTAATAGTTCCTCCATGGAGATACCAGGCATATATATGAAGAAGGGATACTAAATAAGAGAGAGAGTAGGGGTAATGATGCATTTCTAAAGACAGTTTTGTATTTCTTTCCGTTCCATGTTGATGATATTTGATTATTATTTCAAAATAGTAGCTTTAACATCATAGCTTTGATCTTTGTCTTCCAATATAAATAAGATAGAATACCAAGTAATTTATGCACATCACAGAGCACAGTGGAAATGTACAAATCAAAACATGTGCATGTAGGCTGGTCAGAACAGGGTCCATCATATCTAGAAGCAACATTTCCAAGGAGGGGAAAAGTGGGGCTGGGTCTTGAAATGATTTCATGTGCTAGTCTCATGGCTAGAGACGGGAAACAACTTCAGCAATCTGAAGGAGTTGTTGCAGGTGAGAATTGATGACAACTGGGTGAGGGAGGTTTGCACAGCATCTGCCAGCACTCTGTAACATGCTGCTTGCATTGTGCTATGGATATATTCCTCTGAAGACTAAACAAGATACAAATGGATTTTTTACATACTGATCCAGGTTAATAAATTCTGACAGGATTTCCTGAAATGCTACTAATACATTATGCAGCATTTAAAGACTTTCGTCCCAGTGAGACGCTGAAGATTGCTTATATAGTGTGTAGTACTACTATGGCGCATCATGCAACTAATGTGTTTTTTGTTTTTTAAACAGGTCCACTTGCTCACAAGCCAAAAGGTAATGGGATGCAGCCACGTAAGTTATGCATATATGTCTATTTTGTTGACCTAACACAGGAGTTCTCAAACTTCATTGTACCGCAACCCACTTCTGACAACAAAAATTGCTTTATGACCCCAGAAAAGGAGACTGAAGCCTAAGCCTGCCCCAATCCCGCCGCCCTGGGCAGGGAAGGGGGGGAGGGGCGGCAAAGCCAAAGGCTGAATCCCAAGAGCTTCCGTTCTAGGCAGGGGGTCTATAACCTGAAGCCCTCAGGCTTTGGTCCTGGGCAGTGGGGCTTGGGCTTTAGCAACCCCATTAAAACAGGGTCACGACCCACTTTGGAGTCCTGCTCCACAGTTTGAGAACCGCTGATCTAACGACTTCCAGACAAAAGGTTAAGTCAAAGAGAATTTATCGTAAAGCTTTTTAAACTTAGAACAGAATTAAGTCTTTGTTTTTAGTATGGCTGGGGACAGTATCCCAGATCCTCAAACATAGTTAGGCACATGACTCCCAGGATCGGGGCCATTCCCACTAACTTTCAGAGAGAGGAATGCATGAGGGGAGAGCAGTAGTTTGTATAGGTGATTGCAGTACTCCATCATCCAACACAACCACAGATGTGATAAAATGTGGCTCTGACTTTCACTCTGAGTTCAACATTAGCTTCTCCAACTCCCCTGATGCTGAAAATCTCAACCATGCTAAAGGGCCCAGTCAGCTCTTGAGGAGAGTGGGTAGCACTAGAAATACATCGCAGATGGGAGGGAAGGAAAAATGATAGCTGAAGGGTGAGAATTTAGAAAGTGAAGAGTGAAAGAAGTGAGGGGAAAGAGCTTCTCTCTTTGGGGCTTGGAACTAGATTCACACAAGGTGGCACAGGGAATGATAAAATTTACCTCCTTCCACTGGGCTACCTGTGTCCTGCTATGAGTGAGACCTAGCTGTCAGTGAACTGCATCTTAAGGCAAGAAGATGATGAGATGATACAGTTGTAGAAGAGGCATCTCTGTTTAACAAACACAATTACAGTTTGGATTTAAAATAACCAAACATGACCAAGTGACGCAGAAATGGACCCATGTCAAAAATAGGAGAAAACTCCAGTGAGCCACTACCTGGGCTGTTCATTCTGTCCCAAATCTGGCTGCACATACTTAGAAAGGGATTCTGAAGAGCTCCCTTAGTGGAAGCAGGGGTCTTAAAGGTATAGTACCCATGCAAGTGCACCTATCAATGACAGAGGGAAAGCAAGTAGAGGTGCTGCTGCCTGCCTTTTCGAGGGAATTCTGCTGGATGCAGGAAACTAGGTAGGAAGAAGTTGAATTGGAGGAGATCTACTAAGCATTCCCTGGCCAGCCTCCTCCGTGTGCCCCTCACCCACGAACACAGACCCTGGGGTGAATTGGAGTCTGTGTTCAATCTTTTCCATTATTTACTCAATTACTAAAAAGTTATTCACTAGCTTAAACTATTTCATATGTCTCCCATAAACATTAGAAATACTACATCTGAAATTAGTCATAAGAAAAACTACAAAAAATAATTAATTCAGTATGAGAACCATATTTAGGTGTCTTTGATCAAAGAGAAGAAATATACAAGACAATGGCTGGAAGTTGCTATAATTGTGTAAGTAACATTTGGAGCCATACATTCAGGAACCAGATGTAGTACCATACAAACTATACTGCATAAAGGTCCCCTCCCCTTGAAACTGTTCTATTTTTGTGATCTGGAATTAATTTGTTATTAAGAACATTGCCAAATATGAAAAACAATTGCTCCTATTTATGTTTTTGCTGACTTTTGAGCTGGCACCACTTCTTACTTAACAGCGCTTCCGTTCTCCACCTAGATATAGGGCTGAAGTTGCAGAGGATATAGAGTAAAGTTGGCTTGAATGGTAGGATGTGAATAAAAAGTAATCTTTTAGTAAGGCTTCACAGCCTTTTGAAATATATAGTTAAGTTAAACCTGGCATTTAACTGAAAACAAAGAATAATTAACAAGAAACTGAGAACACTTTGAATTCATTCCGGTTTTGCTAGATTTGGGATGTTTTGAGCTGAGTTTTGCTTTGTGACTCAGAACTGTTTGTTAAACTAAAGACATTCTTCATGCTCACCTCTGCAAGCATGTGCATTGCTTGTCCTCCTTAGACACAAATCACAATAATCTAAGTATCATGGGGCTTTCTTTTCTTGCGTTTAAAATGATGGTTAATTAAATATGAAAATGTCACAAAACTCTGTGTGAAAAAGGGAGGAGGAATTTTTAAAAGTACTATTCAGCATTCAAAATGAAAAAAACTGATTTTTATTTGTAGCAGTTTTCTATGGTCTGGACACTCTGACTGTTGTGGGCATCGCCTTCGCAGCATTTGTGATTGGAGCACTGCTGACAGGAGCACTGTGGTTTATCTATTCTCACACAGGTTAGTACAGTTGTTTTCACCAGCTTCCATTTGGCATAGCACATTGCAATGGAGGCAGTGAGATCTAATGCTTATGAGTCAGGAGACTAGGTCGTCTTTGCTGCTTTCCACGTTCTCCCTAAGGCGCTTTCCAGTGACTCCCCACAGCAGACTGAAAGTGTTAACTGCGTAGCTGTATCTGCCCCTCTAGGTAATGGAGGGATATTATGTCTTTTGATATTTTGTTTAGAAATTGGGAGACTTTTCGACTGCTAACCGTGAAAACTTACCCTGGGATCTGAAAGTCCAACTGAGATTTTATAGCTCATGTGCCATCACCAATAAAGATTCTGTAATTGGAATTTAGTTAATTCTACTGATGTGTGAGCCAGAAGAGAATCCATTAAATCTTTTTAGGTAGTAAAGTAAGCAGATGTGACTTTGACTACACACCAGAAGCAGATCAAATGACTAAAAAGACGCCATATTTACATAGGCCCTTTTCTGACTACAACTGCAATTTAAAATGTTTCATAGGCTTTGTTTACCTTGCATTGGTTTAATTAAAATTCTCAGTTTTTAAAAAGTTAAGCTAAATTTATAGACACTGATAGCTGGTTTAAGTGTGAGCCAAACAAGTGTTTCCATGGTTTTAAGTAAATTGATCTGAAACCCAATTTTAGTTGAATCAGTGCAAATTGCATGAAAACCAATCTTTGAGGAACTCATATCCAGTAGTTTCTTCCATGGCAAACTAGATAAATCTGCCCTTAATCATGGGCTAGGTTGTCTGCTGTGTCTCCTGAGACATGCCGCACAGGAGGAGGAGGGGAGGCAAAGGTGGCTTTACATCACCTTTTGCTCCACTTGGATTCTGAGCTGCCACAGTAACTAGAACTTCTCTGGTGTATGGTTAGACCAGCACCATGGACTATTCTAACATGCAGCAGCCTTGCCTGGGCTTCCTATGTGCTGCTCTCCAGCCCAGAATCCCCAGAGTAGTCTGTGCTCTGGGCCACTTCCACTCTTGGCCACCCAGGGTTTGGGAGGAGGAAGAAGGGTGAAGTGTCAACCCTATGCTGCTCTCGGGTCAACCCTATGCTTCTCTCCTAACTTGTTGCAACTGCTTCATACCACTGGAACCAGGGTATAGGGGCCAGAATCTGGTCTTATATAGTCAAAGCTTCTGTAAACACTATAAGCTTAGAATTTAAGTTAACTGGCAGATATCTACTGTTTCCAATTGATTATACAACAGCTTTTGATAAGGAAATTAATATTTCTGAATGCATTAGCTGTGTATGAAGCTGATTTGGAAGTCAAAAGCAAATTTGGGTACCTCAAAGGGTGTGATGAATATAAATGTTCCATTGCTGGAACATGTGGGAAGAACGGGAGATACAGTTCCTGTGGGTAAAACATACAAGTTAAGGAAAGAATCTCCAATTAGATCACTTTAACAAAAACAGGAATAAAGAATTTTTGAATTAATTAATGTTTTGTTAAGCTCTAGATCTAGAGGGACATGTGTTGTATGTCACAAGTGGTGTGTTAAACTTTACAGTATTAATAAATAGCAGCATTACACAAGAGACGAGAGAGTAATTAAAATTGACAAAATCCCGTTGTCAAAAACAATAGGAAGTTGACATAATAAATCCTTCAACAAAATGGAACTTGGACCAACCCTATTAAAATAATTAGTGACTAACTACATCCGTCATAGTTACCATGTAAAATAGCAAGTGGAGCAGCTGTTCTGACTTTCCTTATTGCCTGAGAGACAAAAATAAGGGCGGGGGGACCAATCCTATTCAATTTATTCATAAATGATCTGGAGAAAGGGGTAAACAGTGAGGTGGCCAAGTTTGCAGATGATACTAAACTACTCAAGATAGTTAAGACCAAAGCAGATTGTGAAGAACTTCAAAAAGATCTCACAAAACTAAGTGATTGGGCAACAAAATGGCAAATGAAATTTAATGTGGATAAATGTAAAGTAATGCACATTGGAAAAAATAACCCCAACTATACATACAATATGATGGGGGGCTAAGTTAGCTACAACGAGTCAGGAAAAAGATCTTGGAGTCATCGTGGACAGTTCTCTGAAGATGTCCACGCAGTGTGCAGAGGTGGTCAAAAAAGCAAACAGGATGTTAGGAATCATTATAACCAATATAACGCTGTCGTCGGGAGCCAAAAAACCTTACTGTGTTATAGGTGAAACCGCATTATATCGAACTTGCTTTGATCTGCCAGAGCACTGCTTTACGGTGTTATATCCAAATTCATGTTATATTGGGTCACGTTATATCGGGGTAGAGGTGTACCAGCAAACACTTTCTTATATAGACCAGGCCCTAAATGAATGAACTCCCCCATTCATCTTAATAGGTTGTTAACACTGAAACCAAAAGATAACTGAAAATGTAGAGACAGCATAAAATAAATGCAATTGAATATCCAAACAAACAACTTAGTAGCTAAGTTATTGATTGTATTACTCACTTTGATGATTTCATTCAAATAACATTTAAAAAAATTATCTGAAACTGCTGCAAAGTTTCCACCAGAATGTCAACAAAAATCTAGCAGTTTTACTGGAAAATTTGGGTCCAGTTTGCCATTGGGCACACAGGGCTTTGAGTTCAGAGAGTACTAAAGGACGGAGAGGCAAAGAAGAGAGCAGGGCAATGGAGAGGTGCTCTATCCTCCTTCTCAGGCCAGAGCTCTCTCTTTTAGTCCATTTTTTCCAACTGGTTAAAGAACATGAAAGGTGGCTACCAACCTTTCCACAATAATAGAATATCTGTCTGGAGAGGATCGTAGAACAAAGGAAGCCAGAGGAGCTTGGCTAGTATTGAATACTCTTTACCTGAGCCTTTTTAGAAGAAGTAAAAGTCTTGCT
This sequence comes from Mauremys reevesii, assembly GCF_016161935.1. Classification (NCBI taxonomy): domain Eukaryota; kingdom Metazoa; phylum Chordata; order Testudines; family Geoemydidae; genus Mauremys; species Mauremys reevesii. The sequence goes on from NC_052630.1 coordinate 76,642,358, forward strand.
GCAACCCTGTTTGTGTGCAGTAACCTTTCAGGAGTTAATTTTGAAATTATCTATGACTGGAGAATTCTGCTTTAAGTGAATAAACTATCATGCTTAAGGGATAAGTACAAGGGACATGGAACAGCTTGATAACTTATTAGACTTTGCTAAACATAAACCCAACAATTTTAAACCCTCCATTATGTATGGCACACATATCAGTCACCTAATCCTCTTAGAAAGCATGATTTTTTCTCTTATTCGGAAAATGCTTCAAGTTAACAGGATAAAATTTTCCAGAACTCTGGAAGTTAAAGGTCTCCCCTTCTCTTGTTTTTAAAATGGGATCTGATTTAAAATAAACTGACATAGCAACCAATTATATTTGGCAAATGGAGATAGAAAAGCAAACATTCAGACTTCCTGGACAGGGAGTACTACTGGCAGTTTTCCTAAGTGTGAATAATAAAGTACATGTTGTCACATTCAGATGGGTAAAAGCTTGTTTACTGTCAATAGATAGGACATGGCCATTTTGAGGAGTGGTCAAGCACTAACATTAGACACAAGAAGCTGCAGTAGGTGGTGGTGTATTAAATAATTTTTTTTTCTCTTCACTTAAATCTTCTCGATAAAAAACTCAAAATAATTTGACAATTTATCAAGGTGATGAAAAATAACTATAAGACTAAGCAAAAGTCAGTCTAAATATATTGGTAGGTTCTGTTCATAGTCTCACTAAGATTTGATACTTCAATTAAAGGACAGTGCAAATTGTGTAACAGAGATACCAGCACAAACAGATTGTTATATGTCAGAACGGCCAATAATTTTCTAGACATGGAGCAGTGAAGAGGAAATTAAATGACAGCAGAGTCTTTGCCACTGAGGCAAAATGCTCAACCCCCAAACTTTTAAAGGAAGATGCCTCCTAGGAAATTTTCCAGAAGAGCGGAGGAATCGGGTGTGTAGTGCTATTTGGCTACTAAAGAGATTGTGACAGCTGTGCTTGTCATTTTTCCTAAAAAAGAAGAGGTATTCAGCATATAAACTAAGTTATGGTTGAGTTTATACAGATCGTATTGATATGCTGATGCAAAACTATGTGTAATCATGCGGTTTGTAAAATGGGTGACAGCGAAGCTGTAATAAGACCTAACAGCAGGGAATATGGGCCAGTTCTACGTTTTGCAGAACTGCTTTCTTGGCAGAGATGTTGAGGGGCCCTATTAAGGGAATGGAAGTAACTGCAGTTCCTGTGTTCCAGTGGCAACAGCCTTTTTTTTTTTTATGAAAGGGAGTTTACTTATCACTGACTTATAGATATGTCCTTTAACATGACAGGAAGGGAGGCTTATACCCAAAACAATTAATGGATAGAGGAACATTTTATAATGAAGGAGAAAATGCCCAAACGAGGTTTATGAAAAGCTTATAATTATAATAAGATAACACAACAAGAAACTACTTGCTACAGTTTACTTTGTTTATATACAAAGCTGTTTCTAATGAAAAGATAGGAATGAAATATTTAAGAAATGCTGTACTAGATTCAGTTACACATAGAAGAAGTATATAATTTGTGGAATTACTTTGGATTTGTACAGATCAGAAACTGCCCCACAAAATTAAATGTCTTATTTAGTGTTGAATCCATGGGCAAAATTCTGACCTCTGTTAAAGCAATGCAGCACCATTAGGGGGAGGGATAGCTCAGTGGTTTGAGCATTGGCCTGCTAAACCCAAGGTTGTGAGTTCAATCCTCGAGGGGGCCACTTAGGGATCTGGGGCAAAAATTGGTCCTGCTAGCGAAGGCAGGGGGCTGGACTCGATGATCTTTCAAGGTCCCTTCCAGTTCTAGGAGATTGGTATATCTCCAATTATTACCTTTTTTGCCATTGACTTAATTGAGGAAGAGTGTTTGTGGGGAGTTTTCTTCCTATTCTTGAAAATAGTTGGGTGCAAGGCAAAAGGTGTGCACTCTTTAGATAGTAGGAATTACTAGTTAGGCATACGGCAGTGATTGTCAGATGAGCTGGTAGCAACCCCTCTATTTAGGTTGCGTAGGACTTTTAATTGTGAAGGATTCTTGTGACCTCTTCTCTTGACAAGCTCTCGTGCCTCCATTGTTTGCAGCAGGGCTTTGATATTTAGTAGGTGGGAATCCCCTTGTGCTGCAGAAGTGCCTCTTCATTCGCCCATTATATTCCTTTCAGATATGGGTGAGCTTTGATGCCCTGCCTGACCTCTACGGGGTCAGAGGTTTGTTTTGTTCTGTTTTTTTCCAGGTTTTATAAATAGTGACATTTAATGTTGTTGTTAATATGTGTTTTGTTAAGTGTTTATATTTTATGTAAAAACAATACAAATAAAGTTTTTAAATTAAAAAAATGGGGTGAGCTACAAAGTGTTAAAAATCACCATTTCCTTTCTGTCACTTGTGTTCCGCCAGAAAATGTTGGCAACCTGCCAAAATTTCTGAACCATTCCAAGGCTGGGCTCATGTTGCTGCTGCAGCAGCACACATTGCAGTGGGAACAACGGGGAGCTGCCAGAGCAGCTTTTAGGGGACAAGGAGGAGAGTGAGCCAGCCTGCTCCAACACTGTAAATCCTGGCCCCCCGTAGTCCATTTACCACTGGGGGCACCACGTGTGGCAGGAGCTCTGACAATTCCTGGGCAGGGAAGGAGTGGGGGAGGGAGGGAGAGACAGGTCAGCGTCCCCTCAACTGCTCCTATGGACCCAGCACCTGGTACCAGGGGTCAGTCACCCATCTGGGGACAATGCATGGGACAATAGCTATCCCAGCTGTGGCTGGCCTGGGCTTCCCCTGAACACTCTCCAGAACCAGCAATCCTGTCTCCCCTCTTGCTGCTAGGCCTAAGGTGACCATATGTCTCATTTTGGCCAGGACAGTCAGTCCCTTTTTAAGCCCTGTCCTGTCCATCTCGACTTTTTTGGCAAAAGTTGGATCACGTGGCAAGAGCAAACGGGACAAATGCCCACTTCTCAAAAAAGTGCGGTGTGGAGGCACGATGTGGATGGGGGGGGCATGGTTTGAGTAACCAGTGGCAGCCTCTAGCGGGGGGGCGGCTGGCAACTGGAGGGAAGGGCTCAAGCCAGCCTCGCATGGTGTCCTGTTTTCCCTTTGGGAAATATTGTTAATCTTGCAGCTCAAGTAGCAAAAGGCTGTGTTGTAATGCTGAAGACTCAGGGTTCTAACACTGCTGATGATTGGGAGGAGGGCTATAGATCCAAATAATAGAACTTGTAACCTTTTTCTTTAAAACACATTAGGAAACTGCAGGACTACGTTAAAAGAACATTAAGGTTACAAAGTTAAGCACTTCAAAGTTAGGCAATGCCAGATTTATGGTTGCCTGTGCAACCTTAATCCCCTCCTCCCCCCATATGCATTGTGATACTATCTTTAATTACACAATCATACTATTTTTCCCCCCACAGGACCTCTGCCTCATTCAGTGCACAAAATGGACAAGAAAAGGGAAGTATTAATATTGCACAGGCATCCATAAAATCAGGCATTTTCTAACTTTTTAGTGCTTGACTTTGTAATCCAAATAACATTCTTTTAACAGTAGTGTGTGTGTGTACTTACACTCTGAGCATGAAATTGCAAGAATATTGTACCTTATACTGTGCTGTAACTGCTGCTCATACTGTAGTAGTTATGTGGAAGCTTGCTGTAACCCTGCTACATTACATTTAGAGTGGGATATGCAAATCAACTCAGCATTACAGGATAGGCTGTTTTCCTACTCTGAAAACAAATGGTTGAATACGTGCCATCCTCCTGTGACTGAGGAGGGGGAGGAGAGTGCTTTCAGATCCAACTCATTGGTTTTAGTAAATGCACTGCTCCATGTGTTGGCATTAAGACAAAACATTCTACGCTTTTCTAGCTGTTTTCCATCAAACAGAAAAGCCCACAAAAAATCTAGGGTCTGATCCTGATCTGAGTTATGGGATACTCCTGGGGGCATTCTGCACCAAAAAAATTAAAAATTCTGTGCACAATATTTTAAAATTCTGCAAATTTTATTTGTCAAAACAGCGCCACATAATCACGCCACCTTCAATTATTTTGGTAATTTATTTGAAAATACCTGTCAACAAGTATGTCTGTAGCAATACAGACGCACACAAAAATTCCCCCAGGAGTAGAGAGTTAAAGAAACCCCTATGACAAATCAGTTCCTGTTTCTCTGCCCCCTTCTCCCCCACCCCTCCAGATGGGAGGCCAGATACCCACAACCCCTCCCCCCATAGCCCAGCCATGGGGGGGCCCCCAGCCAATACACCTGAACCCCCTCCCCAGAGCCCAGCCGCAGGGCCCCCTGGCCCAGACACCCACACCCTTTCCCCCTCTCCTCCCCATTGCACAGAATTCCCCCAGGAGTATGGTGACTGAACCTCAGTTGATACACAGCTGACTGTAGGGTACACACAGCATCCATAGCTGAGCTCACTGTCAGCTGCTTTTATACAATTAAGAAAGCAACTAGAAAAGATTTTTTCCATGTAAATACTACCCAGAGGTGTCAAAATCAAGTAACATCTTTAACAAACGTTTCCATTTGAAATATATATCCAGGGCACCGCTTTTATGGAAATAAAAATGACAAGAACATTGGAAGTTGGTAGAAATATTTTTGCTGTAGCATATAACATTTTCTGTTTCCTTTTTTTTTCCCCCAGGGGAAACAGCAGGAAGACAGCAGGTCCCCACATACCCACCAGCCTCTGAAAACAGCAGTGCCGCACACAGTATCGGCAGCACACAAAGCACCCCCTGTTCTAGCAGCAGTACAGCCTAACCCAGGGGGAAATAAGTCCAAGGAGCATCATAGGAGGGCAGAAGTTCAAAGAGACAGTTTGTTGACATTAGCTGTCTGAAGTTGGAAGGATTAATTTGGTTTCTTTTGAGAAAGGAGGGATTTCACTGTAGAAAAAAAAATCACTGATCTTCTGGATAAATACAGTCTTTGGACCTTTCTCTGTTATGCTACGTGAGACAAAGCTATTAATTCTACAGTACTGCAACCTGTTAAAAGGGTGTGTGGGCTCTCAGTGCGAAATACATGCCAGTTTGAAAAATGCTGCTTTGTCTATACAAAATAATTTTTGGTTCCTAAACCTTTTCACTGACAAGGTGTTCGTAAAGGGATTTCAACACGATAAGTAGAATAAAGGAGATCTTAGGTCAAAGGATTCCTACACATCAGAAAAAGAAAGTCTCAAGCTCAGATTTACTTGGTTAAAAACCATTTTATTACTTCAGCTATATTTAACCACTTCAAAATAGTGCCTTGTATTCTTGAGCTTGACTGCTATAGCATCTTACCTGCTTTCGTGTTTTGTGTACAGTTTCAGGTGTTTAAAATGTGTTTGCCTTTGGTAATTATAATGCTCACTAAAGCAACTTTCCCTTTCTTGTTCACTGGGCCAAAACTATCTTCAGTTAGGGGTTTTTACCCACTATGCCCTTATACTTACTAAGATTAAAGAAAGATAATATGCACTAATGTTAATGTGTGTATACTTAATGGTATATCTTTATGCAAATGTATATACCACCGTATACACAATTTTACTTAATCTAGCATATCTATATTTTTAGAGTGGGAAAATGATCTTAATATCCCACCCTACCCATGAGGATGTTGTTAGATATTTATAATTGGCTCTTTAGTTTATATGCATATTTTGAAATTAATATACAAAAAAAGTATATTGAAATATACTTGGCTCAGTCTTACATTTTTTGCGTGCTTCAAATTCCAGTTGACATCACTGTGGTTTTGAGTGCACAAGGGATATACAACCGAGCCTATCTATATATAACACTGCATATAAAAATTAAACTGCTTTTAAGATAACAGTCCACAGTGGTTTGTGTCAGACTACTAGTTAGTCATATGAACTTTGCAATTGGATATTCCCAAAGTAATGTTAGAATGTGAGATGGGCAATAAGGCACTAATTTTCATAGTATTATTTTAGTGCTTTTGCCATACTCTGACCTTACAATAAATCCCAAATGGAGGGAAAAATTAGATGTGAATTATTTTGAATATTATGGTGTCACTTTGCAACTGTAATATGCTCTGATTCCTCTGGTGGTTTTTTTTTGTTTGTTTTTTTAAGTGAATGCTATTCTCTTGTCACAGGATATGAATGACTTCAGTAGAGGCTGCTTGTATTCGACAGCAGGAGAATAAGATTCTTTATATTAGGGTGATATTCTCCTAAGTCTGAACTCAATATTTCTATTGCTAACTCTACACTCATGCCATGTATACAACTCATATTGTCAATGGATATTCAGCCTGTATAATGAGATCAAAATGTGCAATAGAGATACGTACTCAGGATCAGATAGCAGAATTTTGCCCTTAATTTTTTAAACACATTTGGCTCTGATCCTGCAAATGCTTATGCACATGGGTAAACTTACAGACCAACCTGATGTTGCAAGGACTTATCCATGCACTTAACTTTATGCCCTGTGATCAGTCTCAGTGTCAATGGAGACTGCTCAGAGTGAGTAAAGTTGAGCACATGTGAAACCCTTTGCAAGATCAGACCAATGAATAATTCCATTGAGTTCAACACAATGACTCACATACATAAGTGTTTGCAGGATTGCGTCCTTCATGTGGGGAGAACAAATATGCTACCTGTGTCTTTGAAAATAATGCGCTTTGCCTAACCTTCAGCAGAATGTATTGTGTAAGCATATTCTATGTATAAAATCTTTAAAGATGTCTTCAAAGAAGACTAAAGTCTTTAAGTCAATCATAGCTATATTTTACTACATTAAATTTGTGTATAAAGATATATTTAAGTGTTTTTAGATAAATTTAAATTACTCTATATATGTTTAATTTCAGTTACTGTGAATTTTACATTTTTTGTAAATTCTTATTACCATTTTAACCCTTTCCTTCTCAGATTAAAAAAAGTAGAGTCTCATAGGAAGTCTTAGAAAATTCTGTTGTTGTGATGGACAGGTTTATGATAGTTAATTGTATATTTTTGAGAGAAACATGCTGCATTATCAATGATTTTATCAATAATTTACTCTAATTTTAAAATTTACAGATTTATATTTTCAAACTGACAAACCAAAAAATCCAATGCATAAAAACAAAATTGACTTTTTAGCCTTATATCCAGGATAGAATTTCAGTTAGGCTCATCTTGATGTACTTAACTGTTTAGAGTTAAGAATATTTCAAACTGAGTTAATGGAAAATTACCAATATGTTAATTGGACAATGGATGTCATCAAATGCAAGTGTAGTTTCTTATAGGATTGAACAGTCACTTCTGTAGGCAAGAGAAGTAAAACAAGGGCATTTCCCAATGAATAGCTTTATTAGAAGAATGTACCACACCTTGCAGCAGTTACTGACTACTGCAACTCAAAATACTGCTACAAATATAAACTTCTCTTTTATAAAACAGCCATTTATATTTACTGCAAGTTGTATCGTGTTGTATATCATTGAATGTTTCACTGCAAAGCCACAGTTTCTTGAGTCTATCAAGAGGCCTGATCCTGCCATCGTTACTCAAATGAGAGATTTACCTTGTTGAGAGGAGCAGCACAAGGCCTATGTGCCATTTACATACCATTTAGTTACCCAAAATGGGGCTCACCAGACGTAATTGGTGCCGGACTTCTGCCAAGGTGAATTTCACAAGTAATCTTATTGAATCCAGTGGGGTATCCGGTGGAAGGATGGCAGAATTGGGCTTTAAAAAAGACAGCTTCTGACTATAAAAGCCATTAGTGAAATACTTAAACTCCAAGGCAGACTGCTTATTGTGTTCATATATTGTCTAATCACTAGCTTTAACCTTTAAAAATATTTGGTGTTGGGCAGCTGTTACATTATCGTTTTAAGAAGTCAAAGCATTCTGAACTGGGCTTTTCCATTGCATTTACCAGATGGAAGAGGGTTTTGCATAATGTCTCTAGAGATGATTGTAAATTCTTTTTGTTGCTCTTCTAATTGTTTTCTGTAATGTATATACCAGTCTTTTCTGTAATGTGTATCTACCTCATGCTTCACAAGAAGACTTGTACTGCTGGTTATGCTGACAGCACTTTCTGTGAGGTAACTGTTGTGCTTTGTTTTTGTCAGTCAGACATGGGGTGTTCATGAAATTAATTGGTATTAGCTATCATGTTTTCAACTGGTTCCAAACACAGTACTTTGATTTATTTTTTAATCAGTTCTTAATTACAAAATTTCATCACAGATGTGTTTTAAAAAAATCAATGGGAGAAATGAATCCATTAATCCCTCTGGCCAGTCTGAACACCCCATTGGTATTTAGTTCTGTGTTCAGTATTTCAGAAGACTTGGGGAAATGCTTAGTTGTACAGTTTTGATAACCACAGTGTCATGTCATCTTCGTCTGTGCATAATAAAGTTATATATCAATTATTAATAAACGTGTTGCTTCATTTTCTGAAGTAGTACAGGCATTATTGAACACTGACAAAACGTATAGGCCATATTGTGCCTTAAGAGCTCATATTCACCTCCCATGAGCTTCAGTCAGAACTGCATGTCCAAGAGCAGTCTGCGTTCCTGTCTGATTCTTTACTTTGTCCTTCCTCACTTTCTGTCCCCTTCCACATTTCATCTCTGGCCTTTTGCAGGCTCCTCATTACCATGGCTTACAGCCAAAGTCAATAAACAGACACAGAAATATTGAATTCCTCCACCACTGTTCATCCTAATCCTGATCCTGCAAGTCCTTACATAGTACACAGCAGAATATACAATGGTGTTTTACTGCAGCACAAATGCCAGGCACAAGTAAGATTAAGGAGCCACCAGTAATCCTTCACACTGATCAGCAGAAGTCCCTAGTCTTGTTGCACCCACTCTCTTAATTGCTAGTGTCCACGGTACAAGAGGAGAACGTCTGAGGAGACATGGTCTCAGCATGATTTTCATCATGTTCGTGAGGAGCTTAGCTACTGTATGTATTTTTCCTCATAGGTCTTATTTCAACTACTAGGCACGTGTAGCTTGGCAGCCATGCATCAGCTCTTATGCAGGCCCGGGGTTTTGATGATCACTGTCCTGCTCCTTCCTTTATACATTGTGCTTATGTGCACAACTCTCCACATCGGCACCAGGCAAGATCAAGTCGAGTGTAGCTTCAAAGTTGCTCAAATGTCCGAGTTAATTTGCAATCTTAAGTTCCTATTAAAGGGATACAAAATGTTCAGTGATTTTTTTTTAAATGCCAAGACTCCCAAAAATGCAAAATTCCTCACTAATAAGATGCAGTCATAAGTTTGCAGATTGCACGCATGAGTTATAATTCACAGAGGTGCAATTAGGGTGACCAGATGTCCCGATATTTGGGGCTTTGTCTTATGTAAGCGCCTATTACTTCCCACTCCGGTCCCAATTTTTCACACTTGCTGTCTGGTCATCCTAGGTGCAATAGATATAGAGTTTCATAGTGACTATATTTCAGTTTCTGCTATTTTTCTTTTGGCACAGAGCTGTCCAGGTCTAATTTTCAGTGTTTAAAAAAAAAAAAAAGTTGGGTCTGTGCTTCACCACTATCTTAAAAAGGTTTATATTTTGAGTGATATGGAACAAAGATGATCTGTGTCTTACTTAAAGTTTTCATTAAAAAAATCACAGCCATCAAGTTTTGTGTTGATTACATGACTATTTTTAAAATGTCTTAAATAAAATCCTTCAATATTATTAAGTGATCATCCACATTTATAAAGTGTTGGTTTCTGCCAGGCACTTGTGAATGATATAAGTATTTTGGAGAGAGAAGAAATATTACTATGGGCCTATTTCAAGAAAAACATAGTCCAGACCTTTTCTACTCTAAACAGAATTAAATGTGTAGCAGCATTCCCTCCAAGAATATATACAAGAAAAAGGGTCCAATATTTTGATAGATTTTCATAGTTGTCATTTTGTAGTTGTAAAACATATTTATGAGGATTGACGTCAGTTTGCTGCCTTCATTTTTATACTTTATTCCCAGTTCTTCAGACATTCTGAACTTGGATTCCACACACAAAAAAAGATTAAATGACATCACTTCACCTACCCAAAAAAGGTCACAGCTTAAATCACATTTTTATGGACTTCTTCATTTACTGGAAACTATAAGGGATTCTCTACAACCTGTAGGGAAAGCTTTGGACACTGAAATGACTTTTGGTCTGCTCCACAGCAATGGATGTGGTTGTATGCAGCTAGTATTCAGTTTCGTCCAGTAGTTTTGCTATATGCTTAGGGAAAAATAACAGATTAACAGAGGGTCATGCGACCAAAGAGAGCAAAAGATGTTACACTTAACCTTTTTTTTTTTATTTTTTTTTTTTAAGTTTTTCAGTTATTTTGGCATCTATATCTGAAAGACAGTTTAAAAAAAAATCAGTTTGGGTGGAGTCTCTTTCACTCTGCTCTTACTTATTCCAGCCTGTAAACTGCCCATGACACAGTTCCAGCAAAGGACATAGGGTACTTTAAAGTAATATTGAAATAATTTAGATTTTTCTTTAAGTCGCTAATTTGAGGGTGAATCAAAGAGTGGCTGAATTTAAAGATGCCTTCTATGGCTCGGTCTAGTTTGCTTAGTTTGCAAGCTATGCTAATTTTTGAAGGAGTCCCAGTTAAAGTCAATGTGCAGCTGCTCTAGTGAGCAGTTTGCTGCTGGTATGCTGAGCATGTAATTTCCAGATTTTCCTTGTGAGCACTGATAAGAGAACAAAAAGTTCGTAAACTACCCATTAGTCTCAGTAAAAGTATTCTCTAGAGCCATAAGAAACTTGGGATCAGGGAAAAGACTCCACTTAACAAGTCTTTCTCTGCAGTGCATGATTTCACAGTAAGTGGTTAATAACACAGTAATTTCTGAACTAGTAAATGAAAAGAAGAAACCAAACAGGATTAAAATTGCCATATACACAGAGCATTTACACTGATAATATTTACCCTCTTAAAAAACGTCATGAGTGCCAGAACATGGTAGAAAATATAAATCATTGCAAGGAAACTATAAAATAATGTTAAGGAAGCACTTATAAAGGACCTGGAAATGAAACTTAAGTGAAATGTTCCAGGGACCTTAAGTGTCTTGGCTAGCTTTCACAACATAAAAAAGTGTCTGTTATAGTAAGGGTCTGCACCACACCCATGCCAACAGCATCTAAGGTTAGGGCCCCATACCACAAGGCAAGGTTGCATACCACTAGAAATTCACTTTCACAAATCATGAGTAATATTAGAGAATTACACCTAAGCAGCATTGTTCCTTTTCCCGGTGGCAAGGCCTGTGAAACTGAATTTCCAGAATGTGTTGCCTGAGACTCACAATTAGTATAGTAACAGAATTATGTTCTAATGCAAATAAACTTTCCATGTAGCAGCAACTCTGCAGCTTTTACAGTAGCTGAAAAAGCACTGTGAAATTTAAAAGGGACCCATAACAAACCCCTGAAGTAAAGGGCAAGTTAAGGTGCGATTTACTTATGATATTCAGATGGGATACGTTCATGTTATTTATTAAAGCACTTCTAAACCACTGATCTGGAGTTCAGTAGGTACTTTGCAAATATTATAAACACATTCAGAAACTCAAGATAAGAGACCTCCCAATGTAGCTTCTTCCCTGTCCTCTCCAAGCGATAGGAGCCAGATTGCTGTTCAGGAACTTTCTGCAGCTGTGACTGTGCAAATGGGTGAGAAAGCAGACAGATCTCCCCAGCTGGAGATTCTCCAGGGTAGAGAAACTCCTCTACAGCCAGTTCCTAGGGCCAGGGTTGTTGGAACAATTTGTATAGTGGGGGTGCTGAGAGCCATTGAACCAAACTAAACCTTGTATATAATGGAAACCACTTCAAGCCAGGGGGTCCTGCAGCACCCCCTGTACCCCTAGTTCCAGCAGCACCTTTGCCTAGGGCAGTGGTTCCCAAACTGGGATTCATGAAATGTTACAGGGGGTTCTCGTGAAAAAATTTCCTAATGGCAGACAGAGCAGTCCCTAGGGACCCTGGGCAGCATGGGGCCAGCAGCCCGAAGCCCCTGGAACTTCCAAGAGCTAAGCAGATCAAAGCAAGCATAGCTATCACACTGTGGAGATTTAAACGTCAAGTTTCCTTATAAGAAATGGAAAGGGAGGTGGATATTTTTTGCTGTTTTTAAAATTAAATAGCCATCTAGTATTGTTTTTTAAATTATTATGAAGAACAAGTTTAAGCTTTGTTGTAACGTGCATTGTTTGCCTAGACTGCTCAAGACCTGAATGCTTGTGTAGGAGGAACTCTGAGTCGGCTTCTTAAATACCTTCATGCTGTTTCACATCTGATACTCTTTGATAAAACATAGGAGCCTTGTCTTATAACAGGCTTATTCAAAGTGATACAAGCTATGAAAGTGAGATCTTGGAAGAGTGTTGCCATTTTCATAATGTAATAAAAATACTGTAATGATAAATAATAATAAAGTGTGTAATAAGCATGTCATAAAAACAAATTTTATATTTCCAAGATCACTGCTTTTATAATTTATGCTCAGGTAAGGGAGAAAATCCCTGGAAATATTCATTTTTAAGAGGGGGTTCACAAGACTTGACATTTTAGTGAAAGGGGTTCAGAGGTTGTTAAAGTTTGAGAACCACTGGCCTAGGGCAGTCTCCTCTGAAACTGCAGGGAAGGTTTTCTGGGGTGGGGAGGAAGGAGGCTTGATGTGTTGACCTTATGTCCCCTCTTTCTAAACTTTTGGGTCATTTTCACTTGATTAACATCCATTTGTTCCCTTCTGTGTTCGTGATGTAACAGAGTGTGCTGGCCTTTAAGAGAGGCTACAGGCCCAGCATGATGCTGGTCCATTCAATCCAGAACAAGGTAATTTTGTAGTTCTAGTTCTCATGGCTTATGGGCATTAGAGGCTCGCTCAGTAAGGGATGCTGGGAAGGAGCTCCTGAAGATACAGGCAACCTTTTCCCTCCAAACAGAGATGGATCAACAAAGGGAAAAGCCTTAGATTTCTTTGCTATGGGCCCTGGAAGAAGTGGTGCGTGGGGCAGAACAGAGGAAGTATCATATGACCAGGATGTGGGTAGTGATGCCCAGTTGTTCAAGCCAGACACCCACAATCAGAGCCAGGTTACCTGGAGTGAGGCAAGACAGAGTCCGAGGCTGGAGAAGGGCTGGGAAGGAGCAGGTACCCAGGGGCTATCACAACCATAGCTCAGTGGTTTGAGCATTGGCCTGCTAAACACAGGGTTGTGAGTTCAATCGTTGAGGGGCCCCATTCTGTGTGATAACACTGTAAGCCATGTCATTAGTCTCCCCTCCCTCTGTCAGAGCAACAGCATCACAACCATGGGCAAACACTTTGAGCAGCCAGTGAACTGCTGTTGCTAGGCTTAAGAGCCATCTGCTGACTTTTCCAACCACCAGGAGAAGTGGCTAATCAGGCTGCAAGCCAGCTGCGCTCGTTACATGGCCTGGATACTGGCTCTGCTGCAGGCCTTGCTGCTAGCCTGGCTCTGCTGTGGGTCCTGCTTCTTGACAGGAAGGAATTCTGAGGGGAAGAGAAGCCAGGTTTAGAGCTGCCATCTGCCTCACTGTTGAGGACCCCTCTGCTGGAGCTCCCTTTAACAGAGGGGCATTGCTCTTGTACTGCAGAAAGGGGGCAGAAGGACAAGTCATTTTTGGGAGAGCTGTGACACAAAGAGAGAGACTCTGATGGTTTGGCCTTTCATTTGGCTTCTATTTGTGGACTTTCTTCACACTGGAAGGGTGGAGACTTTTTGGTTTAGTCAGAGAGCTAAATCACCCACCAAAGAGGAAAGCTGAGGTAACTCTTGCACCCTGCTGGGGAAAAAAGTAAGGTGAGACAAGCTACTGCTACATTTGGAGGGGAATATTTGACATTATGAGATCTGAAATGGGGGACATTTTGTTTTATAAATCAGAATCTATAATATTCTGAATGGTGATAGCACCTGCTCTCAGATGCCTTTCAGAGTTTTCCTTTGATATGCTGAATGCCTGGATTCTGAAATCTTTATGGAATTGAACACCAATTAGTGAGCCCAATTTCACACTTGTCTTTTCCCTGTTAGTTAAGAATCAATTTGGCTGTTTTCAATTTCAGGTTTGGCAAAATATGTTCAAATACAACTAGTCCAATACAAATCAGTATAATGTATTAATTATTGCAGTATCCAGTAGTGAGCTAAGTGCTTCACAGAAGATAGAGAAAAGGTAACTATTAATGAAGTGAAAAGTTTTTGCTACTCATATATCATGAGATCATCTTACTTTCACCTGGTTATGTCTCAAATACACTACATTTGGCACCATCATGTTCTAGCATGAATGAGAAACAATAACTTATTTTATTTAAAAATATATAGCACTGGAGATGTGTTAAACATGTTAGAGAAGCTTTGGGTTATTTAATTGCTTTATTCTCTACTTTTGCAGTAGTAAAGTTTTAATCTTAGATGGTCAAATTCAGAGCTGGTGTAAGCAGGTGCAATTCTGTTGTTATGTTTATGTTTATACAGGGTTTGAATTTAGACCCTCAGCTCAAAACTATATGCTTGTTCCTCCCGATTCCTTTTTATGCGTTGCACTGTTTATTTAACATCATGCACTAGTCACTGCTCATTATTTCTGTAGTGCAATTAATATAAACCATGGTCCAGATTCTGATTTAAAGTGCTCTGGCATTGTAAAAGGACCTTGAAGTGAGCATAAAGTACATTTACACCCACCTTAAGGCCCCTTTACACAGGCGGAGTGGTGTAAAACGGCCTCTGTATAATCAAGAATCAGGTTCCTGTCCCAAAGAGTCTGACCCAGACAAAAGGATACACAGGACAAGAATTCCAGCATGGGGTGATGCTGCAGGGCTGTACTCTTGGTGAGGTATAGGTCATTCTAGTGTTAATGGCTTCTCAGAAGAAGTGGGTTTTAAGGAGAGATTTGAAAACGGACAGAGATTATAGATTCGTAGACTCATAGACTCTAGGACTGGAAGGGACCTCGAGAGGTCATCGAGTCCAGTCTCCTGCCCTCATGGCAGGACCAGATACTGTCTAGACCATCCCTGATAGACATTTATCTAACCTACTCTTAAATATCTCCAGAGATGGAGATTCCACAACCTCCCTAGGCAATTTATTCCAATGTTTTTTCTGTAGTGCTTATTGCCACAGTAGCTAAGCCTTTTCTGACCTGAAATATTGGAATATTTCTGGGGCCGGGGGCAGCAACATTAATTCCAGTTACACCACAAGATATTTATGAACTTTTTGGATTAATTAGTATTTTCTCAGCATTTGTGTGTGCTGAGTGCTATGCAATAGAAATGGGCTGGTATGGTCCCTGCCACAAAGAGCTTGCAACCTAAATGTAGTTCTGACTTAATCAATGGGGATACCAAACAGCTGGGTGGGAATGGGGTAAAGGAAAAGGAAGGTTACTGGACTAAGGGTATGCAGCTACCTGCTTCCTCAGATAGGTTAATTCAATATTTAGTGATTATTGTTGGCTCACTACTTGTGAGGTTTTATAAACAAGCTTTACTCATAATTTTTACTGTGTGTGTATATGTGGGGTGGGGGGAGGGTGCCTCAGTGCTATGTGCCAGGAAGAATGATTGATTAGCATTCAGGAATTATTCAGGATGATTATTTCAAGTTTGGAGCAAACACTCAAAGGCCAGATCCTCAGTTGGTGTAAATTAACTCTCTTGACATCAGTGAGTGATGTCAGTTTACATCAATTAAGGGTCTGACCTAAGTGTACAAGCTGTTCTTTTGCACTGAATACCAGAAATATAAATCTGACAAACAGCCTGTTTGAATACAGGCCAATAGATTTACTCAGATCCAAATATTATTCCCTAGATTCTAGTTCTTTATTTGTTTCTTCAAAACTGGAATTATTCCCCTGTCTCTGAAATCAGACATTTTATAATTTTACTCCAGCACTCCCCCCGTACACCTGATTTTAAATCTGTAGCACCAAAGTTCTTTCCTAAAATCTTAATCCTTCCCAGACCAACTCAGAGTCTCACATTCCCAAAAAAGAGTTTTACTTACACATTGTTGGCATCAGTGTTTGTATTTATATCGGGGATTTCATTCTGGGATTAGCAAATGTAGAGTTTCATGGTTTGATTCAAACAAGCAAACAAACAAAATCCAAAGTGGGGTATGCTAAGTACCTGCATAAAGGGCTCTTCTGACCTCAGTGAACAATGCAGATCTTAGTACAAATCTCCCTAAGGAGATACTAGTGGGTGTTCTGGATAATGTTAATTAGTCATTTAGATATCGATTTCACAACAACGCTTACAGGTTCTTTCTGTTCTTGGAAAGACCTTGGTAGTTACTTTATCAGATTTTCAGCAACAACTTTATCCAGGGACATCCACCTGACGTCTTTTCCCTTCATTTTTTGGCTTAAAATTATGGCCTCTCTTAAATTGAAGTGAGACAGATATACCCGTTCAGTTTGGGAGAAAGCTATTTGACACAGTGGCTTTCTGAGGCAAACTTCCATTGTCCCCTTGTCAGATAAAGGAAACATTTCTAAAGATGCCTCAGATGGAATCTGCTTGCCTTAGCTGTTACCAACGTGTAATGTGTAGAACAAATTGTGTTCCAAGCCACTCACCCACCTCAGAATCACTTCTGATAACCATGACATCACCCACTGGCCCATCACCACATTCGTATCCATGTGGTCAGGCCTCTAGGGAACATGCTAGGATTAGTCACATATGAGTTAGTTGTAATCATCCCACCCATTTATGCATTCTCTTCAGATAGCATGGTTCCAGATGTGTGTAACTGGCAACCATTTTAAAGCCTTGTCCATGCTATAGCTGAGACCATGCTAGTTAACACTATCTGTGATTAAGCACAATTGTTGCTAGTGGGATTTTAACAATGGTTCCTTGACCAGTACAGACACAGGATCTTTTCTTGCTCTTGTTCCCTTCTGTTCTTTGCCCCTCCAGTGTTAAGAATTATACCTAAAGTCCATCCTATAGTACTATTTTGACAAAGGAAAACTTCTGTTCACTTTTGACCTATGTAGAGTCTATTCACCTTCTGGGAGCAGTAGTTTATAAATTAGATCATCCAGTCAGAGAACAGAAACAATAGCATGTGACTCGGGTAACCAGTCACATATCGTAAATATTCTGAGTGAAGAGTCTGCAGCCAATCTATAATCTGAAATGTGTTCACACACAGGATGCATCAAATACATTCAAATAGCAACCAAAATAGTAAGTAATTTTCTGTTCTCAAACTATGAGCAAACAGGAAAAAGAACTACATTCACTAAATACACTGGATATTGTGAATTCTTTGCCCTGTTCTATAAATAAAATATAATTTAAATTCTCAAATTATAGATCTTCCACAGATACATGTAACTCTCATGCAGTGATATAAAGATAGCCTGTGGCAGTTTTGTAACATAGTTGAATGAAAATAAATCTCTCTTCATACAACATGAGATGTGGTTTCAACCTACCCAATGTGATTCATCTTCTTACAGAGCTAAGTTATAGTAGTGATACTTGCTGCATTTCTCATCTTTCCATGGTTTGCTTAGATTTATCTGTCTTAGATACTCCTGTTAAGTGATATTTGACTGATAGCTCTTATGAAATGTGTGATTCAAACACAGTTGTCAAACTCTTCCACAAGAAAAGGTTATTTTCTCTAGGACTGTTTGTTTTATCTGATGCTTTCTAGTGTTAAAACCTAAGCCTATTTCAAGTTGCTTAATGAAGTTGCATCATCCAACTACATTCCTTTGTCTCTGAGTTCAGCAATAGATGGAGGGGGAGGGATAGCTCAGTGGTTTGAGCACTGGCCTGCTAAACCCAGGGTTGAGAGTTCAATCCTTGAGGGGGCCACTTAGGGATCTGGGGCAAAAATTGGTCCTGTTAGTGAAGGCAGGGGGCTGGACTCAATGACCTTTCAAGGTCCCTTCCAGTTCTAGGAGATTGGTATATCTCCAATTATTATTATTAATTTATTATTATAATAGATATTACAGATGCAGCTGGCTGAGGAAATCGACTAGTTGCACATTTGCTTTGTTATTTCGGAGACTTGAAGATATTGGGTTGTTCATTTTCTTTATGTGGGTTGTCACTATAACAGTCAAAATACAATACTGGAGAGACTTCTTAAATACTCTTGTGAAGAGTTCACTCATTGTCACAAAATGATGTCTGCTATGTGGGGGAGAGCAGAGAAATGATTAGTCAAAGCTAAAATGTAAACCTAGTGTATGCAGCAAATTATTACACATATTGGAGAAAGCTTAACAAGCTTTTAGCAGTGAATATAAAGAACAACAATTCCTCTAGTAACTCCTTTTCATAGTAGTAGGATGTTCTTTGATATTCCATGAGGTCAATATGAACAGCCAGATCCCAAGGAATTGAAAATTGCATTGCCTTCTAGTATATAAATGCAATCTAATATTAAGGATCTGTTTTCCCATCAATGTACAGGGGCTTTGTGAATAAATCTTTTGAGCTCCTGTGGGAATTTCCCATGTAAATCTCAGTCTCCTGCAGATCAGTTGAACAATAGGCCCCTTTACTGTTGATCTCTATTTATGTATCCTCTCCTCTGACAGTTTGAGTTCATTTTCAATAAAAGCTATTCTTGCATACTTCCCTCCTTTAATTCCTGACAGTGACAGATAATTCTTAGCAGCCTACCTTTTATTGGCTCCTGTTGCCTTCATGTGCCCCGGGCTTCGCAATACGTGTGCACTGACCTTCAGAGTAAAAGGTTCATATACGGTGAATTAGATGTGGAAGACACCTAAGTCAGATTACCTTGCCTATTAGGTTGAAAGCACTAAGAGAGTCTGATTCAAATTTCACACTAAGATAACTCCAATGACTTCAGTGGCATTACTCCTGATTCTCAGCAGAGTGGGATCAGAATCAGGCACCCAGACTCAGGAGAAACAGATAAAATCCCAGAAAATCAGTCCTTCATACTTTATGGAAAATAAATTGAGATTCATGCAGTTTACTCTTTGCGGCACTTTTGGAGCATTGCTTGTCTGCCCTATATGATCATGAAAAAGCCCGTTCCCCATCAAGCAGGGGCTTGCCCTAGTGAATGTGGTCAAAATACCATTCTGATAGGATACCATTTTTACCCACTCTGTGCAGGTATAAACAATTACGCAAGGTGCAAGCAAGTGGAGAATCAAACCTGATGAGTCACATGAACCAGATTGCATACCTCACTCGGTCAATAACAATGCCAAATTGCTTAATTGTTCCGTGCCTCAGTTTCCCTGTCTGTAAAGTGGAAATATCACTTTACAAAGAAGGATGTGAAACCCCAGATGCAAGTCACTATCTAAGTTTAAAGTATTGGGACTCTTTTCTTCTTTATATTATATTTTGATTTCTCAAGGAATTTTACATAAAGTATTTAAAGTGAATTAGCATCAAAAACAAAATGTAAAAGATTATTTAAAAACCTGTTTTCAATAAGCGTTTCCCTTACTAAACAACTTCATGTTTTATGCCAGCTAGACGTATGAAAATTTGTATTTTCCACCTTTTTTCAGAGTTCATAGAATTTTTTTCAGGAGTTAAGTGAAGAAAGCTTTAATTACATTTTAAACTAAATTCTGGAGCCTTTTCTCATTTCAATCATTAATCTATTTTCACCCAAACTATCTGCAAAGGTAAAGCTCAGTGAAATATTTGATTGTATTTTCCTCTGTAAATAACACCATGAATTAGAATTAAGTGAGGCTGTTTTATTGTTATCTAAGTGTAGTTGCATGTAGAACTAGAACCCAGGAGCTGCTATTTTGAGGGAAAGTGATCTCCTTATTGATATAACTGCCTTTCTGTTTTGAAATTCTGTGTACTCATAAATTCTTCAGCTATATAAAAGGACAATACCTTGAGTATGAGAGAGAAACCTCAGTGTTATCTAATCTTTTTTTGGTTAGCATCTGGTGTGGACACAGAACCATGTGTATGTCACAACAGATGTAATTTGTGGAAGAGTAAGTCTGCACAAGTATTAAATGTCATGCTGTAAACTAAACACTCCAAGGAACAAGAGGCCCCAGAAAGGGTTTCTCATGGTGAGGAAATATCTTTATCCAAGGTAAACTTAAAACAACTGTGTTTTGTTGACTGTATTTTTCAAAACTAATTGCCTGTTCTGAGACTACTTCAGCTCTGAGAGATGAATGCAGGGCTCTCTCTTTTATACTTAATGCAACTTTTCACTTTTTTTAAGGAGAATGTTCTGTTGATGATGGACAGAAAATATCTTTGCTTAATACACTTGATTTGTAGGACAGTATAAGGAGAATTGGTTTAAAATTCTTCATCATGAATGCTTAAAAGTTTTTTAAATAAGTTGGATCTATCACTTCCACCAAAGCTAGTTTACCTTAAAATTGCTCATGCTGTACTCTTAGATGTAACACTAGGGCTGTGCACATCATGAACACTGAGGCATTCAGTATATGGTATCTTCATTTGTAGACCTCAGTAGTTATCTAGCAGATAAGGCCTCTGCATTGGGAACTGAGGACTGAGTTCTAATCCTCGCTCTGTCACTAAGCTGCTCTGTGACCTTGCACAAGTACTTTGGCCCAATAGGAGTTAGGTGCTTAAATACCTTTTGAGGATCTGGGCCTTTCCCTCTCTGTTTTTGTTCTCACCCTTTTTTTTACTTACAATAAATATTTTTGTTTCAGGAACTGCCGCTCCCTATGTGTTTGTACAGTGATTCACACAATACACTATCTCGATTGGGAGCTCTCGGTACTACTGTAATACAAATAAGTAATAGGTGTTCTTCAGCCTCCCTGCTTCAGCACCGTGAAGTACTTCCGCAGCTTGCATCCTACACAAGACTTCACAGTATTCCATATTTTAAACTATAACATTTCAAGGAGATTAGAGACAAAATCCTGGCCTGTGCCACATGAGTGGTGTGTGG
This sequence comes from Mauremys reevesii, assembly GCF_016161935.1. Classification (NCBI taxonomy): domain Eukaryota; kingdom Metazoa; phylum Chordata; order Testudines; family Geoemydidae; genus Mauremys; species Mauremys reevesii. The sequence goes on from NC_052630.1 coordinate 76,663,409, forward strand.
TGCGGAGAAGATATAGACACCACCCCTTCCTTATACACAGTTAGCAGGGCAAGATCCCTCCAGGGCACTTCAGATAACATTGGGAATTGGGAACAGCTACTCAAGCCATGTCGGATATCTCAAATGCATCTGTAACTACTACAGTGAATATTGACTTTTGCCATGCGATGGGGGTATTAGACTTTGTACCTAGGATCCACTTCAGGTGATTGGGGCCAAGGAATAACGTTAAACTGTCTCTTAACACTTTGATGTAATACATTGGTGATGTTAGAGGAGGAGACATCCAATGCCCTAATTAGTTTGTGTATGTGCTGTGGCCAGCACATGCTAGCCAGGAGCACATGCTGCTGGTCTAAAAAGAAACAGCAAAGCATACCAACCAGCCTGGCCTGGCCTGGCCTGAGCCATCCTAAAATAAAAGAGGGAGAGAACAAGTTAAAAATTATTTAGACAAATTAGATGTCTTCAAGTCACCAGAGCCTAATGAAATACATCCTAGACTGCTCAAGGAGCTGACTGAGGAGATATCTGAGCCATTAGTGATTATTTTCAAAAAGTCATGGAAGACAAGAGAGATTCTAGAGGACTGGAAAAGGGCAAATATAGTGCCCATCTATAAAAAGGGAAATAAAGACAACTCGTGGAATTACAGGCCAGTCAGCTTAATTTCAGTACCTGTAAACTTAATGGAGCAAATAATTAAACAATCAATTTGCAAATACTTGGAAGATAATAAGATGAAAAGTAACAGTCAGCATGGATTTGTCAAGAACAAATCATGTAAAACCAACCTGATAGATTTCTTTGACAGAGTAACAAGTCTTGTGATGGGGGAAAGTGGTAGATTTGGTATATCTTGACTGTAGTAAGACTTTTGATACCGTCCAGCATGATCTTCTCATAAACAAACTAGGGAAATACAACCTACATGGAGCTACTATAAGGTGGATGCATTACTGGCTGGAAAATTGTTTCCAGATAATAGTTCACAGTCAAGCTGGAAGGGTATATCAAGTGGCATCCCATGGGGATCAGATCTGGGTCTGGTTCTGTTCAATATCTTTATCAATGATTTACATAATGGAATAGAGAGTACACTTATAAAGTTTGCAGACAATACCAAGCTGGCATGGGTTGCAAGTGCTCTGGAGGATAGGATTAAAATTCAAAATGATCCGAACTAGGGATGTAAAAGGTTAAATGGTTAACTGATTAATCAGTAATCATTAGGCTTACCGTTAACTGACCTTAACCGTTAACCCCGGCGGCCCGCACTCACTGAAAGGATCTCAGCCCCAGCTGCATTGAGCCGGCCAGCTAGAGGGAACCCAGCCCCGGCTGTGCCGGTGGGACTCCAGCCTGTGCCGCCCCCTGCCGAACAGCCGAAGTGACCCCAGCTGTGCCACACCAGCCAGAGGGATTCCAATGCCGGCCTCCCTGCGCTGGCCGGCCAGAGCAAGTGACCTCAGTTAACAGTTAATCAGTTAAACTATATCATTTTAATAATTTAATTGGTTAACTTTTTTTAACCAATATTTACATCCCTAATCTGGACAAACTGGAGAAATGGTTTGAAGTAAATAGGATGAAATTCAGTAAGGACAAATGCAAAGTACTCCACTTAGGAAGGAACAATCAGTTGCATATGTAAGCGGGGGAATGGTCCCGCTATTGTGGGGAACTTTCCTGGCTTCTGTGTACCCCGGTGAAGTGGGCTAGCGAAAGGATCTGAGTCCTTGCTCCCACTTCCTTTACCCAGAGGCCTCCCTGCCCTTGAGGACTCTCCTGTTTGGCAGAGTTCTCGTAGCCCCAACAAGACTGGGCCCAGGATTCCTGGGGGGCTCAACCCCCAACCCTGTTGTGGCCACCTAGGACAGGGGCTAAGGTGTCCCTACCCTCTCTGCACTGGGCACCTCCTGACCCACTGATTATTCCATACAATTTAAAGCAAATACAAGTTGTTTACTTAACAATCAATTTAAAGAAAAGAATAAGAATAAATGACAGGAAACACATCACCCTGCTCTGTGGCAGGGAACATTACAAACAATGTCTCTGGACATCAAAGCACTTTGCAGTCTGTTCCTTGTAGGCCCCAGGCCTCCTTCTCAGGCCCTGGCTGTGCTGCAGGGATGCTGTGGGTGGGACACTTGAAATGGTGGTGACCACACACCTCCGGGCTTTGGGTGGTGGGATCCTTCTTTCCAGTGCCAGCCCCGGCAGGTTAAGGTCCCCTCCCAGCCTGGCCTGCATGGACCCTTGGCTGGAGTGTCTTTCTGCGCTGGGCCCTTTTAGGTTCCCCCTTGGCTGGCCCCAGTTGCTCACCACACTCTGGCTCTCTGGCTGCAGCTCCGCTCCCAGCACAGGATCTGCTCTCCCTGGGCTGTGCCTCTGGCTCTCTGGCTGCAGCTCCGCTCCCAGCACAGGATCTGCTCTCCCTGGGATGTGCCTCTGGCTCTCTGGCTGCAGCTCCGCTCCCAGCACAGGATCTGCTCTCCCTGGGCTGTGCCTCTGGCTCTCTGGCTGCAGCTCCGCTCCCAGCACAGGATCTGCTCTCTCTGGGCTGTGCCTCTGGCTCTCTGGCTGCAGCTCCGCTCCCAGCACAGGATCTGCTCTCCCTGGGCTGTGCCTTTGGCTCTCTGGCTGCAGCTCCGCTCCCAGCATAGGATCTGCTCTCCCTGGGCTGTGCCTCTGGCTCTCTGGCTGCAGCTCTGGCCCCTCTGGATCTGGCCTGGCTCTGTTCTCCAGCTCAGCTTGGGCCCCTGCTTCCTCCTTAGCTCGGCCCCACTCTGTCTGACTCCGGCACATTCCTGCTCACACACCCACACTGGCCTTCTGTCTCCTGATTAGCCGGCCTGCCCTGTCAATCAGGCTGACCTGAAGCATTGGCCTCTTGCCATTGTTCCTGGGGACTGTCAGTCTCAGGGTCCTGATTTGCCATCAAACCCTCCTTTTAGTGCTGGGAGCTAGCAGCCAAAACACCCCACTGAATGTTAGTAAGGGGCAACAGTCCACATTCCCCTGCTAAAATTCTGCCACAGCCACAATAGTTACACCACATCCGGGCCCCATAAAAACAACATATATCCACATCATATTATATTAAAAACCCATTAACAATAAAAGAACATTTAACATAGTTAACACTCCACATCTACTTCTTAATACTATACATAACAATATTCATCAACACACTACATAGAACCAATAACATAAGTATCTCTAAGTCTAACAGGAAGTACACCTTTATTAGCCCTCTGGGACCTCCTTAAAACTGGTGGTTCGTTACCCATATTTTCTGTTTCCCTATCCTCAGGTAATACTGGGTCAGTTTGAGGGATCTGGCCATTCTCGTTAGGGTTTGGGTTTGCCCACTCTGTCCCCCTCTGTATTCGGTTTGTGGGACTAGAACCATTTCCCAACTGGTTTCAGCCTCCTCAGAGTGTACTGATCTACGCCTCCTATGGTCCCTGTCTGGACTAAGAGTGCAATGTTTCAACTGGTCCCTGTGTACTACTCTCTCAGGACCTCCGCGTTCAGGCCGAATGGTGTAAACTGGTAGCTCGGGATTGGTGTGAGCAACTACAATGTGGGGCTACTTGTCCTGTATTTTATTACGCCCGGTGTCTAAACTAGTACACGGTCACCGGGCCTGATGAGAGCCCCACTGGACTTGCGATCATAAGTCCTTTTCCTACTTTGGGCAGTGTCTTTAGTTGTATTGAGAGCAACTTCACAGGCTATCTTCAGCCTGTCATGGTGACCTTTGACCCAGTCATCCAAATTGGTCACCACATCCTCCTCAGGGCCCTCTCTGTCCAGAATATCCAATGGCAACCTGGGATCCCTCCCAAACATGAGATAAAAAGGAGCGTAACCTGTTGACGAATGGACATGGCTGTTATAGGCCAACACCAGCTCAGGGAGATGTTCCTGCCAGGCTTGCTTCTTTTCAGTGTTCTTAGCATATCGTGCAGTGTCGGTTAAATCTCTCACTAGCGTTTCCTTGCGGGTGATAGGGTGTTGTTCGGCTTTTGGCTATGCCATACAGTTTACACAATTCAGCTATCACTTCTGATTCAAAATTCCTCCCTGATCCGAGTGTAACACAACCATAGTACACAAACCAATGTTTTATGAGGGCATCAGCCGTTGTCCGCGCTGTCTGGTTTCTAGTTGGAACTGCAACAGTGAATCGGGTGAACATGTCCGTGAGAACCAGTATGTTCTCATACCCTCTGAAGATCTCTCTAGCGTGTGTAATCCATTGCTAGGACCTCCATTGGGGCAGTCACATTAGTACAGGTCAAAGGTTGGGAGGAAACACATCTTTGGCTAAGGCACACCGTTTACACTGACGGATCCATGCTTGCACGCCGCTACCCATTGTGGGCCAGTAATAGTTTCTCCTCATCACCTCCAGAGTGCTCCTGTCTCGAAATGTCCCCATGATCATGCCTGGCTTCATAAACTTCAGGCACCACTAACTGCCACACTTCCTCACCATCTCGGGATGGTATGTTACCCGGAACAGCACTCCACGGTGTAATCTAAGTCGTTCCCACTGTCTGGCTAGCTTCTTAGACTGGGGGTATCTGGCCCCAAATCTCCGATCTGGCCTCCTTTGGCTCATGACTGCCACTAAGACAGGTCCAACATCACCTTCGCAGAGTCTGAATCTCCTCCCATGAGTACCCGAGATTATTGCGCTCCTCTTTTACCTGATTTTGTACTGCATCCTCTACCGTCACTTCATCCTCGGGCTTTGGATTCTCGAGCCACAAACACGTACGCACAACATCTGCAGGGATGACTAGGAAGTCTTTCTCTAGGTCCTCACCCTCTTCTGATTCCTCCTCCAGAGGCAATCTAGACAGGGTGTCAGCATTGATGTTCTGCCTTCCAGGTTTATACTGTACTTCAAAAGTGAACTCAGCGAGTTGGGCCACCCAGCGGTGCTCAATTGCACCTAAATTAGCCGTTGCCAGGTATCGGAGTGGATTGTGGTCTGAGATTACCGTGAATTTAGAGTACACTAAATAATCCTTAAATTTTTCAGTGATAGCCCACTTCAAGGCCAACAGTTCTAGTTTAAAAGCACTGTAGTTTTTGTCATTTCTTTCTGACCTCCTCAGCCCTCGGCTTGCATTCTTGCTTCTGGCTGAGCACCGCACCTAGGCCGTGCAGGCTTCCATCAGTTGTCACTATAAATGGCAGGCTAAAGTCAGGATATGCAAGTACAGGTGGTGACATAAGCTGATGTCTTAATTTGTCAAAAGCTGTCTGACAGGCATCATCCCACACAAAACATTGGTCCTTTCCCTTCCTTTGGGCGGTTGGCCCACTAGTCCATATAGCGGTGCAGCAACGTGTGCAAACTTTGGACTGGAATAGCTCATGAAACCTAGAGCCTGCCGCACTTGCTTGGCATTCTTGGGGACCGGCCAATTTTCCAGTGCCCTGGTCTTCTCCTCATCTACCTGGAGTCCCTCCTTTGAAATCACATGGCCCAAGAATTTGACTTTGGAGGCAGCACTTGCTTGGCTTCAGCTTTAATCCGTGTTCCTTCAATCGTGTGAAAACCAAGTCCAATTTTTCCATATGACTCTCAAAATCCTTGGAAAACACAATAATATCATCCAGGTATATCAGCAAAGTGTCTAAGATATAGTCTCCCAAAACCCCCTCCATTAGTCTCTGGAGCGTAGCAGGTGCATTACAATGGCATACGTGTCCATTCAAACAGCCCAAAGGAGTCGTCACTGCTGTCTTTTCCTGGTCTCGTTCTTCCACTGCAACCTGGAAATAACCAGACGTTAAATCGAGGGTTGAAAACACTCTTGCACTCCCTAATGCATCCAGTGACTCTTCCACCCTGGGTAGCGGGTAGGCATCTTTGTGTGTTACCTCATTCAGTTTCCTGTAGTCACAGCAAAATCGCACCCCACCATCTTTTTTTATTACAATCACTGCAGGTGATGCCCACGGACTGTGGCTTTCTTTAAGGACACCTTGAGTCACTAGGTCCAAGATGTGTTTTTTTACCTCCTGGAACACTCGTGGTGAAATCCGCGGTGTCTCTGTTTTATCGGGACAGCATCTCCAGTGGCTATTTGGTGTGTCACTGTGGTGGTGTAACAAGTCCCGCTCATCCCTGGAAAAGACCTCTTGATGTTTCTCCAGTAGCGCACCAACCTGTGTAGGGGTTAGCTGTTGGAGGTCCACTTGGACTGGAATGGGTAGCTCTCCATCGGGTGCCACTTGCGATGTGATAACCTGTGTGCCTTTTTTACTTTTGTCACCCGCAGCTCATCCCCATTTTCTTCCAAGGCCACCCCACTGGGGTACCACTCCTTCAGGTCGGTGTATCTCTGCCACTCTGGTTGGGCACAACATGGCCTTTTACTTGAGTTTAACAGCCTGACTGGCACTTTTCCTTTGCTGGCATTAGCCAGTACATTTGCAACCAGGAGCCCATTAGGAGACTGGCCCCAGGTGTTGGCTCGACAAGCACTCTGTATCCGGCACCCGGCAGCGTCCATCAATAATCTTCTCACTCCAGGGAGGTATAACCACCTTCTGTCTCCCTGCCACCCTAACATAGCCAATTTGTCCCATGTCTCTCCACTTGGGCCAGTGTAGCGTCCTTCCTGGGCTGCCCGTGACGGTTCATCTCCTGGGTTCCTTCTCCTATCAACAGTAATTCTTTCAGCTCTCTTATAATATTCATCCCAAGAATTCCTGGTACTCTGTTCTCCATTAAAGTCTTTTCTGAAGCTGTGTCCTTTAGAATAAAGATGCATTTCTAGGATTGTCGACCCATGTACCCTACATCAGCTTCAAGGCACCCCACCACAGGGATGGCAAGTCCATTAGCTGCCGTTAGCTGTACAAATCGGGTATTATGCATGGTCAGATCTCTCTCTTTTAAGTGGTTTCGGAAATATGATTCAGAAATAGTGGTGACTTCTGAGCCAGTGTCTATCAAACAGCGGGTTCTCACCCCTGCTATGGTTATTTCCACTGTCAAGCAGTCCCAGCGCTCGCCACAGAAGTCGTTGAATATACTAACATCATCAGGGTCCTTTTCCTCGCTGCTGCCACGCTGCCCTTTTCTAGGGACAGCCGTGAAACCCTTCAGTCCCCACTCGGCCTTCTGACGGTGGGCTGCTTGCTCCCGTGCCTCTTGAATTTCAGGTGCCTGGGACTCCAGTCTCCTCATTGTACATTCTCGGCTAGTATGTCCTGGCCTTATCTGCCCAGCTCGTCCTTCAGTGGAGATCTTCTTCGGGGTCCTGGGGCCCTTGGATATCTTGGCATATTGGTGGGGTTTTTCCCTTTCATCACCTCAGTCATTACTTTCAGCATCTCCCCCTGTTGGACCGCCAGTTTTTGGACAGCTTCACTTAAGCTTTCCAATGTTAGCTGTGTTTGGGGCAGGGCTTTTCCCCAGCAGCTGCATTCACTAGGCCTTACTCTTGGCTGTCTCTGCCACAGGAACTTCCTCTTCTTCTGACCACATAATGGCAGCCTGCATGAGTTCATAGAACTTCTTACTGGGCTCTTCCTTAAACCTCCTTTTCATTTCACGTCGGAGGGAGTCATCACGAAGCCCCAACACCAGCTGCTCTTTCAGAACTGTATCTGGGTCTGGAACTCGTTGAGGGTCTCGCCGCTCCACTTTGCTCATTCTCTCCTGGAGGTCATATGCATATGCCCGGATAGTTTCACCAGGCTCCTGCTTTCTCTCAAAGAACTCCTTTAGTCGGGTTCCAATAGGCACCTTGTCTCCATACACTTCTAGGAGGAGTTCAAATACCTTTTCCACATCTTTCTTGTCTGCCACTGCCATGAACTTTACTGTGGCCTTGGCCTGGCCCTTGAGATGTTCCTCTATGAAGTCTACATGGTCTTCTACAGGTACTCTTAGCACACGAGCTGCCTTCACAGACTTGACCCACTCTTCTACCGTAATGTCTCCTGGTCTTGTCGGGAAGCCACCAAACTCTGTGACCTTCCGCTCCCGTGGGACATAAATAGTAGGGGGTTTCTTAGCTTCTGCTGCCTGTTGGTCTATCACTGCCTTAGCCAGTGATAAGGCTTCTCTCTGTTCAGTTCTAGCTTGTTGTAATGCCTCCGCTTGGTCTGATAATCTGCGCTGAAGTTCAGCAAACTGGGTTCGTAGTTCTTCAATTCCAGCCATGGTAGAGTGCTCAACCAGGCCTGGACAGTGCTACTAGAACTCAAGCAGTAAACCAATGGGGTGGACCCTGTGGATAGGATCCTGTTCGTGACGCCAATTATGTAAGCGGGGGAATGGTCCCGCTATTGTGGGAACTTTCCTGGCTTCTGTACCCCGGTGAAGTGGGCTAGCGAAAGGATCTGAGTCCTTGCTCCCACTTCCTTTACCCAGAGGCCTCCTGCCCTTGAGGACTCTCCTGTTTGGCAGAGTTCAACAAGACTGGGCCCAGGATTCCTGGGGGCTCAACCCCAACCCTGTTGTGGCCACCTAGGACAGGGCTCTGCACTGGGCACCTCCTGACCCACTGATTATTCCATACAATTTAAAGCAAATACAAGTTGTTTACTTAACAATCAATTTAAAGAAAAGAATAAGAATAAATGGGAACGGTTACAGGAAACACATCACCCTGCTCTGTGGCAGGAACATTACAAACAATGTCTCTGGACATCAAAGCACTTTGCAGTCTGTTCCTTGTAGGCCCCAGGCCTCCTTCTCAGGCCCTGGCTGTGCTGCAGGGATGCTGTGGGTGGGACACTTGAAATGGTGGTGACCACACACCTCCGGGCTTTGGGTGGTGGGATCCTTCTTTCCAGTGCCAGCCCCGGCAGGTTAAGGTCCCCTCCCAGCCTGGCCTGCATGGACCCTTGGCTGGAGTGTCTTTCTGCGCTGGGCCCTTTACCAAGTTCCCCCTTGGCTGGCCCCAGTTGCTCACCACACTCTGGCTCTCTGGCTGCAGCTCCGCTCCCAGCACAGGATCTGCTCTCCTGGGATGTGCCTCTGGCTCTCTGGCTGCAGCTCCGCCCCAGCACAGGATCTGCTCCCTGGGCTGTGCCTCTGGCTCTCTGGCTGCAGCTCCGCTCCCAGCACAGGATCTGCTCTCTCTGGGCTGTGCCTCTGGCTCTCTGGCTGCAGCTCCGCTCCCAGCACAGGATCTGCTCTCCCTGGGCTGTGCCTTTGGCTCTCTGGCTGCAGCTCCGCTCCCAGCATAGGATCTGCTCTCCCTGGGCTGTGCCTCTGGCTCTCTGGCTGCAGCTCTGGCCCCTCTGGATCTGGCCTGGCTCTGTTCTCCAGCTCAGCTTGGGCCCCTGCTTCCTCCTTAGCTCGGCCCCACTCTGTCTGACTCCGGCACATTCCTGCTCACACACGGAGGACGGGACCCACACTGGCCTTCTGTCTCCCTGATTAGCCGGCCTGCCCTGTCAATCAGGCTGACCTGAAGCATTGGCCTCTTGCCATTGTTCCTGGGGACTGTCAGTCTCAGGGTCCTGATTTGCCATCAAACCCTCCCCTTTTAGTGCTGGGAGCTAGCAGCCAAAACACCCCCACTGAATGTTAGTAAGGGGGCAACAGTCCCCTTACACATACAAAATGGAAAATGACTGCTGAGGAAGGAGTACTGTGGAAAGGGATCTGGGGGTCATACTGGATCACAAGCTAAATATGAGTCAACAGTGTAACACTTGCAAAAAAAGCAAACATCATGCTGGGATATATTAGCAGGAGTGTTGTAAGCAAGACACGAGGAGTAATGCTGCTCTACTCAGGACTGATTAGACCTCAGCTGGAGTATTGTGTCCATTTCTGGGCACCACATTTCAGGAAAGATGTGGACAAATTGGAGAAAGTCCAGAGGAGAGCAACAGAAATGATTAAAGGTCTAGAAAACATGACCTATGAGGAAAGATTGGGAAAAAATGGGTTTGTTTAGTTTGGAGAAGAGAAGACTGAGAGGGGACATGATAACAGTTTTCAAGTACATAAAAGATTGTTACAAGGAGGAAAATTGTTCTCCTTAACATCTGAGGATAGGACAAGAAGCAATGGGCTTAAATTTCAGCATGGGAGGCTTAGGTTGGATGTTAAAAAAAACTTCTGTCAGGGTGGTTAAGCACTGGAATAAATTGTGTAGAGAGGTTGTGGAAACAGAGCAGGTTAGACAAACACCTGTCAGGGATGGCCTAGATAATACTTAGTCCTGCCATGAGTGAAGGGGACTGGACTAGATGACCACTCGGGGTCCCTTCCAGTCTTAGGATTCTGTGATCCTATCCTGCAACTGCTGCAGGAACACTCTAATGCCAGATGCCCAGCCAGCGCCAATCTGCTCTTGGCTACTCACTACTTCTTCTAAATTAGAAATGAGCCAAAACTAGAACTATCCTGAACTTTAGGGCTGACTGGATTTGGGTCCAAATAGATAGAGCTTTCAGGCATGAACATTTGGGTTCTCCTCTGACCCTGCCTTCTCAGCCATCTATGAGCAAAAGGGAGTTGGTTATGGAGAATTCCCCTTGCCTTCATGTTATAACGTTAGACCAGTGGGGGCCCTGAACAGGTTTTAGGGGGTCCACCAAGCAAGGCCAGTGTTAGACTCACTGGGGCCCAGGGCAGAAAGCTGAAGCCCCGCTGCATGGGGCTGAAGCCTGGGGCCCTGAGCCCCACCATGGGGGGGCTGAAGCCAAAGCCTGAGCAACTTAGCTTTGTGGGGGCCCCTGTGGCATGGGGCCCCAGGCAATTGCACTGCTTGCTACCCTTTAATGCCGGCCCTAGCTTTTATAAGCAGAGAACCAGTTGTTGTGGCACAGGCGGGCCGTGGAGTTTTTATAGCATGTTTGGTGGGGCCTCAAAAAGAAAAAGGTTGAGAACCCCTGCCTTAGACTTCTGTTGTGTGTCTTTCCCCCTCAGTAACTAATGCTCAGCTACATGCACCTGCAGAATTTAGTTAGTGTTAGCAGGGATATCTAGGCTGGTGTGTGAGAAAACCTAAATAATGTGGCCATTTCTCTGTGGTGCTCCCTGTCTCTACTTAGAAGGGACAAAGCTGGATTTGGGGACCCCAGGTAGCAGTGTGTGATTCTGAACACTACAGAGCACTACTTCATAGATTTTCTGTGCACCCCAGGGGAGACGCTCTTTTCTGGTCTCCATTACTCCCCATTCCTGTATACAGAATGGATTACACACAGCATGGCTTGTGGCTGATGGAGGTGGTGAGCTCTTGAAGCCTCATCCTTGATTCAGGGCCTCATTTATAGGACCGTCCTGTCTGTTAACACAACATATTTCATGTAATGCAGAATGATCCATAATAACATGTTTCTAAACTTCTAGGCTGAGCACACAGTGTGTGTGGGCGTTTGTTATAAAAACAGTACAAATCAGAAAGAAAAAATAATAAATATATACATAATATATTGCTTTAACTCAACCAGAAGTCATAGGCTTGATGAAGAAATTACTTGGTGAAATGTGTTATGCAGGAGATCAGATTAGATTAACATAATGGTGTGGTCCCTTTTGGTGTGTACAGCTATGAATCTATGCTTGGCTCTTGGTTTCTAGGGGCTGAGAATTCACCAGTCCTCCCTTCTCTAGCACTACTTTAATTATCTGCTGTAAACAGTTCTGTACAGAACTCTCTATATAGCAAACCATAGCTCCACCTCCCGATTAGCATAGTTCAGCCCACAGCAATACTTCCTTCTATCAATTGCCTGTCCTCCTCCATGTTGGACTCTTCCTCCCACAGATTCTAGGGTTGAGAACAGTCAGAAACAGGTAAGTTCTAAACCAGGAGTCGGCAACCTTTCAGAAGTGATGTGCTGAGTCTTCATTTATTCACTCTAATTTAAGGTTTCGCGTGCCAGTAATACATGTTAATGTTTTTAGAAGGTCTCTTTCTAGAAGTCTATAATATAGAACTAAACTATTGTTCTATGTAAAGTAAATAAGGTTTTTAAAATGTTTAAGAAGCTTCATTTAAAATTAAATTAAAATGCAGAGCCCCGTGGACCGGTGGCCAGGACCCGGGCAGTGTGAGTGCCACTGAAAATCAGCTCGTGTGCTGCTTTCGGCACGTGTGCCATAGGTTGCCTACCCCTGTTCTAAACAAACAAACAAAGAACAGATTAAAATGGGAGGGGTATGGCAAATGCTTCTATGATGTGCGTGCACTTTGTCCATCCTGGCCACTGTGAAATTAGGGAATAGAAAATGGAAGAAGGACTTTCTCCTGGGACTTTTCTGGGAAATAGGTCATCCTCTTTCCCCCCACCCCCTATGTTAATCTACATTAGCACAGATTCCCTTTCCACATTATTTTGTTGGGATGGATTTGTGTGCACTAACTAGTGGCTGTATCATGGAGGTGACTCATTCATTGTTGCTGGGGTGCATAGGGATCAGAGAGGCTGGCTATATCACTGCAGAGTTTTTCAATAAACTCCCTGTGGAACTCATGCTTTCCCATTTCAGTTGAACTACTCCCCTCTTGTTCTGAGACTAAGCATGACATAGCTTTCAAAGGAAGACACTTTCTCAACTATCCATGCAGCCTGCAGTGGAGGTCATAAGGGAGATGAGCAAAGTAAATACTGAGGCAGGGAGAAGTGGAGAGCAAAATAAGGATTTAATCAAAAGTCAAGCACATAATTCAGTGAAATTTATGGGTGGTTGGGGGTGTATGAAATATCTTTCTTATTATGTAATCATCCAGCTATGATTGTAACTGAAATCTCTTAATAGTCAAGCGCAACAACATCTGGTTCTTTACTTTTCTGAGTTGCATTTTCTTACTGTGTGTACGGTAAGGTTAGTATTTTGACTAGTAATGTTCTATGTAAAGAGATATGCATCTAAAATAAATTTTTTATTTTTTGGCAAAGTAATAGGAATATTGTCACTATTGTTAATGAGGACCAATCACCTATGTCAATCATTCCATTTTCTGCAGTGAGAAAGGGAATAATCTCCAAGGAAGAAACAGATAATTATCAGTTTATCGTGTGTTGATTTAAGGTGTGATTATACTCTGAAAAGAGACTCACTAAAATTGTTATGACTCTGCTTACTCATTAGATCTGTCTTCTAGGTATATTCAGGGTTATTTTTATTATCAAAATTATTCTTAGTAATTTTGTATTTATTTTTTTACTTTTTGCTCCTGTGAGCTCTGCAGTTCCTAAAAGGGCTTGAGCTGTTCTTATACATCAACAGAACAGTTTACTAAATTCAAGTTACAGGGTCTATCTGTCACACTTGTGCACTGAAGGCAATGGGATTGCAAAGGTGTTACTAACTTGGCCTGCAGATTCTTTACAGCTGATAATGGGAAAAACCCAGCTTTGACTGTCTGAGCCCACTGTGAACTTGAAAAATCAAGGCAGGATAGTTTAAGAAACCTTCTTTTTCCTTACAAACTGACCTCCTTTGGTCTAGAATCACCGACACACTGAATATAGACCCCACAATGCCTATTTCCAGGCACTCTTATTAGAGTACAGCTGTATTCTAATGGCAGCAAAGAGGGACACTAGAAAGACCATGCATAAACTCTGACAAAGATTAAATGGATAGCAAGACTGATCCCACAGACTTTGTATGAGAGATGCTGCATCTGCTAGGAGGGAACAGTATATGGAGAGTGTTATGGACCATGTACAGTGGTGATGCATAAGACTAACTAGAATGTCAGATCAGTACCATATTATTTTATGTTACTTCAATTTAAATTTTATGGATCAAGCTTCACTCAGGAGTTAGGGAAAGATATGCTTTCTGTTTTTTTCTCACTATGGGGGAATGGAGTGGAGAGGGACTTATTTCGGGGAATAAATGTGCATATTAAACTACTTGTAATATTTGTTGATATAAAATTCTTCATAAAATACTGTTCACATGCACTTGAGGGATAAGTAAAATGAGCATCTCAGTCCTGCTCTCACTGGAGTCATCAGAAAAACTCCCATTGACTTTCCTGGGAGGAGGAATGGGGGCCAGCGGACTGTGTGGTTATGTCTGAGCTTTTCTATCCATTTCTCATGTCTGTTTTGTTTGCAATTAAAGCATCAAAATGGATTCATAAACCCTCAAACTGCTTATTTCAATGAGTTTTGCAGGACACACGTTCTCTGTGTCTGGTGAGGGACTTGGGGAGGGACAGGGAATATTATGGGGCAAATGCTGATCCTATCACCTGGGCTGTGGAGGATCCCTTGGCGATAAAACTGGAAGGGTCTCAATGATGAATGGAGGGGACTGCACAGGGTGGCCATTACACTGCACAGAATCCTGACCCCTGGGAGCTCCCTGTATGCCAATGCATAGGGGTGGGGGAAATAAGGACAGACTAAGTAGGAATGGGCCAAAGATAAAACATTGAGCAAATCCTCTGATTTCCCCCTTCCCCTCCCCTCCCCACCATGGCAGGGGAATGAAGAAACAACTACTTCAGCCAGTTAGATTCCCCCCTCTTCAGCCGAGCATGCATCTGCCCAGAGCTGAGCCCAGCTGCTCATGCTGGAGGCTAGCATGAGGAATTGGCCTTTCATGTGTTTTAGAGTATTTTAACTTTCAGTGAAAATTATATAAAAATTTCAAGAAAATACCTTTTTTAAAAAAAATTCTAATATTTCCTAGAAATGTTGCCGCCTCCAACATAACAGGATTGTGCTTAGTGCCTAAGAACCAGAAGGGAGAACTGGCTAGTCTGGAGTCATTGTTCAGGCTGAATTAAATTCAAAATTAGTCTAACAGCATGAATGGGGAACAATACATCTAATGTTCACAGTTCTTTTTGAGTAATCAAAGTAATAAAGTTAGTGATCTAATCCTTGACCAAGTCAATGGGAGTTATTTTGCATGTTATTTTATTAAAATGCACTAGTTTTCTAAACTGCATTAATAACACCTAAAACAAAATAAATTTTAAAATTTAAATTAATATTAGTAATACTGATCTGTACTGAAATGCTCAAGAAATATCTAGTATTTGTTGGTTTTGGCACATACAGACTCAATAAAGAGGACAGTAACCAAGAATGAGTCAAATAAACCATAGATTAAGTGAATTTACAGTATGAGTTAGGTTTTTAGTGAAACACAGGTAAATAGGTGTAGAATATTGGCAGAAGACCTACCTGAACTCACTGTATAGAAAATCTCATTGTCAGCTCTTACTTTTTCTGATATTTATATCAATAGATAACAGTAGGTCAAATGGAGCCAATGGCATTGGAGTACCATTTTTATACTTATTGCTAAAGCTCCTTTAAGATGAATAAACCTATGCTTTTATATTAGACCTGTAACTAAGTCTATTAAATTCAGGTACCTTTAATACAATTGTAACAACTTGATCTCCTCTCTCCTTTAACTGAGTTCTACTTACAAATGAGCATCAGATCACCACCTGCTCAATGTTCAGTCACCTCAAGATTGGGGCCAGAAAAAACCAGCTGTGAATGTGTCTGCAATGTCTCTGGTACAGTTCCAAGTCTGGAAACACTAACTTTTCTTGCTTTACACAGATGCTGTTGTGTAATGTATTGACTTCATTAAAACTTTTGTTTGTAAGATGGTAAGTAACTTGTATACGTTTGCTTAATGACCATTGAATGCCCTATGCAGGTAGTAGTTTATTTGCTTTTTCTCTGATCTTTGAAACAAAAGGGGTTGGAAGAGATTGGTATAGCCATTTCACCTTGTGCTGTGATCCCATAATATTTCACCAGCTAAGCAAGGTGGGGTAGTTGTTGGATGGGAGACTGAAGAAACAGTTAAGTGCTACATGAATTTTATTATTATTGTATAATGAATACATATTATTAGATAGGTTTTATATCAGTTTATGAAGTACTTTGGTGAAACCTTTTGAAAGATTCTCCATAAATGTAAATTAATAATATGAAACCAGTCCATGGACCAAGAAAGAAAATGATGAAACCATATGGAAATGAAATAAGGGAAGAAAAACAATTGAAGCATTTTGGTATGTAGTGTTGTACTGTTTCCCAAAAGCGGTGAGATTGACTGGCAGGATTTTTATTCTCATTCCCTTTGTTCTATCCTCCTACTCCCTCAGTGTGTGTAGCACAGGCAGGGATTGTTTGTTACAAAATGCAGCTATCCCCCAAGGACTCTTGACTGTTTCTTCCTGATGATTTTAAATCTGATGTTAGTGCCAATCAGCCTCCATCTCTGGTTTTAGTGTTAAAAGGTTTGACTTTGTTTAGTTAAAAATAATTGTCCCAGCTTGTGAAAACTTTTCCAGGTTTATGTATGTCTGTAATACCCATGCAGACTTGTTGTTAGTGCCCACAATGAAACTTACTATTATTACTCTGATGTCATACAGAAACATCATTCCTATCTGTTTTCTGTTGGGCTAGCTTTTTCAATTTTAGAATCTTCATGAGCAATGTAGAACATTAATGGGTTATTTATTCACTCTGGGGCCCCAGAAACAGAGGACAAAGATCTAAAATGTGAGATAAACAACAGTGTAATAAATTTCAATTATACAGCAATGATATTTTAGCCTCGGTAAAAATGTCTATAATCTCAGTTATCTGATTGAGACTTTCTGGCGTATGTAGCTTAACCTTCATTTAATTTGCCTGGATATAGAGTGAGGCACTGTTCTAAGGTACATGTGGAACTTCCATCTATCTCTGGTTCTTATCTATCTAAATACTCATATAGTCCCATCACCACAGGATCTGAGTGCCTCTCATAAATACCAATCAATAGTCAAGCCTCTAAAGAAGGCATGTCACAGGTCTTCTATAAAACATGTTGTGTTTGTGTTCTTGGGGGGGAGGGGTGTTGTTTAATTCCAGCCTTCACAGAGGTTGATGCCTAATTTGACACGGAGCAGCTTCCTGGCTGTAGGGCCTCTGGCAGGCTGCTCCAGCCCATAGACAGACAATCTCTGTTTCCCTTGCAGGTGACATGAAGCACCCAATGGGGGTTTCCCTGTAAAGAGGGGCCTGCCCACCAAGCATGCACGTCCCAGGGTGTGTGGTCTACATCCTCCCAAGCCCCAGCCCCACAAATGTGCCTTGGCTGTAATGGCTGAGTCATCTTTAATTTTCTTTGTTGGTCACCTTTTAATTGATAAGCAGAGCAAGCAAATCCATGTTCTTTGTTTCAGCTGATTAGACACGCTGGATACTACCAAATGGACCTTACTCAAGAAGTATGAGAAAACTTTGCTGTGGTTGTAAAATACTAATACAAGAGATGATAAAGATGCAACAAGTTCTTTTTGCAACAATAGTTCTATGCAATGTAAGTGATACTGGCAAATTCCAGTTGGTTTAGCTTTGTATTCAAATGACATTAATAATTTCTTGTCCATTGGTCTGGTAGTAAAGTGGGGAGAAGTACAGGCAAATTCCTGTCTGGGGTATCTCCAGTGACTTCAGTGGACTGCCCCACGATGAACTTGCACTGGTACTGGTTTGACAAAGACTAGTAATTAAGTGAAAAAACAATGAAAGGTACCGGTATCTAATTGTAATACTATAAAGGATTCCCTAGTTCTTAAGCAATAATCCATGTGTATGGCAGCAGTGACTGATCTCACAGAAAAGTAATATTTTTAATACAACTGAGATAATGAATCAATTAATGAAAGCAATACAATAAGCTAAAAATCCGTCATATTTAAAATACATTATAGTGATGATCATTAGGGAACATGGTACTTCTTTGACAAGGCCTCTCAATTATGTAGACGCCAAAGCAGTTATACAAAGCTAGGGGAGAGCTCTCCATATTACCTCTGCTAAGGGGAGACTTGGGTCTGGTCTACACTACAGACCTCTATCAGTAAAACTATGTCCCTCAGGGGTGTGAAAAAGTCACACCCCTGAGAGATGTAGTTATACTGATCTAACCCCCTGCATAGACAGTGCTATGTCAGTGGGACACTTTTTCCCATCAACATAGCTACCACATCTCAGGGGGATCTGTTGGCATAGAGCATCTTCATTAAAGCGCTACAGCAGCACAACTACACCATCATTTTAAGTGTTGACTTGCCCTCAGACATTCACTCCTTGATCAGTCACTGCTAAAATGTAGGTCTGAAACATAGCAGGAATGCTGGGATTTAAAGATTTTGTTTTAACAATTAGTGTGTCACTGAATATTGAATCTAAAGCCACTGGGCATGTTCTCAGGAGCATGCTTTATATTATATTTTAAAAGACTTGTATTTTATGGATTAATGGGAGTTTGCAATGCTGATTTATGCTTTTTTACTTAGAAAGAACAAAGTATAAGACATTGAACTTTCAAATCCTTACTGTACTATTGTGAGTAAGAGTATATTTAATACAAGTCACACTAATAAATCAAGGACAAGTATACTTCATTATCTGGCCTTGGACAAGGCAGCTCAGATCAAATAAGATACAGAAGGTCATTAACAACAATCTCTCGCTTCAATATCCTTGAGCTGATAACTACTGGAATCAAATGTTAAAAGAAGTACATTTTGTTCAGCACTGCAGTCTTAGACCTGTGCTGTTTACAAAGTAATATTATAGTTTGACCTTTTAAAAAACTTTCCATCTGGGGGGAGCGGTTGTTTGATTACTGGTGCTTTATGGAACAGTTATATCTACAGTGGAGGTGCATTTATCCTTATACAATGTTCAAACTGAAGAGGCTTCGGGAGGGCCCTTTCTTTATGGCATTCACTCTCACTTGGCCTGAAATAGCCCAAATGGCATTCTTCAAAGCTCATGTTTTTTTGACAAGCATTTAGTAAGAGCTGAGTTGTGGCGGGAGAGGGCGGGGGTGGAAGAGACAGGCGGGTGTGTATGTATGTATGTATGCGCACTCTCTCTTTCCTGGTGAGGGGAGCATTTGAATCTGTGGGGGGAAGGAAATTCTAATATCTTGGAGAATAGATTTTTATTTCTGAGTCTCAGCTACCACTCCAATAATCTGTCACTATTAACTGAATTGGTGCAGTAACCAAAAAATAAAACACAAACAACTTCACGTGTTATCTGGCTGAGTCCCCAGTGAAATGAATCAGTTCAGGTAATTTTCTTCTCTTGCATTCTCCTTTGTATTTTGTGCATTTCTCTCTCCCATCCCACTCTTGTAAAATGCATTTGTTCCCTCCCACTCATTTCAGTCTTTCCTTCAGCCTCGCCTGCCATTTTTTGATTGACATTTCCCATTTTTGCTCTTGAGCTGGAGGGTTTCTGCTGACCTACCTCGGCCACTCCCTCCCCCCGCCCATATCCTCCTCCAACGCCCTGCATCATGGCACCCATTCCTTGGTCTGAGAAGGACAAGGCATGGCACATAGCCAACACCAGTCTTTGGACTCGGTTTGCTGCTGAACTGGGGGAAAGGATCTATATTAAAATCACAGCCTCTGAGCTTCACGCTTTTAGGCTTCACACTTTCAAGATTTTCTCTGCAATCACAAGGACTAGACACTTTTTTTTTTTAATGAAAACTAAGATTTTTATGAACTATGTCTCCAGGACAAAATTCAAGAGGTGTTGGTACTCCATGATGTTGATACTCTGGTGTGAACTTGCTTTCACAGTCTCTGTTGATTGATCCAGATAGATAGCCTTGAAGGAAGCCCTGTCTCTTTTAGTACTAGCTTACTGAAAGGAAAGTTTGCTGTCATTACTCCAGAGAGCATGCACTACAAGAGAAACAGATGTAGGAAACTGGACAGCTGAGCTAGCTAGGGTGTAAGGGGTAGTTGAATATTTAAATAACTTACAAAAACAACGAGGAGCCCGGCTCCTCGTTGTTTTTGTGGATACAGACTAGCACAGCTACCCCTCTGATAAATAACTTACAGCGAACTAAAGTGGTCAAGAACAATTTGGAGAAAAAGTAAGTAGCTGACCAAAGCACAATAACTACTCTATGAACTCTGGCTTCAGTCAGGAACAGAGAAATGTTATTAGTTGCCCGGGATAATTAGCTTGTGGCCTAAGGCATGTCTGCAGTGCCTTGCAGTTTGGACTAAGGAGATCTGAATAGCAGTGCGCACTGAAGTACTGGGCAGTAACTCCCCTGTGTGCAAGCGAGAGGAATATATTAGTGCAAACTCAGAACTGTTAAGTTTGCACCTGCAGCATTCACCCAACTAGTATCAGAGGGGTAGCCGTGTTAGTCTGGTTCTGTAGAAGCAGCAAAGAATCCTGTGGCACCTTATAGACTAACAGACGTTTTGCAGACGTTTTGCAGCATGAGCTTTTGTGGGTGAATACCCACTTCTTCGGATGCAAGTATTCACCCACGAAAGCTCATGCTGCAAAACGTCTGTTAGTCTATAAGGTGCCACAGGATTCTTTGCTGCTTTCACCCAACTAGGGCACTAATAAATAAAAGGAGGAAATTAGTGTCTGTCATAATTAGTGTATCCTTCTGGACTTGGGAAGGGGTTGTGGGCAACAAAGAGCAAGATCTCACCACATTAAGAGAAACCCCAAATAAAAATTCTCCTACAAGAGGATTTTTGTTACTCGAGCTCAACAGAGTAATTCAGGAAAAAGAAAAAGAAAAATTAAGCAACACTTCAGGAAGGAGTAGAGCTGCCTGCTATTGTGAGCTATACACTGGGTATTCTCCAATAAGCAAATATTCTCTTTCTGAAATCAAAAGACCTTGATCAGATCGATGGGTAGAAGTGAGGTGTTAACATACGGGTCAAAGTGAGATTAATGAGTTAAATGATGAGGTTAAAATGTTAAATGCTGTTTTATTTTGTTTTTACAGAGGTCAGTTTGATGGCACGGTCAGGGAAGCAGTGGTACTCTTTCAAACACTGTTCTCTGATCAAACTCCTTCAAGTCAGGACAGTCATACATGTTTTGTGTAGCATTACTGCAAATTGTTGTGTTCCACCCCAGCATTAGTGGCATTTCAGTGACAGGTGAAGTGGTCCCTTACTCCTCACAGTGAGGGATAATCAATATTTGTAAAGCACTTGAGATACTCAAATGAAAGGCGCTATGGAATGATGTTGGGCCAGGGTAAGCAGCCAAACAGTTGACAGAATTTATATTAGTGCCCCCTCACATACAGAATGTGATAGTCATTTGTAAAACAGGTGGGCATGATGTTAGATTCTAGGCAGTTCTTAGATGCTTGGATAGAAGATATGGCCAAGAGTGTTTTTTCTATATATTACTCCTGGGGGAATTCTGCACCACTGCACAATGCAGAATTTTGCAGAAATTAATGTTGTGCGTGCAGAATTTCCTTTCCACCTGCAGTGCTGCTAGCCACCACTAGGGAATGCTGGACTCAGCATAGCCTACCTTGCACATAGAAGCCACTGCTGGGGAGAACGGGGAGGGAGCTAGTGGTTTCCTCACAGCTGCAGTTCCCAGCATGCCCTGAGGGAAGGAGGGGGCGGCGCATAGGAGACTCTGTGCAAGCCTAGGACCAAGCATCAGGCAGTTTCTCCCTCTGAATCCGTGGGCTCTAGGAGGGGAGGGGTGGGTGTCTGGGCAAGGGGGTGGCATGGCTGAGCTTTGGGAGGGAGGGGGTGCAGGTATCTGGTCCCCCACAGCTGAGCTTGAGGGGTAGGGGTTGTGGGTGTATGGCCACCTGGCTGGGCTCAGGTGGGGAGTGGGAAAGGGGCAGAGAAACAGGAACTGGGTTGTCGTAGGGGTTTCTTTAACTCTGTACTCATGGGAGAATATTCTGTGTGTCTGTATTATTACAGACATACTTGCTGGCAGGTATTTTTAAATAAATTACCAAAATAATTGAAACTGGTGTGGTTATGTAGTGTTATTTTGACAAATAACGTTTGCAGAATTTTGCAGACTTTTACATTTTTTGGTACAGAATTTTTAAATTTTTTGGTGCAGAATCCCCCCAGGAGTAATATATGCTTGGAAAAAGCGTGCAACCTTTTCTTGCCACAATTAAGCATGGTTTTGTCACCTTAAGATTCCATTACTGTAATGCCCTCTGCATGGGACTACACCTTTGGACCATTTGGAAGCTGAAGCTAGTGCAGAGTGCTTATTAAATAGAGCTGCACGTTGGGAGAGCACATTGCACTAGTGTGCCGTGATTTGCACTGGCTTCAATTCATGTTGTTGGTTTTATCTTATAAAGCCCTAAATGGTTTGGGACTTGGCTATCTTAAAAACTTTTCCTCTCTGTGCAGTATACTGCCACAGCTGAGATCAGTAGAAGGGCTCAAACTGGAGCTCCCTCAGTATAAATGAGGGGGAGACGTGGGCAAGGTGATCTCTGTGAGAGGTCCTATGTTTGGGAACTTTCTACCCCCAATGGTCTGCCAGAGTTTGAGATTGTTAAGATTCCAGGCATGATGCAAAGTCAATCTTTCCCCTTCTCTTCTGAGGCTGTGGGAGAGGCTATGGGCTTGAGGTGGATATATGCATACTGTGATTTATAATTGTTTGGGATGCTCTAGATGGACACCTATGCCTGAATTATAAAAATTTGAAGAAATAATTTATAAATTAAAACAGTGGTATTTAATAGGAAAACTAAGTGCATACACTTGACAGTAGAAACCTTAAGACAGTGAAGGATTCTCTTAAGAAAAAATGTTCTAATTCAAAGTGGGAGCTGGAAATAGATGAGCTATCTAGTCACCTTCCACCCCTAAAATTCCTTTTCTTTAGCTTTCACAACAGTGGGTTTTCTTCCTCTGTAGAGGCATTTTGTTAGCACTTGCTGGGAATGCCTCTTTATGAGCCAACTTGATGCTCCTTAAGTCTCCAGCGTGCAGTCGACAGTGAGGAGCTGTGCATAATTACAGTGTAGTGTTTATTAAGTGTAAATAGTTGTGTGGATTTGAAGCACATGTTTTATATTGTATTTCATGATAGCAAATTAACCCCATGTGGCCAGGAATAGAGAGAATTATGAGTACAATATTAAGGCTTGATCTGGTGGGCCCTCCAGTCCGAATGGAAGTTGCCTGGTGTCTGAAAGGCACTTATAATAGCATGTTGTTATTGCATTCTTATTTTGGTATGATCATATTAGGCATATTTTACTGTATCTTTGTTCTATGCTTCTTTTTAAATCTATGCTTAGAAAAGGAGGACCCAAATTTTAATTAAAACCTCATTTCTGATCTGGAATTAATGTGTTTTAACCTCACAGACAAAAGCAGAGGCAGTGTACTGTCAAGACTGATTATAAACAAGCTTTAAAATTAAGTGTTTTTGTTTGGATTGTAAACTCTTTGGAGCAGGGATTATTTTTTTATTCTGTGATTGTACAATGCCTAGTCCAGTGGGTTGGTCCCTGACTGGAGTCCGTTGGCACCACCCCGAACAAATAATATCAGTAATAATTTTCACTTTCCTCTGTTTGTTTGGTTTAAGGCTGTTTCTAAAAATCTCTTCCCGAGGGGAGGCTTCTGCCTTATCCACTTTTTGTAAATTACAGCAGTATGCAACAAGGGTGCTGCACTTGGTGTATTAAGAATAGAAAATTATGTTATGGGAGAAAGTGTTTCCTAAAGGGAAACAAATTTGATCTAAAAGATCAGTATCAGGCTCTGTATACAGAGATCTTTTGAGGTGCTGAGCATCCTCAGCTCCCCTGGAAACCACTGAAATCTCCTGAATGTCAACAGGTTCATAATTCAAACTCCCTGGAGCCAATGGGAATAGGGAATGGACAATCACAGCACCTTTTTTTACAGGAGTGCTCTTAAAAGCCTGATTCAAAGCCCTTTGAAGTCAATGGAAAGGCTCTTATTGACTTCAAAGGATGTTGGATCAGACACTGAATGTGATACATATGTAAAAAGTTGAACTGCCAATGCTCAACAATATGTAGTAGAGTTCCTGGGTTGCGTTGGCCTTATAAACCTGTTGCCATTTGCAGGGCACTTCCAGTGGAGCTCTCTGTGTAAGGATCTTAACACCTCTCAGGATTGGGCCCTTAGGGTCACATTTTGCAGTTTTCTACTCAAGCAACAATACCACTGCCTTGAGTAAAGGATTTTGTCCTTAGACTGATTCCAAAAGAAATATCTGACAATCAGAAAAGAAAGCAGAGAATGTTCTGTTTTTCAGGAAATTTACTTAGTGCCTATGGACTGTTGTACTTCAAAAGAACAGGAACATTAGAAAATGGATTACAACTGCTTAATAGGCTTCCCTTCCACAGAGTTCTGGGGTTAAAGTAACCTCTCTGGGTAATATAATCTCCTCTCAATGCAGAGGCATAACTCCTGTTAATATTAAAAAGAGTTACCGGCGCTGCTATTTGCATAGATTTAGAATTAGCTGTTTCTGATTAACCCTGATGCATGGGTATTTCATCTCCAAATAGGCTGAGACTATGAGGTAGTCCAGTAAACCTAATAAAACTTTAAACTATTTAATGTATTGGTAGCCAAATGAAGCGCTGCTGCAACAACATGACCTACTCATTCCATGTTCTTGGAAGTAATCCTCCTAGGAGAAAATACTCGCACAATGGTCCAAAACATTACCAGTTTACAACAGCACTACTGCAGTGTTTTTAAATATTGCTGTAGTAGGTCTTTTTAAAGGGGGGAAGCAACCTTTGCACTTCAGGCTTCTCTCAGTATGCTTTCTTCAGACTGATCTTTGGTTAAGAGGAATTTGAAGAATCAATTTTCTGATATTGATCTTGCCCTCAGCACAAATTTCTAAAATGAGAAGTAGAGTGTATTTTCATTTTGTGCCCACAGAAGAAACAAAGACTGATTTGGCTCTCCTGGTTTCCTTTAAAAACTTAGTGCTTCAGGAGTTGTACTATTTTAGTCTACCATTGTTTGTTTCAGCGCATTTGTGAAATTATTTCAGAGGCATACTGCTTGTATCCCATTACATAGAACTCCTACCTCCAGCACTCATAAAAATCCTTATAGGAGTGGTGTCATTAGTCCTATTTACAGACATCTGTCTCCTAAATCTCTTAGACTATTTTTTTCAGGGAAGGTTCTGGGGGTTGTAGATTAGGACAGATGAGGAGGCTGGGGGTGGGGAGTGGATACATTTGGTGCTGGAGTCACAGACTCTCTCGATAGCTCTGAAATCCACTCTCCCTCAAGAAACCTGCCGCCTTCTCAGATGTTGCTGATCTTTCCTGACTCTCTGCCCCGATACTGAAGATGCCTTCCCACAAGTCAGTCTCTTTAAAACCATATTTGCTGCCGTTCTCTATTAGAGTGAAAAGGTTTGGTAAAACTTGACAACACAATAAACACACAAATGTTGCCTTTTCAGTTTCTGCTGGAGCTTTTTATTCACATTTGGCCCACCTATTTGTTTTGAATGTTGATTCTTTTACTCTGCTCTTCTATTTTATGAGAGTTACTCGATATACTTTATGCCCTGGATGGGTAAATCTTTAAAAGATTATTTACGTACAGCAACAACAGTTTAGACACATGTGTTGATAAAAAGCACTGTCAGCTACTGCTTCTAGCTGGGCATGCAGAAGCAGTTTGCAATACTCCAGGTTGCAAAACTGAGTAACAAAAGGCAAGCAATCTCCTCTAACACTTTTTAAAGTTTGTTTCCTTCATCTCACCAGCATAACTTCTGTTTATCTGGAAGAAGCCTCAGCCAACTTGTCTTAAGAACATAAGAACGGCCATACTGGGTCAGACCATACCAAAGCCAGCTGCCCGCCAGCCCAAGCCCTTCCCAGCCCGCCCCCCCGGTCCCCTCTTCCCTCTTCTCGGCTCCTGGGGGATCCTGGGGGCGGGGGGGGTGCTCGCTCCCGCCCTGCATGCGGCATGCCTGCACGGCCCGGCCGAGCGGGACGCGGACCTCATGCGCTGGCGGGAGCTCAACCTCAAAAATGCCGCGCCCTCCCATGATGCCCTGCTGGGCGCTGCGCGCGCTGTGCCTAGAGCCGCCCCTGGGTCAGACCAAAGGTCCATCTAGCCCAGTATCCTGTCTGCTGACAGTGGTCAATGCCACTTCATCTCCAAAGTTGTACAAATTGTAACCAACAAGTTTTGTATCCTTGAAAAATAAGTAAATACAAATAGGAGAGAAAAACTACAAGCTTTATCTCTTGAAAGTCTTTTGTCAAAATCAGTTTTCTGTGCATGCTAGGAACATTGTGTTGTGAAGAGAAACATGGAATACATGAAAATATGTACATGACAGAATAATAACTGACTGCACAGAGTAACAAAACAAAACAAATAAATATATTTTCAGTTTATTCTCTAGCCTGGCAGAGTCCAGAAGTCTTGTATGTATGGCATGTCCAGTCTTGATAGGTGCAGTGAGTCTTGTGGCTGACGGTGTTTATGAAGTTTGAAAGGTCCTTCCTTAGCCATCCAGTCTGAAGAATGGTGCCATGCTGTATGCAAGTATATAGAAAGAATAGTAATTGTTTGAAGCACTTGAATAGGAAAGCTAATATATTAACAATAGACTGACCTGCTTCAAAAACATAACTTCTTTTTTTAAAGCAGTATACTGTATGCTTCAAAAAAGTGTGGGTAAATGGCAAATTTGCGGGGGTTATTTGAACCACATAGGTATTGGAAATCCAGCCCAACAGAGAGGATAATAAAGTATGGCTGGTATAGCATATGATGAAATTTAGGAGGGCTAAACGAGAATTTGAAGAACAACTAGCCAAAGGCAAACAAATGACAAGTCTTTAAGTATATCCGAGTCAGGAATCTTTGAGAGAATCAGTGGGTTTGCTGGAATAAAAGGGAGCAATTAAGGAGGAGAAGGACACTCCAGAAAAGCTAAATGTTTTCTTTCCCTCTGCCTTCGCTGCTGAGGATTTTGGGAATAGACCCACCCCAAACACTCTTTTCAAGTAATAAAGAAGAATTACTGTCAGAATGGTGTGTCAAAAGAATAGATGCAGGAATAAATATGAGACACTATATTACTAGGAACCAGGACCAGAGAATATTCAATCTGGAGTTCTGAAAGAACTCACAAATGAAGTGGCTAACCTGCTAACAAAAATATGCAATCTCATTTAAATCCGTTGTCCTGGTTGACCGGAGAGTGGTAAATGTTGTGCCTGTTTTTAAAATGGCATTAGAGTGATCCTGGAAATTACAGGCCAGAGATCTTTACTTCAGTCCCAGGAAAACTGATTGAAATGGTAATTAAAAATAAAATTCTTAAATACATAGATGAACATGATTTGATAGTAACAAGCAAGCTCAGCTTCTGTAAAAGTCAGCTGTGCCTTTTTAATTTACTAGTTTTCTTTGTGTGTGTTAACAAAATAGAGGAAAAAGAGAATTGGATGATAAAGTTCATTTAGACTCTCAAAAACCTTGTTAAAGTCCTTTACAAGAGGTTAAGGAAACTGAGTAGTCATAGGATGTGAGAGAAAGCATTATCAAGGGTTAGAAACTATTTAAAACACAGTAAGAGGAAAATTAAATAGTCATAGACTCATAGACTTTAAGGTCAGAAGGGACCAGTATGATCTTCTAGTCTGACCTCCTGCACAACGCAGGCCACAGAATCTCACCCACCCACTCCTGTAACAAACCGCTGTCCTATGTCTGAGCTATTGAAGTCCACAACTTGTGGTTTAAAGTCTTCAAGGTGCAGAGAATCCTCCAGCAAGTGACCCATGCCCCACGCTGCAGAGGAAGACGAAAAAAGCCCTTCTGCCAATCTGCCCTGGAGGAAAATTCCTTCCCGACCCCAAATATGATGATCAGCTAAACCTGAGCATGTGGGCAAGGACTCACCAGCCAGACACCGAGGAAAGAATTCTCTGTAGTAACTCAGATCCCACCCTATCTAGTGTCCTCTAACCCTAGTCAGTTCTCAATGTGGCAAAATGTTAAACTCTAGAATTGGCGGCGTTTATATTTACAAGTGGTATGGGAAAAGATGAGGTGGCAAAACTTGTAGACCACTAACTGATGATGTTAGGAAGAAAATTCTCATATTGTCACATTATTCCATATTGTCCACTATGGAGCTAAGTTGCATTTTCTTCTGAGACCAAATACTGGATTCAATGGAACAACTGGTCTAATCTATGTCAATTTCTATATTTAAAAAAATGTGTACACTGTCTAACCCAGGCAAAACCTTTAAAAACCAGGCAACCATAAGGTCAAGGTGCCTTTGAGTGAAAAATACCCCTGGCTGAAGAGAGGGTAACTCTGACTGAAAGTTTTTCCACTCAAGAGAGGATTGTAACATGTTGGAGAGGGATTCAGACAGACAGACAGACAGACAGACAGAGTGTGTGTGTGTGTGTGTGTGTGTGTGTGTGTGTGTGTGTGTGTGTGTGAGAGAGAGAGAGAGAGAAAAGCAATTTGGCTAGAGAATTTTAGCTCTAGGCTCTCTTGTCTGGAGTCTTGAAAATAGTAATATGTCTGTGTAAGAGTTGTTGCTATTTTTAGTGCCACCGTTGTGTAACATTTACTTATGTTGGTAAGTACTTACATGAGTAGTCCCATTGGCTGTAGTGGGACTGTTAATGTGAGCAAGCTCTCACTATTGTATGAGCTTGTACATTCAGGCTTTCCCTGTGTTTGTTCATCTTTGTTCAAAGCAGTTATAGGAAATATGTGCATATTGTATTGAGAGACTATCATGGACTTGTGTCCATTCATTTCTCTCTTGGTGATGACATAAGCCACTCCATGATTACAAATCCTTCTGAACTATGTAGTATGATGATTGGAACTGGAGAAAGACGGTCAGGTTTCAGGAGAGATCTAGTTTTGTGTTTTCCAGAGGGGCTCACAGTAAACTGAGTCCAGGCTGCCAGCTATCAGATGTTAATGCCCCAGCACATAACACTGGCCACACAGCAAACTTCTTAAGATGTCTTTCCTACAACTCTGCCTGCCAGAAGCACCACTGATTGAAAAAGAAAGGCTGATTGTAAGCAAGAACTTGGGTACACAATTCCTTTCAGTTCAAGATGGAAAACAACGTGATTTTGATGCCCTAATGAAAAAATGTTAAGTATTTTGCATTTTTTCAAAGACTTAAAATTATGACTACTACTTTTTCAAACCAAGTATGCAATAGGACAAATGAGAGCAGTGAAGAATTTGACTGGCAACTGATTTTAGGCTTAACATCCAGTTTTTATTTTGGAAATCTGGGAGTTCCCTTTATTCATGATTAGATTATTATGAGATTATTAATAGTACCTAAGTAAGTGAAAGGCTGTTAAGGGACAAAAGATTAATCCTAGACAAAGCAATACAAATTTGTCAAGCCACTAAACTGAAACAAATTCAAGTGGGAACACATAAGAAAGAGACAAAAGTATAGCAGCAATCAACATTGCTGGCTAAAATAAAACCAAGATTAGCTAAAAGAAAGGTAATAGGTAATAATTGGAGATATACCAATCTCCTAGAACTGGAAGGGACCTTGAAAGGTCATCAAGTCCAGCCCCCTGCCTTCACTAGCAGGACCAATTTTTGCCCCAGATCCCTAAGTGACCTCCTCAAGGATTGAACTCACAACCCTGGGTTTAGCAGGCCAATGCTCAAACCACTGAGCTATCCCTCAAAGAAAAGTTGAACAAATGTAAAGGCTGGGATAATGAAGCACGAAGGTGGTTCCAAAGTTGTCGAAAAACTGTATTTCCAGAGGCAATGTCCTGCTTATGCAAAAATACATAATAGTATAAGGCAATATACGAGACTGCTTTGCAAATATGGGCTAGCAGAATGGGAACAGATATTGCTGAAAATGAAATGCACCACAGACTCAAAATAGAAATGTTCACTGGGATTGTTAATGAAAGAAACCACAAACAGCATTTTAAAAGTTGAATAAAGTAATTTGTACTTAATACAAAAATACCATTATTACATGCATATTGCACATTAGATCTCAAACTAATGTGCTTACAAAACATAAATTGCAGAATTTGAGTACTAAATGAATGACAATATGTAAGACAATGAGACAAAAAGTGAGACCAGTGAAAGAAATGCCCAAACCCCAGAATTCAAAAGATGCCCAAAGATACACTAGTATCAGAAGTGTAGCCGTGTTAGTCTGGATCTGCTTATGGTGACCTTCCAGAAAACACCATCCTAGCCACCATGGATGTAGAGGCTCTCTACACTAACATCCCATACACAGATGGAATAGAAGCTGAACTGGTTAGTGAAAAGAACTAACGTCTTCATATATATATGTTTATCAGTGAAGTACCTGAGGGATCAAAAGTTAGTTTAATTCACCTCTGTGCTCCAATGGTTCCCAGAAGTACTGGGGCCAGTTCAGCCCCCAGCATCAATTTAAAGTAGCCTTATGGCTGCTCTAACATACTGCTGCCTGTCCTGTGGTATGAAAGGAATATGAAGAAAAGGTGGTAGGTTAGTTGAACTAAATTTCAGTTACAGCAAATAGATCAACTCTTTGAGATATACCCTCATTCTAAAGAAATGTGGGATAGTTCTATTCAAAGGGCTGGTCTACACTAGGGGAGAGGGATCGATCTAAGATACACAACTTCAGCTACGTGAATAGCGTAGCTGAAGTTGAAGTATCTTAGATCGATTTACCTCTTGTCCTCACGGCACGGGTTCTGGAGTCGACGGGAGCGCTTTCGGGGATCGATATATCGCATCTAGATGAGACGCAATATATCGATCCCCGAGAAATCGATTGCTACCTGCCAATATAGTCTAGACGTACCCAAAGTGGAGATTCCACGTTAAATAACTGAGGTTTTCTAAATGAAAGCTGAAACTGGCGAATTGCTGAAACTGGTTTAATTAGATTGAAATGCCGTGTTCCTTGATCCCTAAGAGATCTAGAGGCTTCACTTAAAGGAGTTGCAATTCAAACAAGGCATGAATTAGAGCCCTATCAGATTTTTCACCGACGATGGTGTAGACACTGCTTTAAGTCGATGTAACTTTCGTCGCTCAGGGGGGTGGTCTTTTCCCTAGACCTGAAGAAAAACTTTGTTTAAGTTCAAAAGCTTGTCTCTTTCACCAACGGAATTTGGTCCAATAAAAAATATTACCTTACCCACATTGTTTCTATAATATCCTGGGACCAACAGGGATACAACATTGCAAACAGGAAGATATTGACAGGGCTGGGAATTTAGAGATGTTCCCAATCCTGGGCTTCATAAAGATACTGATAAATCATTCCAGGCACATGACAGATTTTAACAAGTCAAATTTAAGGAATAATGTAAAGAATAGACGACAATGAGGGAATAAATGGATTTTGTCATTATTCTAAGTGTAGTCTACCACCATGATGGCCATTCAAGCAAGTTCAGTGTTGCTGCTGCCTTTTGCAATTTTCCATTGATCAGAAACAATTGTTCTAAAAAGTGAATATTTATTTGAATGAGCAGCCTGTATGGAAGATTGGGCGTGTACTTAATCTGTACTTCAGTGTCTTTGTAAAATGCTATTTGATTCTTCTAGGCTACAATTGGTTGGAATCCTCCTATTGTGCATTCTGCACTAATATATAAACATTAGCCCAATTGACCCACAAGTAATTTGACCACAATGATTTGTAATTCATACTTACAAAATGATGTACTCAAGCCTGACCTACATTGCCATAGTTGATTCCAGCTGAGTCCTGCTCCACTAAACAGGCAGCATGTTTGCTTTGATGCCCTCCTTATTCTCCTTTCCCAGACCAACTGTTTCACAGAATAATTACAATACATAGCACACCCAGAGCCAAAGTTCAGTTAGCTACTCTAGCTTCCAGTTTTACAGGAAGTAAAATATGGACTTGCCAAGTCTGCAAGCAAAACGGTCCGTTATTCAGCATACAGAATTATTGTGCTACATTGTGTGTAGCAGAAAGTTGCATAGCAGAAATGCACTAGGCTTTGAGATTTGTTATATAGAGGAAAACAAAAATGAAATGCTGTGATATAGTAGTAACTACCTTGTGTAAAATGTCCAAACAGAATGAAAGAAGTCAGTAATATGTTTAAAATAAGTCAAAACAGTGAAATTTTAGTTTATACAGTAACTCAGAAGTCCCTAAGGCTAGTTTTTAAAAGTTTAAATGAAGCAAACCTCAGAAACTGCATGGTCAATTTATTTGACAGCATGGGTTTAAATTATCTTAACAGCTGGGCTAATAACAGCTCTTTTCTGAGAGAGAAAGAAAAGTATCAAGACAGCTGCATTTCTTCTTGAAGAGTGACCAAGAAGATGATGGCTAGTTTAGTTTTATAAATACAAGCTGAAGGGAGATGGTGACAATTAGGGGCAGGATCCTGCACTGCTATTTGATTTCAGTAACAATATTCCCTGTTACAGACTGCAGGATAGCATCTTAAATTAGTTTTATGGCATAAATTAAGGCTGGCATACTAGCATGTAATCATATTTAATGTCTAAGTGTATCACTTTTGACTGTCAAACTATTTTTGGCCTGATCTAGCTCATATGGAAGCCATTGGAAATTGATTTAAATTTGAGCAGGATCATGCCCTTTATTAATCTTAAGGTCTATTTCATCCTTGGCCCCTTCTACAGGGCACACAATGAAAGAGTAAGTTCAAGGAGGACGTGTCTCTTGCCCTTCCTACCCCCTGTATAAGTGTTAGTGACACTCACAAAGTCAGCACTCCCTTAATATCCCCCTTAATATCCCCAAGGGACAAGACAACCCAAATGTCAGACAAGGACTATGCTCTCACCCCTTCTGTATCCAGATAGTAGAGCTGGCTGGGTGCATGGTGGGAAGCAGGCTGTACCATTGTATAAGATGGTATAGCAAGCACATTTCCCTCAAGCTGGATAGCTTTAAAATGGATTATGTCACATATAGCACAATCTCTCCTGGAGCCCCATCTAAGTCTCTGATTCTGCAGCCTGCTCCCAATGCAGGGCACTGTACAGAGTAAGCAGTCTGACCCTAACTAAGGCCAAGATTAGAGTTTGGCAGTAATACAATGGCCATATTTTATCTGATAATTTAAAAAGTAATACTACTAAAACAACATTAAAAAAATAAATCTGTGCCCTAACACAAATATCTTGCTCAAAATATTGTTGCAATTCAAAAAGGAAATATTTGATGGTATAGTGAATTCAAAACACTAATCCTGGTAGCACAATATGTAGAAACTGTAGTTTTTGCCACCCTAAACAGCTGAATTGTTGATGGATAAGTTATGCTTCTCAATGTTAAATTAAAAAATAGATTGTTCAGAAAAATATTGCTATGGATTTTTTTATCTCATGTGCCATTGCTAAATTGGGATCAAGTATAAAACAATATAACTCCCCCTAATTAATCTACCAGGATGCTGTACTCTTATTTCACTTTGCCACAGCACTAGCTAAATGAAAATCCAGATTGCCTCTGAGCACATGAAGAAATAAACAGTTCCTGTATACTTCACAGAAAAGGAATGCATTTAATGCTGCTGTGGGAGCTGGTTATTTCACAAGTTACTCAGGGGTTGTATTTGTCATCAGAAAAATACATTCTTGAAAGATGAACAAAACTTTGTTTTGTTGTTTTTTAAATGACATACCTTGATCATCAGCATCTTAAGCAAGAATCTTACTAAAGGCTTTTTTGGTGGTGTGTTTTTTTTTTATTACAGTTCTATAATAGTGGCAACAGCAGACCAAAAAACTTTTCAACAGAGAGATTGTATCATGAAGGCTGTTATGCTAGTAATGAAGCAGAATTTCGGTCATGTAGAATTTGTTGTACAGGAAAAGACAGTTACCTTTTCTGTAACTGGTGTTCTTCGAGATGTATTGCTCATGTCCATTCCATATTAGGTGTGTGTGCTCGCCACATGCACCGGTGCTGGAAGTTTTTCCCTGAGTGGTATCTGTAGGAGACCGGCTCTGGAGCCCACTGGAGTGGTGCCCAGATGGCGCTGTATAAGGGGTGTCGCCGACTCCACACGCCCACAGTACCTTCTTGCCGGGAGTCTCCTAATATGGAATAAACATGAGCAACACATCTTGAAGAACACCAGTTACGGAAAAGGTAACTGTTTTTTCTTCTTCGAGTGCTTGCTCATGTCCGTTCCATATTAGGAGACTCCCAAGCAGTAACCCTGGAAGTAGGTAGGAGTTCACGGATGTGTCGATTGCAACATAGCTCTGCCAAACCCAGCGTCGTCCCTGGCCTGCTGAGTGATGGCATAATGAGAGGTTAAGTGTGAACAGAAGACCACGTTGTGGCTCTACAGATGTCCTGAATAGGGACGTGCACAAGGAAGGCCACCGAAGATGCCTGTGCTCTCGTCGAGTGGGCTCTGACAATCGGCAGCGGCGGAACCTCCACCAGGTCCTTATGCATGAGGTAATCCAATTGGAAATCCTCTGCAAGGACACCGGGTGACCCTTCATCCTATCCGCTGTAGCGATGAACAGTTGAGTTGATTTATGGAAAGGCTTGGTACGTTCTAAGTAGAAGGCCAAGGCCCTCCGGACCTCCAGGGCGTGAAGACGCCTCTCTTCACTGGTCTTGTGCAGTTTGGGACAGAACACTGGGAGGAAGATGTCTTAGTTCATATGGAAGATGGAGACCACCTTTGGCAGGAAGGCCAGGTGGACTGCAACTGGACCTTATCTTTGCAGAAAACCATGTATGGAGGTTCTGAGGTCAAGATTTTAATTTTGTCTCGCCGATGTCACCGCCACCAGGAACGTGACCTTCCATGACAGGTGGAAAAGGGAGCAGGAACCCAACGTCTCAAAGGGCGGGCCAGTGAGCCTAGAGAGGACCAAGTTAAGATCCAACTGTGGGACAGGGGCCAGTACCTGTGGGAAAAGTCTCTCAAGCCCCATCAGGAATCTGATCATTATGTTATGGGAAAACACCATCTGTCCTTGGATTGGTGGGTGAAAAGCAGAGTTAGCTGCGAGATGCACTCTAGTGGAAGAGTGTGCTAGGCCGTGGTTCCTCAAATGGAGCAGGTAGTCCAGGACAGCCTGTATGGAGGAACGCGAGGGAGAGATGCCATGTTCAGATGCCCAGTGAGAAAACCTAGTCCACTTAGCCAGGTAAGTCAGTCTAGTTGAGGGGTTCCTATTTTCCAGGGGGACCTGTTGAACTCCTTCCGAACAGGTCTGCTTCCCCAGGTTCAGCCACGCAGCATCCATGCTGAGAGGTGGAAGGATCCCGAGGTTGGGGTGTAGGAGTCAGTCGTGGTTCTGTGACAGCAGGTCCGGTCGGTTGGGCAGGGGCCAGGAAGGGGCTGCTGACAGGCTCATGAGCGTGCTGAACCAGTGCTTGTGAGGCCACGTTGGGGCGATCATGACAACCTGCGCCTTGTCTCTCTTGATCTTTGCCTGCTGATAAGTGGAATCGGAGGGAACGCATACATCAGGCTCCCTGACCATGACAGAAGGAAGGTATTGGAGAGGGAGCCCTTGCTCAGACCTTGCCAAGAGCAAAACCGGTGGTGTTTCCTGTTCTGTCTGGTAGTGAGCAGGTCCACTTGGGGAGTTTCCCACCTTTTGGAAGCTCATACAGGCTATCTCTGGATGGAGCGACCACTCGTGGTGAGAAGAGAAGTCCCTGCTGAGCTGGTCCACCAGTGTATTCTTGACACTGGGATTGTGACAAGCTTCCAGGTGGATTTCATGGCTGATGCAGAAGTCCCATAGGCGGAGCGCCTCCTGACAGAGAGCCGACGCGCGTGCTCCCCCTTGCCTGTTGATGTAGAACATCAAAGCTGTGTTTCCGTTAGGACTCATACCACTTGGTGGGGCAGGAAGACTCCGCAGGCCAGACGGACTGCTCGGAGCTCTTTGATGTTTATGTGCAACCATGCTTCATCTGGGGACCACATCCCCTGAGTCTGGAGGATGCCAATATGCACCCCTCCAGCTGAGGTCCAAGGCGTCCAACACCAACTCGATGGAGTGTGAAGGGACCCTTTCCAGGACTGTTCTGCAGTCAGTCCACCACAATAGTGAGGTAAGTATCGCCTGGGGAAAGGTAACGATCTTTTCCAGCGGTCTCAGGACTGGGAATAGACTGTCTCCAGCCATTGTTGCAGGGGCCACAGAGCCTGGCATGGCGGACCACGTAAGTGCACGCTGCCATGTGGTGCAGCAGGCGCAGACAGACCCTGACTCTAGTCAGAGGGAATGTGGAGACTTCCACAATGAGGTTCATCAATGTATGGAACCTTTCCAGCGGCAGGAACGTCCCGGCGCAGGTTGAGTTGAGGACCGTTCCGATGAACTCTATTCTCTGCACTGGCACTAACTTCGACTTTTTGTCGTTTACCAATAGACCTAGAGAGCGGCACGTAGCTTGAAACACCGCGACATCCCTTTGGACTTGAGACCTGGAGCTGCCCTTGACAAGCCAGTTGTCGAGGTACGGGTAGATCTGGATACCCTGGCACCTGAGGTAAGCTGCTACCACTGACATGCACTTGGTAAACACTCTTGGTGCTGTCACCAGGCTGAACGGGAGGACCACAAACTGGTAATGGTGGGACCCCACCATTACTAGAGGAAGCGTCTGTGTCCTTGAATGATCACTGTGTGGAAGTATGCGTCCTTCAAGTTGAGGGTGGCATACCAGTCTCCCGGATCCAGGGAGGGGATAATAGAAGCCAAGGAAACATGCAGAACTTGAGCTTCTTTAGGTATTTGTTGAGGTCTTGCAGGTCCAGGATGGGCCGTAGACCACCCTTGGCCTTTGAGATTAAAAAGTACCAGGAATAGAACCCCTTGATCCTGTACTCAAGAGGAACTTCATCCACCGCAGCCAGCTGTAGTAATCCCTTTACCTCCTGCATGAGGAGACTCTTGTGAGAGGGGTCCCTGAAGAGGGATGGGGAAGGCGGGTGGGAAGGGAGAGTAGAAAGGAACTGGAGGGTATAGCCTTATTCCACTGTGCTGAAGACCCATTGTCTGAGGTTATAGCTGTCCATGCAGGGAGGAAGAGGGAAAGGTGGTTGGAGTGATCTTGGACACCCCTTGATGAAGGGGTACAGCCAAGGAGCCAAGGAGCAGAGGACATCAAACAGAGAGAGTCTGAGGGCTCCTCCAATTCCTCTGCCTGAAGCCCGAGGTTAGAAGCGACCCTCTTCAAAATTTCCTGGTGCACCTTGGCGTCATCCTGAAGAACTGGGTGAGGGGGCCCGTGATAGCCTCGCCTGGCAATGACGAGGACAATGCCAGTGCCACGGGAGCCTCCATGTCCATTGGTGGTCCAGCAGCTTCCTCCCTTGGGTCCTCTTGGACCTGTGGGGTCCTACCCCCCGAAGTCTCAAGCACCTGAGGGGGAGGAGATACCGAGGCCGCTGGCCTCTCTGAGGCTCCCAACACTGATAAGGCAGCCTGGGAAGGTTGAGTGAACCCCCAAGGGTTTCATGGGTACCATGGCACCAGCCACTGCGCTTGGGGCCCTGGGATAGGTTTTGGTGCTGATAATGTAGTCAGCACTGCCAATACTGAAGGTTCTCCCACAGTCAGAGAACCTCACTCTAAGCCGAAGCTACCAGCGGAGTGGTCAGTACCGGGCGACCAGGATTGGGCTGGGTGGTGGCTCTTGTCCAACCGGTGCCAGTTGCTGCATCCCGAAGCTGACCTGTCCAAGTGAGACTGTCTTGGTCAGGCTGTTGGAGATGGATGGCATTCAGAGGATCTGCGTTGGAAATCCGGCGATCCCACGCCTCACGTTACTTGACCAGTACTGAGACATCGAATAGGACTGGGAGCTACTACAGGCTGATTGCCGGGAGGATCATCCTGAATAGGGCAACTTTCCTTTTGGCGATGGGCGATGATGGCCCGGCAATCAGCAGTCTCTGGTCTCCAATCGGTCCCAGGATCGGTCCTGGGCCCTTGAAGACGGTCAGGGCTGGTCCTGGAGTTCTTGCTGGGTGGCATGTGCCTCAGACTATCTGTGCCAATCTACTGTCAAAATATGCGTCAAGTCCCTCAGTTGGTGCCCCCAGTGCGGGGACTGAAGAGGGCTCTGCTGAGCCTGCCTCTCCCATCCTGAGGTGTGGCGGCTGCAGATGGGTGAACGCTGGCTGGAGAACGGAACCGCTAATGTGGGGACACGCACATAGGTCCAAACATGGATTTTCCCCCAGACTGAGGAACTGCGGGAGCCGGTGAGGGCGGCACCGAGAGTGTCAGGATCTCCTGAGCTGCTTGAAGGGCTTCAGGTGTCGATCGCACCTGAAGCTGGCTGGGGCCTGCACTGCTATCTGGAGTCACAGGCAACACATGGGATGGGCTGAACCGCTTTACTTGAGCTGGGGTCTGACTTTCCAAGGGGGATGTTGAGCTGCCCAATACGGTTGTTGGCTCTCCCCCTGCCCTTTCCTTTCCCTCGCAGGAGGTAAGAGATCTTCCCTTCACAGTCATGTTTGGCTTCTTGACTGGAGCCATGGAGGGAGACCGGTGCCGGCTCGTGGACAGCGCTGGGGGAGCACTGCACACGGTGCTTGGTGCGGAGTCCGACCGCTGCTCTGGTGCCAGAGTGAGTGCTGACTCCATCAGGCGTGCTTTCAAATGGATATTGTGTGCTCCTCCTTCATCCTAGGTTTAAAGGACAGGCAGATGTGACACTTGTCACTTATGTTCCCTTTGTCTAAGCACCTTAGGTAGCTGGTATGTGGATTGCTGACAGGCATAGGCCATTTGCAGTGATCGCAGGGCTTACAGCCTGGGGACCGGGGCATGCCCCAACCCCCAGCTAAGTCCAGGACTAACAAAGAGTTTGAGAACTACTACTAAGGGTAACTAAGAAAACTAGTAACTATGTATAACTATTTTACAGGATTTCAAAGTTCTCACGAACAGAGAAGGAATCAATGCTAGCTGAAGCAGCAGACGTTTCCAGCACTATCACTGGCGGCAAGAAGGAACTGAGGGGGAGCGGGAGTTGGCGGCGCCTCTTATACCACGCCAGAGCTGGTCCCCTATGGATACTGCTGAGGGAAAAACTTGCAGCACTGGTGCATGTGGCGAGCACACACCCCAATATAGAATGCACTTCGAGCAAGCACTCGAAGAAGAATGAGTGGATTTACTGGCCTCCCTAAGTTTTTGTTGGAATTACTGTGAACTATGTTTCATCAACAAATTTGTTAGAGCTTCTAAATTATGTAAAAGATATGTACAGTGTCAGTGGCAACTGATTATATCCTGTCAGAGGTGAATTCACTGCTACTGTGAAGGGGCAGTTAACCAGGCACTGAAGAAATCCATTGTCCTAAATGTGCCCCTTCTGAGCTATCATTTCATATTTGTAAGTTTCCAGAGATAAGAATGAGTTTCTTGCCAATTTAGTAGTGTGTTTATTATTATCAAAGAAATGGCAAAATTAGATTTGAAAAAGACATCGTAGATTCTATGATACTGGAGGTGCCCTGTGCAATTTTCTACAGAATCTTAATCTTGTAAAAAATGAATTTTCTAATATGGTCTATTGCAAATATACTGGAGTCTTCCCTACAAAACTCAATATGGATTTCTGATACCAAACTAGGCTTTCAGAAAACTATCATCAGCCAAGTAACAACAGAAAAGGTTTGAGAGTTATCTACAACTTTTCAAAAAGTTGTAGAGGTTTTATGAAATGGCTTGGGTCTTCCACACTTAGATTTAACAGACATACCAGAGTTGGCACAGTAACCAGAGCAATAAATTACTTTGTCTTGAAAAAAACTTATCTGATGTTTTTAAAAATGCATAGGATATAGTTAGTAGAAGTAATTCTGACTACTTCCTCTCTTAAAGCTTTCTTGTGATTGAAAACAACCACATTTTTAAAGTCTACCTTAAGGGTACGTCCAGACTACCCGCCCTATCGGCGGGTAGTGATCGATTTATCGGGGATCGATATATCGCGTCTCATCTAGATGCGATATATCGATCCCCGAATGCGCTCCCCATCGACTCCAGAACTCCACCAGAGCGAGCGGCAGTAGCGGAGTCAACGGGGGAACCACGGAGATCGATCCCGTGCCGTGAGGACCCGAGGTAAATCGATCTAAGATACTTCGACTTCAGCTACGCTAGTCATGTAGCTGAAGTTGCGTATCTTAGATCGACACCGCCCCTAGTGTAGACAGCCCTAAGACTATGGTAGCTGAAAACAAAATATTTTTCAGTATGATTAAAAATCTAAATGATAATGAAGCATAGCCCTAACTCTCCTATATCACACTCAGTCTTTTCCTACTCTCAGTTTGAGCACTAAAACTACAAGTATAAAAGCTGCAATATGCTGTGAAGGCTACTGACTGGCTGGACATTTCTCTGAATATAATGTTAGGAAACTCTTTTCAGCAAAAATTCTCCAATATAATAAGCATTTCATGTAGTTGTTACACAATACATCCTTTCTCTATGAGATTGCTTAAAGGAAAAAAGTAACTAGCATGTATATTAAATTTCATGCTTCCATGGACAGGAAGAGGGGACAAGGGAAGAGACCAGAGTGAATATGTAGGGTTGTTTTGTTTTTAAACAGACCTAGAGGCCTGTTTTAATCTCTAGTATTGATGCATGATGATTATGCCCTGTGCAGATGGAGAATTGGGTAATTATGCTCTGTGTTTATCTATTTCAGAAAATTCAGTGCATATTTCACTACAATTCTTTATATGCACATGTAGGCAGTAGATTCATTTCACCTTAAGGGAAAGGTACAGATAAATGGGCACTATTTAAATGGATCATTATCCTGGTTGCTGTAAGTGCTCATCAGACACAAAGGGAAATCAAGAACACTTTCTCAAGGTGCCGTTAGACCCAAGCAGGTTTTTTTGTATGGTCCAGTCACAGAGATCAGTTCCTTCTGTCCATAAAAACAAGTTGAAAATATATTGTATTCCCAGTCCCTACATACCTTTTATTAGCAAATACATTATGACATTGTACCTGAATAACTTGGTGCAGTGGGCTGGTGAAAGACCCTTTGTGCCTGCTAACTCCAGGGTTACCCGAGGCAGAGTTTTGTGTTTGTTAGTACAGCGGCTATGCCAATCCATTTCACCAC
This sequence comes from Mauremys reevesii, assembly GCF_016161935.1. Classification (NCBI taxonomy): domain Eukaryota; kingdom Metazoa; phylum Chordata; order Testudines; family Geoemydidae; genus Mauremys; species Mauremys reevesii. Next base: position 76,704,398 of record NC_052630.1, read on the forward strand.
ATTCTGTGTGTATATTTTGCCAACTGTAATTGGTGTACTGTTTTCTACAGAGAATACAGGAGCACAACCTGTTTATGTGCAAACTTTGGCAAAACATGCGCTACACACACCCTACTCTCAAATATAAATGCACATAATCCTATGATGTATATTAAGCATGCTGTTGAGATGGTTTTCTATAATGAACACCAGTCTGTTGAAAACTTATCTCTGCAGTTGAATTGCAATCCACCATATCCTGGAACTTGGCCTACAGTTGTCAGGGTGGGACTGGGTGCAGTTCATTTAGTTATTTTGTGGGTTTGATTTTTGTTTCGTTCAGTTTCCATGGGGTAGGGGACGTGCCCAACTGCAGGCCTCTTTTTGCCAAGAACTGGGCAAAGAGAGAGTAACTTTTTTTTTAAATGGAATTAGCTTCTAAAGTGAATTCAGCCCCTTTGAACGAACAAATAAATTGCAGTCCAGAAAAAGGACACAATGTTTCAAACAATAGGTGTAGCAGGGTGGACCCCTGCTCCTGCCCTGAAGGGCTTAAAACAGCCCTGGGGGAAGGTTGTGGCTGGGAGCTGCTAAACTGGGCTGATTGGGAAGTGGTTGCAGCTGGGCCACGCCCCAATCAGGCCCAGCTGGTCTCTATAAAAGGCTGTGAGCCAGAGGCCCAGAGAGAGTTGCCCTCTGCCTGTAGAGGGAGAAGGGCCTGGCTGCAGGGAGCTGAGCAGGGCTCCTGAGTGGAGCAGGGCTGGGGAGCTGCAGAGGCGCTGGGGAGCTCCAGCCTAGAAAGCCCCAGGCTGCAGCCTAGCATTGGGATAACAGGTACTGGGGGTTGCAGAGGGCAGCTCAGGGGTAGGCCAAGGCAGCAGGTCCAAACCCACCCTTGCCAGTGATGAGTAGGCTGATACTGCAGTCTGCCCCAGGGTATGGGGGCTAGATGATGACTGGCAGTAGCCATACATTGAGGCGAGGTGGGGATAGTGGGTGGGGGTTCCCCTGGGAGGAAGGGGTTACTGCCAGGGGGCAGCATCCCAGATAAAGGGGCACCAGGTCCTGGGAGGGACACGGGAGCCAAGAGGCTGCGGATCACCAGCCTGCAGAGGGCGCTCAGGAGCTGGAAAGGGCTAATTCCCGAGGACAACCAGCAGGAGGCGCCATAGGGGTGAGTCTGCTTGCCTACAATAGGCAAGAGATCAACTCAAGTATTTGTAAAGCATATATTTATTTGCAGGTACTGTAGATACAGTACATTCCTGACACCTCATTGCTTATGGCTTTTGCTGTACTTTTAGAACTATAGCTGCTTTTATGACCTTGTGTACACTACAGAAATTTGTTATTCTATTCACTGTTTCCACTAATGAAGGCTCAGCTTGCTAGCTACCAAAAAGGTGAGAATTTCTCCTAAACTTCTCTCCTTACGTGTCTCATTGACTCATGACTCCATAGGTTTAAGACACTAGACCCTCTCTTGGGGTTGTGGGGATAGATGGTTGCAGTTTTCTTTCTGGAGACATCTGCTTATGGAAGAATATTTCCTTTTCAACATGCCAGTAGCTGGTCCACTCCATTGTCTCCTTAGGTTTTACCCCTAATTACACGGGTATTACATAAAATGCATGGCACTCTCTCTTTCTATCTTGGAAGGTTGAAAGGCTGTGTTCAACTTGGCAGGACTTTAATCTCTGGATTGAGGGAGTCTAAGTAATATGCTTATTATACACTTAATTGGGAAAAAGATGCGTTCAGTGCCAAAGCACTTTTTTTTTTTTAAAGATAACCAGGTGATGTTCAAAGGTTTCTGGAGGGGAAAAAATAGTAATATTTGGAACAACTAATTAATAAGAGCTTGACCAAATATTGTTAAATGGTGCCTAGAGTAAGAATATTCTGATTCTAATAATTACTGTGTCTTGAAGATGGCTGACATAGGGCAAACATTTCTAAATATTATAAACTTGTATATATCTGCATGGTTATAAGCCTTGTTAATAGTCATTTGGCAATTTGTGAGATTATTATATAGTAATCCAAAAACAAAGAAAGCACATGGAAACAAGAAGCATAGGGTTCTAAAAGTGAATTTTGACATGAATTGGCTTGTCCAAATCGTGGAAGAAGCACACATAAATAAGACTAATAATTTTATGGCTAAAGATTAGGAGTCAGAAAACCTGGTTTACATGCCCAAACTCTGGGGCCTTGAACAAGTCACTGAAAACTGAATTTTCTGACGTGTCTAATTTTGGGTGCCTTTTTTTTTTTTTTTTTTTTTTGCTTAAAGACTCATTTTTACATGTGCTGAGCACCTTCACTTCACTGGGAGTTGAGTGCTCAGAAGCTCTGAAAGTCTGGCTCTTTGGGGGCATCCAAAGTTAGAGGACCCTTGAAAACTTAGGCTTTGATTTTTCTCTCTGCCTCAGTTCCCAGCTCAGTAGAATGGGATAATATTTACCTATCTCAAATTGAGTTTAGTTTCCTTAATGTCTTAAAACGGTTTGAAGTCTTCAGATGAAGGATAAGTGCAAAGCCTTATTATATAAGTAATAATTCAAAATATTAGGAATAGTGAGGATTAAGATAAGCCCCACCAATATAATGGTTGAATAAGGAGAGTTAAGTGGTCATGTTTTGCTGTAAAATAGCATAAAAGTATTTCTTGAGGTTGAATCTTGAGTTTCTCTTTCAGGTTATTTTTTGTCAGCAAGAATGGGATTAGTTGCATGTATATCACATGCACTCTTTGGTGTAGTGGCTGGAGTTTGTTAGAGCAGTGAGCGCACCGAAATATTTTGCAAAAAAGAGCTGAGAAAATACATATTTTCTGTTTACTTTGGTACAACTCCAAAAGGAAGAGGAGTGCCTGAAGTGAGATGGATCTTCAAAGTCTGAGTGAAGTATCACCACGTGAAGCCATTGAGACACTTCAGAAAACACTGCTCTAGGTTATTGAAGTCCTTGTGGTAAAATTAGAACCTAAAATCGATCCTGTTGATCCCCATTCAGATAATCTGGATGGAAAAATTGTTGCAATTGAAGGTGAAATGAAAACATTATCTGATACTAATGGTTCAGTCTGGGACTGGGTGGTTATGCTGCTTTACGAGAAGTGTCTTATTTCATAAGAAAATCAGTGTCCTTGAAACATAGCTAACTACTGCACCCTGAGAGAACCTACCCTAGTAGAAGGGGCTGAAGGGAAACAGCCTTTGGGGAACTTTGATTTTTAAAAAAACTTGGCTATGTTGTAATATTGGGAATTACTATAGCTCTTTGGATTCCAGCAAAGATTGGGACTACTTGCTCAAGGCATGGATCTCTCTAGGTCTGATTTATCTAACATAGTATTGCATTAGGCTCACTTTGGGAAGGAGATAAACTTTACTTAGATACAGCATTTATCACAACAAAAACAAAATTTATTTGTAAATGTAGAGAACTCATCTTTATAGACAAAAGTTAAGTACTTAAAATCTCCTAATATTTCACTTGATGTAATGGTACTGGGCTTTATTCTGTTAGATTACATGTGATCAAATTAAAACTTTGTATGAATCTAATCCTTTCTTGGACATGAGCACAACCTAGAGGAAAGTATTTTTCTGACCAGCTTAGTGTTCCATTTTATTTAATGGGAATCTGAGCTTTTTGTGATCTCTGAAGTACCAATCCCTCAGTTAATTGTTTTCTATTGATAGCAAAAATCTTATTCTCCTGTAGTACACTTCATTAGAAAATGTAAAAGATGCAATTTGTTTGTTTTTCTTTAATGATTATATATTGTATATTAGATTCTGTGGCCTGCATTGTGCAGGAGGTCAGACTAGACAATCATAATGGTCCCTTCTGACCTGAGTCCATGATTCTATGATTAGTTTGTAAGGCTGACAAAAGGAGACAAAACGGGAACAGATTAGTGGGAACAAAAAGGGAGAGCTGTCCTATTCATACAAAGCTGTGCCCCAATAAAAGAAGGAAGGAGGGAGCCATGCTAGGCAGAGCTGAGGGGGGACATGCAAAGGCTGAGGGACAGGGCGGGTGCAAGGATGGTTCGTGCCCTAGTTGAACTTCCACCTTGTGCCCCCTGAACCGTATGGCAGCTCCCCACTCCCCCTCTGCCCTGTGTGCCCCCCCGCCCCATGGCAGCTCCCCCCGGCCCGGGGAGCCATGTGGCAGCTCCCCACCCCAGCTCACCTCTTCTCCCACCTCCTCCCCGAGCATGCTGTCACTGCTCCACTTCTCCCGCCTCCCAGGCTTGCAGTGCCAGTCAGCTGTTTGGCACCGCGAGCCTGGGAGGGAGAGAAGCAGAGCAGGGCAGCGTGCTCAGGGGAGGAGGCGGAGCAGAGGTGAGCTGAGATGGGGAGTTCCCCTGAGTGCTGCTCCCCCCCCCACTTGCTGCAGGCGGCCCTCCCCGAGCCCACCTGCCCCAGCTGCCTCCGCCTAAATGCCAACGATGACTGAGGCCACCGAAAGACCCGAAATGCCACCCCCCCAAATGCTAGCGGCCTAGGCGACCACCTAGATCGCCTAATGGGTTGCACTGGCTCTGCTGAGGGAGTAGTGGCTCCTACTCATGCTTCTGCTTCCTCTTCGTTATGGGCAACCTGCTGCCCAACTCTGGAAGACTGCAGAAGAGCAAGGACAGGAGCAAGGAAGCAACTGCATTCTGCAGTGCTCGCCTCCACTTCCCACAGGCAGCTCCATTAGAATGAATACTGCCTGAGGCAACAGTAGTTGATGCACAGTGCCATCCTCTGGTTATATAGCTTGGGGATGGGAAGAGTTTTCCTGAGGAAGCTATGCCTTTGGGGGATAGGGAACTGCATATCATAACAGCAGGGCACGTTCTCCATTAGGTGCAGTTCTTCAAGAGCTTGCAATGTCCATTCCAATGTAGGTGTGTGCACACCCCAAGCACAGTTGCTGGAATTTTTTCCCTCAGTGGTATCTGTCAGGTCAGTTTTAGTGCCTCCTGGTGTCACACTCTCATAGCACCTGTATAACGGGCGCTGCCAAGCCTGTCATGGTTGCTGGAACTTCCCTCCTTGCTCAGACATCCTTTTCCAGTGGTTTTCTGTCTCTTTTTGTGTATATAGCTCTTGTAGCTTAGTTAATTTTAAATAGTTTTAGTAATTAGTGTATTTTGGACACCCACTTGTTGGAAAGGCTTGTCGACTCCCCAGTGCCACGGTAAGCCTTGGCTGTAAGCCTTGCTCTTCCTGTGGCAAGTCAATGCCATTGAGCAACCCGCACTTGAGTTGTCTCAAGTGTTTAGGGGAAGCTCACAGGAAGAATCGTTGTCAGATCTGCAGAGAGTTGAAGCCCTGCACCCAGAAAACCTGGGCACTCTTGATGGGGGCAGCCCTGAGACCAACTTTGGAGCCATGATCGGACTCAGTACCAAGCACCTTGGCTTCAGTGTAGAGCACACCTCCTGGCAGTAGAAACCTGGTCCTCCTCACTGGCGCCTAAGAAGAGGCACCGTAACTACCAAGACAAAAGTTGCTCCCCAGTGCCAAAAGGGAGCAGGCAGGCAGGATTGGCACAGTGTAAGACTTGCGCTGGGCCGCTTTCCCTCCCCAGCACCGCAGCAGCCTCACTCCCTCCCCCTCCCCACCAATCAGCACTGGCACCCACACTGGTTCCATGCACTCCAGCAAGGAAGGCACCACTCTCCAGCAGGCAGTGTATTGGACAATTCTCAATATCATCCTCCCCAGAGGCATATGCCATGGTTAGGGACTTGCTCATGCTGCCAGTACCAGGGTCCCCTGAGATGTAGGACTCTGCACCACTGGTGCCAATGAGTGGGGGAAAAGAGCCCTCCCCCGGCTTCTGAATGGCACCATGACCACTCTCCAGGGATAAACGCCCTCTGATGGTCTCACCCCAGGTGTTACTGCAGCACCGCTCACTGGCACAGAGAGGATTGGCACCACCATCATCTCCTCATCGCAGCTTGTCTTCCTCATCGGGGTCTGAGGAGGAGTCCTATTCTTCCCACCACCAGGACTGCCAGAGCTACTCCCTACAACCTGCATACTCTGCCAGGACATCAAAGGCTATGATGCCCCTGAATGCTTGGCCCATGGGGGCGGGGACCTATGCAGTGGCCTTCTTGGAGCCTGTGGGGATTTCACCCAGGCAAGGGCATCATCTTGAGGCATTCATACGCTGTAGCCTCAGAGAGTAAGGAGCCTCTGGTACCATACTGTGAGACACCGGATCCGGACTCAGGTGCTGAGTTCAGTAATGAATCTCAGGAGTGTTCCACAGGTCTCAGCTGAGACAGAGGAAAGGGCAGAGGATCTACCAGCTGTACCCACCTTCTCCTCCTCTTCACCGGATGATACGCTGGTGGCTACCAGGATATCTCCACTCTAGGACGAGCACAAGGGTCCCCAAGACTTATTGAAATGGGTGGCCTCCAACTTGGGCGTCCAGGCCGAGGTGGTCAAACAGACAACTTCTAGCCTACTGGACTTCTTATCAGTGACAGGTCCCTCAAGAGTGGCTCTACCCCTTAGTGAGGTGATTATGCAGCCGGTTAAGACTCTCTGGCAGACTTCTGCCTCCCTCCCACCTACAGCCAAATGGACTGAGTGGAAGTATTTCATGACTGCTAAGGGATGTGAATTTGTATTCTCTCACCCTCCTCTCTAGTAGTGGCAGCTGCCAATGATAAGGACTGTCAGGATAAAGCGGGGCCTGTACCCAAGACGAAGGATCCCAAAAAGCAGGACTCATTTGGCAGGAAAGCCTATTTGACAGGTGGACTGCAGCTCCACATAGCAAACCAGCAATCTTTGTTAGGTGACTGATTTTAACATGTGGAAGGCGATGCAAAAATTTAAGGACATGCTTCCTCAAGATGCCAGATGAGATCTCTTCGCTTGTTGAAGAAGGGAAGACAGTGGCCTGGGCATCCCTACAGGCAGCCTTGTATGCAGCTGATTCTGTGGCCAGATCAATGCCCACACCCATCACCATGCACAGGAGCTTGTGGTTACAATCCTCAGTGTTGCTACAACTGGTGCAGCAGACTGTCCAGGACCTCTCATTTGAGGGGTCCTCAACTTGGCATCTGTTTGCTCCAAAAGATTAAGAACATAACGACCATACTGGGTCAGACCAAAGGGCCATTTAGCCCGGTATCCTGTCTTCCGACACTGGCCATTGCCAGGTGCCCTAGAGGGAATGAACAGGTAATCAAGTGATCCATCCCTGGTTGCCCATTCCCAAAGTTGCACGGCCGTAAGGATTCTAAGACAACCCTGAAATCCCTGGGCCTTTATACACCTGCAGCATCCAGAAGGCATTACAGGTCCCAGCAGACGGGGTGCTACTACACTCAGCCACCCAGACACAACCAGTAGAGTTGTCCACAGTAGTCGTCCTCAGGGGCCATCGCAGTCTGCTGCTTGTCACTCAGGCACCTCGAAGCGCTCGTTTTGATGACACTCGAGGACAACTTTTCAATCCTTTCATTTCAGGATTCAGTTACCTCTGTTTTCCAACTGTCTGTCCAATTTCCTCAGCCACAGGAACCACATTACCTCAGACTGCTGGGTCCTAAAAAACACTGGAATTTGAGTAAACCCTCCAATTTTTGTCCACCCCACCTTCCCAGTTCCTCTTCAGGAACTCGTCTCACAGGCAGCTATTGGAGCAAGACGTCCAATCTTTCCTCCGGTTGGGAGCAGTGGAAGACATTCCACACCATCTAAAAGGAAGAGGGTTCTATTCCCGTTACTTCCTAATCCCAAAACCCAAGGCAGAGGGCTGTCTCAGACCGATCCTAGACGTGTGGCGGTTCAACCACTATCTCAAGAAGTTAAAGTTCTGCATGGTCTCCTTGGTCATCATCAGTCCTTCACTGGATCTAGGGGATGGGTATGCTGCCCTCAACTTGAGACATGTACTTCTACATATCAGTTCTCCAAGGCCACAGAAGGTTCCTAAGGTATGTGATGAACCAGCCCATTACAAATTTGCGATTCTGCCATTTGGTCTATCGGCCGCCCTGCGGGTCTTCACCAACTGTATGGCAGTAGCGGTGGCCTTCCTCAGAAGAAAGAGTTCATGTTTTCCCATATCTCAACAACTGGCTGAGTGAGGGTTGGTCCAGATCGCAAGTGCCATCTGACATCAATCTTATCTAATTGACATTCCAGGCTTTGGGTCTATTAATAAATGGCTAGAAGTCTACTCTTATCCCCATACAAAGAATAGAGTTCAGGGTAGCAAAGGCCCTGCTTCCAGAGAACCATTTCCATTCGATCTTGACTTTGATAAGCTCCCTTCAGGTACATCCAATCACAACACTCTGGGTTTGCATGAGCCTCCTGTATTTGTTTGTACCTCAAAACTCAGTCTGTGGTCTCGGAGTTTTTGCTCCATATATCAGAACTTAGAGCAATCTACCTGACTTGTCAGGCATTCTTGGCCCACATCACAAACAAGACCCAATAGATACCACTGAGGGGAAAAAATTCTGGCAACTGTGCTTGGGGTTCACACACACCTACATTGGAATGGACATGTGCAACAATTACAAAATAATCAACAATTACAAAAAGGTTAGTAGCCATTTTTTTTTGCTGGGTCCCTCTGCAACTCCTGCCCCTGCATCTGGAGGGGAACAAATTGAGAGCAAACTATTCACTAACTTTCCCATACTCATTCCCCTCCTGTGGGCTATTCCCTGGCTAGGTACCACATGGCTCTAAGAAAATAGCCATACAAGCTTGTGGTGGGGCGGCTGCCCCACACAGGTAGATGGAGCGTTAAAGGAGCCCTCAGGGAGGCTGCGCAAAACCCAGCCAATGGGAGGAGGGCTTGTAGAGAGACAATCAGGGCAAGGGAGGGCCGTATAAGAAGGGCTGCTCAACAGAGCAGTCAGTCTCTTCCTGGAGTGCAAGGGAGGAGGACTGAGAGGAATACCTTAGATAGAGCAGTGCTGGGGAGGGTCAGGGGAGCAATAGGGAGCTCCAGCCTGAGGGCCCTGATACAAAGGGCCAGGAAGGTGCTAGGGCTATGGGGAAGTGGCCTAGGGAAATAGGCGGCAGAGGTTGGAGGAGCAGCAGCCCATGGCCGCCAGCTATAGGGTCCCTAGGTTGGGTCCCGGAGTAGCAGGTGTGCCTGGACCTCCCCTCCCCCTTACCCCCCACTTGCCCCAGAGGGGGTGGCCAGTATTCAGATTACAGTTTACTCCTTGAGGTGAGGGGCTAGACCGAAGGCTACAATAGACTACAGTGGCAAGTGGATGGACTAGATACAGACTGTTCCCCTGGAAGTGGGGAGAAAATGGAGTGGGGTACAGCCAGAGGGCCGTGCCCAGTCCGGGGAGCAACACAGGTCTTAAAGGTGGAGTAGAAGGGATGGTGGTGAGACACCACTAGAGGAAGGTGCATCAGCAACCAAGAGGTGATTCCCAGCACAGCCAGCAGGAGGCACCAATGTGGTGAGTCACAGCCCGTCACAAAGCTAAACTCTTCATAAAAATGGATTTAGCAAACATTGAGCAGCCCCACTATTCCTGGCCAGTGCAAACCTGGCACAGGAAGTCCACATTCTAGAACGCTTTCTACCTTAAGGTAGTGTGTCATTTTCTTTTCCCTACCAACACAGCTTCTTTTCCGCTGAGCAATTATGCCTCTCATAGAAGGTTTATAAGATTGGGAAGCCTAGATAGCTAATGGGCCGAGGCTCACAGCTCTGAGGGGGAGAGAAGGGTGTTATGTGCCATAAAACCATTTTTGATTACCAATGGTCTGAGGTTTTTTTCATGTCATCTGAAAAGTGAGCATCCCTCCCTCATTTCCTTGATTGATTTCAGATAGCACAATTGAAACCATCTGAATATTTTTTGACCTTTTATTAGTATAGTCCCACTTTTTCCATATTTTTTGACCTTTTATTAGTATAGTCCCACTTTTTCCAAACGCATCTTTTATACTTTCTAGTAAAATCACCGGTAGGGACTCTGCCAAACTTCAAACTATAACAGATGATATAGACTAGAACCATATTAAGATGAACTCAAATGTACTTTGCTGGAACACAGCACTGTATTTCAATACCTTTAACATTAGACAGTAGTTGTACCAAATTATTCCATTAGACTTCCACTATGAATATGGGAAGGGATTTAATCAATGTTTGAAGATGATGGTATTCAGCTTTCTTCAGTGATAGCCAATAGCCACTCCAACATGATGAGTGGGTTTTACTGTTCCAGCAAACTGTGCATGACTTTAACTCTTACAGCAAAGGAAACAAAAAAACAGGTCTCCAAGCATTAGAATGCTATAACTTAAAGGAGGTAGGGCAGCAAAACAAATTAATTGCATATAGTCCAGAAGACAGATGAAGTGGCATGTTTATGTATGTCCCATAAAACTCATTTAATATCTAGTACTGCTGGACAGTAACAATGGTATTTACCAGTTGTAGTGCAATCCATATACATTTCATAGGTAATGAAATTTCTTTGTAGTATTTCACATAAAAATCCTAAACTATGCCCTGTTTTACATGTGATCTCAAAGTGAGCTAGAGAAATCAATCTCAGTCCACTGTAGGTTCAGCTACATCCAAAATAATTTACCAACAATTTCTCTTCCCCTTTTGCTGTTTAGTGGGGGATTTAAAATATTACCTACAAAATTCACTGTATTAAATTAAAGTGCTGATTTTAGCAAGAACTAAAACATCAAAACTTTCAAATAGTTTGAGCCACCTCCTTTATGGGATGGACTGTGGAGAAATGAATATATGCACTCTAAGAAGTCACTGGCACCATTCCAGCACACTTGAAAAAAAAAAAGGGGGGGGGGGGCGGAGGCACCATAAGGAGGATAACACTGAGATATTACTTAAAAATTTAAACATGAAAATTCTGTGATGATCAGGGTCTGCAACCAGGGGGAGAACAGGGGTCTTAACTCTAAAGAATAAACAATTGAATCATCTGCTTGTATACAGTAGTTCTGAACTACAAAAGTGTAACGAGTACTGGTTTTTAGGAAAGCTGGTGACATGCTGGTGATTGATATATTGTTAATATATACATTTCACAATATGTGAGGAATTATGGCTATTATGCTTTAAAGTCTGACAAAGGTTCTCCCCCAGATAGGAGGAAGGTAGCTATTTACTTATCTTCAATGTAAATTAAAGATTATGTAATTAAAACAATGGAAGCCCCATTTACGTATGAAGCAGCAGGGGGATGGGAAGTCAAGAGGAAGGGAAGAACAGCAGGGCATCCTGACTCTGGGGACAAAATGAGTTCTGGGAAAAGTAAGCAAAAGCAAAAATTATTTTGTAATACATCACTTAAGGGGCATTGGGAGCAGAACTCCTTGAGTCTGCGGGCTGGTCTTCACTATGGGGAGACTGATTGATTGCAGCAGGGGTTTATTTTAGTGGGTCTGTGAAGACCTGCTAAATTGACCGCAGAACACTCTCCGGTCAACCCTGGTACTCTAACTCCCCGACAAGATTTAGGCAAGTTGACGGAAGAGCGTCTCCTGTTGACACAACACAGTGAAGACACCAGGGTAAGTTGACCTAAGCTGTGTCGACTCCAGCTACGTTATTCACGTAGCTGGAGTAGTGTGACTTAAGTTGACTTACCCTGGTAGTGAAGACAAACCCTGTGAAAGGTGGATCCCCTAGTCTCAGGGCCTAGGCCTGCTGGTAACGTGAAGTAAGAAAGAGAACTGCTTAGGCAAAGATTGTAACTAACTTTCTAAAATGAAGTTTGTCACCAGAAAATATGGTTTGCTTTATTTGTATCCACACCTGTTTCTTATTTTTGCTTAGTATCACTTAAATCTCTATTAATAGACTTACTCTTGTTTTATTACAAAACCATGCCAGTGCTATGTAGTAAATGGGAGGGAGAGTCCTCAGCTAGCCAAACCAACTGGAGGCAGCAAACTTAACTTCTGTATGTGTCTATTGAGAGGGCCTGGTCACTGCAGAGACACATTGGCACTAGGTTCACTGATTTGTTACTGCAAGGCACTATTTGCACAGAGTCCTGAAGAGTTTTTTGACAAGGCAAACAAGCTAGTGTGTCAGGGAGCTGACACACGGTTTAGCAGCACCAAAACTCACTTGTTAAGTTTGAGATGGGTAATACAGATGCTCACAATTCTGGGTACCCTAAGCAGGATATCAGAGTTTTCTTTACTTGAAGCAAGTGTAATGGATGTGTCTCAAGCTGCAATACTCATAACATGCAGGCCAGGGCTGGAAACTGTATGCCCAGTTGCACAAGTGGAGGATTCCAGTAGGTGATAATTCTTTTGTTTTCAAGTCATGAGGAGTGTGCAGGCAGCTATCCTGTAAATGTCAGTTATTAAAGTACTAAAATGAAAAGGTAGAAGATGAACAGAAGCTGGTGCAAGAGCTTAAGGTACAGAAGACATGTTCTAAGTACTTAAACAGGAGATCAGTGAAGAAGGAAAACTTCTTTAATTCACTGACAAATACCAGAAAACCATTAAATCTTTACCTCCTTTTACCATTTAGAAAAAAATGGATGTCAGAATGACCTAGAAGCATGAGCGGAGTAGTATAGTACTTTTGCAGTTCAAAGTAGAGAATATGAAAAAGGCTGAAGCTAAGGACACAAACTAACATTCTGAAAAACACTGCAAGATAAGGATTGGTGGCAATGGTAAATAAAATTAAGATCCTAACAGCAGTGTGTAACCACTTATGAGATATGTACTTACGAGTGTCAAACCAAGAATTTGGTTATCAAGGCAATCTCCATTTTTGGAATATCAGATAGGAAGCCAAGACTGGAGGAACATAGTGAGCACCAGGACAGGAGGTGGAAGTGATATCAGAGAGGTAGGGTGGAATAAATCCTTGAAGAGTTTTGAAACCCAGGAGAGCAATTCTGAACGGACTTTAGAGATGGATGGGAATCCAAAGAAGGGATGACTATCCTAAACAAGCTAGCGTCCAGCATTCTGGAATTCTGAGTTTAGTATTAGAATGCAAGAAAGGCATAAAATGGAAAATCGAAATGGCCAAGGCAATAAAGCATCTTCAGCAGATGCAAGATTAGAGGAAGGATGCATTATGGCACAAGGAGAAAAGGTTATCATGGATTTCCCCCCCCTCCCCTAGTATTCATTACTTGGTACAGTGGGGTATTGTATAGGGATAACTTTCTTGGAGAGTCAAAGGATATGAAAATAAAAAAAGACTTGGGTCATGGAGAGGGAGAGTCTGTAAACATCAGGCACAATGGTACCATATAAAAGTCCTGTTTAATCAAGATGTCCCCTACTCTGCCCGTGGCTACCATTTTGGACACTTTGCAAGCCATAGCAAATTATAAAGTGTTGATAAATACCAAGTAACATGCCAAGATAAAGGGTACTTACAGATCAAATCCACCACATACTATATATCTCCAGAACCTCAAAATGGGCTTGTTCGCCAGAGCAAATAAAATGACTTGGTTTCTACTCCAAGAGGTTTACAATTTTGGAAAGAGAACATGTTCAGAATAGATAATGCAGCTCCATGCATACTTAAATTTAGTTTAGTTTACTTACTAGGTACCCTCAATGCAACTTATTTTAAAGCCTGTTTCATAGCTTTATGAATTGGTGTGCATGACCTAAAGCAAGCTTCTGTCCATCAGGTTCACAGTAATACAAGTGTGTGAATCTACCAATTGCAAGAGTCACTATATATGGACAGTCACACCATACTGAACTATGTTCAGGCTGCCCTGCAAAATCCCTCCAAAGTAATTCACTGTAGGAAACTTGCAACATTGTATGGAAAAGGTTTTCAGAAAGGCTACATTTAACCTTATGCAAAAACACCGATTTATTCGATCTGTGTCACTTCCATGGCACTAGAGGCTTTAGGAATAACAAAATTATACATGCCAGCTTTAGCAAGCATATGATCCAAAAGACAGATTTTCTTCTTCTTCTTTTGGTTCAGGCTGCCAATTTAAACATTTACTACCCTTTGAACTGTCCAAGCAGGAATGCAGCAGTACAAATGAGTAAGAGCCACTGATCCAGTACATGTACTACTTTCTGGGGAAAAAACAAAGTGAATTTGAAATCCGAGAACATACTATAGTTACATTAGTAGAAAAGCCTAGCTTCTTTCACACATGCACACACTCTCTCTCTCTCTCTCTCTCTCTCTCTCACTCAAGATTATATAGTGTAGAGAACATTGAGTAATGTCTCAGAATTGTAGTCTTGCTACCATTCCACGGATTGATCATTGTCTGGTTCTATAACTGAAGTACTTGAAACGTTAAACAGTTGTCTATTCCCCCAAAACTTCATTCCATTAAAACAGCGTCTTCCAGGAACATCCCTGGATGCAAAAGGAGACTCAACAGGGGAAATACAAAAACAAACAAAGTGCTGTCAAATGCAAAAGTAAATTCTGAACCAATAGATTCCTCTTATCTTAGGGTTATGTATATCAACAGTACTTAGGAAACCAGTGCCACTTAAGTTGGCGTCCCTTTCATGTAAACTTGATCTCTTTTGGTGTCACCCACTTTAGAATGTGATTTGTCTCTACAGCACTTTTTGGCATGTAAGAGGCATGATGTATTTACATAATACTTTTTGTAGTACTTCTGAGTGTTAGAACATAATGGCCAGAAAGATACAAATTAAAACAATGTAAAAAAATCATAGGAAATATGAATGCCAAACAAAAATTCTCTACGGTACAAAACTTCACGAAAGCCAGAGTACAAACATTTCAGTTCAGTAGCATCACAGATGCAATAGTTCCTTGATTTACATTTTACATATATTAGAAGGGCCGAAATCCCACCAAGGAGCTGGTTTGGGTGTTGACGAGGTATACAGAAGGAAAGTGGAGAGGGATCCACCCTGCCATGCTACATCACTAGGGACCTACCACATTCATGGTCCATTTTGGTCAATTTCACAGTCATAGGAATTAAAAAAATAAAATTTCATTATTTCAGCTATTTAAATCAGAAATGTCATGATGTAATTATAGGGGTCCTGACCCCCCAAAAAGTTGGGGGAGGTTGTAAGGTTATTGTTGTGGTACTGCTACCCTTACTTCTGCACTGCTGCTGGCAGTGGCACTGCCTTCAGAGCTGGGCTCCTGGCTAGCAGCTGCCGCTCAGGAGCCCAGCTCTGAATGCAGAGCTGCCGCCAGCAGCAGTGCAGGATGGCATGGAGTGGTATTGCCACCCTTACTTCTGCACTGCTGCCTGTTGAGGGCCCAGCTCTACAGGCAGCAATGAAGAAATAATGGTGCCAATACCATTCCATGCCACCCTTACTTGTGCACTGTGCTGGCAGGGTGCTGCCTTCAGAGCTGGACGCCCAGCCATCAGCCGGTGCTCTCCGGCCACCCAGCTCTGAAGGCAGCGCAGAAGTAAGGGTGGCAATACCACAACCCCTGTAAAATAACCTTGTGGACCCCCCCCCCCAACTCCCTTCTGGGTCAGGACCCCCAATTTGAGAAATGCTGGTCTTCCCTGTGAAATCCTGTATAGTATAGGGTAAAAGCACACAGAAGACCAGATTTCATGGTCTGTGACGTGTTTTTCATGGCTGTGAATTTGGTAGGGCCCTATACGTCACAGATCGAGCAGCCTCTGCTGAGGTGCATGTTACATACAGAATTCTGTAGAGTTACTTTTCTACTATTGCTTTGAATCTCTTTAGAGCTGGCAATTCTGCAACTTCCCTTGGTAGTTCTGTCCTATTAACTGCCATTACAACAAGAAGGAAAAAAAAACAGCATGAGTTGTGATGGGGAAGAGGCAGAAGTCTAGTATAGATTAATTCCTGCTCTATGCTTGTACAGTACTGAGAATAACCCACCCCTTTCCTGTTACATCCATATGAGTATTTTCAGATTATATCTGCCCCCAACCTTCTCTTCTCAGGATTCTGTATATTCATTTCTCTTAGTCTCTTGGCATACGTCATGCTTCCCAAGTCGATCATTTTTGCTGACCTTTGGTTTCTGTGCAATTTATTAATAATCCTATTCATAGTATGGTGTCAGTCAGTATTCCAGCAGTGGCCTTGCAACATGATTCTGCAGCAGCAATTACCCTCTTGCTTTTTTAGTACTTTTGTTGAGAGAGCTCAGTATAGAATGGCTTTTATTGCAAGAGTATTGCCTTGCAGACTCTGGTTCAGTCATCACCCACCCGAATCAGGGATGTGTTGAAGAGGAATCCCTGGGATTAATCTGTGGTGCAAAGGGGAGGGGGGGGGGGGAAATCAGAGGCTACGCTTGCGGGTAGTGGCAGTCATTAAAATACTGGTGGCAAATTATTGCTCCAAATCTCCCTATCCTCTACTTAAGCCTTATTTTTCTTTCACTACATGAATGTCCTTGCATTTATCCTTACTGAATTTCGTTTTGTTGATTCTTTTCTTTCCTTTACCCTTCCTTTATAAATAAGGTGCTTTGATAGGTCTTAGCTATAACTTAAAATATATGTATAAAAGATTTATAGCAGTTTTATTTTCACTTTATCCTCCAAGTTTCAAATCACTGGCTAACGTAGAGTAACAAATTGCAACTCTTGTCTAGTTTGTTAGTAAATATATTGAACAATGGACTTAGGTTTTAAGAAATTCCACAAGAGACAGTGCTAACAATTTGACATAACACTATCAATAATTTATTGATTACTCATTTTGGTTATTCAGTCTATATGATATAGTATTTCCACCACCCAGTACAGCAAGGTGCTGCATGCTATGGCTAATAAAAACCAGAAAGCAACTTTTTTTTTTTAAACAACTAAAGCTGTTTAGAGAATTTGCCATTGATAGTTGACATATTTTTGCTTGGTGTCAGCTTGTATTCTAGAAAGACCACAGACAGCACAAGTGAACGTAGGAGGAAACAATACATCTGCAGACACTGGCAGACAGCACTGCCTGCCAAATTTGGCCACAGTTCCTTTAGATAAATAACTTCTCAGTGATGTGCTGTGCTGAAATTACATAAACAGCAGAAATTACTAAAACCTGGGCTCCAGGGTTTTGTGGGTTTCAAAATTTTCTGCAATCAATATTCTGACATCTGCAAACATTTTTCTCTAACAGCTGATGCCAGAAAAAGTATGAGATTACCATCATTTAGTAATTGTTATTCAATTCAAGATCTTTATAAGTTTGATTATATTGAAATAATTGCTTTTCACCCACAGCCCTGGTTAGGGCATTTATACTATCATAATCACCACCTTATATGGGAAAGTTTCTTAAAAATGCTAGAGCAGTAACCTTTTCAAAGAATATTACTCATAACCTTTTATAGTAGAAATACTAATGGAGTTGCAAGAAATTTATATGGAAAGACATTGTACTAAACTTTCAGTAGAAAGCATGAATAGTTCTCCCCCCCTCCTAAACTGCTGAAAAGAGAGCAACTTCACTTTGCATAATGAAAATATTGCAAGTTCTGTGACATTAATTTAATGGTTTTGCTCTAACCATTTTAAAATACAAACCCCACATTTCTTCACAATTCAGGGGACAGTTGTTGCTTAGGCCCCAATCCTGCCAGCACTTAGTAAGTATTATGCCTGGTATTACTGTAACTTCAGTGAGCCAACTCATGATAGTCAGAACTATGCTTGGTTATAAGTTTTTGCAGAGTCAGACCCTTAATTTATAATGTGTTCATGAGAGAAACCCTGTGTATCCACAACTGTGATATAGCCAGAATGCAATGCAGAGTGCTAAATTTGCATCACTTTGGGAAATAGTTCTCGCTCAACTTACATAACATTGTAGCCACAGAGAAGATAAGCTGTAGACACGTGTCAGGTGGAGGTATGAAACCTTTCCTCTTCTGCACAAAACCTTTCCATAGGCCTGGATGTGTGCAGAGAATATTTCCTCACTATGATTTTTCCATTGGTGGCAAGGGGCATCTCTTTGTTAGGTGTTTGTACAGTGAATAGCAATGCAGCCTTGCTCCATGACTGAGGCCCCAAAAGGTTACAACAATGCTGCTGCTACTACTAGAGCTAGCCTATAAACATGGCTTGGATCAATAAGAAATCAGGTCCTTAATCTGCCTTTGAGGCAGTGGGAGCTGGAAACCCCATTTAATAATGGTTGTCAACAGTGGGGTCCCCCCTACCCTATCAAGTTTCTTTTACCATAAATGGGGCATAACTTTTCAGTACAATTCCACAAAGCATGCTCAAGACTTATTTCTTAAAAGTTCTGGAAAATTTTATTCTCTCCTTCTCCCTGTAACAGGCTAAACCCTTCTCAGTGCCAGATGACAGCCTCAAGCGTTGTCAACAATGGGTCTAACAGCTCAATCTGCTAGTATATCGGAATTGCACATAACTTGTTCTTCAGTCTTCTCCCACAAAACTGTCCACTTTCAGCCCAGCCTTTGATCACCTTACCCAAGCCTGGATCCTCAAGGATCAATGGAAAGTAAGAGAAGCATACCATAAATATTTCCCCATTTATCTCCTTGTGAGTTTGATAGGTGTGCACTTGCATAACTAAACTAATAAATGGCTTTGGTGATTCACTCCTCTGAACTTGGCTTCCGTGTTTAATCATTCCACAAATGCAACATTGATTCATTTTTGCCTCCACCTTGATTTCCACTACTGTTCATGAATACAGAGTAACATTGAGAAAGGAGATAAGATTTATAAAATCTACTGCCTAGGTTACATCAAATTAAACAATTTTAATATCTAAAATTAATCCAACTTTAAAACAAGGTAACATTTACACAGAAATCAGTAAAATTGTGGTTTAGCAAATTTGAAATAATTAAAGACTTGCTTTTAGGCTGAGATGGTTTAGGGCAAATTTCAGGCTGGAGCATATTACAGGCAACGTAATAGCTCCTTTTAACTCTGTTGAAAAACTTGCTCAAGATTAAACACTAACAACCCCCTGAATATAGCAGCCCTATATAGTGAAGCCTGTTGAACTGTTTTCCATCACTGAGGGATTTATGCAGGAAAACAAATGAAAAAAAATCTGCATTTTAATATATAATTTTCTGCACAGAGACATCCCTCAGGATGTCCCTTCCTTACCAATCTTTTGGCAGTTTTAAACTATTACCACTAAACAATCTTCCCCAAGTTATAAAAGCAAAACTTTCATTTAATGGACAGTTTGTGAAAATATAAGTTTCCAAAACAGTTATACTGATATGCATACATGCCACATGAGCTACTCAGTGTGGTGTGCATTGACAGTTACCCATGTTACGTTAGTTGAGAAAGTACAAGTTGTGCACAGTAGAGCAATTGTGCTAATCTCCACTGCCCAAGTGGGGGCGGAGGGGGAAGGTATACTTCTTGGAACACTTGCCTTTACGGAGGTTACGCAGTCAAAACAATACCTGACCCCTAGATTAGCAGGGGGTTTTTTGTGGGTTTTTTTTAATAAATAAAGTATTCTCTAGGGATGACTTGGATAGACCATTTGTGGCCAGTGGCAATGTAGCTAGGCTGTCCAATACAAAATGTACAACGAGCTGGAAAGTACCGTATTTTTCTGTGTATAAGACCATACTTTTTCCTAAAATCGTTAGACTAAAAATTGAGGGTCGTCTTATACACGGAAGTAAGCCGAGGAGAGAACCGCGCGGTTGCGAAACCGCCCATACCTTGTCTCTGCAAACAGGCTTCTTCCAATCACTAACCTCCAATCACGAGCGAAACTGCCGATTGCAGAGACAAGCTAACAGGCTTCCTCCAATCCAGGGCCGGCTCTGGCTTTTTGGGGCCCCAAGCAAAAAAAAAAAAAGTGTGTGGGGGGCGCACGCCGGAGCGGCAAAGCAGGAAAAAAACAGAACAAAAACACACAGCGTGGCCAGAGCGGCAAAGCAGGGTCGGGGAACAAAAAAACGGCGGCTGGAAATGCAAAGCGGGAGGGGGGGAAAAACAACAAAAAAAAAAAACACGGTGCAGCCAGAGCGGCAAAGCAGGGTGAGGGAAACAAAAAATGGCAAAGCAGGGAAAAAAAACCTGCAGCACAGCCAGAGCAGTAAAGCGAGGGGGTGGGGGGGGAGGACAAAAAAAACCCAGCACGGCTGAAGCGGCAAAGCAGGTGGGGAAAAAAAAAACAACCCTGCAGCACAGCAAAGCCGGGAGGGGGGAGAACAAAACAAAGCAAAACCATAGCGCGGCCGTAGCGGCAAAGTGGGGGGGTGGGGATATGGCACGGCTGGCAAAGCAGGAAAAAACAAAACAAACCCCTTCAGGGCGGCAGGAGCCAGGGGATTCCCTGTGCTGCAGAGTGCGCGCCTGGTCTAGTGTGGTGGAAGGGGAGGGAGAGAGACAGGAGGGGGGTGGCCAGCGCTTCAGTGGGGCGCTCACCCCGCGGCCCCATCGCCACGACGCCTGCGGGAGGGCTCCGCGCTGCTCCAGTTGGCAGGGAGGGAAGGACGCGGCCTGCCCTGCAGAGTTTGCTGCAGGGCGCTCCCCTCCTCCATCCCCTACAGGGCCGCCAGAGCAGCAAAACAAACAAACAAAAAAGCAGCCATGCCGCCCTAGGTTAGCAAGTGGGTTCTAAACTCATGGTATGGCGTCAAACAAAAGGTGATTGTGAAGTCCTTCAAGAAATGTGGACTCAGCAATGCCATGGACGGAACTGAGGATGATCATGATATCTCTCTCTCTCTAGAGAGAGAGACAGTGACTCAGTAGACAGCAGTGATGCAATAGAAGTTGAAGAAACTGATATGTTCAAAACTAAAAGTGATGAAGAAGAAAGCTGATGCAATAGAGGCTGAATAAAGTGATTTGCTCAAAGCGAAGTGTGATGCATATCATCATAGTACTGGTATGTAAATGTTGCCTAATTACTAAATAAAAATGTGTTCTGTTTTATGTTTAAAATATTGATTTCTGAATTTTGGGTTCGAAAAGTGGGGGTCATCTTATACATGGGGGCGTCTTATACACGAAAAAATACGGTAAGTGGATCACAAGGAGAAAGAGCTGTATGCATGTGGACAGAATACTAAACGTTGTATGTTAACCAAAAGTCACACACATTTCCTCATATTATAACCACACTTAATACATTTGTGTATTATATTTTATAGGAAAGATTTTAAGTTTTACTAGAAGATTTAAAACAAATAATAAATTTCACAAGCACTAAGTTGACTTGACAGCCTTAGACTAAGTCCTTCTTTTCCTCATAGAACAGGTACAGCACAGACAGCTACTTTTCCCACACCTCAGCAATGAGCTTCAGCAATAACCTGAGGGTGGGGCGGAAGGAAGTATGTCACTTGTCTTGCTTATTCAGTATTTGGTATCTGTCAGCAAGGAAGGGTTTTGGTAATGTGAACACTTGTCTTCCACAGTTGGACTACAACCATAAATTCACTTCACATAGGCCACTGAACAGCCATCAGAAGATGTTTCTATCGCTAGTAACAAGAAATGGACTTGAAATTGTGATTTTTAAAAAAGGTGAAATGCTCCATATTCTACTTCCAATCCATGATGCCAACCTTCCTCCACCAGAAACATTTCTGGTAATTTTTCAGAAACCTCTTCCACACAGTACAAGAAAAGCAGATCACTACATGCCATGAAGATAAACTCAAAGTGAACATCTGAAATTCAACTAATACTGTACGATATTTTCATGTGAAGCACAGATCAAGGAAATAATGGAATCAGGTGTCTTCTCACTGTCTGATATCTTTAAAAAAATGATGCAGCAAAGCCTCTTTTGCAGTTATTCTTGTAGCCGGGTTTAGATCCAGTAGCTTATCAAGTAGATCATAAGCCTCATCAGGAACTCTGTCCCATCCTTTCAAATCAGTTGCCTTTTCTGTTATCTTAATTTCCAAGCCATTGTTACCTTCATGACAGTTCTTCAGACCCTGGATTTTTTCCCTTGGTGGTTGGGGAGCAAACTCTACCTTTTTGTCTGTGTCAATTGCCAAAGCAGGTTCATAAAAAGAGTTGGTGTGCACATCACTTGTTTTAGTACAGCTGCTATTTGTTCCTCTCAGTCTTTCACAGAGTGTTCTTAAATCCTGTGCTGGGACCTCTTTAGTACACAGTATTGATTTGCCTATGAGGAAAATACGGTGTTTAGTAAGCATTGTTTTAGTACACACCTACAATTGCAAATAAATTTCAGGGTTTTTTGAGACCTCTCAAAGGCCATAGCTGTCCTTCGTTTAGGTGCCTTCTTTCAAAAATTCTCTTTTAAAAAAGATATGATCAATCTCCCATGGTTTCCAGCAAGCTGAGTCCAGCATTCTGCGGACATGGCCCCACTGAGAACAATGAAAGCTGGTAGCCATTTTGAAAGAGGGTACTTCTACATGAAATACTCTAATAAGTTAGAGTAACTCCTCACTTAACCTTGTAGTTATGTTCCTGAAAAATGCAACTTTAAGTAAAATGATGTTATGGGGAAATTGGATTCACTTAATTAATGTAAATAGGGTCCGTTAGGTTCCAGGGACATTTTTTTCCCCACCAGACAAAAGTCTCTCTCTCTCACACACACAGTTTTAAACAAAAAATTTAATACTGTACACAGCAATGACTATGGTGAAGCTTGGTTGAGGTGGTGAAGTCAGAGGGTGGGATATTTCCCAGGGAATGCCTTACTGCTAAATGATGAACTAGCAATCAGCTGAACCCTCAAGGGTTCACATGTTGTTAATATAGCCTTACGCTCTACAAGGCAGCACAAACAGAGGGAGGGGAGAAAGCAGGGCAGAGACAGACAGACATGTGAGAGAGATGCGCATTGTCTTTTTAAATAGATCATCAAGTTGAGACAGTAGATCCTGCCAACAAGCTCCCTCTGTCCTGAGCCCTGTCATATCACCACCCTGCTCTATGGAAATGGGGTAAGCGGGGTGCAGGAGCAGGGGAACACCGTGACATTAGCCCCCTTCTTCCCTCCCCACCACCACAGCAAGCAGGAGGCTCCAGGTAGCAGCTCCAAGGCAGAGTGCAAGAGCAGCACATGGCAATGTGGGGAGGGACAGCTGAACTGCTGGCAATTGATAGCCTGCTGGGCAGCTGCCGCACAGGGAACTTAGGGGAAACATGGAGCTGATAGCAGGGCTGCCAGTCCATCCTAGTTCCAAGCCCCCACCAACTGCTCCCACCAGGCTGCTCTTCCTGCATGCAGTGGACAAAGCAGGTGCCTGCCAAAAGAAGTTATAAGGGAACACTGCAGAACTTTAAACGAGCATAGATAGATTATTAGGGTTGGAAGGGACCTCAGAAGATCATCTAGTCCAACCCCCTGCTCAAAGCAGGACCAATCCCCAATTAAATCCCCAAATGAGCATGTTCTCTAATTGATCAGCAATGTAACAATGAAACGTTAACTGGGATGACTAAGTGAGGAGTTACTGTATTCTTATCCCTATCTTAAGAAGTAAAATGGGGGGGAAGTTACCATTAATCCTACAAAAAGTCATGAAATGTAGCTTATACAGAAGATTTCATTGAGTTTTAACTATAAGGGTAGTTTGAAGTATCTGTTATTCCAGTATTAAGATCATTTTTTGGGGAAAGAGACTTCTTAGTTGTAACAAAGTAATTAAGCCAATTAGTTGAAAATTCTCAATTTATTCTGTATTCAAGAATGTGTTGTAATTTGGGGAAGATATGCAGTATTCCTCATACATAAAGTGGGTAAATCCCTGCTTTAATTACAAAACCCAGCTCAGTCATGGAATCACTGGCAGCGTTTCCATAACATACTGCGTACTCTGTATTTGGATAACATACTACACCAGGGGTAGGCAACCTATGGCACTGATTTTCAGTGGCACTCACACTGCCCGGGTCCTGGCCACCGGTCCGGGGTGCTCTGCATTTTAATTTAATTTTAAATAAAGCTTCTTAAACATTTTACAAAATTTACTTTACATACAACAGTTTAATTATATATTATAGACTTATAGAAAGAGACCTTCTAAAAACGTTAATGTATTACTGGCATGCAAAACCTTAAATTAGTGAATAAATGAAGACTCGGCACACCACTTCTGAAAGGTTGCCGACCTCTGTACTACACTAACTACATTTGAAGAAAAGAACTATAAAGATCTCTCATACTTGTTTTTGGATAAGTTATTTGTGAAGTGGCAAATAACTGCCTATTCATATAACTTGAGAGAAACTAGGAACATTAAACATTTTACTTTCCTTTTGTTAGCTTTTGCATTTTTCCTATGTTTAATACTTTCCTTATATAGACTTGGTAGTCATGAGGTTTTTGTATTGCCATTTTACAGCAGGCTCCACAGTTTCTGGCCCCATAGAAAACACCAGAGAAGTATTCTGCAGTTGTAGGAGGTGAGGCAGAAGTGCTCTTACTTAAACTGAGGCAGGACAGATGGCAAAGCCACCAGTAGCAATATTCCACAACATCCAGAGATGCACTTCCTGAAAGTAACAGCTCAGAAACTGACCCATTGTGTGACTTTGAAAAGCTTTTGTTTGTTTGATCCCAATGCACATCAAATAGTTAAAACTAAAATTTAAACCACTTCTGGCCAGACACACCAACTTTAAGATATTTTAACCAATTTGTGTGTCTGTTTTACAACCACTACCTTCAATTACTAGAAATAAAGAAACATGAAAAACCCAATTTACCTTTCTTTCTTTATGCTGTTTTCCATAATTTGCATCTCCCAGTTTGGAGAATGAAAATTAATTCATCAGTTTCACTTTCAGATATTAAATGCTGCAATGCTTGAGTTATAAACAATGGGAGGGAGGGAAATGTTTACTTGTATAAAAAACCCTGTTTCCACTGGAATATTTTTAATCCCAAATATTTCTAATGGCTTTTTCTTTTAAACAAGGTAATAGTTACTATATCCATATTTTCAGCCACATGGATTTAAAACTCCACGGCACTTTCTGTTCTAACCAAATTCCTATAGGAGTCATTACATAGTTGCTATATGCCATTCCCAAAATTGCTGCATTTCAGTGAAGGGCAATATATGGTTGGTAAGGAGTTTGAGAATTCTTTAGGATGAACAGCACTATATAAATGCAAATTATAAACATTAAACCGAAGTATTTTTCTGTAATTAAAAACTTGCATACCAAACGTTTTAGCCGCCTGAATAGTTTCTCTGGATCCACGAATAGTCATGATTTGTGCCAAAGCAGTTAAATCATCACTTGCTTTGTAAAATGGATACCGTCCACTGAGCAAAGAAAGGAATATGATTCCTGCAGACCACATATCAATTGCTGCAATTGAAAGCAAGCTTTTAGTAAAAAAAGAACCCACAACTTTATCACCTAGAGTCTAAAAAAACCCTGATGACCAGCAAAGTTTCAAAAGAAATAATGTGATGAATTACTTATTCATTTTGTTGAAATGTAAACTACATGGTTAAAGTTGAAGTTAAGTACAGTTTTAGGACTGGTCTTCACTACTGCTGCAATCAATGCAGCAGTGGTCAATTTAGCGGGTCTAGTGAAGACCCACTAAATCGACGGCAGAGTGCTCTCTGGTCAACTCTGATCCACCTCTGGGAAGAGTAAGGAAAGCTGACTGGAGAGCGTCTCCTGTCAACACAGCACAGTGGAGACTCTGGGGTAAATTGACCTAAGCTACATCGATTCCAACTATGTTATTCACATAGCTCAGTGGTTCTCAAACTTTTGTACTCGTGACCCCTTTCACATAGGAAGCCTCTGAGTGTGACACCCCCCCCTTATAAATTAAAAACACTTAAATATATTTAATACCATTATAAATGCTGGAGGCAAAAACAGGGTTTGAGGTGGAGGCTGACAGCTCGTGACCGCCCTCCCCCCCATGTAATAACCTCACGACCCCCAGTTTGAGAACCCCTGAAGTAGCGTAACTTAGGTTGACTAACCCTAATGGTAGTGAAGACAAGCCCTTAGTCCCCAATCCTGTAAGCACATGCATAGCTTGACCCATATGAATAGTCTTATGACTTTTATGGAACCACTCTAAGTATAGTTAGAATTTACTTCAGTATTTGCAGGATCAAGGCCTTATCTAATGCTAGTTTTAAGCACACAGTCACAGTATGCAGATATAGCTCTCGCCAGTACTAAGCTTTTTAGGTAGGGGAAAAAATATTAGGCTGGTGGATTACAATGCTTGCCAATAACCATTAACTTAAAGTGTTTTAGTAATAATACATGCTCTAGAGATTATCTAAAAATTTGCCTAGAGAAAAGGAAGGTTAAAATATACAGCCAGCACTAATTCCAAATAATTAAATATCTGAAGTAATTAATTTTCCTGTAACAGTGGATGATTATTTGGCAATTCCAAATGGATTTATCATACTGAAGACTTTACCTCTAACCTGAAATCACCTGATAAAGTAACCACCTTAAGAAATGTAGCACTTAGGAGTTGTTAATTGTTTTCAAAGTTTTATGAAGAGTACAAATAATGTGTTGGGAAAGTTGCCCAAACATGATGGAAACTTTCAGCATTAGAGTTATGAGAATATCTGTAACTAGCACGGCTACCCCTCTGATACACGAGAATATTTGTCTGCCATCATTTTTTGAGGGATGGTGGGGAAAGGAAAAGAGGGGTTGAACAGTTCTGTGTGCTTTCGAGAGAAAAATAACAGCTTTTGTCTTTTTTTTTTTTTTTTTTAAAAGGCCAAGGTAATTCAAATTTTTTTCCAAAAGTTTTTTGTAGAATGAATTATACAGATCTGAATTTAATTATTTCACTTACAAACAAAGACTCAGAGCCTGAATAAGTGCTAAGTTACCTGAAATTGTCAAACTAGTAGTTATATTCTTTAATGAAGAAATAGCTAAACAGATGGAATTATGGGCACACAGTTGCAAAGTGGTATTTGCACTTCTGCAGGATCTAACAGAGGATCTCAAAATTATAATAATTGATGAAGTTAGCATCAGACCCTTGTGGGGGTAGTTAAATATTAGCCTCACTTTATGGATGAGGAAGCAGAGTCAGACATTACAGGTTAGATCTACAGAGGTATTTAAGTGCCTAACTGCCTCTTTAGGCATCTATGTCCATGATTTAGGTGCCTCTGACATTCTCAAAACTGCCACTCAGCTGTTGCCTAATCCTGTAGATGACTAAATTTCCACAAGTCAGAATTTGCAGAGTTAAGTGCTGATGCCACCACTAAATTAAACTAATCCAAGCCCTAGCTCAAACCAAGCCATGAAACAGCATTCTCAAATTAGGCATTCTCCTGCAGATTGGCACATGTATGTCTGTTTGCTTAGAATACTAACCTGGGATGTGAGGGACCTGACTTGAACCCAGCTCTCCCACATCTCAGGTGAGTGTCCTAACCACCAGACAACTGGGTATATAGGTGTGGGAATCTCTCCTGTTGAAACTGTTGCTCTTTGTATAAATAAATATTCAGAGAGCAATACTGACTATAACCAAAAATAGTTAGGGCATTCACATTGGATGTGGGAGATCTGGGGTCAAATCCCTGTCCCAATGATTATTTAATACAAAGTGGAACCGTTCCAATAGGTTAGATTGGCATGTGTGTCTGTCTGCTTAGGTCACTCACGTGGGATGTTGGTTCAAGTCCCTGCACTGCCTGACTTGAAGCAGGAACTTGAACCCAAAACCCAAATGAGTGTCTTAACCTCCAGGCCATTGGGTATTCCAGAATGTCTTCTTTTTTTGGGGGTGGGGGTGGGGGTGGAGAGAACATGAAAGGCCTGGGTTTCAGCTGCTAGGGCACTGGATACCTAAGTAGCTCATCTGGCTCAGGCACTTAACTCTAGGAGAAGGTTCATGGTTGAGGATACCAGGTGGAGGGAGGTGCCTACCTCTGGGCCTGTCAGTCAGGCACTTAAGGCCCAGATCAATGGGAGTTAGGTACCTAAATACCACTGAAGATCGGGTCTAAGACCCACCCCTGACCTCTGCTTTTTACTCTGGGTTATCTTAGGTGGCTCCTCACTCAGTTTGCTGGCTTCTGACGTTGCCTAACTCTCTGCAGCTTGGGTGCCTAACATGGAGCTGAGGATTCCACTAGGTAGCAGGGCACGTAGGGGTTAGGTGTTGCAACATTGAGCATGTAACACATAATATCTTTGTGGATCCTGCCTGAAGTGACTTAAGCCACAAAATAAGTCTGGGAGAACTAGGATTAGGATGCATATCTCCCAACCTCATGCTTTAACCTTAAAATTCATTGCTCTCAATGATTTAATCCATGATTTGAGTGTTTGCATTTCTTCATATTTCTCATGTATCATAACTTTCAACTACTCCACTGACTACTGCCTTTTATTAGTCTCACTTTTCACATAAATGCACTCCTTTCCACAGTATTTACATCAGCTATGTTGCTGACAGACTAACCAACTTTTTCACTTTGAACTACTAGGCTATAGAAGTCTTTATCTTTAGATTTTTTTTGAACTCAAAAAGGGGTGTGTGTTTTAACTGGCAACCTAATACAAGTGCACATCTCAATAAGAAAAAAGGAAAGCTTTATGCAGTCTGAACCCTGACTTTTCTATCTAGGAGTAAGAGTTTTGGGGATCGGAGGAACCTGTTCAGAAGCAATCTTGATTACTCAAGATATTAATTTTATTAAGGCTGTTCATCTCACATCCGTGGATTTCTGGATGCCTGCACAGATCAAATAGTCTATATCAGCTTTTCCTGTGGTCTTTTGAGAATGTTTGCAGACATACTGTGTTAATTATACTTGCTCTGAAAGCACATTGTTTGACAGAATCTCTCTTTAAAAGCATCTAAAGTATAAACAGGGTGGGGGAGGGGGAGGAGAGAAGGGCACTTCAGAACATTTAAATTGACACAAAGCCAAAATGTTGGACAAAAGCTGAAAGTTCTGTCTTTTTAAAAAGACAAACTCTACTGAACTGCTGCATATGGCTCTTTACCTTGAATGAATGAAAGATGTATTCAAGTTTAACATTTTAAAAACATTCTTAACTTGTTCTTCATTCTGAGTAATGAACACTAATTTAAAAAAACAAAAAAAACAACCAGGAAATGCTTGAATAATGTTAGAAAGGACAATAAAATGAATTCCATATGTAAACAGAAAAGGAGTTCTTAGAATCAGAGAAAGTAATATGCACAAATGAGGAAAACCCAAGTGTAGAAGAGTCACTAAATTCAGTCTGATGCATACTACCTGTAGTCTGAGTAGGGCACTTAGTTAACACCTCTGGTGCTCTGAATCCTGGTGTACCTGCCCTAGGAGCAACTTGCTGACGTCTTGTAATAAAAAAAGAAAAGCGCATTTAGTGTGTAATAGGAAACAGAATTCATAATGTTTCTAGTTACAACAGAAGACTTTTAAAACCATTTCTAACATATGCTTCCATGAGACATGTCAACATTGTGGTATGTTCACGTATTAACATCTGAAACAGGCAATATTAAATGTGTTGAATACACACTATTTAGGGTGAGAGAACAGTACACAAATAAGTTGCATGCTTCAATCATGGTTATGTTTTCAGTTCCATTCAGCTGCAGCATGATTTCTATTAAGGGCTGGCTTACATGCGGAGACTCAGAAAAGTTAAGCTGAATTAACTTCACACTTTTAGTTTAAGCACATGGCTTAAGGCCACTTTACTTTTGAATGAGAGCATCCGCACAGGTGTGTGAAGTTAAAGCACATATAAACATTTAGTTAATTCATCTTAAAAACTTTGAGTGTCCCCCATGTAGCCCTACCTGTCTGGCTTGCAGGGGTCAGGTTTGTTTTCTGAATTAGTAACTTCAAACCCCTCATGCTCAGTAAAAATGGCACGTTTGACTAACAAGATTAAATGATTGTCAAAATACAGTCACATCAGACCAGGAAGTAAGGGAACACATAGTATTTTGGAAACCACACCCAGTAAACAGAACTTTCTCATTAATGCAAAGAATTGTTGGAATAACCCACATCCCTGATGGAGGAATGGCTCATATGAATGGAAGTTAACTCCACATATGGGATGGATTTGAACTAAAATGCCAAATTGTTTGGCCAGTCTGATTATTAAGGCGTGTGCATGATAAATGTCCTTACAATTTACTTACACAGGTCTAGAGAAACAAAATGGTAAAACCTAACTTCCCTCCCGGTCTTAGGCTACAAGACAAATTTACAGTTTTCCTTTTAGCGATGAACAACCAAATGTGCAGAAAACAGTATGTTAAAGGGCCACCAAAATGCCTTATAAATACTAGAACTTGTTGAAATTTCAAATGAAAAAGTGACAATTTCAGATGTGGTATTGCTATTTTTTAAACAGTTCACACAGTGTAAGTTTCCAGATACAAGTTACATTTGTTTAACAAATATGTTTCCTCTTATTTACTTGCCAAGACCTGAGTTCATGGTTCTATATTTCCCTTGCACAGCACTTAAAGGCTACTCAGTGTTCTTGTAGGTGCCTAGAAATATCTACAATAAATGGAAGACATGACTGACTCTTGCAAGAGAAATATGGAACCCTGAATTCAAGTCTTGATTGCTTAGTTAAGTAGTACCTACATTTGTCAAATATAGGGTTTTAAGATGTAAAGTTTTCATAAATTAATAAAGTAAAATAATTCTACATTTTCAGGTTTTGGGGGTTTTTTGAACAGCATTTCTGTTCATTTTTAAATAAATGTCCATGGCAGAGTCAAACAATGTGGTTTGGCCTACACTTAAATTTTGCTGGCATAGCTATGTCTGTTAGGGATGTGAAAAGTCACAGAGCTAACAGGCATAGCTATTCCAGTAAAGTCTTAGTGCAGATGCAGTTATTGCAAGAAAAAAATCCTCTTCCTGGTTTAGCTTATTCTGTTTGGGAAACTAGTTTAAGCTATACTGCCAAAATAACTGTTTTGCTGGTTTAATCATAGAATTATAAAGCTGTAGAGCTGGAAGGGCCCTTAAGAAGTCATCAAGTACTGAGGCAGGACCAAGTAAACTCAGACTATTCCTGACAGGTGTTTGTCCAACCTGTTCTTAAAAACCTCCAATTATGGGGATTACACAACCTCCCTTGGAAGCCTATTCCAGAGCTTTACTACCCTGAAGAGTTAGAAAGGGTTTTCGAATATCTAACCTAAACCTCCCTTGCTTCAGATTAAGCCCATTACTTCCTTCTTGTCCTGCACTGATGGACGTGAAGAACAACTTGTCACAGGCCTTACAGATATTACCATATCTGAGGACTTATCAGATCCCCAACTCAGTTTTTTCCTCAAAACTTTTTAGCCTTTCCTCATAGGTCAGATTTTCTAAATCTTATCATTTTTGTTCCTCTCCTCTGGACTCTCTCCAATTCATCCACATGTTTCTTAAAATGTGGCACCCAGAATTGGACACAGTTCTCCAGCTGAGGTATAAAGTAAAGTAGAGTGGACAAGTACGTCCCATGTCTCACAAACAAACACTCTTCTTAATACATCCCAGAATATTACCATTTTGAAAAAAAGGCTATCACATTGTTGGCTCATTCAATTTTTGATCTACTATAACCCCCAGATCCTTTTAAGCAGAAGCACCACCTAGCCAATTATTCCCTATTTTGTAGTTGTGCATTTGATTTTTCCATCCTAAGTGAAGTACTTTGCACTTGCTTCTACTGAATGTCATCTTGTTGATTTCAGACTAATTCTCCAATTTATCAAGGTTGTTTTGCATCTAATCCTGTCCTCCCAAGTGCTTGCAATACCTTCAAGCTTGGTGTCATCCACAAATTTTATAAGTGGACTTTCCACTCCACTATCCAAGTCATCAATGGAAATATTGACTAGTATCAGACCCAGGACTGATCCCACTAGATACACCCTCCTAGTATGATGCTAAGCTATCGATAACTATTCTGATAACCAGTTTTGCAAGTTATTTCATCTAGACCACATTTCCCTAGCTTGCTTGTGAGAATGTCATGTGGGATCAAAAGCCTTACTAAAAATCAAGGTATCACATTTATTGTTCCCCTCCCCTGTTCCAATCCACTAGGCCAGTAACCCACTCAGAGAAAGAAATTAGGTTGGTTTGACATGATTTGTTCTTGATAAATCCATCTTGGCTATTCCTTATAACCCTGTTATCCTCTAGGTGCTTATAAATTGATTTAATCATTTGTTCCAGTATCTTTCCAGGTATCCAAGTTAGGAAGAGTGCTCTCTAATTCCTTGGGTCCTCTGTTAACCCTTTTTAGCAAAGACTGAAACAAAATAGGCATTGAACACTTCAGCCTTCTTGATGGCATCTGTTATTAGCTTTCCTTTCCTGCAATAGTGGACCTACACTTTCCTTACCCTTCCCAATGGAGAAACAGTTTGACTGCTGTAGGAGAGTGGTGTGTGTGTGTGTGTGTGTGTGTGTGTGTGTGTGTGTGTGTGTGTGTGTGTGTGTGTGTGTGTGTGTGTGTGTGTGTGTGTGTGTGTGTGTGTAAAAACCCATGTAGGTGTAAATAAGGCCTGTCACAAACCCATTTCAGAATTTTAATGCAGAGAATTGTTAAGCTATTATCTTACTGAAATTTAAAAGTCCCCCACACCTTAAAGAAACAGTCTTTATACACTAACATCCAATGGAGAAAACTCTTTCAATGTCAAACTGTTTTAACTACAAATAATTGCATTTATCTGCAATGAGAAAGTCAGCACTGGAAGTGAGTACCATATGAAATCCATGACCTTTGTCAGGTTAGAATACACATTGTGTTCTAATACGTGTAACTTGCATAGGTCTAATGCTATCTTTCACTTACTAAATCAATTGTCCAGTAAATCTAAGTTTCTAACCTTGCTTGACAGCACAGAAGTTGATTTTACAGAATAATCAAAAGCAAATTACCTTGAAAGGCAAACACTGCAAACTCTATCTGTTGCATAACAGTCACAGGTCAAGATAGCTGGGCAACTGTTGGCAGCTTTCCTGGCTATACCATTGTTCACTGCTTTTGTAGAAATAATCTTCTTCTTTGTTGCTAATTTTCTAGATGCGACATCCATCACCTTTGATTGCTTTATGAGCTGTAATATAGATGTTATATGTTCTAAATATTTCAAACATTTAAACGCTATTTCCATTTTGCTTCATTATTCCGCTTCCCCTTCCATTAGTGTTGAAAGCATTAACAAAAACATGTTACCAGTTTTAAAAGAGGAGACCACCAGTCCTATTTACTGATAACGCAAAGGCTAATAAGAGTAGCAAGGTATTTAAGATTCGTAAAGTTAGTGGTGATTTTCCTGGGAAACTAGACTTTTTCAGTGACTACTACTAATTAATATCCACAATATATTCATAAGTACTTTGAAATTACAGTAATGTTTACCAGTATGTTATTTAGTTATTGGCTAGGGTTGTGTCTTGTTTGTTTTTTTTAATTAAAAGACAGACTCTATGCAAAAATGGGAATGGAAAAACACTAAGAAGTGAGTTAGATGCTAGTATCTGGCTACATTATTTCAAAGCCAAAACTGCCTAGTTAAAATATCACTGTTGGCCAAACCCTCTGCCTTTGTTCATAGTTAGGGTTTTTCTTGCTAATGTCTAGTTTTTCATTAGACATCATGCCCTGGTTATAAACAGTATAGTAAAAATGTTTAATTACAAACTTAGTCTGTTTTCTCTGTAGCCTTATCAACTGCAGAACACAAAAGCAAGTTTTTGGAGTAATTTCTAAACTACATAGATACACAGATAGAAAAAGATTAATTACTATATAAACAAAATAAGGTGGGGCAACAGCTAGACCATAACAGTAACTACTGTCACGCCAATAGCTTGAAAAAAATCACTTAAGTCTTTAGTAAATGTAAGACTTTGCTAAAATGCCAATTCTGTTCAATAATTGTTAGTGCCACAACAAGTCACAAATAGTAGTTAGGGATATCTAGTACTGAAACACAGTTAAGTTCCACAACTATTTAAGTGTATAATTGATTGTGTTCCTGGTGAGCAGTAGTGCTTACTTTTATTGTGGGGCTCTCCTGGTATGTGGAGCTATGGATATTAAAATTTCTCTCCCCAAAGACAGAGCGTTGGACAGAATGGTGCACAGACCCCTCCTACAACAACAAAAAAAGGACAATAAGAATTTTATCTGTAACACTGTCAGCTGTAATCTAAAAGTATGATGTGACATAAGGCAAAAACAGCTGCCTGCAAGTCATTTCCAGGCACCAGCTTACTGTGGATGAAGACAACATAGTCTAGACAAAACCATAAACATGCTTACAAAACACATCCCTCCAGAAATATGCCAAGACACCCTGAAATTTAGACGTAAAGTAGTTGTACTTTGATGTGTAACTAAACTCGAGATGAAACTTTCTGTGGGGAGGGAAGCCATGGTATGTATTGCTAAAATGTTAACTCCTTTTTGTATAAGGAGATTCAGGGGCTCACTAAACATTACTGCATTTTACACAGCATGCAGCATTACATAAGAATCCACTATTTTTGTTAGCTATAGTAAACACTGAATGTGAAGTAATGTTCAAAGCCTACATAGTTATTCAGAAACTAGTTCCATTTTTACAAACAGTTTAACTCTTACAAAACATTTCTAACATGTTGCATAAATGCGCACACAGTAAGATTTGGAATTGGAGCCTGACAAATTGTTTTAGTATTACATCTCCCTCTGTTGGATGAAGTAATACATGAAATAAACTCATGCGGCAATATTAGTGAAAGATTCAGAACCTTTCCTCCTTTTCCTTGTTTAATCTGCATTTGTGAAAGCTAGCAGCGCCATTTATCAGATGTTTTTGAGGCTGACTGTTGAGCTGTCTGTCTAGATGCTGTAACATTGACAGAAACCCTGTTTCCCAAAGTTAAGTGAGGCTTATTTTGTGAGCAACTTTCCTGCTGGCTTTCAGACTGGACAACTCTGAGTAGTTCTATTTTCGTATCGGGGGTTCCTTGTGCCAAACCAAAATCTACTAGGGCATACCTAAAAGACACAAATTTAAAAAGACAATTTAAGAAAACTATACTATTCAAAAAACTAGTTCCTTAGAACAGAAGCTAAGGTATACATCGGCATTTAACCCACACAAGAGGCAGGGTTTGAAAATTTAGCTGACCCCTCTTACCTAGATGATTTAAACATATTAGCCAGGTGAAATATAATTGTTCCACCATTTCCACTGCAATTTAAAGAACAGTTATATGCTGTAACCATAATAATCAATTTTCTATCAAATGAATGTTTTTTAAAAGTATCTCATTCTTAGGGTTGGTGAAATATAAAAAAGTTATCCAATACAGTTTGACAAACAGTGAATAATAATCACTGAATACTAATCAATAAGCCCTGTTTACTATTATTTTGTTACACTTACTTTCTCTTCCATTTTCTGTTCTTTTCTTATGTCTTTCCCTGAGTTGTTCTCAGTGTCAAAATCCTTCCCCCCGCATCCCTTATCTTACCTTTACCTTCTCCCTATAGTTTGTCATTTTTCCTCTGAAATTTTATACACACATACACACTGGGCTTGAAAATGTTACTAGGCATTTAATAGCCAGAGGACTAAACCTAATAGCCCCAGACTTATGAAAGATAGTGGACATTACTGGCAAGGGTCAATGTCCAAGCAAGAAGTCAATCCCCACCTTGTACCCCCACCAAGCTATTAGAAAATGGGATGGTGCTGGAATTTCTACCAGGGTGCTGCTTGGGGACTCCATTTTCCACACCAGCTTTTAGCTAGTACATATGATACATTTAAAGCCATCATCTATCCCACACTGGATGCTGGAAAGGAGACTGAACAGTCTCTCTATTCCCCACATCTCACTGGCTACTATGAGACTGGGTGGGTCTCTGCTACTTTAACCTTTCTCCAGGCTTCAGGAAGATCTGAGTGGAGTGTCTTTGCTACTTTATCCTTCCTTCAGCTTTCTGGCTGCTACCAAAGAGGGGTTTACAACCCCTCCCATCAGTCTCACCTTTAGGTTCCATTCCCCTAGTCAATAACTCCAGTGCCTGCCTCCACTATTGTTCACAACTACTTCAGACAACCGCTGAGTGAATCTGACTTGATTCTTATCAATTTCACTGCTGTCCAAAGGGATCCCACTAGTAACAGTGAAAACAGACAAGAGCTGTTAGTTTTCACAATGCTGAAAGTTTTGCCAGATTTCAGCAGCACCACTGGAACTGGCTGCAGACTTCAGAAGATACGACTGCATTAGTTTACACTCAATTCACAGCTGAAAGTTTCTTTGCAATGATGAGTCTGATGGGGTAGACTATGCCCAGAGGCCCCCTGCTAGAGGCCTCAGGGTCCTGCCACACTTATCCCAGGAAAGGAGCAATGGAAAGGTCCTCCAAGCGGGCTAGAGTGACTGCAAGGGGGGAAGCAGTCAATGAAGGCCCGCTTGGAGGGCCCTATAAAAAAGGACCTACAGAACCAGAGACAGGGCAGTTACTGCTTGGAGTTGACTGAGGGAACCGCAGCACAACTGACAGCTAAATAAGGGCAGGGACTGGGGGAGCAAGAGGCTCCTGGCTGGCTGCTAGGACTGAGCCAAAGACAGTCTGCTAGCAGGGACCAGGGGAGCAATGAAGGCGCTCTTGGCTGGTTGCAGGGACTGAGCCTGGGGCAGTTGCAGGAAGACAGTGTCTTCAGGGAGGAGGCCCCAGGGATATGGCCTAGTTTAAAGACCCTGGACACCCGCAACCAGAGGGGGACCTCTTGAGACGTGGGTGCTGACCCCATTACATTGAGAACTACAACTTTTTTAAATTGAAGACTTTGGTTCCACAAAAGCTGGTGGCACATACACACATAAAATGCTTACTGCTTGCCATGGGAAAGTCATTCTGAGTCACTATTTTGTTTCATGAATGCAACAGTTGACTCATCAGATCTCATAGAACACTCTTCAGAAACAATAGAATGCTTTTCTAAAATGATTCTAGCAGAGTAAACAAGCAATATGGGAGAAATTCATCTTCTGAGAGTTAAGAAAATTACTTCCACAGAATTTCTAGATGCGTAGATTGATGCAAGACAGTTTTCCCTATAAAGTTTTACCTTACTCTTGTATGGACTGCAGTGAAATATTTACCAAGCCATGAGGATATAGCTACTCACTAACAGGAAGGCAACTATGAACTCCTTGCAAAAGGTGGACAATATCACCTAGCTACCTTAATTTAGTTACTTGCTGACAAGATAATTAATACAACCTGACCTAGTTTTAGGAATAGCTAATTGTAGAAAAGCTACATAGTGCAAGACAATAAAAAGAAAACAAACCCCAAAACATCAACTTTCTTGCTATGTACACTTGAGGTGTGCTGCAAGACAAACAGGTTGAAAACCTATGCGGTACACAAATAATGGTCAGTATTAACTATATTAAAGTAAATAATGGACAGTGATTTTATTCGGTTTAATCTTATTAAACATGCAACAATTTTACTCATTGAGTTCAAAAATGGCTAATTATTTAAAAATTTGCCGTTCTGTGATCCAAACTTTTTTCATGCTTACTATATTGTTTCTTCTTTCCCACCCTGACCAAATCTCTAAACTCTAAATAAAAATTTTATTTAATTTATAAATGTAATTCTACTGCTTAAGCCCATATTGTATAGCTGGAAGGGAAAAAACTTAATTTACTATGTTCTACCAAGGCATACATTCCCAAATGAGATCATAATAAGTCATCTGTGTAGACTTACTCTTTCAGCCGCCTGTTGTACAGGAAGTTACTGGGCTTGACATCACGGTGAACAATACCAAAGTGATGAATGCGCCTCAATGCTTTAAACAGATTAAACATATATTCTCGTACTTCTTCAAATGAGAGAGAGTTCAAAACGTCCTGAAAGATTTGAATATTGTAATTTTGCAACTCTTTATAATTAAGAATTTTACTGCTTATATAAAAAGAAGGCTGGGACTCACCAAAAAGGATTCATGTTCCAGATATGGCATAACGATAACTACATGATCATTTTTTCTAAAGCAATATTTAACTCCCATAACGTTATCCTGCCCCCTAAAGGAAAAATAAAATACTATCTTGAAACAAATATAAAATAGGTTATTTCACCTGGCTTCCACAGAAAACTTCAGCAATGCTTTTTCTATTAATACACAAATTCCACATTGCCAGCAACCTAACACTGATGAACAGCCATACAAACTACCAGCATGTACTCTGAACACAATCCCCTCATTACTTTTCTCAAAGTGTTTCAGTCTTCAATTTGCAACGAAGGGCTCTGCAGACCATGGGTGCTTCATGGCCCACTTTTAGGGCTTGAGTCTGCTCTCATGGATTTGCATGATCCAGGATTGAGCCTTTTGAGAGCAACTGGTTTAAAATGTCAGATAAGAACTATTCCAACCATCTGTCTTGGAACCAGCAAATATCAGCAATGCACCTCTATTCCTAAACCAGTGAAGAGAATTCAGTGCCATTGGCAGTATTCTCAGATGTATTAGAGAGGATTCTATCATAGCCATTTCCTACCTAAAATATGTTTGATTGCATATGTATACTGTGTAACTCTTAACTTTTTACTAGCATATACAAAGTCAGTTGCAAATTGAGATTAGCATAAAGCAACATGAGCATTACAGCTAACATGATCCATTTATGGTACGCCCTGGATATAAAGAGTTATTGATTTTTATTTTCTTGTGGTCAAAACTCCAGCAAAATGCAAGAAGTACCAAAACTAAAAAGTAACTAGACACACAACTTAGTTTTAGATGACACTTAAATTCAGTTGACATCTTTATTTATTTATTTTTAAAAGCAAAAGGAGTGTCTTTTGTTTCCTACCCTGCTATTGTAAGGCACTGAAGTTCAGCAGCAATTCGTAGAGGATGACTAGTTGGAATTAGGTGTTTCAATGCCATTTTTTCCTCACATCCTGCTTGTAGCTGGGCTGTGGCCAAATAAACTGAACTAAAAGTACCTGTAAGAAAGTATGAAGCCTCTGTTTAACAGCTTTGAATTAGCTAAATGAAAAAAAGTATTTCATGTTACTGGTCTGACTGCTGCACTTGTGGTGAAAGAGACTATTTGAGTCAAGTTAAGTTTGTGACACAAAACAATAGGTTTCAAAGTCAAGGCTAAAGCATGAGGAAAACCTTTAAAAAGTGGTTTTAGTACAGAAAGCCACTTAAAAATTTGTTTGATAACCCTGAAGTACTTAAGAAAATTAACCATGAGTGTCCAGAAATTGGGAAGTACAAAATAAGTAACATTTCTTAATAGACCATAAAATATAATTTAAAGTCATTACAATTGTAAATGTTAGACCTGTATGCAAGCATAACAAGACTATAGTTGCATATACAGATCAGTTGCCAGCAGGAATCAACTCTAGTATTATCAGCAACAAAAACACAGGCCCCTCCACTTGAGGGAAAGGAATAACATCAATAACTAGCAAGACCTTTCCCTTTTTTGGGGACAGAAACTGAAGGGAGGATATGACCCCACACCCTAAGTTAGTGCAAGTGGAAACACATCTTTACATATAAGCCTTCAGTATTGCCAGTGTCACAAATGTCACTTTTTAGCAACATAGTCATTCCATCAACAGGG
Source organism: Mauremys reevesii (assembly GCF_016161935.1). Taxonomy (NCBI): domain Eukaryota; kingdom Metazoa; phylum Chordata; order Testudines; family Geoemydidae; genus Mauremys; species Mauremys reevesii. Next base: position 76,743,998 of record NC_052630.1, read on the forward strand.
TTAGAAACACCGTTGTAAATTAAAATAAAGTGTCATTAAATAAGGTTGTTTGTTCATGACAAGAAGCATTCCATGCTCTTGAACTTTCAGATTGCTGTACTGAATTAAATATGTAGCTCTCTTTTAAAGCAGTTTTACAGACTAGTAGGTTTTTAAACATTTAGCAAGCTATCACAAGTATTACAATCATAAATAGCTGTTAAAAAAAAATCAAACATCTACTTTATATACTTTCAAATATAAGAAAAGTCAAAGCATTACGTTTAGTGAAAAACTTTCACCAAAGATCTTGCAGGTAAAATTTTCAAAAATGTGTAGGCTCCCATCCTGCAAATATTTACACATATGCTTAATTCTATTGCCCTGAGCAATCCCATTGATTTCAATGGGATTACTCATAGTAAAGTTAAGCATGTGTATGGTCACGGAATTGGGGCCTAAGTCCCATTGTCAAATTTTGAAAATTTTACTATGTGCCTAGTTTGAGCCCATATTTTAAAAATCTTAGCAATAATCATCCATTTTCCTCTCTTAGCCCCACCCATTGGGTTTAATATTAGAAAAGCAGAGACAACTTTACTGGTACTGAAATGTCTGAGTATAATTGTACATTTAGAATGTATACCTTAGAGACAAATATAGGTGGATTACATTTTATGTAGACACGCTTGGTTAAATCTACTCCAAGAGCTGCAGCACCCTATAGCAGTTTAAACTGCATGGTCTAAATCAAAACAAGCTGTTTAATCAGAGTCTACTTTGGTAGGAGGTTTCAAGAATCTGGCAGGGAAATCTCTTTGGAAAAACCCTTATCTACAAGCATTTGTACTTGCAACTAAATATTAGAACTCCCATTTCCTTCTAACAATACTAAAAAGCAATCCACAAAATGGCAGTCATACTAGAATTTGCCAATATTGGACTTCATTATATAGTTTTATACTCTTAAAATCTGTATTTCTTAAGTACATCAAAATTCAATACATTTACCTTCTCCAATTTTTTCCTTAATTTTGAACACATTTACAAGCTGTGGCACTGCTTCATAAAGTTTTTCAATATCTATTTTTACTCCTGTTGAGGGAATAAAGGAAAACAGAAAATATTTTGCTTAGTCTCAGTTTACTATGTATTAGACTTTAATTCAGATAAATGAGGGTAAAATTACATAAAAAGTAGTATAAAACTAACCCAGGCTCTGGTCCTGCAAAGACATATGCAGGTACATTTGGATAACACTCATGTGCGTAAGTTAAACATGAACACGCTTGCGGGTTTAGTGCCCAAGATCGCAAAAGAGTAGTAAAGACTATTCCAGTTAGCATGGTGCAAGGCACCTGAGGCACTCACATAAAAATATTGTACTGTAAATGGTTAAAGAACGTAGTTTGAGGAAATCTGCAAAGAGTTTAACTTTTTTGGCTTGAGACTCATGATCCATGAATATCCACCTTTGCCTTATTTATTTATTTATTTTTGGGTCCAGATCTCTGATTAATTAAATTTGATGTCTCTGATCCACCTTCATGGACAAACCCAATTGAGAGGGGCATTAAACTCTGCCCTTCCTGACATAACTGCTAACTGAATGCCAACAGTACTGCCCCATCTATCACGCTCTATAAGTTATATGCTGCTACAATGTTTTGTTTAAAACTCTTAAATTGTTGCCACTCAGCACAGCATGGCCAACCCTGAAAATTAATAGGATCTCAGATTATAGTTCAGAGACTAACATACACATGGAGTTAGTAATGTCACCATTTCATAGAAGACAAATCTATACTGGCTGCTGAGAAATGGGTAAGTAAGAGAAACTTCAAAGACAACAAAACAAAGAAAAGGCTTTAAAAAGGAAAATATTAAGAAGACAAACTCATATGTTATCATTGGAGGGCTGTTAAAAATATTCAAAAAAAAAAAAGCCTTGCTGATTATATTTAAATTGTTGCATTTTATACTCCAATCACTAGATGGCATAGCAAGGATACTGCATTCTTATAGGAAAACTAAGGAATTTCACTCAAAGGATGGGCCCTTGTTATTTTAGAAAAGTATTAGAGGACTCAAATGCTTTCTAAAAAAAAAAAAAAAAAAAAAAAAAGCACACTTTTGTAATTTTCAGAGAAATTCTAATTTGTTATGCTGTCTTATGATCTAACTATTGTCATGCAAAAATAAACCATTATGCTACTGCTAAAATACTATAAAGCCTTAGAACATAAAGCATATGAAAATATACACAAGGCTTTACATTTAAAGTTGAAACATTTTACAATGGTTGGGCTCAATTAGTGTCACCCTTTATCAACTTCTGTAACACTAGTGTTTGACTCCTAAGTCCATATTTAGACACCTAGACAGATGGCCTGATATTTCAAAGTAGTGAGAACCAAAAAGTCATTGGCCCATACTTTTATGGAGTTTGTGGCTAATTACTGCAGCAAGGGTAAAATGTTCCTACAATAGATGTTTTCAAGAATGGTTTGTTGTCTCTCTAACTGATATGGTAAGTTCTATTGAAATAAAACAGCTTTTAGTACAAGGTTGCTCATATCCTGCTCCAGCTGAAACAAACATTTTCTGAGCTCTGCATCTTGCTGTGCTAGTAAAGAATCTTCTAATCTTTCAGATCTTTACTAAAAAAAGTATTGAGGGTAATTTCTTATAGGAAGCCTCTTTTGTCACAGGATTGCTTCAAAAAAGTCCATAGCTTAGAAGAAAAGCCCCAACTCTGTCAAAAAGCATTCTTAGACAGCACAGAGTGGAGGGCCATGCCTTAAATATAATAAGTTGATCTCAGGTGACAACATATCTTTAAAGTCTCTAAAATCAGTAGCCCTGTACCCTCCCTGCAATCTATGGCTTTGGTTTACTTTGTGCCACCAGCCTCATGGGCCCGATGCAGCCCTTAATTTAGTGCCAATGCCCTTCTAAACAAATGCTAGACAGAGAATCCACTCAACTGGCTCAATTTAATCCAGAGTCTTTGGGTATGTCTACACTATGGGATTATTCCAATTTTACATAAAACAGTTTTGTAAAACAGATTGTATAAAGTCGAGTGCACGCGGCCACACTAAGCACATTAATTCGGCGGTGTGCGTCCATGTACCGAGGCTAGTGTCGATTTCCGGAGCGTTGCACTGTGGGTAGCTATCCCATAGTTCCCGCAGTCTCCCCTGCCCATTGGAATTCTGGGTTGAGATCCCAATGCAAAAACAGTGTCGCGGGTGATTCTGGGTAAATGTTGTCACTCAATCCTTCCTCCGGGAAAGCAACTGCAGACAATCATTTCGCGCCCTTTTTCCCTGGATTGCCCTGGCAGACGCCATAGCATGGCAATCATGGAGCCCATTTTGCCTTTTGTCACTGTCACCGTATGTGTACTAGATGCTGCTGACAGACGCGGTACTGCACTGCTACACAGCAGCATTAATTTGCCTTTGGAAGATAGCAGAGATGGTTACCAGTCATATTGTACCGTCTACCATGCCATTGTAAATTGGCGATGAGATGACGGTTATCAGTCGTTCTGTACCGTCTGCTGCTATCATGGGTGCTCCTGGCTGGCCTCGCTGAGGTCGGCCGGGGGCGCATAGGCAAAAATGGGTCATTCCCTTCCTATGTTTTGTCTAAAAATAGTCAGTCCTGCCTAGAATATGGGGCAAGTGTACTAAAGAACCAGAGAGCACAGCCGCTCTGTGTCAGAGCCCCAGAGATCCTGCAGAAATGAGCTGCATGCCATTCTAGGGGGTGCCCCTGCAACAACCCCACCCGTTGCTTCCCTTCTCCCCCAACCCTCCTGGGCTACCGTGGCAGTGTTCCCCCATTTGTGTGATGAAGTAATAAAGAATGTAGAAATAAGAAACACAGACTTTTTAGTGAGATAAAATGAGGGGGAGGAAGCCTCCAGCTGCTATGATAGTTCAGGCAGTACAGAATCTTTTCTTTATACATGACGGGGGGGGGGGCTGATGGAGCTCAGCCCCCGGTTGCTATGATGAGGACTGTTACCAGCCGTTCTGTACCATCTGCTGGGAATGACCAGGAGTCATTCCTATTTTTACCTAGGCGCCCCCGGCTGACCACCCCGAGGCCAGCCAGGAGCACTCACGGGCTGATGATGAGAACGGATACCAGTCCTTCTGTACTGTACCGTCTGCCACCGGGGAGGGGAGGGGAGGGGAGAGGATGCTGCTGTTTAGCTCTCCAGCACCCCATCTACCAGCAGCATGCAGTAGACATAGGGTGACATTTAAAAAAGGCGAGAAACTATTTTTTTCCCTTTTCTTTTGGGCGGGGGGGTGAAGGGTGTAAATTGACGACATACACCCTGAAACACCCGGGAAAATGTTTTTGACCCTTCAGGCACTTGGAGCCCAGCTAAGAATGCAAATGCTTTTCGGAGACTTCGGGGACTGTGGGATAGCTGCAGTCCTCAGTACTCCCTCCCTCCATGAGCCTCCATTTGATTCTTTGGCTTTCCATTACGCTTCTCACACAGCACTGTGCTGAGTCCCTGCTGTGGCCTCTGTCTATCATAGCCTGGAGATCTTTTCAAATGCTTTGTCATTTCGCCTTCTGTAACGGAGCTCTGATACAACAGATTTGTCTCCCCATACAGCGATCAGATCCAGTATCTCCCATACGGTCCATGCTGGAGCTCTTTTTGGATTTGGGACTGCATTGCCACCCGTGCTGATCAGAGCTCCACGCTGGGCAAACAGGAAATGAAATTCAAAAGTTTGCGGGGCTTTTCTTGTCTACCTGGCCAGTGCCTCCAAGTTCAGATGGCTTTCCAGAGCGGTCACAACGGTGCACTGTGGGATAGCTCCCGGAGGCCAATACCGTCAATTTGCGGCCACACTAACCCTAATCCAACATGGCAATACCGATTTCAGCGCTACTCCTCTTGTGGGGTAGGAGTACAGAAACCGGTTTAAAGAGCCCTTTATGTCGATATAAAAGGCCTCATTGTGTGGATGGGTGCAGGGTTAAATCGGTATAACGTTGCTAAATTTGGTTTAAACGCGTAGTGTAGACCAGGCCTTTGCCAGCTCCCACTGGCAGAAGTCTGTCCAGACACAGCTCACTCCACCAGAGGTTCTGCAGCTAGATAGCACAGACACCAAAGTGGGTGGTATTAGCCAAGGAGGCAATGTGGCCAGAATGCTCAGAGAATGCACTAATTCAATACAGTCTCTGCTGCTGGGGATCCTGCAGAGCCTTGGCAACAAACTATGGCTGCCCCAATGGGTGAAACACCACCTGTCTTCTCCTGGGGGTGGGATGGAACTTCCCCATTGGTGCAACGGGATGCAAATTACATGACTGTGCAGGGGATTGACAATGTGGGCAGGATTTGAACAAGACAATAGCGACCTGAAGTCACCATCATTACAAGTCGGTACCCAATTTATAGGAAATAACTGAGGGTTAAGGCCATTTTCTCACCTCTGAAGGATGAGGCTGAGACACATCCTGAGGTACACTGGAGAAGTAGCACTGTGTCTCTGGTCTTTGGCTAGATGACTGATCTCAAGGGCTATCAATATGGAAGTCTTCATAAATATTTATTTGGGCATAAGCTTTCATGGGTTAAAAACCCCACTTCTGCAGATGCAAGTTGCATCTGCAGAAGTGGGGTTTTTAACCCATGAAAGCTTATGCCCAAATAAATCTGTTAGTCTTTAAGGTGCCACCGGACTCCTCATTGTTTTTGTGGATACAGACTAACACGGCTATCCCTCTGATACTTGACATAAATATTATATTCAGCAAGGAAAATAGCTAGCTCAGGACAGAATTTTAGATTATAATAGTAACAAATTTCATAGCACTATTCTTTTACAATTCACTGATCCTATTAGAAAACTGCAACTACAGACTGGGCAGAAACAAGCCTGGAAATATCAGTTCAAAGCCCCTGAACATTGAACTTTGTTAAAGCTTTTCCTCTCAAATCTTGTTACATGTATTCTTCGTGTAACAGGATCTTACCCAACAATACATACATATAGTAGTAGAGAGTCTAAAGTGAAGGGAAGAGAAACATGGCAAAAACAAAATTTTAATCAGCGGCCTCTGCTCTCAAATACATACCTGACAACTTGCTGTTCTTTTCATGTCTCCTACAGAAATTTTCAGCCTGCAAAGGAGGTTGTTCATCTTGATAAGCGTTCAAGGATGCTTCCATCACAAAACTAACAAAGTAAAATACAAGGTCTATGAGGACAATGACTAATATGGTCTAAGAAGGAGAATGCCTTAGGCCTGCTTGCTCCCATTTGCCCTCCACACCTAACAAGATTTAGAGAGAGGACATTAAGCTGCCAGTTTCAGCACTAAAACTTTACTTGTTCAGGGGTATGAAAAAAAAAAAACACCCCGAGCAACAAAAGTTTTAGCATTGAAAAGTGCCAATACAGACAGTGCCACAGCTTCTGGCGATAAAACTATCACGCCTCATTCAGGGTGGTTTTTTTTTTTATCTTGGGAGAGCTCTCCCCCTGCGATAAAGAGTGACTACACTGCCCGTGTCACAGCACTGCTGCAGGCCATGCCAGGTTGGAGCACTTGAACTGAGAGCAGGAAGAGGATCTCCTCCCTCAGCTCTGGATGACATCCCTCCCCACTGGATGAGGAAGATGCATGATTTGAATGCAAATGAAACAGCTGGACTGGGGTGTGGGGAGTAGATTAGACAAGGCAGGGGGGAAGGGGGAGTTGAGGCAGGTTGAAGGGGATTGGGAACATGTGGGACAGGAGGAGGGGTGACAGATATGATGAGCCAGAGAAGAACTGGGACAAGGTGTGGGGGGATGCAACAAAGTGGAGGGAGAAGCTGAGATTAGAGGAGTCTGGGAACTGGGAGCTAGTAGGGATAGGGAACATTGGAGGAGAGGGGGCAGATCAGATGAGGTGCCAGGAGTAGGGGGAACTGAAACTGATGGAGCAAGAAAACGGGGGACAAGGAGCTGTTGTTGGGGGAGGGGGAGAGACTGGAAACAGACACCCAAGGAGACAGAGTTGGTGGGGCAGGGGTTGAGACTCCAACTTTTCTGGGTAAGGAGACTGGAATGAGAAGTCTGAGGATTGGAGACCATCATAAAGAGAATGAGACTGAGATGAGGAGTTATGGGTGAGGCACAGACAGGGCTGGGACAGGCAGAGGCTGAAAGAGATGGGGCAGAAGGGATCATGTTTGGAGGAAATGGGCAGAAGAGTCTGGGCCAGTGCTCACTAGAGTACACTGCCATCCTGAGCCTGGAATGGAATACAGGATTCCTGAGTGCCATCGCTCCTTTGCTGTCAACAAATATCTGTGAAACAAAATGGCAAAGTTTTCCATCCTCCTCTAGCACTGCTCCATATAGACGACAACCTACTACCACTCCGACCAGTTACTCCATTAGCTCAAGAGGTAATTTCCTTAGTTATCACTCAGGGAAATTAAACATATTTACATTTAAATAACATTACTTGCCAAGATCAAGCACTCAAAAGTTAGGAAATACCTAAATTAAGATTGCGAGTGCTACCTTAATTGGGCACTGTTGTGTATATGCATTATGATATAGTTCTTTAATTACATGATCACTTTCTAAGAAATAAAGTATGTGGGAAAAGAGACTCCTTAGAGAATCAGTAACCCCTTTGGAAGGGTCAACTCATCTCTGGCACAGAACTGAGGAATAAGCACTGCAAAAAAACAGCACTGAAATGCCACAAAATTCCCTTGATACTGCTTTGCCCTAAACCAAACTACAATAAAAAGGATATGATCTTTTTAGTGCTTGGCATATCACAAACAAGATATGCAGGTACAATTCTGATAATTTTTGCATAATTCTGCTAATGCTTTAAGTTGATATAATTTCACATTTTCCACTGCTAAGCAAATAAGCCTCTTACAGTACAAAGCGTAGAAATCTTATTTCCATAATCAGTGTTTGAGCAACAATATGTCAGTACTTCTAGATAGAAGAAAAACATCTGAGAGTTGTCAAATCAGGTTAACTTTACAAGGTAGCTCCCTTGTAGCAAGACTCCTGGTCAAATCCATGCTTTCCACTGCATTTAAAATGCAGCCTGAATGCATAAATATTAAAAACTGAGCATAAGCTACCTTAAACTTTGTCATTTAGTTTGTACATGATGTGTAAACTATTTCTCAAACGAGTGAGCAGAAATGCTGTCCAACAGATATACAGAGAATTTAGTATTCTATTTTTTTCCTGAAGAAATAAAAACCATGTTTTCTAAGATTTGTTGAATAAATAAAAGGGGAAGCGGCTCTTTAGGTTAACATTTCTTAATATTGATACTGATTATGTTTAGAACAACAAAAAGTGAGGCTAGGTTGCCAAAACTGGTATTCAAAAGGCTTCTGTTACTAAACAGATATTGCCCAAAGGAAATGACCATCAAAATGCTCATCACTGTGCAGAGGAGAACCCAAGGGCACGGTTATGTGGAAGAAGGGCACAAGTTACACATTAGTGAGTTTGGGACCTAGAAAGAGAGGAGAGAACAAGGGAGGGTAGAGTCTGGCTGTGTGTATGCAGGAGGCGCTGACTGCAAGTTACAGCAGCGAGGTGCCCCTCCCTGAGAGGCCTGACACTCAGCCTCCATCCCCGGGACGCCCTGCGCGAAGCAGGTGACCAGTCCGCACGTTGGCCCCGCTCCTTCCGGCGTTTCACCCCAAGCTGCAGAGCTGTGCGCGCCCCTCGGCGAGCACGGTCCGGCCGAGGCACGGGGAGGCGGGAGCCGGGCAGGTCAGTACTTTGAAACCGAGCTCAGGGCCGGCCCAGCGGGCCAAGAACGGACCGAGCGCGCCCGGCTCCAGCGCCCGAACGGGCCCCTTAGGGCCAAAGCCCCGGAGCCACACAGCAGGCCGGCTCGGCTCGGCTCGCTCCCCTCCCGCTGCTGGCCGGCGGGGGTGGGAACTTACGGGCAGCCCCGAACAGAAGCTCCCGCTCCCTCCCCGAGCCGGAGGGCCAGCCAGGGCCAGCCGCGCCGGGCGCTCGGCGGGAAAGCTGCCCTGAGAGCCGCGCTCAGCCCCGGCGCTGGGGCGGCCCGTGAAACGCCATTCAGCGACAGCCCGTCGCGGGAAGCCCCCGGGAGCCGAGCGAACCCGGCCGGGGTACGGGGGTGTCTCCCTCCCTCACTCACTCACAGGCAGAGCGGCGGCGGCCGGTCCCAGGGCGCCAAGAGTGCGGTTTTTGCCTGATGCCGCCTTTTGCAGACAGCTCCACGGCAGCCAATCCTAGCGTTCGTTAGAAGCGATAGCAGAATTCACCAATAGCAGCCCTTCCAAGAAAACAGTGCTTCCATTGGCCAGCGGGCGGGGGAAGGGTAGGGGGTGTCACCGCTAAAGTGGTGTGGCCGGTTCTTAGTGCTAGACCGCTAGGAGTTCTCTAGCTATTAGCCCGGTTACAAATGCGCCCTCACATCAGGGCCGCCCGGGGGGGCAAGTGGGGCAATTTGCCCCGGTCCCGCGGGGCCCCCACGAGAGTTTTTCGGGGCCCCTGGAGCGGGGTCCTTCACTCACTCTGGGGGCCCCAGAAAACTCTCGCGGGGCCCGGGCCCCCAGAGCTTCTTCCTCTCTGGGTCTTTGGCGGCAAGGGGCCCTTCTGCCCCGGGACCTGCCGCGGAAGTGCCCCGAAGACCCGCAGCAGGGCGTCCTGAATCCTCTGGGCAGCCCTGCCCCACATTGCACCACGCAGGGAGATGATGTGAGTGGCTCTGGACACTACAACTCTTGTGTGTCTAGACTCACTTGGGACTGTGTGTCCTGGCTTAGGTTATCATTTCAGAAGCAGAGCCCCTATAGGGATGCTGTTGTACTTTAGAAAGAAAATGAGGTACCCTCAGCTTTCTTGGTAGAAACTACTACCAGCAGTGCATGATACAATAACACTGAGCACAGTTTTTACTCTGGAGTTACAACGTATGATAGGGTGTTAAACTGTTTCTGCACTGATTGGGTTACTAAATAAACAGGATATTATTGATTACCTAAGTACAACATGCTGAAGTGAAAATGTTCCTCAGCTTTTTTACCTGTTCTCTTTGGGTCAACTTCTACACACTTTTACACTCTGTAATCCCCCTGAAGTCAATGGACTGCATTTTTGTAAGGGCTCTTTTACACAAGGAAGAAGCTCAGTGTGGAATAGCTGTTTGGTGTTACTGAATAGCTATTCCGCACTAACTCCCCGTGTGGATACTTTTTTTCCACACACAATTTGGAAGTGGATTAATTTAAATCATAAAAGGGCTGTTGGTGCAGAATAAGATCTACAACCTATCCTGGAAAACCATCCCCCATTCTCACAGGCCTTGGGAGGCAGGCCAATCCTTGCTTACAGACAGCTCCCCAACCTGAAGCAAATACTCACCAGCAACTATGCACCACACCACAGAAACACTAACCCAGGAACCAATCCCTGTAACACACCCTGTTGCCTTCTCTGTACCCATATGACACCATCATAGGCCCCAACCACACCACACAGGCTCATTCACCTGCACATCTGTGATATGTGCTATCATATGCCAGCAATGCCCCTCCGCCATGTACATTGGCCAAACCAGACAGTCTCTACGTAAAAGGATAAATGAACACAAATCAGACATCAGGAATGGTAACACACAAAAGCCAATAGGAGAACACTTCAATCTCCCTGGACATTCAATAACAGATTTAAAAGTAGCCATTCTTCAACAAAAAACCTTCAAAAACAGACTTCAAAGAGAAACTGCAGAGCTACAATTCATTTGCAAACTTAACACCATCAATTTGGGCTTGAATGGGAACTGGGAGTGGCTGGCTCACTACAAAAGCAATTTTCCCTCTCTGGTATTGACACCTCCTCAATTATTGGGAGTGGACCACATCCACCCTGTCTGAATTGACCTTCAACATTGGTTCTCCACTTTTAAGGTAACTCCTTTCTCTTCATGTGCCAATATATATTTATGCCTGTATCTATAATTTTCACTCCATGCATCTTAAGAAGTGGGGTTTTTACCCATGAAAGCTTATGCCCAAATAAATCTGTTAGTCTTTAAGGTGCCATTGGACTCTGCATTGTTTTTGGGGATACAGACTAACACGACTACCCCTCTGATACAGAATAAGAGTGTGAACATAGGGGATTAGTAGAGAATAGCTATTGTGCTTTAAATTCACATCCTAGCTATTTCAAAGTAACTTCCTTGTGAATCAAAAACATTGTTCTTCCTGAGAACTAGCTCTCCAGCAGTTGTGTACATAAATTTCCTATTCCCCAGAAAGTGAAATATAAGATTCTGTTTATTAAACATTCCATATTGAGAGTGTTAACTTTATCCATTGTTAAACTTATGCAAAGATTAAAGCTTTCAGCTTTCTAAAGGGAACCCTGTAGCATGGCTATTATATTATATTAAGCTTACACTGAAATTAAGAAGGAAGATGCTAACTCAGGGCCAAATTTTACCATCTTTATTATGGTTGAGTAGTATTTTTCTCCATAGATAGTCCCTATGCAGTTTGAGGAGTGAGAGGATGTACAGGTGGCTTTAAACAACTTTTGCACTCCCCAGTTTTGGACCAGCAGCTTTAAGCTGCACAAGCTGCCAGTAGCCCCATAGGTCCATTACAGCAGCCAGAGATCAATGTAAAAAGTACAGAGTAAAAGCATTAAATCATAATCTGAACTAAGGATGAAAGTAGTCAAGAGCAGATTATAGGACAAATTAATAAAACGAGGAAAATTCACAGGCCAAATTCTGTTCTTGTTAACCCATGTGACCCATAAAAGTTAGTGGTATTGAACAGGTGTGAGTGAAACTAGGTTTTGTCCCAACGTTTAAGTGCTTTAATTTTAATAGATTAAATATGACATTAATTTAGAATCATGTTGCTTATTAAAAGAATCCATCTATATTTGTTTCTGAGAGGTGTAATATCACACAACAGTTTATTTTTAAAAAGTAATATTTGTCAAAAAATACTTCCTTATCATCACTATCTGATCATTTGCAAATCTACCACTCTATTCCAGACCTGTCTCCTTCTGTCCAATCCAGAATCTCAGCCTTTATCTCTGATATCCCTTCCTGGATGGCTTGCCAACAATTTAAATTACCATGGCCAAAATTAAGCTCCTTATTTTCTCTCATAAATCCTCCCTACTCTCCATTTTTCTCTGTCATTGACACTAAGGTTACCTTTTTCCTTGCCACTCAGTCTCATAACCTGCGAGTCATCTTGAATTCCCCCCTCTCACTCTACCTTCCCCTCTACGGCTGCATCGAAATGTTACTGTTTCTTCTTCCACCTTTTCTTAAAGATCTGACCATTCCACTCTGTCCCAACACCTAAAACTCTCCTTCATGCCCTGATCATCTTCCATCTCGATTTCTGTAACATGTTCCTCTCCATCATCCCTGACACTCACATCATCTCCTCTGGGTGCCTCCTGAATTCAGCTGCTGAAACTATCTTCCTTGCTCATTGATCTCACCCATGTCACTCTCCTTCTTAAAATCTCTCCATTACATCAAATTTAAACTTCTTTTACCCCCCTTCGAAGACCCACATCTCTATGTATCTGACAGTGTCTCTTATGTTACCACCACTTTCTTTTGCTCTGCCAAGGCTGCAAGACTTGATGTCCCTCATCTCTTTCTCTAGCAAATATTTTGGTAACTTTTTGCTTGCTCTCTCCTATGTATGGACTCCTTCTACTTAACCAACACCTCTAGTCATTTTGAATACTTCCTGAAAACTCACCTCTTTTGCGATACTTATAATAAGTGAGTCAACTGTATTTATTTATTTATCTTCCATATAGTTAGATAGATATCCCACCAGATCTTCTCAATGCCTGCTCAGCCTCCAGCTTTACCTCTTATCTGGATGGAACCCAGGAGTTAGAGAGGGGAAACAGAGACAAGCACAGCTCTCTCTCTCTTGTGCTAAAACTAGAGGGAAGCTCTCTCCCCACTCCGGGTGTGATAGGTAAGGGTATGTCCACACAGCAAAGAAAAACTCATGGCTGGCCTGTGCCAGCTGTCTCAGGCTCACGGGGCTCAGGCTGCAGGGCTATTTCATTGCTGTGTAGACTTCTGTGGTCAGGCTGGAGCCTGAGCTCTGGGACCCTCACATCTTGCAGGGTCCTAGAGCCTAGGCTCCAGGCCGAGCCCAGACATCTACACACAGCAATGAAACAGCCCTGCAAGTCCAAGCCTCGTGAGTCCAAGTCAGCTGGCACGGGCCAGCCACAGGTGTCTAGTTGCTGTGTAGAAATATCCTAACAGGCTCCCAGAGCTCCCCTTCTCCTTAGCTGGTGCAGTAAGAGCTCCATCTTCTGTTTCAATCTACTTTAACCACTGCGCTTCAGCCAGTTCCCTCAACTCTATCTGTCTATCTTAGCTGGGGACTAGGAAAAAAAGAAATTGCAACCATTCAGATCTGATGAAGAAGGCAGAATGTTGAATGCTCTGCAGTCCAAACTGCTCCACTGTCTGCTCCAGTGGCCTCATGTACATGATGAACATGAAAGGTGACAAGCCAGAACCATATGGAACCTTAATTAAAAGAACCCTTGAGGCAGGTGAGCGATTGCCGAAAACAACCTCTGGGATCTCTCCAAGATGAAAGAATGAAGGTACTGAAAAGTAATTGTATCCACCACTGCAGAGTCTGCAGGTGGGTTAACAATGTCTTGTGGCTGTGACAGATCTAAAAGAATCAGCACTGACAATGGACCATGCCTGGGGACTGATAATCTGCTAGTTTAACTGGTGAAGCCTCCTTACTCTATTCAGGCCTAAAATCTTCTGAATAGATTTTCTTTGAAAGATAATTGACAAATTTATCTGACACTTACAGGTACAAGAGTCTGTCATCTCCCTGTATTGCCAAGAGCTCCTGCCCATAAGTTAGAATTGTCTTTGTGTAGGTTGTCCTTGCCCTAGCAGTCTTTGCAAAATTACAGTTTTATGTCTATGAAAATGCACAGCACTTCATTGTCCAGTAAGAAACATTGTTCAGGCTTTATCAGCCTGAAACTCAAATGTAACAAGCAAGATATCACTTGGTCTTAATTCCCCTTTTTGGTTTTGAAATATTGTTCTGTGGTAAGTGTTGCCTCTCTTTAAGATTATGTTGAGACAAATCACTACAGTTTCCTCACTCACCAACAGTATTGTCAACCAAAAGCATTCAAAACTCCTAAGTCAGGCCCACCTCCAAAATCATGAGATTTCCTTAAAAAGCATGAGACTTTTACAAAACAATAAAAGTTTTGAGCTTTTCATTTGCATTCGGATTTTGCACCGTTAAGTTACATTTAGATTACATTTTCATGTTTTTCCCTATAACCATGAGGGCTAGAAAATTACTTTTTTATTTACATGAAAACTGAGATTTTAAGTAATCACTTGGATGTAAGAGTGGGAGCTTTAAGAAAACACCAAATGTCACAAGACTCATGATAAAATCACCAAATTTGGCAATACTGTATTAGCCCTCATATAACACATACCCAGATGTGGTGATAACTATGCAGACCAGCATTTTCCAGTCTAGGGGTTGCTATACCCAGGTGGATGGTGAAGGGTTAGTCATCCTATCTCAGCAAAATTTCCAGTAACTAGCAGTAACTAGGACCCAGGCAGAGTGAGTTGAAGGTAGACAAGGAGAAGCTCTAAGGCAGTCATGTGGAACAGTTTGGATCACTTGGTACGCTGGGCCCATTCAAACAAAATGTCTTTTAATATAGCCAAATGCAAAGTTATACAGCTAGGAACAAGAATGCATGCTATACCTACAAAATGGAGGACTGTATGCTGGACAGCAGTGACTTGGAAAAAGATTTATGGGTCATCATGCATAATGAGCTCCCAGTGCAATGCTGTGGCAAAAAGGGCTAATGCAATCCCTGGATGTATAACCAGCAGAGTAAGTGATTTTGCCTCTGTATATAGCAATGGTCAGGCCAATCCTGGAATACTGCGTACAGTTCTGGTGTCCACATTTTAAAAAAAGATGTTGAAAAATTGGAGAGGGAGCAGCAAAAGGACTGGAGAAAATGTCCTTCAGTGAGAGACTTTCAGCACTCAATCTGTTCAGTTTATCAAAAAGAAGATTGATAGAGAACTGGTTTACAGTGTATAAGTACCTTCATGAGAAGAAGATACTGGGTACTAAAGAGCTCTTTAATCTAGGAGAGAAAGGCATAACAATGGCTGAAAGCTGAAACTAGACAAATTCAAATGATAAATTAGTTACAAATTTTTAAAAGTGAGAACAATTAATCATTGGACAAAACTCCCAAAGGAACTGATGGAGTTTCCCTTTCCTAATATCTTCACATCAAGAGTGAATGCCTTTCTGGAAGATATGCTTTAACCAGAGATAATACAACTTTAGTCTCACACAAGTTATTGGGCTTAATAAAGGAGTGACTGGGTGAAATTTAATGGCCTGTGATATACAGGAGGACAAACTAAATGATCTGATAGTCCATTCCAGCCTTAAATTCTATTAATTCTCCTGCAGCCAACCCAGCTTCAGTTTCTCCTACCTTTCCTGTACTTTCCATTTCTCACCCTTCCACCTCGCTTCCACTGCATTCTGTTACAGGGAAGTGCCACTTGAAGATGGTGAGAAACCAGCTGTCCCGACTCCATAGCTGAACTGTTCACATTGCTCAGCCAACTGCTCAACACCTAATAGAGCTTTCCTGGAAGAGAGACTAGTGCAAAATGGTGAGGGAAGAGATGTAACCGAACTAGCATCTACCGCTACCTCACCATCCCTAGACAGTACTGCAACAATCTTCTCAGCCAACACCCAGGCTATACTCAGCACCCCATGCCCCACCCAGTATCAACCATTCCCCCCTGTCAGCTGCCACCCACCAGAACTCCCCCCAGCTAAAACCAACCAGGGTTTATTTCTGACTCCACTCTTGCAATCTTTTGTGATTACACATGAGTATGGATGTCAATGCAAATGACTGTGACAAGACTTGACCTGAAGTCATGCAGCTGGTTGGGGGAAGGAGGAAACTGTTTGGGAGGAAGACTTTTGAGAGACTCTGGAGGAGGCACAATTAAAGCATTCCCAGCAGGCACCAATCTATCTTCAATAATTTGAACACTTCTTTTAAATATTGCTGCAACATTTTCTAACACTCTTGGAAAGTTTACTGAGTATACTGTGCTTGAGCCAAACAGGGTTGTATTCATGTAATTAAAGGCAAAAATTGGCCACTTGTGCACATTTTCTAAGTGTTCCTCCTTTTTTCCTTATCTGTATTTTATCTCTTCTTGAGACATCTGTTTGAACCCACAGAGTTGCAATTTCCTTTGTTATTTGTTCTCCGGATTTTCCCAATACATCTATCATTTTTCTCATTGCCAAACTTTCTGTTTCTGTTCCCCTAGTAGATTTGTGGATAGCACCTAGCTCTTGCTTCAGTATCTGACATAGGGCTGAATCTGGTAACCTTATTCGCTTGAGTAATTTCAATGTCAATGGGAATACTCGCACATGTTCAGGGAGCAAGATTTGGCTCCTCAGTTGTACTTTCGTAATAAAAGCTAAAATGAGATTTCAGGAAACTGCAACTTATTACCTTAATATTTATGACACTGTCAAGATTGCGCTGTAAAAATTCATATTATTTAATTCTCCACTCTGACACTAAAGCATCATTTCATTTATATGCAAATAAGAATATTCTACTGCTGTTTCTCCATTGCAGAAACTGTTTGAATTATTCACAATTTATTAATAAAGCTTCATAAATACGTATTTTTTCCACTCAATTGGTAGTAGCCATGGAGAGAAACTATAAATCAGACTTTTGTTGTTATGAGCTTCATAACAAATATGAAGATTTATGGAGTACATAATTAGGTGTCCTGTGATTGTAATGGAAATAGTGAATCATCTAGATGAAATACTCTTTTCTTTATGCCTTTCTCTTTGGTAGAGGTATTTTTGGAAAATGGACTATAAAAATTAACAAAGTTATACAAACTGCTCGTGAAAAATAAGATACCATTTAAACGTCATTTCCAACAGTATGTGATGAAATAATTGTATTTAACCTCTCCGCACTTCACAGTCTGTATAGAATAAGAAATGCAGTTCTAGGATATAAATATTATGATTTGTATAAATGATTGATTTTATACCAAATTCTGATTTTTAAAATGAATACTTGATCCTACAAGGTGCTCAGCACTCTGGCCTTAACCCAGAAAAGCACGGAAGCACGTGCTTAACTTTAAATAAGTAAGTAGCCTTACTGAAGATATTGTGTGCTGGTGTTAGCAGCAAGTACTAGCTGGGGAACATGCTAGATCTGCTTAGAGGAGCAGCAAAAGGCAATCTATGGTGATATCCCTGAACCCATTTTGAGGAATACTGTACTGGCTGGTAGAATTACTGTTGCAGAGCATATTCTGGGAAGTGTTAGCTACACAAATGTGCTACAAATAACACAAACCCATAATACTGGACAGAGTAGAATTTAGTCCTGAAAATGTGTAAGGTAATGCAGAGTTCATTATCAGATGTTTAGAATTATGAAGTCCTTCAAAAACAGTGACTCTTGTGTCTTCTTGTATAACTACTTGTTTTTAATTTAAATGCTAATTTTAAAGTAGGTCTACTCACTACACTCTTTTTTGGAGAGCCAGCTTTATTTTGCTGGTCTAACTTTCACTTCTAAAATTTAATTAAATAAACTTAAAAAAAAAGTTCGATGATGCGAACTTGTTTCTGGAAAGACTCTCAAAGCTTATGTATGAGGCTATTAGCTGAAATCCTTTGACAAAAGTAGAATGCTACTACCATTACTCTGAGAGTAAGTAACTATTATATGGCCTATTTGTAAACTGTGATCAAAACACAAAACGGAGCAACCATAACACTTATTTAGGATGCCTTTTGACAGCATCATACTACAGATCGGCCATCTTTTATATTCTACAGAATATTTATTATGGTATGACATTTCTATTTGCAAATGGATTCAAATTTTAACTCTTAGGACAATTATGATGCTTTATTTGGGTAAAAGAGACACTGGTGATATGGCCCTATATAAATTATTAATTATACATGGCATAACATCCAGTCAGGAGTAAAAAACTACAGTAATAGGCAGTGTCTATGGCTTGAAAACAAACATTAAAAGAGCTCCAAATTTCAGATTCCCTGAGCTCAATCACTGCTCCCATAGGAAACCCACAGGATGGGAGAAAGCCTGCAAGAAACTCCATTTTTGCCTGGCATAGTTTTGTTCCTTCTCAATCTCCCCTGAAGGGGTAAGGTTCCCAACCTCAGTCTGTTGCAGAGAGACCAGAAATCAGGCTGAAAACACACTGACCCCAAGTATCCAGTGTGGACAGTTGGCTCCTCCCCAGACCATCCTTTTTCTTTCATTACCTGCCTCGCCAACCCACAGAGGTCAACCACAGAGTATGCCTGCAAAGGGGCTGCCATGATTTTGCAAGGAGGGGAGAGCATGAGTATCATAGAATCATAGAATTCAAGATCAGAAGGGACCATTATGATCATCTAGTCTGACCTCCTGCAAGATGCAGGCCACATAAACCGATCCACCCACTCCTTAAGCCAGCGACCCCTGCCCCATGCTTCAGAGGAAGGCGAAAAACCTCCAGGGCCACTGCCAATCTACCCTGGAGGAAAATTCCTTCCCGACCCCAAATATGGCGGTCAGCTGAACCCCGAGCATGCGGGCAAGACTCTCCAGCCATACCCTCTGGAAAAAGGCTAACAATATCCTATCATTGACCCATTGTACTAATTACCAGTGTGGCACTTAATTGACCTATTGACTAAGCCCGTTATCCTATCATACTATCTCCTCCACAAACATATCTAGCTTAATCTTAAAGTCATGGAGGTCCTTCACACCCACTGTTTCCTTCGGAAGGCTGTTCCAGAATTGCACTCCTCTGATGGTTAGAAACCCCTTCGTATAATTTCAAGCCTAAATTTCCTGACTGACAATTTATATCCGTTTGTCCTCGTGTCCACATTAGCACTGAGCTGAAATAATTCCTCTCCTTCCCTGGTATTTATCCCTCTGATATATTTAAAGAGTGCAATCATATCTCCTCTTATCCTTCTTTTGGTTAAGGAAAACAAACCGAGCTCCTCAAGTCTCCTTTCATACGACAGGCTTTCCATTCCTCGGATCATTCTAGTGGCCCTTCTTTGTACCTGTTCCAGTTTGAATTCATCCTTCTTAAACATGGGAGACCAAAACTGCACACAATACTCCAAATGAGGTCTCACCAACGCCTTATATAACGGGACTAGCACCTCCTTATCCCTACTAGAAATACCTCGCCTAATGCATCCCAAGACCGCATTAGCTTTTTTAACGGCCACATCACATTGCCTACTCATAGTCATCCTACGATCAACCAGGACTCCTAGGTCCTTCTCCTCCTCCGTTACTTCCAACTGGTGCATCCCCAGCTTATAACTAAAGTTCTTGTTAGTCATCCCTAAATGCATAACCTTACACTTCTCATTATTGAATTTCATCCTGTTACTAATATTCCAGTTTACAAGGTCATCCAAATCTCCCTGGAGGATATCCCGATCCTTTTCCGAATTTGCAATACCTCCCAACTTGGTGTCATCCGCAAACTTTATCAGCCCACTCCTACCAAAACACCTCTTGGTTCCATGTAGGGTGACCAGACAGCAAGTGTGAAAAATCGGGATGGGGGTGGGGGGTAATAGGATCCTATATAAGAAAAAGACCCAAAAATCGGGACTGTCCCTATAAAATCAGGACATCTGGTCACCCTAGTTCCATGCTGCCCTTCCCAATTCTGCTAGCTTTAGCTCTTTACTACCTGCACTGGCAAACAGGAACATCAGCCTGCTTCCTCAGGTGCATGAGGAACATCTAGAGTAGAGGGCAAGGGCATTTATAAATGTGAAGTCAATGTTGAGCCCTCAATCCCCATCATTTGTTAATGTTCTTCTATGAATAGAAATCTACTCAGAAGATTATATATGCCACATTGAGATGCCAATTTCTGCTCAGAGCCACAGGAACTTGCTATCTGTTTTCTGTAGTAATTTATATTGTTGGTTGTTTTTCAGGATAGCATGTCGTACATTGGCTTTTGTCTGATTCCTACCACATTTACTCAGACCACAACCCCATTTTTGGAGTTTGTGGATCTCTTTCATATTCTCTGTGGGAAACAACTTTAGTGCTCTGATTTGGTATGGCAGCATTCCAGGTAGAAAGTTTTGGCTTGCACAGGGTTTTTCAGGCAGGATTTGTATACGTTCTGATGCTTTCTTCACTCCGTGGTATGTAAAACACAGGAACATATGGCCCAAACTATATAAATGTGTGAACTGTTCGGCAACTGTTTCTCATTATACAGATAAAATATAAACATGGTAAGTAAACTGAGATGATAGAGGCTGGGGTCAGGAATACTGTAGGGGTTCAAGAAAGCAACAAATGTCAGGCAATGATCTGTGAAAATTTAAATGTTTCTGTCCAATATATTTCCAAGACATCTTATTTTAAAAAGACAATCATAAAGAAAATTAATATATTTCATAAATTATATGGGGAAGGTACACTCATTGTTCTGCCTGATTGGAAATGGATTAAACCAATGTAACTGAGAGCTGAATAAATCTGGCTCTGGGGCTTGATTTGTATTTAGTTCATGAGGGTAATATGCCATCTAGTGGCAAGTAGATATATTTTCTTAAACAGAGATGCTGATATGTTTACTAGTTATTTTGGCTGTGAAACTGATACACATATAGGGGCAGTGTTAGTCCATGGCACTTTTATTACACGGTGACCTATTACAAGCATCCCTCCCTCTCCCTCTGTGTTTACTGTATTTTGTAAGAGGGATAGGGCATGGGAGAAAAAAATATTTTCTCATGAGATTTGAAAGCTGATCGAGAGCAGATGGGATGAGGAGATATAGGAAAGCAATTTCAGATGGCAGGAACAGCAGATGAGAAGGTTCTCACCCTGTGATGGAGTGTTCACCCCACACAAAGTAGAGCAGATTGAAATGTGGATGGATGATGGGGCCCAACTAAAAAGTGACAGGAGGGGCTGGTATAAAGCCAGGAAGTTGGCAATAGAAAAGGAACTACAGAGGAAGCTGTCTGCAGTTATTCCCTGGGAAGAGGGAGTTTGAGCTGAGAGAGAGAGGGAGCCAGAAGCTGTAGGAAGGAGTCCAGGGAAAGAGCAACAGGGTCTCAGGGAAAGCAGACCACAGTTGCCAGGTAAAGGGTCCATGGACTGGAACCCAGAGTAGTGGGCTGACCTGGGTTCCTTTACCAGCCACTGGGGAAGTGGCACAGAGCAGGCAGTAGAGTGTAGACAGTTGTCCAGTGAGACTTTGGTACTCTGGAAGGAGAGAACTATAGTGACCTGGCCAGAGGGGAGGGGCAAGAGGGGGCATAAGAAACTCTAAAAGCCAAAGAAATGCCTGTCCCTGATCAGTACACAACCTTACTCTTTATCCTTCCCATGGGATACAAAAGAGGTGGTAACAAGACCTCAGCCTCAAAATGAAGCGTGACTATAAGTTGTAAGAGGTGGGACTGGGACTAGGGGTGTGCACTACAGGTATATTTGGGCCTGCTAAGAAGGAGGAGGTGGGAATAGGAAAGGGGGACACGGGTAAATGTTCTGCGGCATCAGAGCTAGAAACAGAAACACTGGGAAACAGGCTCTGTGGCGTCAGAACTATGGATATACTTGCTTGAAACTAAACCTAATACATATTGCATTGCCTGCACTTCGGTCTTCTGCTTGTCTTGGTGACAAGAACCAGGGGAGGGGGTGAAGGGAAAGCCCCTAACATACCCCGAGTCCCACAGAAAGAGAGACCGCTGGGCAGCAAAAGGGATGTCAGACCAGAGAGGAGCTAATCCTCAGATGTGGTCACAAAGAGGCATCCTAGTGATGAATGTACTCTGGGTCACCCCCCTGCCCCCAACAGTGGTGAAACTGTGTTAAGGGTGGGGGGCTGGTGCTAGACAAAAGAGCAGAGAAAGACAAAGGGCCAGATTCAGCACCAGGATATACAAAAGGGAGACAGCTTGCACCTCCCTAATGCTGGAGTTGCTGAAACAAGTCAGGGAAGCCACCTGGGCTACCTTAAATTATGACCCTGATGCAAGGGTCTCTATGGACTACAGCAGGAGTGCCAGGACAGAAGAATGCTTCAGCTGTTCCCTGTCAACCCTGACATGCCCCATACTTCCCATTGGCCCACTGCAAAATGCTCACTTAGTCCACAGGCTCAAGGATATTTCCTGGGGTGTGTGGGGCTTATGCCTTCCTGGTGGCTGCTTTGCCCCAGAGCAACCACGGGGCCTAATTCTCCACTATCTTGAACCTTGTGAAGTCATTTACACTAGTGCAGAGTACGGAGTGTGAAACGCACTCATAAGGTGGCATTTTAAACCCATTCTTCACTGGTAATGGAAAATCAGGCTCTGGGTCTATAAGGAATGATTGAGAAAATCCATGGAGGTTTTTAAAAGCAAGGAAGACCTTTTTGAACTGGGTCTTGAAATAAGTAGAGAGCTAGTAAGGATGTTTAAAGATGAAGTTGATATGGCCAGTTTTTATCTATAAACTGCATATTAAACAAAAGTATTAGTTAACTTAAAGTTTTCTGCTGCATATTTATATCAAGGAACATTGTCTAAAAATCTCTAGGCATTTTAAAATATGAAAGTGTGGAGTTGAAGGAAGGTAAATAAATAAATATTCAAATCCAATCACAGTTCAGACACCTCTTAAACAAATGTCCATGTGTAAAATATCACATTACTTATGCTGCATGGAATCAAGGCTGTGGCATACATGAGAAAAGCTGAGTTACTGATAGGTAGATTTCTAGTCACAGGAAATATGGGAGATAAGGAAAGTTCAGGGTCAAGGATGAAGTCAAGGCTATGGACAGTGGAGGCATATGATAGATCTAAGTTGAGCAGAGACATGGAACTATGTTGATAATCAGAAAGACACATATAATACATTATATAGTATGGACAAAATTCTGCCTTAATTTACATCCATGCAACCTCACTGACCTTGTCAATTTGACATAACATCACTGTCAATGTGATATATACATATATACAGATTTTTATTTAAAGGCACAGGGCCTGATTCTCCTTTCTGTTATACCATTTCTAGGCAATTGTAATTCCACTATTTGTTACTGTTACATCCTCCTTGACCTTGAATCTTCTCTTCTCTCTCTCTCTGTAATCTTCTGTGTCTGCATATTTACCTATTTCAACTTCTACAACATTGCTCAGTTAGATACATTCCATGCTCCTAGTTAAAGTTATTCTCCAAGTTAAAGTTGTTATTGAATGTGATATTTTACACAATGTTATTTGGACACTGTGATATTTTACAAATATATTTGTGCAAGGGATTGTATGAACTATGACTATATTTCCATATTTCCTACCTTCCCTTAACTGCTCATTTTAAAATGCATGTTTTTTTTTAACATAATGTTTCTATTTTTCCATATTTTGACTTCAGTGGCATAAAAAGATGTAATGGGATGGAGAATCAGGCCTGTAATATCAGTAAGCAGCAAAATTGACTCTGCTTGAAAGCTGTCTCTTATAGTATTTCTTAAACTTTCAGGTTCCACATTATTTTCTTTACAATTGGTCATCACAGTGATTACATGATTTTTAAAAATCTGAATTCTTGTATAGCAGGTTCTACACATAAGCAAAGCTGTACACCCGTTACTATCATAGCATATTATAAGTACAAAGCTTTTTACCTTTAGGTCCAGAGGAAGTTAGGCATATATGATTTAAACATCTAGCTGTTTTTCCCTTGCATTTGGCACATAGGACCAAGATGAAAAATAACCCACAGACCATTTTATAAATAGATTACTATAATAATAAACATTCCTTAACCTACAGTATATTCTGTAAAACATTAAAACTCATTATAATGGCTGGGATGGTTACAATCTTTCTTCTGCACTATCATCCAGGAGAAACTATGCTCCTCGCTTACGAACAGTTCAGAAATTTTAATGTCCCCACTTAAACCTGCTGTAGAAACACTGGGTTTGAGTCATCTCTCATGTACATGAATTTTAGTTGGTTGAACTGCATTGACTTCAGTGGAGTTACTCCTGATTTATACCAGTGTAACTGAAAGCAGAATCAGGCCCTCTGTTCACTGATTATTAGACAGATACAGCACAGCACAACAAAGACATGATGTCTGTTTTCCGTTTGTGTGCCATACTTTCACTTCGAAAGAGCTACTAACAAAAGAACAAAGAATTACAGTTCATAAGAAAACTGTTTCATACCCCTATACAAAAGAACAAAGAATTATATACAAAGAAAACTGTATCTTACCCCCAACTCCAACAGGACCGACTGAGGTGTGCTGAAGTCCCAGCAGGAAGAGTGAAGTGGTTATGGTGCCCCCAGCAGACTGCAGTGTTGGGGCCCTGAGACAAAAGCAGTTCATCAAAGAGAGAAATTTTGTACTGAAAGGAAAGTAATACATTTATCACTTAAGGCATCTGGCTTAAAATATTAAACAAGAGGACAGCACCACAGAAAGGGGGTTTCTTTTAGAAAATTGCCTGTGGACTATATTTTAGTGTTCAGAAGCCGCTCCCTGAAGCTATTTTATACAATACCCAGTTTTCTCCAGTTTCAGAAGTACTAGTGATTTAGTGGCTGTAGAATCACAGAAAGCTCCTGGACTCTGTGTTACACACACACAAGGTTTCATCCTTTTTGTTAAAAGATGGTCGATTATTAAACTAAATATCTGGCTGACTGTAATATATATATTACTTTATTTTTTTCTCTCTTCCTATGTAGTGCCTATTTTCTGCTAGCCTAGTTCTCATTTGTTATGTTATTTGTTGTTTTTTGTTGTTTAAAATAACTCTTACTAGGGATGTGATGACTACCTGATACAGATCTGATTTGAACAAAAATACCCTCCAATTTCATTAAAGGTTCATAAGTTTACTTGGACAGTGCTCTTCCGATGCTTCCAAAAATATGGATAATGAGTCCTGATACAATTTTAACAGTGCAGTATGCAAATACAACCTAATACAAATTTTAGCTCTATGAATATATGCTACATACCATCTATATACCTAAATCATCATGGAAAAGATTGCTCATTTTATAACAGCAACAAATAATATTGCCAAAAAATCTATTAATAAAAATAAAACTTTAAAAAATGTAGGTAATGCAAAGACACAACTGATATTAGAAAAGGAATTGCAGCCCTTGATATGTCTTGTTTCACTGCCCTGTTCTCTCCAACAGCCTATTCAGCTGGAAGGAAAGCTGGTTGAAAAAATTTTTTACGGAAGGGATTTTCTGTCGGAAAATGCAGTTTTTCAAACTCGAAACATTTCATGGGAAAGTGTTGATTTCAATGACATCTTTGACAAAAAAGTCTTGAAATGAATTGTTTTGACTTCCTCATTTTGTTTTGATGTCAAAATGTTTCCTTTCGATAAGATAAAAATGTTTCATTTAGACATTCTTGTTTTGTTTAATTTTGTTTTGACTTATTGCTATAATATTAAATGTTATATTTAACATTTGCATGTATCTTATATTGTTTATTATTTTATGTTTTGATATTTCCAATACAATTTTTAAAATTTCTGTTCTGCAAGTAATTTAGAAATTTCAACTTTCCTATTTCAAAAAACTAATTTTGAAATGTCTGACTTTCCCATGGGATGGAAATTCTGTTTTCTGACAAGCTATAATTGGAAGTAAATCTAAACTTCCTCTCTCTAACAATCAATTTTAGTTTTATGCAATACCCAGTTTTCTCCAGTTTCAGAAGTACTAATAATTCAATGTCGTATGTTGATGGTGGTTCTGGTATGTCACCAGCTTCTGCTTTGCCCCAATCCGCAAACAATAAAAGTCTTTTTATATTGGGATGGAGGATGGGCCATGTTCTGTCTTTCATTTTCCCTCTCCATCATTTATAATATCTTTTTCAGAGTGAGGGAAGATGACAGTGTCATTAAATTAATGCAAAATGTCATCAAAGGTGAAACTCAAATTTCTATCCCCATGGCAGCTGGCCCAAAATGTGCAAAAATAGGATCCTAAGATGAGTTCCTATGGCCATAGTCAATAACCTGTCTGATTTTCAAAAATGCTAAACACTCTACTGCTCACAATGAGGTATATGAGGACTGTGTTGGGTTCTCAACACTTTTGAAAATCTGAGAGGTGCCTAAATATGAACTTCGTAACTTAACTTTAGATTCCACTCGTGGAAGAATAGCCAGTGAAGCTGGTGCAGATGCACAGGGGCCCACACAACTTAAAGGGCTCTGGGTGGCTTGAAAGCATGTATCATTATTAAGGCTACAGATCAGTCACATGAAAACAAGTCACAGATAGTATGTTTTCCCCATTTGTCTGTGACTTCAGTGGCTATTAGCCAGGATGGGCAGGGATGGTGTCCCTAGCCTCTGTTTGCCAGAAACTGGGAATGGGAAACAGGGGTTGGATCACTTAGTGATTACCTGTTTTGTTCATTCCCTCTGGGGCACCTGGCATTGGCCACTGTTGGAAGACAGGATACTGGGCAAGATGGACCTTGTCTGACCCAGTATGGCCATTCTTATGACTTTTTTCTATGTCTGTGACTCACCTGCAGCTGTGGCTCTAGCAGCTCCTATGTCCTGTGGGGTTGAGCCTGGTGCCCTGCACTGGGTATGCCAACCTGGCACGCATGGTCACAGCACCCTCAGGTTTGGCTCACCTTACCCTCCATCATGACACTGGCAAACTTCAGCAAGTGATTTTGAAACCTAGAGCACTGGGTCACAGCACTGCTCAGATTTGGCCTGCCTGACCTTCATCATGATGAAAGGTTGGGCTGTCTAGACCTCAGCTCCATGGGACACTGGAGCCATTCCAGCCTCAGGCCCAACCCCTACACCAGCCTCCTCTGGGCACCATGCCAGGATTAGGGTACCAGTGCTAAGGGGGAGGGTACTGTTGCAAGCGGTGCTGCTGTGGGCAGAGGCCCACAATAAAAACCTGCACTGTTTATGTTCCTCTACCAGTGTTAGCCTTAGTGTTATTTTAATCTTGGTCCTTTGGTAGTTCTTCTACCATGGATCCTGATGTCTCTGGGCCTGTTGGCAAAACAGCAATACAGCTATAATGCCTTTTCAACTATGAAACAACACTACATTATCAGAGAAGTGAGTAACCAATCATCAAGAAATTAGCCAGCGTCTTTGAAGTTCCTTGCAATTCAATGACATCCTGTATAGCTGTTTATCTTAGTGACTATTTACTTAATGGAAAAGGAGGTGGCTATATATGTGCAGTAAATTAATGTCATGCTTCCATCTGGTTTCTGTAGCTGTGTTGCCATTTCCTTGTTCCTAGAAAAAAACATTGCAAATTTATTTTGACCAACTTTCTAAATCTCTATATGCAGAAAAATAGTATTTACATTTCTATGTCTCCACTATATAGTCTGCTATGCTTTTGTGTCTGTATTTGTTGCCAGGGGCATGTCTTATGATCTCTTTGTAAGACAGGAAGAGTCAGATGCTACAATGTTCGCTAGACCTTCAACCTCCAAGTAAGTTAACAAAAAACTGCTTCGTAAATTACTGCTAATATAATGCTCTATCAAAGACGATTGTGGCTTCCCCATACGCCTTTTTGGAACACGTTACCAAATGTACTAATCATCTCCCCAACTTCCACAGTAGTGAGCCGGTCTAGGGAATGGTATATTTTCTACTTTTGACATATGTAACACCTCTGACCCAATAGGAGTCTTGGAATCAGGATCCTCCATGGGTATTGGCTTATATGGGTACTGTCACAGTTTCAGGAAGGGCAGAGTTGTCTGGCATGATCATTTCTGGATTGCGCTCTTGGAGGGCCTATGCAGCTATGCTGATAGTTCCAATCTTCCCTGTGGTGTTTCTGCTCTTTTTCTGGGCAATCGCCACCTCCCTGAACTGATGATGATCACTATTGCATATCATGGCCACAGTTGTGATGACAGGTCACACAACTTCATTTCAATGTCTGTTTTTCTTCTTTGTTTTAAAATGTTATTGTAGGGCCTAAACTGAGGAACAAAGCTTCCAGATGAGGTGCCCAGATTGGGAGAAGCATAAATAAGTGCTATGAAAGTGCACGAACACTGCATTTATGGCTTGACATTTATTTCCTGAGTTTCTCTTGCTCACTCCCTTACTTTTTTATTACAAATGAATGCAGGAAACCCCATCTACATATTGATGGCCAACTTGTAATGTG
This sequence comes from Mauremys reevesii, assembly GCF_016161935.1. Classification (NCBI taxonomy): domain Eukaryota; kingdom Metazoa; phylum Chordata; order Testudines; family Geoemydidae; genus Mauremys; species Mauremys reevesii. The sequence continues at coordinate 76,772,412 of NC_052630.1, forward strand.
AATTTTATGTTGTACCTCATTCACCAATGAATAAATATTCTCCATAGGCATGGAGGAGGAACAATTTGGCATTATGATTTCTCAGAAGAGATGTATCCAAACACTGCGTTTTCCCTGATTCTCCTGCTGTTGCCACTTCTGTTGTCCAAGGAGATGTTGCTGTTTTAAATCCCTCCGCTACCGAAGCCTCTTCACATACTTAGAATATAGGCTAAAGGTCACTATTTGGATGAAAGAAGAGAGGATGGAGAAAAGAGGACAAGTTATTGGGCTCGTTATAAGGATTACAGTGAAATGTAATGGCCTGTGATATACAGGTGGTCAGACTACATGATCTAATGGTCCCTTCTGGCCTTAAACTGTGATTCTATGAAGGAAAAGAACAAAAGAACAATAGAAAAGCAAGAGGGAGGGAGGAAGAGATGACAAGAGATAAAGAGAAAAAATGTTAAGGAGATTTATATATCCACAGATTTTGTCATCACTTCAAGAGGAGCAGAGATGGAGACATTGGACTAGACACTGAAATTCTAGGATTAGAAAGTGATTTACGTCAACATATGGAAAACTATTTAAACGAATGGAAATAACTAGTAAAGAATTCTAATAAACAAATTCAGGGGCAAATAAATGTAATAATTTTTTTCTTTTTGTATTATGTAAGTGTGCTTGCAGTGATGCTATAATTAAGGTTGAGCTGACATTTCTTTTTTAACTTCCTATTTTTAATACTATTTACAGAAATATTCATTTAAGGCAGTAATTTTTCATGCTTAGTTCCATGTCAAATATTAATATTTTTGATAGTTAAATAAAGTCCAAATCTGAGTTGTTTGAACATGAATAAAATATGTTTTCCACTTTAAAACATTGCTTTGGCCTTTTTGGCTCTCATTCTGGGTCTAATCCAAATCTCATCAAAATCAAGAGAAAAAACTTCTATTGACCATAGTGGGAGTATGATTGGACGCAGAGACCAATTCAATTTAGTTATCCCTGCACACAGCAGGTCTGAATTTTGCCCACTGTCTTTAGTGGGATTGGTTATCTAAGTGAGGGATGGAGGATTGGGCCCTTTTACATTAAATATAAAGAGACTGTTTTATTACTTAAGCAGCAACAAAGAAATCTGATATAGAGACTAAAACAGCTAAACTGTAGTAGTTTAAGCTATGGGTGACAATAAGCCTACAACTCATACAATAAAAGTTATTTCAATGATCGTTCTTCAAATAATACTTTCAATCTAACAAAGACAATTGGTGTTTCAATTTTTCTTATTTATTTTTATTATTTTGAACCACATTTCTAGAAAGAGTGTTTATTTTTGTTTCCAAACAACTAGTTCCTGCTCCCATTGATGTGTTAATAGCACAAATTCCATTGATTTCCTTGGGAGCTGGATTGGGACGCACATTGACTGAGTACATTTATTGGCTGTAGTCACAAGGATTCTAAAAAGGCCAACATTTTGCTAACATGATCACAATAGGCATTTGGAATGTATATCCCTATAAAACAATGGAATACATTTTCTGATATCAGACCAGAAGTCTTTCAATTTGGCATGTATTCAGAAGTTGCACTGATCTGTTATATATTGTTCATTGTGTCCTAATTTACATAAAAATATATATTTACATAAATGGTATATTCATTTCACATTTGGGATGTGCAGTTTTCAAATATGAGGTACAATTTTCATAGTGGATTTAATAATAATAATCAGTACTTGTATAGCATTTACATTTTCAAAGTGCTGTACAAACATTACTTAATTAAGTCTCATAACATCCCTGAAATGTGTGCCCACACTGAATGTAATACTATGCCATTTAACATATGATGAAACAGAGATGCACGGTGAAATCCTGGCAGCAATGAAGTCAATAGGAGTTTTGCCATTGTCTTCAGTAGTGTCAGGATTTAATCCAGAGAAATTGTGATTTGGCCAAGATTACATAGCTGCCCGATTAGAATTCCAGAGGTTACTCAGTCCACTGGCCCACACAATCTCTCGTAATATATTTGGAAAATATTATGTAAAGTCTTCTATTTAGTATCCTTATTAACTAAGCAATACAGACTGATGTAACAGTCTTTGCTCAGTGAGTGAAGCAGTTGAAGAGTTGATTAGTGAATAGCTGTATTGGATGGAGTATGCAAATTACAAAGTTTTTCTTCCTGGTTTCATAGTAGAAAATGTTTTCATAACTTTATCAACGTCAAAGGTGTCAGCCAGCATTTCTCTGTGAAATCTTGGAACTGCTCTTTCATCTGTGTTGTAAACACATCAACAAGTATGTAGAATGTCTTGACTTTGAAATGCTGTCACCTACTTTCTGTAGGGTTGTCAGCAGTCAGCTTGTTATAAAAGTGTTTCATTTCCAACTCTGTTTCTTTTGGTAGTGTGTCAGCGTACCACATTCTTTAGCTGTGTTCCTTGCCGCTTCTTCCATTTTTATCAAAAATTTAGTATGACAGAAGTTTCTCTCTTTCTTTGCAACATGTTGTTATTTCAGGTTCTTTACTGTCACAAACACAGGTGTGCTACTTTGAGGATAAGTTGAGTGTGTGTGTAAACTATCTTCAGCATTTTGTGCTAAAAGCACAGCTGGAATTTGAACTCAAATGTTTCTGTTTAGTGAGAAGTTCCTAAGCTTCTGTTATTGCCTTTGTCTTTTAATCTGGAATTTTCCCAGAACATGTTCAGAACGAGTCCACTGCTTGCTTGGAATTTGCCCATCTGGTGACAGAGTTTCTTAAATGTATGGGTTCCAATACTGTTTATTCCACTACTCTTTGTGTATTTCTCTATATTCATTTGCAGAAGTCTACAGGTAGGAACCTGTACAGTGCCCAGGTGTCCCATCTAACATCCGAACAAACATTTGTACAAATTGCTGCGTCAGCAAATGTAAGATGCAACAAATGACTATTTTCACTTTTCAGTTACACTTGTTTCAGGAGGTGTTTCAGGCCTGAAATACAACCACACATTAGAATTACACTGATACAGGCTTGGCTAAGGCAGAAGGAAATATTTTGCACAAATGCTTTCATGATTTGTACAACAGAATTGCTTAACTGTGTGCATGCTGATAAGGGCAACTCATCAAAACTGACGAAGTCCTCGAAGTATAACATTTATTAGTCAATCTCATTCTTGTCCGTGTTATAATGTAAACAGCTTGTTGCAACTGAAAAAGGATTTCTGACAAGTCAACTTGCTGGCTACACTATAGTAGTTGGCTAGCTTGGAACACTGTATTATGGAGTCAAATATCACAATTTTCTTTTGCTTTATTCAGAACAGCTCTAGGTTACAGTGGCTCTGGCTTCAGCACTTCACAAATTCAGAGTTTTCCATAACATCATGAGCTAGGTCAATCCCCAGGGGAGAAGAGGTGCAAATTGCACCCACATGTGTTATTGGAGACCCACTAAAGGGCTTCATCTCTGTGAAAGGGCAGACAGTGTTTACACTGCCACCCTTCCTCTGGACTTTGTTACAGAATAGCTTTAGCTTACAGTTGTGGCACCACAGAAACCCTGCCAGTGGAAGATGTCTGGAGGATACAATGATTTGATTCATCCCCCTCTTTTGAATGGGAATTATGACATAGGTGGTTCTAGGGGCAAATCAGATCTCATGTTCAGATGGCCATTCAGATGAAGCATGTCCACTTTCCCAGTTAGAATGTCCTCTCTCTCCAACTGGATGAAAAACAGTTTAAATGCACACAGTAACCAGAAAGTGTTGAGTCCCAGTTTCCTAGCTCCTTTAAAGGGTGCACATCATGTTAGATTGTAGTAATTCAGCAATCTAAGTAAAATATATTATATACAGGTAATTAGTCGATTCTTCTGACATCTGGTGTAGAATCATGGGAGTTGCATATCATAATATACTGCAGCCTTCCCCTCATCCAGAAGGATATGTAATATTTCTTTCACCATTCTTGTTCTTTACTATTTGCATTGTGTTCACTCCCAAAAGTCCCAATCAGGACTGGTCTGTATTGTGCTAGGTTCTGTACATAGGAAGACAGTATCTACCCTAAAGATCTTATAATCTACTTTAAAAATTAAAACTTATAATAGTAAGAGTCAATATTTAATTGGAAAATATTGTATTTAGAAATATGTTGGTTAAGAGAATGTTCTTGGTGTTCATAGAAACTATAGTTCTTAAAATGTAAACTCCAAATATTCATATTTTTTCTATTATAGTAAAATGAGAAGGAACTTCTTATTTCTGCTGAAATACCACCAGGAGAAATCTTTTTCCTGTACCATATCATAAAGAAATATTCTCTAGTTACAGAATGTTTCAAAAGTAGGATGACATGAACCAGAGATCAAACAAAGTCTGTATACATGGGTCTACTTTTAAAAAAGCTAAGGATTTGTAGGATATTCTGATCATACAGCCTAAAAAAAATTAATTGGCATGATGTTTCTGTTTATTTCACAAGTCACAGCACAGCTACGCTGCACAAGACTAGTAACAACAACAGAATAAGTAGACTATCTTCATGAATAGGAGTCTAAAAATCATCTGAATCGTCTCTAGAATAAGTGTGGGTCTTACGACTAGCTATGTTAGGCCTTTAGTCACATTTAGGGCCCTACTAAATTCACCGTCCATTTAGTCAATTTCATGGCTATAGGATTTTAAAAACTGTAAATTTCATGATTTCAGCTATTTAAATCTGAAATTTCAGGATGTTGTAATTGTAGGGGTCCTGACCCAAAAAGGAATTGTGTGTGTGTGGGGGGGGGGGGGGCGGAGTCGCAAAGTTATTGTAGGGGAGGTTGCTACCCTTCTGTGCTGTTGCTGGAGGCAGCGTTGTCTTCAGACCTGGGTAGCTGGAGAGCAGCAGCTTCTGACTGGGAGACCACCTCTGAAGGCAGAGCCACCGCCAGCAGCAGCACAGAAGTAAGGATGGCATGGCATGGCATTGCCACTCTTACTTTTGCGCTGCTGCCTGCAGAGCTGGGCCTTCAGTCAGCAGCCACCACTCTCCAGCCACCCAGCTCTGAAGGCAGCACAGAAGTAAGGGTGGCCCCCCTAAAATAACCTTGCGATCCTCCTGCAACTACCTTTTGGGTCAGAACCAGTTTGAGAAATTTTACTGGTCTCCCCCGTGAAATCTGTGTAGTATAGGGTAAGAGCACAAAAAAGACCAGATTTCATGGTGGGAGACCAGATTTCACAGTCCATGATGCATTTTTCATGGCCATGAATTTAGTAGGACCCTAATCATGTTAGTTGGACTCTTGTAAAATTCAGTTTAAACATGGACCAGGCTAACTCACTTTAAACATGGTTTGCATGGCCCATGTAGACAGGTTCTACCATGTTTATACAAAGTTAGAAACCATGTTCTATCCTAACTACCCTATAATACTAGGTAAGCAAACCATGTTTGGTACTGTTTTAAAATAGTTCAGTTTACATCTCCCTTTGAGATGGGGCCTTAGGAGAAAGAGGGTCATTGGATAGGAGATGCTTCTCTAGAAGTTATCAGACTGGTGTTTATTTCCAGAACAAATTGGGGACTGATAGATATCTGAAAGAGAACAAGAATTAAAAGGTTTGCTTTAATCTTCTCCTGAAGAAAATGGAGGCTCCACAGAAAAAAAACCCAAAAACAACAAAAAAACTGGGGGAACTGATGCAGGTAGAGGCTAAGCAGCTTGCTGGAGGTCACACCATGTCATGAACAGAAGCCAGGTCTCCTGACGCCAAGTCTGCTGCTCTAACCACTTGACCACACTAGCTCCCAAAGTACTAAAAGGAAGTTTTCAACAATATTGGTAATGAATTTAGGTGGCAAGTGAATTAAATTAAAATTTAATTACACAGGGTAAAATCTATTGTAAAAGTTAATTTTATTTTAGGACTGTAAATTCAGAACTTCAGAAATTTTCTTCTGTCATCTGAACATAGTGAAATCCATCAGAGATTTTAAGGTTTCTATCATCGTATCTCTTTCATGCAGTTTCCAGCTTCATCGGTACCAGAAAAACTCCCTTCACTGAAGATTCCATTTTCTATCCTGTTCTATTGATTTTTCACTTTTCAAAATGGTACTTCCTTTATGCTGCACCAAATGGAACTAGGAGCCTGATCTTTCAAACCTGATTCACACTCTTGAAGTTAAGTGGACTAAAGACATGATTAAGGAATATTCATATAAGTGAGCATTTGAAAGACACGGCTCTAGGACCTTTCACAGACAATTTCACAGTCCCCATAGACTCAGCATGATCTTTGAAAGCTAGGACTGAATTAAGGAGTTAGTTGAACCTGAATATGTGACAAAATTGCTATACAACATTATTATTATTATTATTTTGTATTATTATTTATTATCTATATTACCATAGCACCTAGGAGCCATTGTCATGGACTAGGAACCCATTATGGTAGGCACTATAAAAATTAAACAAAAAGATGGTTCCTGCCCTAACAAGGAACAATGAGACAATATTGGTCAGCAAGATAGGCAGTGGTCTCAGCATACCAGCACACTGTATTATTACAGACTTACTTGTTGACATAAATAAATTATGAAATAAATTACCAAAATAATTGAAACTGACGTGATTATATTGTGCTATTTTGACAAACAAAATATGCATAATTTTGCAATATTGTGTGTAGAATTTTTAATTTTTTTGGTGCAGAGTTCCCCCCATGAGTAAAAAAGGTGTATATTTGAAAATGTAATACGTGGTCAATGGAGGTTGACATCATGAGCCAATCGGAGGTGGGAGTCTAACTTGACAGTGAATGAGAGATGATAAGTAGAGTTGAGACAGGTTGCGATAAGAGGGTATTTTCCTCCAGAGAAATAATTTGGAAGGAAATTATAAATAGATGCACATTGTAACAAGATGGTATAATAACTTATGTCCCAGCACCTGCACAGACCTCATTGTAGGACTGGTGTCTTTAAAAGTACTTAATGTTCATTATCACTGTTGGAATTCTCCATAATTAAAAAAATTATAGAGAAAAATTTTGCATAAATCTATGCTAATTCTGCATACTTTGTAATACATTTACAAATAAAACTTGAAATAGAAATTAACTTTTTTTAAAATGTTGAAGATTTCAAAATAATCCCAATGCTTTAATAACACTATTATAGTTGCTAATCCAAAACAGAAAATAATATTTACAAGAAAAGCTTTGTTAAGGTGAATGAGCTATCATAGCACCTGGAATCTAGGTATCAGCCATAAACACCATTATATGATGTAGATAAGAATCTAGCAGACAAAATTATGTTTATTAAACAACTCTTTGTTTTACTGGGGTCTTTCAAAGGCTTTCACTGAGATCTGACCTCAGTGAAATATCCTTCACTTAAAAAAAAGTGTGGAAAAATTAAAACAAAATATATTTAGATAACTACTGTGTAAATTTTCCATTATGGTGGTTGTAGCTGTAACTATACAAATTGATTTACTGCTAATTAATGGAATGGTGTGGCATGGCTTGCACCCTATGCTGAAAATATACCCCTAAAGAACAATTCTGCCATCACATATACTTCATGCAATCCCATTTTGCATATACCTCATTTTGTCAAAAGGGCTTCTGATTGATATGTACAAAGGATGTTAAGGCTAAAAATATATTATCGATATGCCCCATATAGTCTAGGTACAGAATTACAGATATCTCTAAATACCGAGTGTGTCACAATACTTAGGCGTGATGACATATGGTAAGGATGGAGTTTTAGCTTGAACATAGATGTTATTGCTTTGTGAATTTCAGGTCGGATGTTAATATTAAATATTATTACATAATTATAGCATTGGTTTTGTTTTATGGAAATCATTGCATCAAATGAGCAGAGGTGTTAGCCAAAAGGGCTCGTTTCCCCCCGGAGCTTACCTAATTATACCAAGGAGGCACGGAGAACAGGAAGACGAGTACCACACCCTTTATTGATCGGTCAGCTGAGCGGGTGCTCTCATCGGCTAGTGCCAGAAGAGAGACACCCCGTACAAACCCGGACGGGCCCTTTTATAACCAATAACAAACAACTTAGCCTACATTCGTCTACGTCATTTGGTTGACCTGTAGAACCTGTACATGTATCTGTTAGGGGATAATTGGGTACGCAGAATACATATATCATTTTGTGGGGGAAACAAGATACATCTGTTGAGGATACATTTGTCATTCTAAAGGGGACACAAGATACATCTGTTGACCCTTTGTACTAAATACTTTGGAGACTTACATGGGAACACAGCTGCATACACTTGGGGAGCCAACATATACTTGGGGAGCCAAACAAAACTGATAAGCGAAATAGCTGACAAAGGTAGAAACACGTCCTTTGTTCTATTGAGTTCTTCAAGCTTTCCAACAGAGGCTACTTGGAGATTATTCTGTGGTGGAAGCACTCAAAGGAAAGAACACTGTCCCAAAAGAGACAGAGGATAGGTGAGAAACTGAAAAAGGAAACAAAATAGGTACAGATAAAGAATTATAGAAAACAGGAATTCTCCCGTCAAGAAAAAGAGAACATAAATTAATTCAAATATTTATTTTAGTCCAGCTATATAGAAATCAGAGTTCAGGACCTGAACTTCCTGGCTAAACATGGATTATGAACACTGCAGAAACAATGTTCTTCCTCAGCTCCTGGAGGACAGCACCTTGCATCACTCCTGGGAGATTTGCTCTGGCTGACAGAGCTGAATTAATGGGCTCCAGAGGGAGCTGTATTTAGCCCTCTTAAGGCCCCACCCTGCAAACATGCATGTGAGTAACTTCAGCTGGACTACATGCATGCGTAAAGGTACTCATGTGTTTAAGAGTTTACAATATTGGGCAACGTCAGGCCCAGGGCACATGATGCTAGGCAAAATGAGAAAATGGGAAGAACTCTACCACACTTCCCTTTCCCCAAGTCTGTTATCAGATGAACATATGCCTTATTTTTATTTCTTTTAGAATTTGATTGAAAAAATTATAGACCACTGTAAACATTTTGGAAGTCCTTGAGTCTGTTGTTTCTGCAAATGATTGAATCAATAACCACAGTCTCAACCATGCAGTATATATCACTTTGTTTTTAATATTTGACAGGTTTAAGTCCATCTAATGCTATATAGTAATTTCCACCACATGTAAGAAGGCAGTGGCAATTCATTTTAGAGGTTAATGTTTTTCTTATTTCACTGAAATCACAGAGAAGGCTGAGCAAAGGAGACTGAGGGAGCAAGCAATATCACACCTGTATCTCTCAGCCTAGTTCAGTCTTGAGATTTTTCTGCATCTAAAAACTGCTTTTGCAGCTTTGCTCAGTTAGTAACTTTCACAGAATTTCTAAAGTTTTAACAGATTTGCATTTGGTAGGGACATGTATTATTCTATTGTTATGTGGATCACTGACCCATGACATTTTGATGTTCGTGAGTTTCTAGTCACATTTCCAAAACATGCAGGTTTGTGACTTAGTATGTGATCTCTATGAGCTGGAAAGACTCAAAGCATATGGCAGATCAGATGTTAGGCTTGGGGGAAATCAAAAATTAAACTGTCTCGGAGCTGTTGAGAGGCTGCTTTGCTATATATTTTATGTGATTTGTATGTGTGTGTGTTGGGGGAGATGCCACCTAGGGAAAGGAATCTGAAAAAAAAAAAGCTTTAAAAATGAGCTGTTTGTATTGTTGCTTTAAACTTTAAAGTCTGGTCAACTAAAAGCAGATGTTGCAAACTAAGATGGAAACTTGCCTGAGGCCAGAAGAACTGGAGAAGGCGCTTTCTAATAGTAAAAAGGAAAAATGCTTTCTGGAATCAAAATGCATTATATACATAAAATGGACACTCTGGAACTTTTTTCCTCTTTATATTTAGACAGATTAGTGCACAGTGGTTATAGTTTCCTAATTTGATTTCAGGCAAATGACTCAGTAAAATTTGTGACTGGATTGTAAGTAGTTTACCATGAAATATTTTATTTTATTCTGCACTGGCAAGGAAGGATTACAACTATCATACTGGAATCGGAAATATGACTGAGTTTACACCTTACCTCTGGCTGCTTGCCCAGTACTTAGATGGAGGTGGACTAGAGATTGTGAATACATGGTGTGGGTTTTGGCATAATTTCACATAACATACTTTTGATGCTCTGAGTCTGTTCAGGTCAGAAGTTTCTGTGATGGTGATAACTTATAAACATATACACGTAAGTGGAAGAGTGAGTATAACCTTTACTGTATGTTTTTATAATGACCTAATCCTGTACAGTATCTGAGGATATACTTAAATTATATAAACACAATTTTAAGTCTTTGAAATAGAAAGTAAAACATTAAAGAATATTTTCAAGAAAGGGGAACCAAAAAGTTGGTTTATATATATAAAAAAGCAATTATGGAAAAATCATAAATCAGTATTTGATAAAATCTTCTCTTTTTCATCTATTTATGAGAAAATACATATTTACAGTAGTTCCCTCTATATTATTTCTTGGATGCCATAAAGCTTTGAACCAGTTTAAAATTTAGTCTGCCTGAGACAGTATAGCAATTAATTAATTTTAAGTTTAGTATTTCAAAAGTAAGGCTTTAATAGTGAGACAACAACTGCAATCTACAGTGTTTTATATGGAACCCCCCACAACTTTTGCAATTCAAAATATTTCACCTGATATCACTTCAATTTTAATAAAGGATTCAGAGGTTGATGTTCTGTTCAAGCTCAGCAGCAGCAATAAATAAATCAATCCATTCCAGGATTAAATAAAAATGTTGCAGATCTTTGCACACATCTCCCAGAGATATCCTACAGATTAACCTAATTAATCTAATCCAGGGGTTCTCAAACTGCATTGCACTGCGACCCTCTTCTGACAACAAAAATTACTTCACGACCCCAAGAGGGGGGACCGAAGCCTGAGCATGCCCAAGCCCCACTGGACCACTGTCCCTGGTGGAGGGGCCAAAGTCCAAGCCTCACCGCTCTGGGCAAGGGAGGGCAAAGCTGAAGCTCAAGGGCTTCAGCCCCATGCAGTGGGCCTGCAATTTGAGCCCCGCCGCACAGGGCTGCAGCCCTTGGGCAGTGGTGCTCAGGCTTCAGCAAGTCTAAGCCAGCCCCCATTCAAAGGGGGTCTTGACCCTCTTTGGGGTCCCAACCCACAGTTTGAAAACCGCTGATTATCTATCAGTCTTTTTCTAGTGCAGCTATTACTGTAGTGTCTAGGAATTCTTTTGCTAATGCAAACATTCAGTATGAAAATTGCTGGGCTAAATTCTGCTTTCATGAACCCCACTGTAAAATGGGCTTGTCTACAAATGGAGTTATTCAGGAATAAGCTGTTTCTGAATAACTCCCTGTGTAGAAAATCCCTAAATCTACTGACACCAATGGAGTTACTCCAAATTCACAGATGTGTAACAGTAAGCAGAATTTGGTCCTGCCTTTACGTCTCTCTTATTTCAGTTAGCACAATTTGTGTGTGTATATTTCTGTTTTTTCTCTTCAGTGACATACTTCTGGGTAATTTCTCAGGCATTGAACTTGTGTGAAGGATTTACAAAGAGTTTTTTTTTTTTTTACAGTTTGCCCTTAAGATGTTCTGATTGATGGCCATTCTGATTTCTGGTAGAAAGGGATGCAATAACTGGAGGCCTGCTGTTGAGACAGCTTTGCCACCTGGGCCATAAGAGCTTTGCCATGGGCTCCATCAGATGAGCTCCTCTAACATACAAAGGTATAAAAAAAAACCACAACAACAACCCTCACTCCCCTACCTGCTGATGCTCTAGATGCCCCTGAAACCTATACAAGTTCTGCAGTTCCCAAGCCTGCCAATCTATTTATCCTCAACCTCTGAAAGGAGGAAACAACAAGCCACCATTTATCTCTGCCCCCTTCATGAACTGGGTCATCAGCGAAGGAAACAACTCCAGGCATCTGCCCCTTCCAGCAGGAGCAAAGAGGAGGCAACTGATGCCCAAATCTCCTCTGGTGGCATGGGGCCTGTTTCCAGGAGGATCTTCACATCCCATGCAAGTTCTGCAACTTCCACCCTACACCTCTATCTGCCTGACAGAGAGAAACAAGTTCCCCCTGCAGATCCAGCAGTACCAGAGGCGGGTGGAAGGAAGCAACTCACCACCAGAGCCGCCATGCCCACCCTGCCTGCTGGCAGGAGCAGAGGGAAAGAAGACCCGACCCTCCATTCTTCGGGGGAGGGGGGTGCCGCAATTTTAGGCGCATCCTCCTAATCACCCCCTTCTCCCTCTCGAAAGCGAGTGGTTGTAAAGGTGGCACAAGGCGTGATCCCTGACGGGGATCTGCTGAGGGGAAATTCAGGCACGAGCCAGAGCAGAACCGCCGCAGCGCAACCGGGCGGCAGCGCCTGAAGCTCTGAGGCCGATAGATTCATGAAGGGGGCGAGCTCATCAATCGGTCAGCTTGGCTGGTTTGTGAGCCTGAGAGGGGAGTGCGATCGATCGATCGATCCGCGCTCTCCGTGAGCCGTCTTCAGGGCGTTCGCGCGCTCTGCCCTTGCCCCAGTTGACGCCATTTTGTGCGGTGGCGGGAGAAGCGGCCGGACGAGGTATGATTCGCCTCCCCTCCTGACTCGGGGTCGGGGAATGGCCGGAGTGACGTCCCCAGAGTCCCGGAGGAGAGAGAGCAGCTTCATGCAAAGACTCCTCACCCCTGGGCTTTCCTGTGCCTGCGGCCATGGGGCCCGGCAGCTCTGTAGCCCAAGGACTCTGGTGACCGCTCCGTTAAAATACCAGGGCCCCCAGCTCCTGCAGGCGGACGAGGCTCTCGCAGGCAGCGCTTGTGCAGGAGGCGGTGGAGCCCCGCAGGTTGTGGTGTGTGAAGGTTGACTGCCAGGGGAGGAGGGGCGGAGTGAGTGCTCTCCTCCCCGTGCTGCTTTGGAGGGTTTACACCAGTGGTTCTCAAATTTTTGTACTGGTGACTGGGGTTGCCAGCTTTCCACTCACACAAACCCGAATACCTTTGCCCCACCCCAGGCCCAGTTTGAGAACTCCTGGTTTATACGTCACACTATACCGTGCTCAGGGGAAGCCATGTTGGAGATGCCCCAATGCCCCTGTTTGCTCAAAAATAGAGGGGGTGGGTGCTAAGCTGTGCCATGCTGCACTGTGTGCAGCGCCAAAATGAGTATCTGGTCTTGCCTGTACAGAGCTTGGATGGCAAAAGGAATGATTACTCCTAAATCATTAGGGAAATTTAGCATCTCAGACAAACTGGGGCTACGCCGTGTTCCTGGAGAGGCATTAGGGAGTTTACTTGACAGTCATAGACTAAGCCTAACAGAAAAACGTGCGTGTGTGTTTAGATAAGAAAAGAGGAAAGCTTACAGCAATTCATAGTTTAATGTTTTTAAAAAGCTTTGGTGTGTATTAGCAGAAAGAAACAGTTCTGGAAACAAGCAGCTACGCTGAGACGATACGTTAGATATCTTTTGTTGGCCCAATTTCTGTTGGTGAGAGAGACAAGCTTTTGAACTACACAGCAGGCTTCAGGTCTGGGAGTCCACTGAAGTTACATTAACATTATTTTCTGAAATACAACATTTTAAAACATTTGAGAGAACTTTTCAGTGGATCTAAAGGTCTTTGCAGGATATTTACAGTTGAATTGTAAGCTTACCAGAAGTATACATCTTAAATGTAAACCTGAATCCATATGTGTAGCTGAATCTGACTTGAAAAATCAAATTGTAAAACAGCCCTAAAACATGAACATATTTATGTACAGTTTTGATCTCCAATTCTGCGAACAGTCATGGTTTATTTTACTACCATGAGTCTGAATCCTTTCGAAGCATCATATGTTACTTAGGGTACAAAAAGGCTTTACCATCTGTCCTGGGTTGCTCTTTGGATGTTTGGTATGTTATTAAGTCCCATAATTTTCCCTCTCTCGGAGTAGTGTTTGACAGAGGGATTCTTTTGGCTGGCCCCTTTTGTGTGTGCCTTCAGCTGCCCAAAGGCACACCTGCCACATTAGACACTCCGGTGTCATTCTTAACTTAGGTCCCAAATATTTCAGTGGGCCTCCTCACAGTAGTTAAGTTATACTATCAAAACAGAGTAAAATCCTGGGTCTGGGATTCTGACCAGTGAAAGCACTTATGGATATAAAACTTTATTGTTTTAGTAACAGAACTTAAGTTTTGTGTCTAAGCTAATTGACATCCTTTGAAGTACATATCAAGTTTGGGTCTAGAAAATTCTTTTAAACTTAGATTTATTATAATATAGGGAGTCTTAAACTGGGCAAAGAACTGAAGGAAAACATTCTTATTTAGTATTTAAAGTTTCAAAGTTAGTATTTATGTTAGATAACGTACAGTTCATCCTGTAAACCTGATCCTGCAGGCAAAACCTTTTAAGGACTTGGGGATTGGGCCCACAGTCCAATTTGCAACTAAGTAATATGGGCCTATGCAGAAAGATTTCTGACCTGCTTGTAAATTTATTTTAAAAATGTAATTATTTTACTGTGACTAGTCTATTTGGGTTTTTTAAAAGAGGTGGCAGAATCAGGTCCAACAAAAGGAGAGGGCCCTTTGTAGTCAGAATGAAAGAAGGTACTGCAAGAAAAAATATAAAATAAAACTATAATCCATTGAATATATATAAAAATTATTTTCTGAAATAAAACATTTTAACACAAACTTTTCCCTCCTCAGCTTCATCTTTTCTTTTTTTTAAAGGTGATATTGTGGTTATGTAAAAAGTGTTTAAAGTTGTACCTGTACATCATTTTTCTATTTCATTGGAAAAGATGAGCTAAGAACAACAGTTGTTTTAGAAAATCAAATGTTTAAGTCTGTAAGAAACTACAATGGGTTTCTGGTGAAAATCCAGTTTATTTTTATCACTAGATACAGAGGCAGATTTAGGCCTTGATCCTGAAAACATTTAGTACATGCTTAACTTTACGAACGTGCATGAGTGTTTAGAGGATTGTGCACATAGCTTTACTGATAATAATCTTGAAATTTTGTGAAGAAATTGGTTGTTTTTCTGTTCATGCAAAAGAACCTATTTTTTGAAGCAAGGATAATAACCTAGAGGTGCAAAAAAAAAAAGTGTGTGTGCATATATATGCACGTTTATAAGCGCACACATTTTATTTGGTTAGAAAGCTTTCTTTGTTCTTTGCATGTGTGTATATATACAACACAATCTTGTGCTGTGTTTTACAGTGTAATGAGAATTCATGTCTGATCTTGAGCAATGCTGAAACCTACAGCCACTGCCTTTTCATTGGATAATTTGTTTTTTGAAAGTCCAGATGCCAGTCAAAAGTAAGTTTGTTGAATTACGTACTTTACTGGTTCTCAGCCTTTTCAATAACTTGACCTCATGTTGCAACAGAAAAAAGTTTTGGGATTTCCCCTTCCCACTCTAGCTGTAAATAAAGAGGGGGCGGGGGTGATGCTAATGAGGGTTGTTAGTCCCAAACTGGGAACACATGATATTCTGTAATATTGGTTAACGTACACTGAACAATGTTACTTTGTGCTTGTGTTTATTCTGTATTCAGTAAGTACTTCTAAGACATGAACTAACAGATGTTTTATGCCTTAAATTTACTATGACTTCTTTACAAAATGATTAATTATAGGGGAAGGAACAATCAATATGGTACTTACAATTAATAACATTAACATAAATTTGGTGGGAAATGGTAAAGGAATACTTTTATCTCATGTACCTGTGTTATAAGCAGATATTTAGAACACGAAGAGCCAAAAAATTGGTATCTTGCACCTGCTCCATCTGTTACTGGAATTCCAGCCACTCAGGAGTTACAGAAGGAATTGGAAAAAAATAACTGTCTAGGTAAAATGTTTGACATTCATTTTTAATATGAAATACATTAGTGCTCATGTGAAGTATTATAGACATGTAACTTAGAAAAATAATAGCTCAGATTCTGAGGGATGAGTGTACTCTTTGTGTTGTTCTGGTGGTGCAAAGGGAGTGAAAACCAGGCATGTCCTCTCTGAGTTGCAGGAAGCAGTGCGGGCCGAGGAACTTTCTGGCTGCCGCTTCTAGCAGCTCCCATTGGCCTGGAGCAGCGAACCGTGGCCAGTGGGAGCCGCGATCGGCCGGACCTGTGGATGGGACAGGTAAACAAACCGGCCCAGCTCGCCAGGGGCTTTCCCTACACAAGCAGCGTCCCAAGTTTGGAAAACATTGACTTAAGGGGATTATGGGACGTTTCTGGAGGCCGATCAGAGCGCAGTAATGCAACACCCCGTTCACACTGGCGGCGCTCCAGCGGGGGCACAGCAAACGTTATTCTACTTGCTGAGGTGGAGTACCAGCAGTGCTGTAGCCGCGGAGTCAGAGCGCCCTATGTGCCTTGCCAGTGTGTTTGGGTAGTGAGCTAGTGCACCCGGGGCTCCTTTATTGCGCTGTAACTCGCAAGTGTAGCCAAGCCCTAACAGATTTAATTTGAGCATAAGCTTTCGTGGGTAAAAAATTGTGAACCTGCCCTGGAAAATGATCCCTCACTCTCCCAGACCTTGGGAAGCAGGCCAGTCCTCGCTTACAGACAGCTCCCCAACCTGAAGCAAATACTCACCAGCAACTACACACCACACCACACCACACCACAGAAACACTAACCCAAGAACCAATTCCTGTAACAAACCTCCTTGCTTACTCTGTCCCCAAATCTACTCTAGCGACACAATCAGAGGACCCAACCACATCAGCCACACCATCAGGGACTCGTTCACCTGCACATCTACCAATGTGATATATGCCATCATGTGCCAGCAATGCCCCTCTGCCATGTACAGTGGCCAAACCTGACAGTCTCTATGTAAAAGAATAAATGGACACAAATTGGACAACAGGAATGGTAACATACAAAAGCCAGTAGGAGAACACTTCAGTCTTCCTGGACATTTTATTACAGATTTAAAAGTAGCCAGAGTTGAACAAAAAAACTTAAGAAACAGACTTCAAAGAGAAACTGCAGAATTAAAATTCATTTGCAAACTTAACACCACTAATTTGGGCTTGACTGGCTCACTACAGAAGCAGCTTTTCCTCTCCTGGAGTTGACACCTCCTCATCAATTGTTGGGAATGAACTACATCCACCCTGATTGTATTATCATAGAATATCAGGGTTGGAAGGGACCTCAGACAATCATCTAGTCCAACCCCCTGCTCAAAGCAGGACCAATCTCCAGACAGATTCTTGCCCTGGATCCTTAAATGGCCCCCTTGAGTATTGAACTCACAACCCTGGGTTTAGCAGGTTAATGCTCAAACCACTGAGGTATCACTCCCCCTTGGCCCTGTCAACACTAGTTCTCCACTTGTGAGGTAACTCCCTTCTCTTCTTTAAAAGCAATGCTGGCAAAGATCATAGGCTGAATTGGTCCCTGTGCAGGAAAAACCTAATGGGGGATATGAAATCCCACGAGATCCCAATCCTGGCATTTCCTCCAAATTGTTTTGCAAGAGGGAACGAGTTGACAGAAGTGGATCTGTACTTCTGAATCATTGGGGTAATCAGAATCTGTACATACTTGGGATATCTAGTAAAAGCCAAGGCTGTCTGTGTAGAAGCCCTGTGCATTCACATTTGTTCCCACCTGTGACTCATGCCAATCATATTACTAAATTACAGTTTGCATATCTCCTGCAATAGCCTGGCATCTTTCATATGTGTGTTCAGTTTTTTGCAGTGAGAAGGTAATGTCTGATTCCTCTAGATCTGGAAGATTCTTCTGTATGGGGCTTGAAAGGTCTTTGTGACCAGGGGAAGTCTGTCTTCCACCCGCCATGTAGTTTTGAGTTTTCTGCTCCATTTTGTTCCTCTGTTTTGTGTAGCAAGTAGCCCGATTTTTTTAAGTTTTTGATTGACAGCATGATGATGCAATACATCTGCATTGAAAGACAGTATATATAAACAGAGGGGAACAAAATGGAGCAGAAAGGAAATTATATGTGAACTTGGTCCTCTTTTATGCAGAAATTTAATGCACTGACTGAATATCATGTAGGGAATAATGTGTTGGCTTTTATAGATGAGACAGAGAGGCAGAAGTTTGTACCACATTTTAAGAGGGCTGTTGAAGAACCAAATGGTAAATCATCAGTATCTGTCCATTTTGACATGACTTCTAACAAGCAAGAAGTACTTAGGTTAAGTTTAGGAGAGGGAGATAAGTCATTTGCAACATGAAAATCTGGAAATGGTTTCCTCTTTTCCCTGTTCTGACCACAATAAAGATAAAAAATGAAATCAGGGCTTGTCAACAACCTGGCAGAAATATTTCAGAAAATAAAATATTAATTAACTTTCAAGAAGATAGTGATGATGAAAGTATCAGCTCAACATTCAAAAAAAGGTATGTGTTTCTAGCCAATTATCATAATTCATCAACTATCAGAATCATATTATTATTTTAGATACATTTGTCAAAGACTGAGTTTTTGATCCTTGAAGTGAAAGTACTTAATAGAGCTCCAGGCACTATCACTATTATTCTTTTGCGTGTAATTAAAAACAGATATTTCCTCCTGGCAATATTTTAGTACCTTAATTAAATTTTCCCTGAGCTCAACCCTTCTACAAAAAAGTTAAGCACGGAGTTGATTTTGTTATTTTAAGGAAATTACTGACTAATACAAACACCCCTAGATGAATGTAGCACTAACTTGTTTATTGCTGTATGAAATTGAAAGCCAATTGGAAGATGAGGAAAAACAGCCCTTCATGCAGCTTCATTGCTGCCTAAGAGGAGAGGTCATACATATAAACAATTCTTCTTTCTTGTTCAGTCCTCAGGTCTTTAAATTTTACTTTCATCTGTGCAGTAAGTGGCAATCTAGCATTAGGATCCAGTATTTATTTTGCATGGGTGGATAGATGGGATTGGTAGCCTGTTCATTGTGATTGAGTTCTTAAAAATCTGTCTAGAAAAGAGGACTACTTCCTAGGTAGACAAATTTCAGTTGAATCAAGCAAACTTAGATATGCTCATGAGAAGAAAAGATTTTGTTTCCTAGTATTTGTATCCATACAAACAAAACAATACATTGTATTATCAAAAAAGTGTATTAAAAATATTAGGAAAACTGTAATAAAATATATGAAATCTCCAATTGAGACTTTTGAAGCTTATTTAAAACAACTGATTTTATATATATAAAATTACAAAGACAGTTCCACTGTGATGAAGGAAGTTGACATTTATTGTAATACAGTTAAATATAAAAGAAAAAAGAGTTATGGAAAAATAATCATAGTATGTAGATACCTCAATATTCAGATTTTAGTGTAAATGATGTTTTTTCAACTTCTGAAGATGGAAAAGAAGCTAAAGTACAGTCATTTCCTGATGCTTCAAAGACTTTTGGCATGGAAGGTAATTATAATTATTCTTTGTAATATTTCAGAAAAAAATATTTACTACACTCTTGATGTGATATCTGTATTAATAATGTATATTCACGCTCTCAGATGAAGAGAAATTCAGGATATGTACAATAAATGTTAAAAATATTTGGGTAAGATGAAGTAATGAGCAGATGGTGAAGGTTAGGTGTAGACCACCAAATCAGGAAGAAGGGATTAACTAGGTACTCCTAAACCACAAAAGCAGGGCCTGCTCCAGGCACCAGCATTCCAAGCTGGTGCTTGGGGCGGCAATCTGCAAGGGGCGGCAGTCCCTGTTGTTTTGCCCCCAAGCAGCGCGCCGAATTGCTACCGCAGACAGCCGGGGCAGTCCGTGCGCCCTTAGGGCGGCAGGCACGTTTCCGCGGCGGCAGCAATTCGGCAGCAGCTTCTATGTTCAGCTATCCACGGTGGCTTCAGCTAAACATAGAAGCTGCCGCCGAATTGCCGCCGCTGCGGAAACGCGCATGCCGCCCTAACGGCACGCGGACTGCCCCTGCCCTCCGTGGCAGCAATTAGGTGCGCTGCTTGGGGAGACAAAAACTGTAGAGCCGGCCTTGCACAAAAGACACAAGGGCTTATAATAATGAGGGACTCTTATTTGTACAGTGACAATAGCATACTAGGTGCTTCACAGGCAAATATATGAAGACAAGGGGGTGGGACTTTAAAAAGCTCCTTAGTGTAGTCCGTGAAACTTTTGCTCTTAAGTCACTTAAGCACTTTTGAAAATCACCTGATGTCTTTGTCCCAAAGAGTTTGCATTCTAAAAGCCTGGTTCTTTGAGGTGGTAAATGCTTTCATCTTCAATTGAAATCAATAGGAATTGAACGTTGGCCGCTGAATAACTTGTGGACCTGACTCAGTACCTCAATGGATCAGGCTTTACAAAGAAAAATAACAGGGAAAAGGGAGCAGGATAAAGTAGTGTGACAAAGCATTTTGATAAAATAATAAAATAACTGCATTCAAAAATAAAACAATGTAAAACTTTAGAACTTACAAGTCCACCTGAAAGTGAGAACAGGCATTCGCATAGCACTGTTGTAACCGGCGTCTCAAGATATTTATGTGCCAGATGTGCTAAAGATTCATATGGCCCTTCATTCTTCAACCACGATTCCAGAGGACATGCGTCCATGCTGGTGACAGGTTCTGCTTGGTAACAGTCCTAAGCAATGTGGACTGTTGCATGTTCATTTTCATCATCTGAGTCAGATGCCACCAGCAGAAGGTTGGATTTTCTTTTCTGGTGATATGGGTTCTTTAGTTTCTGCATTGGGGTGTTGCTCTTTTAAGACTTCTGAAAACATGCTCCACACCTCATCCATCTCAGATTTTGGAAGGCACTTCAGATCTTAAACCTTATGTGGAGTGCAGAAGCTATCTTTAGAAATCTCACATTGGTGCCTTCTTTGCATTTTTGTCAAATCTGCAGCGAAAGTGTTCTTAAAATGAACAATGTGCTGAGTCGTCATCTGAGACTACTATAACATGAAATATATGGCAAAATGCAGGTAAAACACAGCCGGAGACATAGAATTCTCCCCCAAGGAGTTCAATCACAAATTTAATTAGCATGTTTTTTTAATGAGCGTCATCAGTATGGAAGCATGTCCTCTGGAATGGTGGGGGAAGCATGAAGGAGCATACAAATGTTTAGTATATCCAGCACAAAAATAGCTTGCAATGCCAGCTACAAAAGACCCATGCAAACGCCTGTTCTCACTTTCTAGTGACGTAAATAAGAAGTGGACAGCATTATCTCCCGAAAATATAAACAAAGTTGTTTAACGATTGGCTGAACAAGAAGCACGACTGAGTGGACTTGTAGGCTCTAAAGCAGGGGTTCTCAGACTGGGGGGGGGAGGGTCCTGACCCCTCAAGGGGTCGTGAGACTTAGGATAGTTGAAAGTTTCGGAAGGGCACAATACTCAAGACATAGTAAAAAGTTAAATCCTCATGTAAAGGAAACCTAGGAAAATAAATAAATGTCCTATTGTGGTTGCATCAGGGACATTTTTAAAGGCCTGTAAATTAAAAGGAAATCATATAAAAATGCACAAAAGAAATAACAGAGTTCACTATAATGTGATAGGAATGACAAATTCACAAAGCAAAGACACAAAATGAGCTGTAATTAATAAAGGATGTTAAGGAGAATGCATACTCAAGTATTCCTTACAGTAACAAGTGACTAACCCGTCTCCCTACTGCTAAACCCTCCATGACAAGTATGTGATCTTCCTGTTACTCACAAGCTGTGGAAACCTGTACAGATCCCTCCTAGTGACAAGCCCATGACCTCCCCCTCCCAGCTGTCAAATCCTCCCCTATCACCCTATGCCCAATTACAAGCCTGTAACTCTCCAAAAGGTGCATATATAAGGAAATAATGTTTAAAGGTTATTGGTAGAAAACTGTATCAGTTTTTATAAATCTGTTTTTGTTTTTTTAGGAACTGTAAAAAAAGATTTGGGGTTTTTGAGGGCTGTTACAGAAATCCGTATCCTTTTACTGATTGTAGCTGGTTTACATCTAAAACAAAAAACATGTATTTTACAGTATTACTTTTGATTCCCAACTGAATCTGGGAGTCAAAGGGTAAAATATTCTTTATGCTTGGTACCTCTAAAACATAGTGAAAATAGGACAATGGAATGATAATTAATCATTCACTGCCTAAGCAATTTATTCTTAGCTCATGTACTCATACTTGTTTATAAAAATGATACATTAAAAACATCAGTATAAAATACAGGTATTTACCTAATTAAAATATGAAACTTCAAATAAAGCTGAAGTGAATTAGCATATGGATGTTTCACTTTTGCCATCTTTGGTTCTTTAATATTTGTTTTTTAATCCTCTGACACACTCCCAGGCTAAACATTTTCAAAAATGGGTGCCTAAAATTAGGCTTCTCAAATCACATATTTAGGCAACTAAGTGTCCAGACTTCAAGAGCACTGAGGTGTCAGTGGATCTAATAATGTAAGTGAAAGCTGCTGGATGCTGAGCTCTTTTACAAGCAGGTTGTTACATAAACTTAGGTACCCTTTTTTTTTTTTAATTTAAATCTTGGCCCTTATTTTCCTAAACACTCCATCAGCATTACATACTCTTCTTTACTCTGTCTTTGATTACTCTTACTTATTGATCGATGTTTCCTTTTCTTTGGTATTTTCCTTCAACTAGTTCTCAGAATAAAAACAATATTGAAAAAACTAAACCTGTTATTTTTTGTTGTTTGAAAATATACAACAACAATACCAGTGCTGTATATACTAATCAGAGTTGAGCAAAAGTATTTAAAATTGCTGTTAGTTTTAAGAAACTATATTTGAACCCCACTACATCTGTATATTTTTTTAATTGGACAGTACCTGTGTGTCCTTGCACTTTTTCCCCCTTGGCATTTCTGGGCAACCTCTCCTCGTGTGTGTGTGTGTGTGTGTGTGTGTGTACACATATGTGTTTTGTGGAGAAAAGTAAAGAAGCATAAAGCTACGTATACAGAATGAAGAAAACAGCATGACATTCATTTGTTTATATATTTTTAAAAAATAAATGTGAAGTAGAGGGTTTGAAACCTTGTTTTTAAAAAATGTTCATCAATTTAATGCTTTTGAATCTGAAGTGTGCTCTTGCTCTCTCTCTCTTCACAGAGCAGGCATGCACAGGCAGTGAATGCTCTGCTTCACCCTGCTATACATGTTTTGTGGAGTAAAAGAGTTTACATCTCTCTTCAGAGGGACTACCTCTAAGGATTATTTCATTTTTCTTTTAGTTCTTAGTCTCTCCTGAGACTGCCAATACATTCCTAAAAGTTACCAGTGTGGGGGTTTTGTAAAGTGGACTCCTGTCCACAAGGAATTGAACAGAAACCATCAAATCATTTGAGTTACATTTTAGGAACCACCTGACATGTTTACATCAGTGGAAATTCTTTATTTAGGTTTTAATAAAGCAGCCATTTTCAGTTAAAAGAAAAGAAAGATATGTTTTACATTCTTAACTGAATGGTTTGAATATGATCTTAAGCTGCTCAGTTTAGAAATATTTTCAAGGAATTCCCATATTTTAACTACATACAGTCCAAGGCTTTGGATGATGTAAGTAAAGAATATTTCTTAATTATGTTTGCAGATAGTATTTAATATATTAAATATGTAAAATAAATTGAAGCGCCATTTTGTTATTTACAAGTGTTATTGATAAATTGTTAGTGAGGTACAGAGTATTGCAGCAGTACACATTTCAGGAGCAGGTAAACAGAACAGTAATGTAGCTCATCTAGAAAAAGGTCCAGGATTAAATTTCTTTATCCATTTTGAATATAATATTGTAAATTGTGATTTGCTTAGCCATTTCACATGTGGACTCATAAGAATGTTTGTTTTTTTTCCAGGACAAATGTAATCAAATTTTGAAATTAAAATTTGTGAAGTCAATAACACAGTTATGTTGCAGGGAATTTATTAGTCTTTTAGAAAAGACTTTCTTATCCTACCTGGGTTCTTCATCGTTTAGGGAGTCTTGAGGATTTTCCAATTTTTCCCTGCTTTTTTATTCTCCAAACCTCAAGACCATACGTTGAAGCAACCGTCCTTCCAGCAGAGGAAGACACTATTACAGGTGTTGCAGTCTTGTGGTTAAAATGAGCAGAGGGGTTTGTTTTGAAGATTTAAGTCTCAATTCAGCGAGCATTTTAAGCATGTGCTATAAAATGGATTGGATCCTTAGGGGTTGGCCATGCAAACCTCATATCCATTAGTTAACAGTTTTTGCAGAGAAGCTGATATGATTGTTTTGCCTATGCAAACACTAATATTATATTTAAACTCCCTGGGGCCTTAACATGTGAACCTTTAAAATCATGTGGATTGGTATTCTTTTTACATTTGCAATCTCTTTCCCCTGGTTCTTTGGTTTTTTTTTTTCTTTTTGAAGTGCATGTCTATTTTATCCATACTAGTTAGATGCCCCATTGCTCAGTAAGAAACCCTTGTTAATTAATACTGGGTCTATCTAATGAGTACCTACAAGATATATTGCACAATTTATTTTCTTACAACTTTCATGAAAATCAACCTTGCTTGTGGCCAATATTCTGTATACAGTACTCCCATTGGATTGAAGTCAGTGGTTTTTATGCAACCTTCCACTAGTTCTTCTTAGAGTGCTGTCTCTGTGGGTGCTCCACTTAAAGGTGTCGGTGCATCACCGTGCCGTTGATTGGAGATTTTTGGTAGCAGTGTACGATCAGGATGCACGTGCACAGAAGCTGTCTCACGGTGCCATTGGAATCTTGTCTAGCATGTGCATGGCCTGACCCCTTTGGTTCCTTCTCAACTGTCCTCAGCTGAAGACTGAACTAGGGGCAGTGTGTCAACTTCTTCCCCTGTAGATAGAAAAAAGAGAAAACTAGTTAGATACCTTAGATAAGTTAGTTTATAGTTCGTTCAAAAAAAATATTTTCCTGTTTCCTTGCTCCTTTTTGGAGCACTCTCTGAAGCATGCCTGGTTCCCCCAGGCTCTTGCTGCAAAGCAATGCCGAGATCAGTCAGACACTCGCTATGTGTGAGATGTCTTGGTGAATCTCACATACCCCAAAAGTGCATTTGCTGCAACAACCTGAAGATGAGAGCCTGGTGCAACTGGGACCTTCGCCTCAAGTTGATCTTAATGGAGAAATCATTACTACCAAGCCCAGAAATGGGCCACCAAAAGCTCCTCTTTGAAGGCTTTCTGACCAGGTCAGAACTGATGAAGAGCACAGCTCGATCCTTTAAAGAAAAGAGGAAGCGACTTTCAACCTCTCTGCAGAGGGAACCGCATAAAAAGAAACAGTCTTTTGCGAGATTATCATCTTCGGTGCCAATCACCTCTCAAGTCAGCACTTTCGACTCACCTGGCATGGGCCGTACAGCCAAACCCAAAGCAAAAGAAATGGAGGCAAGGCATAGACATAGCCATGCCTCCTCCATGGCACCAACTATGTCAGCATGGGAATCGGCTCCGGCACCAATTATGCCACCACCTACAGCACTGACAACGAACTCGGCACCACCGACTTCGTTGGCACTGCCGTTTCCGGCACCACTGACTGATATAACCACAGTGGGACTGCTGGTACTGACAAAGGCGAGCCACAGAGCAGGTGCACATTATTTAGCTCCTACAAAAACCACATCATTGGGATCCTTGGCACCACCACAATCGCTAAGTTCCGTGTGGCTGTGCAGCAGCCTATTAAGCACCTCATAGGCACTCAGGGAACCCGCCCACTTGGGATTTGCCATGGCCGGGGAGGGGTGCCCTGCCCCAACCCAGCCCCGGACCTGCCGTGGCCAGGGGAGGGGTGCCCCTACCCTGGCCTGAATCCAACCTAGACCTGCCACATTTGGGGGAGGGGCACCTATCCCATGGCCCAGCCCTGGAACTGCCACGACTGGGAGAAGCATCTCTCCTCTCCCCTCCCCTCGCCCCCCCCCAAGCCCAGATGCTTCTGCGGGGAGAGAGAGCTGAGGGGAGTCCTCTCTCCCTGCCGTAGCCCCAGGGCAGCCTGCACCCCAAACCCGTCATCCCTGGCTCCACCCCAGAGCCCACACCCTCAGCCAGACCCCTCACTCCCCACCCCAACCCTCTACCCCAGCCCTGATCCCCTCATCGCCGCCCCCACCCCCAGCCTGAGCCCTCACAGCCCTGCACCCCAATCCTCTTCCCCAGCTCTGAGCCCCCTCCCACACTCTGAACCCCTTGGCCCCACCCCCACCACATGAATTTTGTTATGTGCACCAATATGGAGGTGATGTGTGTTACATCACCTCCATATTGGTGCATATAACAAAATTCATTCTGCACATGTGTGGGAAAAATTAGAGGGAACACTGCTCCATCAGCACCACAGCAATTCCTCACACAGAGGGATATCTTGATATCTTTGGTACCCCTATTACCCCTTCTTCTCAGCACCGACGGATCTTCCCCACGGAGCATCACTACACAGCCCATGTCTCCCATGGCACTGTCGGTACCAGGTACCAACTGGAGGAACATTGTAGCCACCATAGCCCATTCACCCATGGTATGGACAACCCTATATGTGTCCCCTCATGGCATTCCCCATGCAGTGGCCGCCATGGGACCCATGGGCAGAAGATAGAGCCCACTATGCCAGAACCTCATTACCACCCAAAGTGAACTTGGGTCTCCTCCACTATCCCCTGTGATTACATCCATTGCCCCAGAGGATATAGCAGAGGAGCTCGAGGAAGAAACAGGTCAAGAAAATGTATCACCAACTCACAACTCTTCTTCATCTCCTGACAAGGCTGTTATGCCACCTCCACCTACAATGATGGATGATTTTAAACAGTTTCAAGAACTGTTTAAGAGAATTGTGCTGAGCCAGGATATATCCATTGGAATAAGTCCAAGAACATCAGCATAAATTGCTTGACGTTTTGCAAACCTTGTCCTCAAAAATTGCACTCCTAGTAAACTAGGCCATTCTGGAACCTGCCGAAACAGTGTGGCAGATGCCAGCCACCATCCTGCCTGCATGCAAAAGGGCCAATAGAAAATATATGCTAGCCAAAGGAATGGACTTCCTCTTTTCCCACTTGACACCAAACTCACTGGTAGTTGACGCAGCAACCATTGATCCAAACAGCCTCACTCTAAATCCACACCTCTTGATAAGGACCACAAAAGACTGGACCTCCTAGGAAGGAAGTAGACCTTCCACATTGTCCACTTTTCAATTTAGGGACGCTAATTACAGTGCCCTTCTGGCAAAGTATGACCACGACAACTATGGGAAGCTATTCGAGTTCACAAATGACCTTCCCCAGGACAAACACAATTCAAGACCTTACTAACTGAAGGACAGTTGGTGGCCATCACTGCCTTACAGGCTTCCCTGGATGCTGCTGATATGGCAGTGCGTACCACAGCCACAGCAATTGTAATGTGCAGAGTCTCTTGGCTCCTGTCTTCTGGCATCCCAAAAGAACTGCAACTCGAGTTGGAAGACCTCTGCTTTGACAAAGAAAAACTATTCTCATCTAAGATCGATGAGGTGCTACACTTCATGAAAGACTCATGTGCGACACTCCGCAGGCTGGACATTTATACACCACTTGCTAAAAGGAAGTGTTACCAACCTTATCACAGTTTTAGGGATACACCATTTAATCGTCAGAATCCCAGACCTTATGAAACCAACAGATAGCAAAACAGACCACAAAGACATCAACCATCACAACCCCAACTAGTGGTGTCACAACCGCTGCCTAATAAACAGCGATTTTGAATGGTTGGTTGAGGGTCTGAACGGCCTCAAGACAGCGCCACTTCGCCCATTTGGCTATTGGCTGAGACCTTTTTACCAAGCATGGAAGTCCACCATGAAGGACCGTTCGGTCCTAGAGATCATAAGATCGGGCTTCGCCATCCCCTTTATTTCTTGCCCACCTACTCTATCTCTTTCCCCATCCCTCTTCAGTGACCCTTCTCACGAGCACCTCTTAAGGCAGGAAGTAAATCATCTACTGCAAGTAGGAACTGTGTAACCAACACTACGCAATACAGAGGAAAGGGCTTCTATTCCCACTATTTTTTGACCTAAAAGAAAAACAGGGTGGTGACCCATACTAGACCTACAAAAACTCTACAAGTTCATCCGCTCCCAAAAATTCAAGATGGTCACATTAGGCATAATAATTCCAGTGCTGGAACAGGGGGACTGGTTTTCAGCCCTCAATCTACAAGACACGTATTTTCACATTACCATACACCCAGCACAGAGACGATTCCTCCACTTTACAGTAGGATGCGAGCACTACCAATACAGGATGCTCCCATTCAGCCTGTCCACTGCACCACACTGCTCCAAACCCCTTGTGGTCATCGCAGTGCACCTGCATAAGCAAGGGATCATGTTTTTCCTGTTTCTAGACAACTGCCTCCTGTAAGGCCCCACTCAGATAGCGATGGCAGAAATCACCCAATGGACTACTGCCCTCTTCCAAACACTAGCACTGCAATTAAACATACAAAAATCGACATTGATGTGCACGCAACAACAAGACTTCATTGGAGAATCCCTTGATTGAGTTCAAGCCAGAGCATCTCTACTACAGAACAGAATTCTGGCAATAAAAAAACCCTCAGAGATAGTTTACACCACTCCGCGAATCACAGCAAGAAACTGTCTACAGCTGCTAGGACATATGGCAGCCACCACATTCGTAGTAAAGCATGCCAGATTACATATGCATTGTCTCCAAAGCTGGCTGAGTTCACTATACAAGCCCATCAAACACAGCCTGAACAAGACCTTAACACCACCTCCTAGAGTCCTAGAATCCCTTCAGTGGTGAACAAAGCAGGAGAATCTCTGCTCAGGGATCCCCTTTTATCAAGAACCTCCATCAATAATTATCACAACAGATGCCTCATTGATAGGTTGGGGTGCACACCTGGATCATCATGCAATCCGCAGCAGATGGTCGGCAGTGGAGACACATCTCCACATCAACTTATTAGAACAGAGAGCAGTACGGAACACCATCCTCCATTTCCTTCAATTCATAAAGTACAAAACAGTACAGGTGATGATAGACAATATCACATGCATGTTCTACATCAATCGACAAGGGGAAGTACAATTCCATTTCCTTGGTACTGAGGCCATAAAACTATGCAACTGGTGCATTCATCACCATATTGACATCTCAGCCTTCTATCTTCCCAGATGTCAAAATAGCACAGGGGACACTTTAAGCAGACAGTTCTCTCAGGAACATGAATGGGAAATAAATCCCGCAGTCCTACAACATATATTCCAATGATGGGGTTTTCCCACCATCAACCTATTCACAACATCACAGAATCACAAATGTTCCCTATTCTGGTCAAGAGCAGGATTAGATCCTCAATCCTATGGGGATGCCTTCCTCACATGGAACACAGTGCTTCTATATACATTCTTACCAATTCTGCTAATCCCCAAAGTCCTACACAAGATTCAGAATGACAATGCCAAAATCATACTGATAGCCCCAGTGTGGCCCAGACAGTCCTGGTATCCTTACCTGATGCGCATGACAGTTTGCACTTTTGAGATCAGATCTCCTCTCGCATGCCAATGGTTAGATCCTCCATCCAAACCTGGAGAAACTCCATCTGAAAGCATGGCTCCTTCATGGTTCCAGCAACATGAATTAAACTGTTCGGAGCAAGTCAAACATGTTATTGAATAGCAAACATACATCCACACGCAATACTTACCTACAAAAATGGAAAAGATTCTCCATATGGAGTCAGAAAAACAGTTCACTCCCAACACTACACCACTATCACTAGTGCTAAAATACCTCTTAGAGCTAAAGAACTCCAGGCTGTCCACAGGCTCTAAAGTACATCTTGCGACGATCACCACTTTCCATCATAAAATCGATGGATTCTTGGTATTTGCACACCCGACCACCAAGCAGTTTCTCACTGGCCTATAGAATCTTTACCCAGAAGTATGCCAACCCATGCCTACTTGGGATCTAAACCTAGTTCTCAAAGGCCTAACTAGACCACCCTTTGAACCACTGGCCACTTGTTCTGGGTAGTATTTGTCAATGAAGGTGGCATTCTGTGTGGTTATCACCTCCGCAAGACGAGTAAGCGAGATAGGTGTACTAATGGCCCATCCATCAAATACTGTCGTCTTTAAAGACAAGGTCACACTGCGACCTCACTCAAATTCCTCCCGAAAATAGCATTATCTTTCCATATCAACCAATCTATTAATTTCCCCACTTTCTATCCCAGAACACACAGAAGCACATAGGAGGCCATGTTACATGCTCTAGACCAGGGGTGGGCAAACTACGGCCCTCGTCTGGATCCAGCCCATGAGCCGCACCACGGGGCTCAACCGCACTCTAGCGCTCTGGCTGGGGAGTTGGGTCGGGGGGCGCACCATGTGCGGCGTGGCCCCAGTCCGGCTCCTATGCGTTCCAATGGGAGCTGCAGGGGCGGTGCCTGTGGATGGGGCAGCGTGCAGAGCTGCCTGGCCGTGCTTCCACATAGAAGCCAGAGAAGGGATGTGCCATTTGAGGTATGCACTGCTTGGGGCCTGCACCCTCTGCCCCAGCCCTGATACCCCTCCTGCTCTCCAAACCCCTCAATCCCAGCCCGGAGCATCCTCCTGCACCCCAAACCTCTCACCCCCAGCCTCATGCCACAGCCCGCATCCCCTCCCGCACCCCAACCCCAATTTTGTGAGCATTCATGGCCCTCCGTACAATTTCTATTCCCCAATGTGGCCTTCGGGCCAAAACGTTTGTCCACCCCTGCTCTAGACGTTAGAGCAATAGCATTTTACCTGGATAGAACAAAGTCTTTTCACAAATTCCTGAGACTCTTCATCTCGAAAACAGAATGATCCGAGGGCTCAGCTATATCTATGCAGAGACTATCTAAGTGGATCTCAAGCTGCATTCGCTTATGTTATCAAAAAAATAAGAGAGCCACCAAAGGAGATCAGATCCCATTCTACTCACTCCATGGCAGCATCCATAGCTTTCCTGAACAACGTACCAATCGCAGATATCTGCAAAGCTACTACTTGGGCCTCAGAACATACATTCTTTAAACACTACGCAGTTATACAACACTCACGAGCTAATGCCATGCTAGGCCTAATGGTCCTTTCCTCCACTATGTATATAACTCCAAAGTCCCCCCAACCATAGGGGCCACTGTTCTACAAACACCTGAAGTGGAACACCCACAGGGACAGCACTTGAAGAAGAAAAGAGGATTACTCACCTTGTGCAGTAACTGAGGTTCTTTGAGGTGTGTCCCCCTGTGGTACCTCACTACCCACCCTCCTCCCCTCTATTTTGGAGTTCAATACAAGGGCTCTGGTAGAGAAGGAACTGAAGGGGTCGGGCTGTGCACATGCTGGATGAGATTCCAATGGCCGCAAGACAGCTTCTGTGCATGCACGTCCCAACCAAGCACTGCTACCAAAAATCTCCAATCAACAGCTCCGAGACGCACTGACACCTGAAGTGGAACAGTCACAGGGATACACATCTTGAAGAACCTCAGTTACTGCACAAGGTGAATAACCCTCTCTTTTTATGATTTAAGTAGTTCATAAATTTGGCTTAGTAATTTTAAACATGAAAGGACTTAATTACAAAATAATATTCACTTAGCCTCATATATTCATAACAGTCATTGCAATTAACTGTATATTGAAGAAATATTATGTTCAACTACAGAATATAGTTACTTGTTTTTGATCAACTGGCCAAGCTTGTGAGGCCTTACTCAGCTTGATGACATTTTTCTGATTTGGATGTAATTTGATAACTCCTGAACATTTTATCTGATCAATTCTGAATTTTCAGGGCATATTATAGGCATCCATGGGCAGAACCTCTTAATTGTCTATAGATCAAAGAACTGGTTGATAGCAGCCATTAAAATATTCCACTTATTTTAGTTCTGCCAATTCTCCTAATACAATAACTCCCCACTTAATGTCTTCTCTCTTAACATTGTTTTGATCTTATATCCCTGCTCAATTACAGAACATGCTCCATTTAAAGTTGTGCAATGCTTCGCTATAACGTCGTTTGGCTGCCTACTTTGTCCACAGCTGGCAGCCCTCCTATCAGCTCCCCTACATGTGCCCCCCTGCCCCAGCACCTTCCGCCTGCCGTCAGACCCCGCGGATCAGCACCTTCCCCCTCCTCCCCCGGCCTCCTGCCCACGGCAATCAGCTGGCTTGTGGTGTGCAGGAGGCAGGGGAGGGACCGGGAGCCTGTGTGCCATGTCCTCGCCCCTGCCTCCTGAATGCTGCAAGCCAGCTGATTGCCAAGGGCAGGAGGCAGGGGAGTAAAGGTGGGGGAGGAGGAGGAGCAGGAGGAAGAAGAGGGGTTACGGGTGGCGGCTTGGGGGAAGGGGTGGCATGGGCGGGCCGAGGGTTGAGCCCCCCACCTCTGGTGCTTGCAGAGTAGGGGAAGCTGCCGCTGCTGCTGCACAACGTGCTTCTCCTAGCCTACAGCACCTTCAGCCTCCTTGCCTGCCTCATTGTTTCCAGTGCCAGTGGGCTGTGCCTGTGTAGGGTAAGGTGGGGGCACCTCCTAACTATTGTACTGTATGGCAAAAAGAAGTTCCCCGGAACCTAACCCCCCCCATTTACATTCATTCTTATGGGGAAATTGTATTCGCTTAACATTGTTTCACTTAAAGTCACATTTTTCAGGAACATAACTACAACATTAAGTGAGGAGTTACTGTACAATTTTAAAATGTTGACACCCTGAAAGAGAAAGAAAAGGA
Source organism: Mauremys reevesii (assembly GCF_016161935.1). Taxonomy (NCBI): domain Eukaryota; kingdom Metazoa; phylum Chordata; order Testudines; family Geoemydidae; genus Mauremys; species Mauremys reevesii. The sequence goes on from NC_052630.1 coordinate 76,805,238, forward strand.
GAATAAGATTGTTGGGGGGCGGGAAATGGGGAGGCATGGGAGAAGGGATGGAGTGGTGATACTTGCAAAATCCCTGGCATGGGGGAGGGTAAAATGAGGGAACCTGGAATGGGGGGTGCACGAAGAGCCACTGGGGTGGGAGAAATGGGGGCACACAGAATCCTTGGTGGGAAGAGAATGGGGGGGGGAATGAGTAATAGGGGGACTGAGGGTGCATACAGTGCTCTTAGTAAGAGATGTGGGGCATGAATCTCTGGTAGGGAGGAGAATCGGTAACACGCAGAGGCAAGAAGAAGGGGGATGGGGAGGTTCAGCAAGTCCCTAAAATAGAAGGGGATGGGAGGGTGGCATGCAGGGAGTTGTGGGGGAGGATGTAGGGATACAAGTTCCTGGTGAATGTAATGAGCTTGTTCTACGGAAGCAACAAAGTGTGCAACTCCCTAGTATAAAAATAGCAAGCAAGTTTTCCAACATTTATTTTCAGCAGCAAAAAGGTAACTATTTTCCTTGATTCAAATAAACTTCATGAGTCTGCTGAGAAAGTTTATTTTAATATTTTAAATTAATATGTGCCTAAATAGGGAACTGTGTTCACTTATTTTGTTTTTATAATATCTTTCTCCATAAAAGTTGTTTAAAACTCAGAATTCTGTTAAAGTGGTCTTTTTACCAGTATTGGCATTAATAGATACAGAAATTATAAAAAGACTACAGGAATGTCTTTAAAATTTTTGTAACAGCAAAATTAATACAACTTTATAATGAGCCTCTCTTTGCTAATAGTTGCACATTGACAATGGTCTATTTGTACAGCAGTAATTTGAGTCTAGAGACTGGCATTTCTGTGTTTGTGACGACAGTACATCACTACATCATAGTTATAGGTGTATGGCATCTCTTTAATAAATATTTCAATGGCAGCTAGGCATAGAAAAAGACATTCTTTATTCTTTTGCCATTATTTAAAGTTAAGTTCTCATCTCATACAAAATATCTAATCTTTAGAAAAAACATGTTGTGTCATACCAGCAGTCATTCACTGGTGTATATATATCAATTTAATGATCCCTCCTGTGTAATTTTTTTCCTTCACAGTTCTGTCTGAATGAATGAATAGGTATATATTGAATAGCTTCATTATATTCACTGTTTTCTAATTCTTTCCTAGATTCTTTACACAGATAGGAATTTTGTGATTTGTGCTCCGACTGGTTCTGGAAAAACTGTAATGTTCGAACTAGCTATTACAAGGTTACTAATGGAAGTGCCGATGCCTTGGTTAAATATTAAAATTGTCTATAGTGAGTATTATGCTAATTTTAAACAATTAATTATTAGCTAGTAGCAATGATAGAAAATTATTTCAACTTTTACATTTTGTTATGTACACTTATTGGTTACCTTTAATAAGCTTGAACTTAAATATGTGATGACAACTAAGTGAGGCCTACTTCATAAAACGTATGTATTGTATCAGGGTTGTTGTTATAATCATGTATTTGTATTACCATGACAACTATTATTATAATTATTTATCTTTGTATTGCATAAGTGAGATTGGGAACCATTTATTAGGCTCTGCTTGTACATATAGTAAAAGACTGTCCCTGCCTGGAAGAGCTTATAGCCTGAATAGAGAGAGACTGTGAAGAGAGGCACTGGGAATGCTTTGCTCAGTGCTGCAACCAGGAATAGAATCAAGGTCTTCTGAATCCTAGTCCATTGGTCTGTCCACTAGACCATGACACGGCCTTCCCATTAACCATTTCTTCTTTCCTAATCTACAGGACAAAGCAGGCAAGGTTAAGAGTTATTTGCATTGATTTAATTATAACAAAAATAAAATGTAATTAGTATATTTGAAGGTAATGATATCTCTTGATCTGTCATTCTGTTTTTCTTTTTGGAGAAAGAAGTTTTCTATCTTCATGTAGATCAAATGAGACTGGTGACTTTTTCCCCTACCTTTGATTTGTCCACATTGTAAAGCCACATGCAGTTTGGCACAATTCAACATATTTAGTAGTCTTATGTTAAATGGTCAACTTTGCATTTACAAAGGTTACTAGCTTAGTTGGGTGAGGTAATATCTTCAGATTTAAGAGCTCTGTGTAAGCTTGAAAGCTGCCTCTGTCACCAACAGAAGATGATGGTCCAATAAAAGATATTATCTCGCCCACCTTCTTTCTATAATATCTTGGGACCAACAAAGCTGCGACAACATTGCAAACCACAAATTTAGTACTTTTTTATACATGTGTATTACAGTTCCTTGCTGACAGTAGATGGAGTCAGATCACTTGAAGTTTAGAGTTATGATATTGTTCCTTATCAAAGGACCTTTCCTTGTCCCAATCAGTGCAAAGTGGATTTAAACTGTGGAGAAGGGAGTTCTCTGCTGGTGGAGATAGTTCTACAGCATTCTGCACTGGGGCATAAAGAGAGAGAGTGGACATGTCAGGGGCATAAGATCTGTGAAGGAGTTGTTCCCCTCTACTTTAACTGAGGATGCCACTGGGTCTGGGTGGCTGAGGACTAGGATGCCACTGGTGGCTCTTTATCTCCGCCATTTCCCCCCACCTAGACTTGGGAAGGATGGAGAAACTGCCCCTCAAAATTGTTACTGATACCCAAGATTTTCCTGGATTTATTTGCTTGTGGCTTAACAAGAATTTGGTGGTAGTGGTTTCCTAGCAATGCAGATGACTGACATGCTGACCACTGAATCAGGAAATTGATTTATCTGAACAGCTTTACTCCTGGTACTTGCTTCCCCCCTTCCCCCTGCCCTGCCAGTTGATGTATACTGTTGTGGTTGCTTTTTTCCAACTGGACTCTGACTACCTAGCCTAGAATGCAGTTGCAACAGGACAAACTTTATTACTCCTGCTTCAATGTCCTTGATAGATCACTTATTTTACTGGTTAAAGGTCCTGATGCACGGCATTTTCTATATGAGCTACCCATCCCTAAAGGCTTGTATCTGTTGCTACTTGTATGTCAGTGTGGGGAATCAGGGACATTTCATTTTGTGATATTTTAGAAATCAGCCACCACCTAGGGAAGATATGATTTGTGTTGGCGTCCTCAGGAAAAATGTCAGTGTTGCAGAAGACTCAGTATATGAATCTGTGCCTGATGATGACTTCAGGCTTGCTTCCCTACACCCCCATGATTACAAATAGCTCTGTACGGAGTCTAGATGGGATCCTACAGGAAACCGACTCTAACTTTGCAGTTTGTGGATCATGTTTTCTATTATGAAGACTTTTCCTGTGTGTGTATTAAAGAGTGCCCCAGAGAAATCAAGCTCTAATTTGGAGTGAGGTTGTCCTTTGTATATTAATCTATTATGTGGCTGCTAGGAGTGCTTTTCCTGTGTTTTCTTGTGTTTGTGTGAGAGTCTGGCTCTGTCAGCTGGGTTTTTATTCTCCTGAGGGAGTCAGAAAACAGCCGAGGATTATGAGAGGGCACTAGGCATTTTGGTATAAAGAGGTGTGTTCCAGAGGGATGTTCAAGTCTTTTGTCTCTCTTTGTGGGCAGGGAAGAACTATAGTCCAGAGATCAGAACTGGTCTAGACAGAAGAGAGTAATGCCATCGTTAACTCAATGGGTAAATTTTAATATACATGTTAATTAAGGTGTCCTGGTTTTAGCTTTGCTCAAGAATTTTTCCCCCAAAACTCAGGCATTTAGCAGCTTAAGCAATACATTTGACATTTTGTTTTAAAATCCTTTACTTTTCTCAGCATAATCCCTCAATTTTGTATTATTTTTAGTGGCTCCAATAAAAGCTCTGTGCAGTCAGCGTTTTGATGATTGGAAAGATAAATTTGGACCTATTGGGCTCAGCTGTAAAGAATTGACAGGAGATACAGTGATGGATGATTTATTTGAAATACAACATGCTCACATTATTACGACCACACCAGTAGGTTTCATATATAACTTGCTATTTGTTTTATTGATCTTTTTTCTAAACCAAAAATCTGAAGAAAAATGTATTGTAGAAATAATTTGCTGCATGTAGTCTAGCTAATGTAGGTATGCTTCCGGGGCTTCCCCTTGTTTTATAGAGATTGGAAACTTTCAGTATAATTGTAAGGTCGTTTTACTTGCCTGTAAACTGCCATGCATACTTTTAGTGCTGTATATGTCCTGGGGGAATTCTGTGCCACTGCGCACATGCAAAATTTATGACCCTCCACAGATTTCTTTGTTTCCATGCTGAAAAATGACTTTCTGACAGGGAAGCAAAGGGAAGCCACAAGAGCGGTCATGCGACTCTCTCCCCAGCAGTATGTTTTGGGTGCCCTGGGCCACCGGCAGAGAGGTAAATCACTGGGGGGCAGGAAGCAGTACTGGGGAAGACCTGGCTGGTGTCTCCTACCCTGTGCGGGGCTCAGCTGCTAGTCCGGGCTGGGCTGGGGAGGATGGGACTTCCTCTTCCCTTGCATGGCATCTGGGGCCAGGTCAGACCCACCCCCAGATTTATCCCCTGGCTGCAGGAAGCTCTGCAAACTCCCTCTCCCACTTTCTGCAACCATCGCTCCTCAGCTGCAGGGGCAGGAATCCCTATACAGGTAGCTGCTCGCCCATCCACCCAACCCCCATGCATCCAGAACCCGTCAGACCCAGACCCTCCCACCAAGCCTCACCCACTGAACTTAGAACCTCCCTCCCCCAATTAGCCTCACTCCCCCTGCACCTGGACCACCACGACAAGCTACCTGCACTCAGATCCCCACCCCACTGAGCCCCAACCAGTTGCACCTGGATCCCCACCCCCACTGAGTCCCACTCCCCCAGCATCTGGCCCTCCACTGAGACCCATCCAGACCCCAACCACCTTCACCTGGACCCCCTGCAGAGTCCAATTACTTTGCACCCAAAAAACCCCAACAAGCTCCGATGAATCCAGATCCCCTCCACACCCAGATTCCCCACTGAGCTTCCCGCACCCAGATTGCCCCACACATAACCCTCTTAACCCACACCTGGACCCCCCCCCCACTAAGCCCCTCCACACTTGAATCCTGCCTTGCTGAGCCTGCCTGCCCACAACTGGTGCACCTGGCATGGAGGGGCAGGGTGTTTCTGGGGCAGGCCTGCTCCTTGCATTGTGTCAAGGTTGGGTGCAGCCTCACCGCTGAGTCCATGTCTGAGTGGGGGGAGCTGCACAGTGATTTCCAACCTCTGTGCAGTCAGTGGCCTGTGCTCCCCAATGCCATGCTGGAGTCTCCATATTTATTTGACAAATAAAATTTGCCGAATTTTAAAATATTATGCATAGAATTTTAATTTTTTGGTGCAGAATGCCCTCAGGAGTACTATATAAACAATAATTAGTAATAAAATAATAATGTGTCAAATGCAAAATAAATAGCATTAGTTCATCAGAACTTTACAGTTTTTTTATCATAAAAATTTGGTCATGTTTAAGGTCTCTCTCTGCTACTACTTTTGGAATCTGTTTTTCATAATTTCTTCTGCCTCTTCTTCCCCCCCCACCTCCACCCCGCCCCCCCAAGGAAAAATGGGATAGCATGACTAGAAAATGGAGAGACAACTCTTTAGTCCAACTGGTACGACTGTTCCTCATTGACGAGGTAGTGATTTTTATAGTCTGTTTATACATGGAAAAAAAGAAAACTTTTAGGAAGTATAACAATGTTATATATTTATTTTAACATATTTGTGGGTTAGAATGCAAAAAGTAAGCAATGTTATCTCACAGATGTCTTTAAATATTTTAATAGGTACATGTTGTGAAAGATGAAAGCCGTGGTGCAACACTTGAGGTTGTAGTCAGTCGGATGAAGACTATACAGTCTTCTCTTTCACGTATCTCAGAGAATCCTGCCATGCTTACTCCCATGAGATTTGTGGCTGTTTCTGCAACAATCCCAAATGCTGAGGATGTAAGCGTTACAGTTCTTAATTACTTTTTTAAAAATATTTGTTCCTTTTACATCGGTTGTAAAAGCAGAAGTTCTTTAGACTATTCACTTCATTTGAGAATCCTGAGGAACTTCATTTGAGAAACTTATTTACTTATTCCCATAATACAAGAACTAAGGGTCACCAAATGAAATTAATAGGCAGCAGGTTTAAAACAAATAAAAGGAAGTTCTTCACACAGCGCACAGTCAACTTGTGGAACTCCTTACCTGAGGAGCTTGTGAAGGCTAGGACTATAACAGCGTTTAAAAAAGAACTGGATAAATTCATGGCGGTTAAGTCCATTAATGGCTATTAGACAGGATGGGTAAGGAATGGTGTCCCTAGACTGTTTGTCAGAGGGTGGAGATGGATGACAGGAGAGAGATCACTTGATCATTGCCTGTTAGGTTCACTCCCTCTGGGGCACCTGGCATTGGCCGCTGTTGGTAGACAGGATACTGGGCTAGATGGACCTTTGGTCTGACCCGGTACGGCTGTTCTTATGTTCTAAACTTAAATAAAGAAAAGTGAGTAAAGCTGTAAAATGAGCTTGACATGAATTTTAAAATAAAGTTGTAATTTCTGGGCTCTCAACTGAATGCTGCTGTCTTGATGAACACAGATACAACTTCTGGCCCCAACAATATGGAAATATCAACCAAAAATTGATAAAGTATTGACGTTTTGATATTTTTAATTACAATTTTAAGGGTGCTAACACAAGTCACAAAAGCCTGGGGACAGATTTTTATTTCAATAGTACCTGTGTAATTTGGAACAGAATTTGGTCTGCTCATTAGTGAAGAAATTATTTTCAAGTGTATTCATTCTTTTAGACATGACAAAAAGGACTTAACATGTAAACTCTCTTTGTCAACGTTATAGGGCATATGGGGCAGTAAAAATAGTTGCTTCCCAGTTCTTTATTATGTATGTGCTGTAGTTTGAAGAGAAGATGTATAATAACAGAGGCATTATTTTCAAGCATCATTTTAACTTGCTTCCTTGTTCTTTAAAGATTGCAGAATGGCTTTCAGATGGTATGAGACCTGCTGTATGTCTGAAAATAGATGAAAGTCATCGACCTGTGAAGCTTCGCAAAATAGTTCTTGGATTTCCCTGCAGTAGCAACCAAACAGAATTCAAATTTGACTTAACACTTAACTACAAAATAGCTAGTGTTATACAAACATACTCTGAACAAAAACCAACCCTTGTGGTATAATACATTTTTCTCTTAATGCTTTTGAAATTCTTGGTTTTCTTCTTAGTACAATTAATGCAAAAAAGGTATTTTCTTATTTATAGTTTTGTGCCACAAGAAAAGGAGTACAGCAGGCTGCTTCAGTTCTTGCAAAAGATGCTAAATTTATTATGACTGTGGAACAGAAACAAAGGTATATGTATATTTCTTGTAGTTGCTAACCATAGAAATGTAGAGCTGGAAGGGAATTCGATAAGTCATCTAGTCCAGTCCTTACACTGTGGCAGGGCTAAGTATTATCTAGACCATCCCTGACAGGTGTTTGTCTAACCTGTTCCTAAAAACCTCCAGAAACAAAGATTCCACACCCTCCCTAGATAACTTAGTTCAGTGCTAAACTACCCTTATAGTTTAGCAAGTTTTTCATAATGTCTGTCCTAACTCTCCCTTGCTGCAATTTAAGCCCATTATTTATTTTCCTGTCCTCTGTGGATATAGAGAACAATATATCACCGCCTTCTTCATAATAACCTTTTACATACACAAAGACTGTTAGGACCCTAGTCAGTCTTCTCCGGACTAAACAAACCTATTTTTTTTCAATTTGTCCTCATAGGTCATGTTTTCTATATCTTTAATCATTTTTGTTGCTTTACTCTGGACTTTCTCCAATTTGTCCACACCTTAACTGAAGGGTGGTGCCCAGAAATGGACAGAAGACTCCAGCTGAGACCTTATCAAAGCTGAGTAGAGTGGAAAAATTACTTCTTGTCTTGCTCACACCACTCCTGATAGTACATCTATTACTAAGTGTTTGGCAGCCGCAGCTGTACCAGAATTCTGATTGCTGGATCTCCAATTATATCACCCTGGAGTAAACCTGAGGGGCAAATATTTGCCTAATTGATAGACTGGAATGGGCTGAGGAAAGCCCCGAAGGCTAATTGTCTTATCCCAGTACGTAGAAAAGGCACAGGCAGGAAATGCTTAGAGAAGAAAGACACTGGTAGGCTTTTGAGAGCCAGAGCCAGAAGAGATATCAATGGGAAGATAACTTCTGTCTCCCCTCCTTGGCTCAGTGAGTTAAGGGCTGTATGCTTGTAAATGTAGAGCTGCACACATTTGTAAAGGTGGTAGGGAGAACACTGTATATAAATTGCATAAGTTGTTTGAACAGAATGTCTCTGTGCAGTTTGCATTTACAGAAGAGAAAGGAGCAGGATGCTACCCTTCACAACATCCCAGAATGATGTTTGCTTATTTTTTGCAACAGTATTACATTGTTGACTCACGTTTACTTGGTGATCCATTATAGCCCCCAGAACTTTTTCTGCAGTACTCCTTCCTAGGCAGTCATTTCCCATTTTGTATTTGTGCAACTGATTATGCCTTCCTAAGTGGACTACTTTGCATTTGTCTTTATTGAATTTCATCCTATTTATTTCAGACTTTTTCTCCAGTTTGTCATGATTATTTTGAATTCTAATCCTGTTCTCCAAAGCACTTGCAACCCCTCCCAGTTTGGTATCATCCACAGACTTTGTAAGTGGACTGTCTATGCCATTCTCAATCCATTTATGAAGATACTGAATAGAACAGGACTCAGGACAAATCCCTTTAGGACCCCACTCAATATGCCTTTCCAGGCTTTACTGTGAAGGATTGATAACTACTCTGAGTACAGTTTCCAACCAGTTGTGCAGGTTGGAAGTAGTAGGTTCATGTAGGCTGTAGTTTCCTAGTTTGCTTATGAGAAGATCATGTGAGATAGAATCAAAAGCCTTACTAAAGTCAAGGTATATCGCATGTTCTGCTTCCCCCCCTCTCCCCCCGGCTCCTTCCACAATGCTTGTTGCCCTATCAAAGGATATTAGGTTGGTTTGACATGATTTTTCTTGACAAAGCCATGTTGACTCTTACTTACCACCTTATTATCTTCTAGGTGCTTACAAATTGTTTGATTATTTGCTCCATTATGTTTCTGTGTACCAAAGTTAAGCTGACTGGTCTATAATTCTGTTTGCCCTTATTCTCCTTTTTATAGATAGGTACTATATTTGACTTTTTCCAGCCCTCTGGGATCTCTCCCATCCTCCACTAGTTCTCAAAGATCGTAACGGTTCAGAGATCTCTTCAGACAGTTCCTTAAGTATACTAGGATGTATTTCATCAGGCCTTGCTAACTTGAAGATACCTAATTTGTCCAAGGCCTTGTCTACACTACAGAGTTTTGTTGACACAAGTTATGCCAATGATCAAAAACCACTATAATTACATCCCTTTTGCATGTTCACACAATGCTGCTTCTGTCGGTGGAGCACATCCATAGCTGGTGCTCTAGCATTGACAGTGAGAGCAGTGTGCCATGGATAGCTATCCCACTGTGCTACTTGCCACCTTCTGCAGCTAGAAGTTTTGGGAGGGATCATAAGTGGATCACAGTCGAAGTTCCCTCTAAGCTGTGTGGCCACACAGCAGGCTATCAAGGGCCACGTGGGCGGGGAGAGGTGCCTCTCCCCTGGCCCCAGCCCTGGAGTTGCCATGGCCAGAGAGAGGCACCTCTTCCCCAGCCCCAGAGCTGCCATGGCCGGGGAGAGGCACCTCTCCCCTGGCCACAGGTTGCTACAGCAAGAGAGGACTGGGGGGAGTCCTCTCTTCCCGCTGCAGCCCCGGGGCAGCCTGCACCCCCAAACTTTTATCCCTGGCCCTACCCCAGAGCCTGCACCCCCCAGCCAGCGCCCTCACCACCCCACACCCAAACCTTCTGCCCTAGCCCTAAGCCCCTTCCTGCACCCCAAACCCCTCAGCTCCACCCCCACCACACATCACCTCCATATTGGTGCACATAACAAAATTTATTCTGCACATGGATGTAAAAAATTAGAGGGAACATTGTTCACAGTGCATGATGGGTATGAGCTCAACGTCCCATGATGCAGTTTTTTATGTCCCAGCATTCCATGGGCTTCTGACTGAGTTTTGTGCCATTTTTCAACGGCTACTGTTTACTGCGGGCCTGCCATGTCTGCCTGAAAGGATGGATCCTGCACTGCTCTCTACTTTTGTGGTCGCTGTTATGAACACTTCGCGGCTAGTCATGCCGTATATCATAAGCTGAACAGGAATCCTAGGTGCCTGACCTGCTATGTGCCTTGGAAAGAAACAACATCAGATTACTTTTGGCATTCAAATATAGCAATAGTAAAAATAGGAGCAGCTGTGCACAGTGGACTGTCTCTTTGGGACTCAGGAAACAAGCACTGAATCGTGGGATCACATTGTTATGCGGGTCTGGGATGACAAGCAGCCACTGTAGAACTTTCAGAACAGAAAGTCATCTTCCTGGAACTGTGAGAGCTGCCCTTTTGGTGAAGAGGTGTGTGGTGATCGCTGTGTGAAAGCTGGCAACTCCAGACTGCTACCAGTCACTTGCAGATCAGTTTGGAGTTGGGAAATCAACCGTTGAGACTGCGTTATCGCAACTGTGAAGAGCCGTTAATCTCATCCTGCTATGAAGGACTGTGACACTTGGAAATGTGTGTGAAATAGTGGATGGCTTTGTGGCACTGGGTTTCCCTAACTGCAGCGAGGTGATAAATGGCATGGATATCCCAATTTTGGCGCTGGACCCTCTTGCGATGGAGTACATCAATAGAAATGGGTATTTCTCTATGGTATTGCAAGTGCTTGTAGATCACTGTGGTCATTTCATTGACGTCAGAGAAGGTGCATGACATGCATCTTCAGGACTGTACAGAAAGCTGCAAGCAGGGACTTTCTTTCCAGACCAGAAGATTCCAATGGGGGATATTGAAATGCCCATAGTGATCCTGAAACACCCAACGTACCCCTTACTACCACGTCTCATGAAGCCTTACATAGGAAACCTGGGCAGCAGCAAGGAGCACTTCAACAATAGGCAGAATGACTGTTGAATGTGTGTTTGGCAGATTAAAATCTTGCAGGCACTGCCTTTATGGCAGGTTAGACCTAAATGAGGAAAATATTCCCATGGTCGTAGCAGTTTGCTGTGCTGCATAGTATTTGTGAGGTTAATGGGGAAAATTTTCCCCCAGAGTGGAATGTGGAGGAAAATTGTTTGGTGGCTGATTTTGAGCAGCCAGGTACCAGGGCTATTAGAGGGGCACAATGGGGCACTATTTGAATCAGGGAGGCTTTAAGGCACCATTTTAACAATGAGCACTAGTAATGTGACTTTCTATAAAGCACTCTGCCACGCTTTGTCAATTTCCCACCTTGCAAGAAAATGTTGATTAATTGCTTCCTGACCATGATTTGTAGTCTGCAAATATTACAATTGCCACTGTGTATTAATTCTAGCAGCAACCATCGTGTGTAGGAGACAAATAAAGATTATCTTTCAGCGGGTGTGTTTTTATTAAATATCAATTAACAACACCCAGAAAACACTTGGTTGAAAGGGAGATAACAGTGAAGGGCAGTCTCCTGATGTAGACTCTCATAGCTTTTTGTAACTCCAGCTATAATTTTGGAACCCATTTGAAGGGATGGAATCAATGGGGTACTGCGACAGGCTGGAAAGATGCAAGGAAGATGTGGGAGAGGTTTGTGGAGGGCATGGAAAGCAGTTCTGTATGGGCTGCAGGGAGGGACAAGCACACATGTATTAGGCCTGCAGTAAGAATAGGGACTCCAACATCTCTCTATGCACCTCCATCACTTTTGTCAACTGCTTCTGGCCCATTAAAATTTACTCCTGACTCTCCTTCTTGTCCTGCCTCTCTCTCTTATCATTTTCATTTACTGGCTCTTTCCATGCCCGGTGTCCATGTTTTTCTGCACCTGAGGATTGGAGCACCTCTTGAAATAAAGCAGGACTATTTTTTCAGCAGAAGAAATGTTGTAATGTGTACTGTTTTGTTGACGAAAGCTGACTTTTTTCAACCAAACTCTGTTGTGTAATCCTTGGGGCTGGATTAACTTTTTGTGGGCCTGGTGCCAAACATATTTGTGGGCCCCCATGGGGCAAGCTGCAGGGGGGTGGGATGGTCAGTCTCCAGAGTGTAGGGCGGGCTGGGGGCAATGAGGCACAGTGCAGTGGGAGCAGCCCAGCAGGAGGACACTGTTTACAAACCTGCAGCTGCCAGACCTGTGCTGCCAGCATGCCCCTTCCCTTTGGGGGCAGGCCCGCACCACTCCAGCCCCTGCCTAGTGCCCCACGCTTATGCCCAGCCCCCGTTGCCCAGAGACCTCTACCACAGATCGTTATGCCCAGCCCCCACCCCTCCCAGAGGCCTTCCCTGCTGGCCTCTCACCACAACTGCACAGCACCCTGCACACCACACCGCCCACTCAGCGCCCCCCACCCATAGACCTCCCCACTGCCCACCACCTTCCTCACAGCTGCATGGCACCCTATATTCCTCAGGGGATTCTGCACCAAAAAATGTAAAATTCTGCACACAATATTTTTAAAATTCTGCAAATGTTATTTGTCAATAAATAAATGTGGAGGCTCCACCATGGCAGTGGGGAGTACAGGCCACTGGTTGCATGGAGATGGGAGATAACCCTGAAGCCTCCCCGCAACCCAGTACTGGGACACAGAAGTGAGGCTGCACCCCACGCTGACAGTGCAAGTGCCAGGCCTGCCCCAGAAACACCTTGGGGCCCTGCCCCTCCGTGCCAGGCGCACCAGGTGTGGGAGAGCAGGCTCATACCGGCAGTAGGATCCAAGTGCAGAGGGACTTGTTGTGGGGGGTCCAGGTTGGGGTAAGAAAGTTCTCTGTGCAGCAGTCTGGGTGCGGGCGGCTCAGTGTGAGATCTGAATGCACAGAAGCTCATTGAGGGTTCTAGGTGCAGGGGCAATGGGACTCTGCAGGGGATCCAGGTGAAGGTGTTTGGGACTTAACAAGGGTTCATTTGGGTGGGGGTCCAGGTGCAGGTTGGGGCTCAGTAGGGAGGGCATCGGGGGGCTCATCGGGGTGGTACGGATGCAGGGGAGGTGGGGCTTGTCAGGGTGAGGGTTTGATGGACCTGCTTAACAGGGGAGCCCCAGCTTCTGCCAAGGGGATGCCACATGCTGGGCTCCAGCTTCCCCCCTGCCCCCGCTTCTCTCATCCCATACCCCTTCCCTTCCCCACTGCTCCATCTTCTCATCCCACCTGCTTCCTTCCACCCTGCCCCTGCTTCCCCATCCCCATCCCATGCCCCTTCCTTCTCCACTGCCTCTTTCCCCCTAGCCAGAGCCTGCTCCTGCCCTTCCCCACCATAGACATTCACTGTTGAACAGAAAACAGGATGGCTCCCAGCACACAGAAGGGGAACTCAACCAGCACTAGGACCCAGAAAGTGGCATCTTCTGAGCAGCACCCTCTTTTTTCAGTTAGGCAGCTCTGCACTTGCAGAAAGGGGAGGAGGCAGTGGCATGTGAGTCCGTGTGTCCCACACCTTGCCTCTGTTTGGGGGCACTGCCCCCCAAACTAATGGGTGTTCTCAGCTGCCACCCCCTTCCCTTTGCGTCTCGATCACCTGTGAAAGGGAAGCAAAGAAATCTGCAGGTGATCTGTTTTCATTCCCCCATGAGTATGCCACAGAACCCCCACTGCCCAGTGTCACCCACAGACCCTCCAGAGACCCACTCCCCCATGCCCTTCCTGCCCCCCAGCCACACCCACCGGCCTGCTTGAAGGGACTATGTCCATGCATGGGCTGAGCCTGCACCACTTCTTGGACTGGTCAGGGATCCCTCTGGCCCCTTGGAAGTGGCACAACCAGCCAAGACAGAGTTGGAGCCTAGCCTGCACTGGCCAGGCTTCCTCAGGACCCACATGCCTGGAGGGGCCCGGCCCACCACTCACACATCAGGGGTTGGGCGGGAGAGAGGGGGGTGAAGAGGAGTGAGCGGTGGGTTGGGCCTTGTCCAGGTAGAACCCAGGCAGAGTGGGTTGAAGGCAGACATTGGGGCCCCTTCGGAATGCGGGCATGGCGCCACTGGTACCATGGTAAACCCAGTACTGTTTGTAATTCTTAACTTGTTCTGTCCCTGTTTTAGCCTAGGTAGATGAAGTCTCCAATGACCACCAAGTCCTGTGCTTTGGATGATTTAGTTAGTTTTTAAAAAAGCTTCATCCCCCCTCTTCTTCCTGGTTAGGTAGTCTATTGTAGAGCCCTGCTATGACATCACACTTGGTTTTTTTACCCCTTTTATCCTTACCCAGAGACTTTCAACAGGTCTGCCTCCCAATTCTACCTCAGCCTCAGTGCAAGTGTATACATTTTTGATATACACCTCCTCCCTTTTTTCCCTGCCTGTCCTTCCTGAACACATTGAAACCTTGTTTTCCAATATTCCAGTCATGTGAATTATCCTACCAAGTCTTTGTGATGCCAGTTATGTCATAATTGTGATTATTCACTAGTATTTTTAGGTTTTCCTGTTTATTCCCCATACTTCTTACATTAGTATTCAGACATCTAGAAGGGAAATCTAATGAGCGTCTTATATTCCCTCTTGTCTGTCCTTTGTCCCTGCTATAATAAAAGCAGAGGTGTATTCTAGCCATTCTATGGGCCATGTCAAGAGGGTTTGTGGGTTCAATACAATTTCTAGTAGAGAGGTATCTATATCTCAAAATCATTATTGCAGTTGGCCACCTTGCTGGGAAATTTCACTAGTGGCCAGGGACTGAATGGACCATGCAGACTGGATTGTGGAATTTCTCGCCACTAGAATGCTCTCTGTAGAATAGGGTTGAGATACATTTATAGGACTGTGTAATCCAACTTGCATTTCTGTTGACTGAGCTATACTTATTTCCTCTAAATAAAGGAATCTCTTTTTGAAGGATGTCTTTTGGGTACTTTTCATGAACATTAAATGCATTTAATATTTTAAATTACCTGTTTTCTGAAGAATAAAAACATTAATTTCCAGTGAGCCTGCAAAGACTTACACATATGAATAGTCCCACTGGATATGGTTTTGTTGAACTACTCACAGATACACATGCCTAATTTAAGATACTGTAAGTCTTTGCAGGATCAAGTCCTTAGTAAACACAGTCCTAACTTCTGTTAGTGATTATTTATTTCACCAGGCAGTTGTATCAAAGCTACATTTTCATTTGTACAAGTCCTGTACAATAATAGGAATAATAGGAGCTGTGTGTCTTGTTCAATGCATTTATTAAAGCCCAATTCAAGAAGGATGCTTAAGAATGAGTTTAATTCCCATTTTAAATCAATGGGATTTCAAGCACATGCTTAAGTGTTTTCTGTAAAATTGATGGACATTTGCACATACTTAAGTACTTTCCTGAATTGAGACCTACATGTATATTTTAAAACAGTACTTACATTAAAGTTTATTTGAAGGCTGTTTTTTAAAAAAAAACAGATTTCAAATGGATCTTGAGATAATAATTATGATACAATTCTGTGTTCAGAATTTCAAATGCTATTAAACAACTATTAGGAGCCTTCTATATTAATGTCTGTTTGAGAAGTTCTTGAAACTCTTTGAGCCCAGTCACTAGTATTATTACTATTTATTATAATTAATTAGTCAAAACTCTCATTGAAATCAGAGTGGTTTGAAGAAGTGACTAGAAACTTTGCTTGAGAAAGTACTGCAAGATTATGTCCATAAATGTTTCTTCCCCAAGTCTAAATTAATCAATATTCAAAGAATATTGACATGAATAGCCCAACATTCATGAACAAGCTTACAATGCACCCAGTATTTTTACTGTGGGAAAATAATCAGATCCAAGTTCTTCAATACTTATTCAGGGCCATATGCTCCTCTTCATTTAGGTTGATGTAGTGGAGAGAAACCTGCACAAAGTAAGTGAGATGCAAAAGAAGAGTCACTCTTTAGCATTCTCTTTCTTTCCCCAAACCTATGGAAGCTATATTAGAGAACTATGATGTTGGGACTCATAGTGAACTCTCATGAGGTTGGTCAGGAGGGGGTCTGATCTGGTGAAGCTGATAGTCAACTACTCATTGTGGCATGCTGTCCTCCCAGATTGGTGGAAACATTCCTTACAAATCTGTAGTTGCTTTAATGCCACCCATTAGAAGCCCCATAAACTCATGTTGCTGCTGAGGGTGATTGTCGTACAAAAGGGAGGGATCAGTGAATGAGGGAAAGTGGCCTCAAAGAACAGTGTGAAGGGGCAGTTGTTTGTTAGTGGATCCTTGGCAGATATGCAGTTTGGAGGTTACTCTCCGTGTTTTCTCCACGGCTCTCTTCATAGAGTTTCTGTCACTCACTGTCATCCTCTTGTAGATTTTTACCATGGGAGGGTGCAATAATAAAATTTAGGTTTTGCCTATAAGGAGGGTTATTGTTTGGCAACCTGGGGTGTAAAATGTACAGTACACTTGCCTGCTGTGTACTAAATTGTATGTGGATCTGTTTCTGTGCACTAAAACTCCCATAGTGCTCTTTGGCTTACTGCTGTTTGAATCAGCAGTAAGTGAAAGTGCGCTACAGAACTTTGAGTATGTGGTAGCAGAGTCCACAGGGTCAGTTAGTGCATGAAATGCTGCAGTGCTGTAGACTTACAACCCAGTTTCCTGGATATTAATTCTCTATTTAAACATACAGACATTACTCAAACAATGGGAGATTTGCCTGAGTTTAGATTACAGGATTTAGTCCTCTGAAAACAAACGGCTGTTAGTTTCAAGTATCCAAAAGGTAATTATAACTGAGAAAATAATTTAAAAATTATGCCATATACATTGACAGTGACCTTTTAGTATTCTAAAATGTAGATATGAAATAGGATTGTATTGAAAAACACAAGGATGTGACAGAAATAAGGACAAATGAATTTAAACAGAAGAATAAATCTAATGACTCTTAATGAGTGTAACTGCTGGAATCAAAGTTTAATGTCATTAGGCAGAGTTCTTCATAGGATATCATTGTGCTTTTTAAAAAACACAGTATGTCTTCATATTGTATATAAATTAGTAAAAATGCTTTATAGTTTTGGGTTTAAAAACTACTTATTATTTTTGTTTCATTTTTATGTAGATTACAAAAGTGTGCAAATTCAACAAAAGATACCAAAGTGAGAGGTAAGTACAACAACATAGGCAATGAGTTATATGAGCCAGTGGTGCCCGTGCTCCACCAATATTTAGGAAGCTGGGCCTACTGCACTTTGGGGGTCCCTGTGCTTCAGGGGGACGCAGGGTCCAGGACGGCCTGGGGGGTTAGTAAGCGACCCGGCCCCAGTGTGCCCCACTCTGCTGCACCCCACCGGCTCCCGTTGTTGCTCGGAGGGGGGTGGAAGCTGGAAAGAGGCAGGGCAGGGGCTTGGGGGAAGGGGTGGAATGGGGATGGGGAGGGGCCAGAGCAGTGGTGGGCTGTGGCTGGGTTGCTTGCTGCTGCCAGTGCCAGGCCCCCCACTAATTCCCCAGGCTACCCTGGATCCCCCATCCCCCTGAAGCGTGGGGCCCCCCAAAGCATGGGGCCCCGGGCAGTTGCCCCAGTCCGTCGTATGAATGGGATGGCTCTGCGTGGACCCATTCTGGGCACCACCAAAAATTATACAAACCTGGCACCCATGTACAACAATGCTAATTTTTGCCAACATGAATTAATAATACTTGCTTGACGAAAGATAGTAAAGGCAATGGATATAATATTTCTTTTTCAGATCTTTTAATGTGTGGTGTGGCTTATCATCATGCTGGTATGGAGCTATCTGATAGAAAAATAATTGAAGGAGCTTTTACCAGGGGAGACTTACCAGTACTTTGTAAGTAAACTTAAACATTTGAAAGTCAAAATGTTGTTACTATATTTTTTCTTTTTAAATATAGTGAGGGGATTCGTATTTGGAAAAAGTAAACGTTATGATTCTTTCACTTATTTTTATGTCATGAAATCCATGATGATAGAGAGTATGGTTCTGAAGCCTGTATACGAGTAGGTCAATTTGTTTCAATAAGTATTTAGGACATTTTAAGTGCTATTACAGTATAAATGATACTAATATTCACATGAGGCTGCATGTCTGGGCCTGTACTTTAGGGTTTGATCCTGCATTCCTCTTGCATTCATAACTCCCATTAACTTCAGTTTTTCTTTTCCCTTCAAAAATAAATTCTGGTCAGAATATTACTTCTTCATTGAGGAAGAATAATACCAGTTGAAAATGGAAAACCAACTCTTTAGTTCTAATCATGTTATCCTATTCTTCGTAGAGAAAATGGATTGAACATGTGAAAAATATTATCTAAATATGACCAAATTCTTCAAGTAAATCAACACACTTGTGATTTACTCAGGGGTGAAAGTTACTTAAAGGACTTACCGGTACGCAGGGAAGCCAGGCTCCTGGGCAAGGTGTGGGGCAGCTCTGGGCCCTGGAAGGGGCAGAGCCTCGGGCAGAAGGGGCAGGGCTTACTTTCAACTCTGGATTTACTAATATGTCTTTTGTGTTTGATGCTGTGTGATGGGTGGCCAGACATAGTAGTCAGACCCTAAAGTCCGCAGTTACAAGACAGGAGTCAAGAATCAGTTGAGTTGGGACACTGGGAGATCAGAATCAGGAGAAAAACTAGAGATCAGAACACGAGTCGGGAACTAGAGTCAGACTGGGTCCAGATACCAGATGTAAGGATCCGTGGACTAGAACCTAGGTCTGCAGATCCTGGGATAGCTCACAGTACCACTGGGAAGGCTTGCAGAGCCCATCCAGGGAGCATTGTGGAAAGTAGGCATCACAGGAAGTACCTCCCAAATGACCCAGAGTGAGAGTACCCTGCAGCCCTCTGATTGATGAAGCACACTATTTAACCCAGGTGGGTGCCCCAGGAAGTTATCTGGGCAACCACAGAGACTTCTGGCCTGCTGCAACTCCAGACTTCACCTCATCTTCTAATCTCTGGTCTCTGACTCTAGCCTGACCATGACTCTTGCTTATTGAACCCAGCTGTAGCAATTCCTCTGATCCCTGTTTGTTGACTTTCATCCTTGACATGTGGACCCCAGCCCAGCTGTGATTGTTAGGCAAGACTGCCTACACTCTGGTCCCTTACACCAGGGAGTCAGGAGCAGGAGACAAAATGGAGGTCAGGAACTACCAGTCAGGGGCCAGGAGTTAAGCAGGTCAGATTGCCAGGAGATCAAGCTGGGGAAGCACGAGTAGGTAGTAGGGATTGGGACAAAGCAAGGGGGTGGAGCCTCGTTGTTCAGATGGCTTCCTGTTGCTGGCTTAAGTAGGGCCAGTGGGCCAAATAGCCACTTGGGGACTCCACAAATCAGACCGTAGGGGCAGAATCTCACCAATGCGGGTGGGCTTCATGGTTCTCAAGTAGGCTATTGCCAGAATACAGTACTACCATGTGGAGTGCTGGAGCCTGGTTGCTCCTGTGCAGAGGTGGATTAAGCTTTTGTGGGGCCTGGGGCACTGGGCCAGAGCAAGTGGTGGCTCCTTCTCACCCCTTCTGCCTGCAGTCATCCCTCCCATGCACTTCTTCTGGGGAAATGGAGTTGCGGTGTGGGGGCTTGCCGTGCTCTGCCTGCCTGACATTCCTGCTGGGGAGCGGGGTTGGGGCGTGGGGGCTTCCGCTGCTTCCTGGCAGGAGCACCGGGCGAGCGGAACGTGGCAAGTCCCTGCACCCCAACCCCATTCCCCAGCAGGAGCATGGGGACCCCCATTTTTTCCAGGACCCCCTACAGGCCCAGTGGCTAATCTGCCACTGCTCTTATGAACCTTGTGGGCCTGGAGTTTGAGACTGGTGGGTCATGAAAAATACATTATTATGAGAATTATTTTAGTACTATAGATGTGCATGTCACTTTACAGGCAAATTAAAAGACCCAAAAACTATCCTTAAGTATACCAGTCACTACAAAATAGGATGAAGTCATGGCTATATTCAAACAGTTCCTGAACTGTTTGTATTGAATGATTAGCAATTACTTCAATGTGAGTTTTGGTGCACAAGGAATGAAAGATTGGACCCTGATTTACCTGTAAATGTTAACAAATATTTTTTAGCACCTCACAGGATTGGAACATATATTTCCTGCTTTATTTAAAATCTTGCTAGTATACCGAATACTGTTTATTATTAAATTAATATGCTTTAATCTGATTCAGTTACTACTAGTACCTTAGCTATGGGAGTAAATTTACCCGCACATCTGGTAGTTATAAAATCTACAATGCACTACGTTGGAGGAATGTTTCAAGAATACAGTGAAACAGATATTCTGCAAATGATTGGGAGAGCAGGGAGGCCTCAAGTAAGTTAACTGTGTATTTTAAATTAATGCTTTCTAGATCTGTCGTAGTAAAAGCTACAGGATACACTTGACAAATAAGTAAAAAATACCCGTAACTTAAGGGATAGCATTTGCTTTTTAAAGATTTATTTGTAAGTGAATTATTGAGTTAAAATAATACTGAACGAAGAGAACTGTGTGACACTGTAGACAGATCAATGGAGATCTCCATTGATCTGTGTGCAACTGTAGTCCAAAAAAGCAAGATGTTAGATTGCATAAGGAATGGAAAGTTGAATATAATACCTTTTATATAAATCGTGCAGCTTCATCTGGAATAGTGTGTGCAGTACTGAGAAGGACATCACAGAGCTCTTGCATACTATTTAAATAGAACTAAAAGTTTTTGAAAATTATTTAGATTATTTGTGTTTTATGCTAAAAATCACACGGATCGTATTGTGTCTCCCTAAACCACTGGTTTTCAACTCGTGGTCTGCAGACCCACAATTTCAAAAGGGGTCCACACCTTCATTAGAAACTTTTAAGAGGTTCGCAAATTTAAAAAGATTGAAATCCGCTGCCATAAACTGTTTCCAAATGGATTAAATAAAGTATTGTTGAATGTTACATATTAGCAGAAATTTCTGTACCTGTGATGGTATGATCTCATTCTGCCAGAGCTGTGGCAGCCTCTTTTGCTTGCCTTAAGCAAGTCCCTGTTACTGAAATTTCTAGGGCTGCAGCGTGGAGTTCTTCATCAAGTGCTTGCTCATGTCCATTCCATTAGGCAGGTGTGTGCTTGCCCCGAGCACTGCCACTGGAAAATTTTCCCTCAGTGGTATTCGTCAGGTCAGCTCTGCTTCCCCCTGGAGTCACATGCTCCTAGCACCAGTATAAAGGGTCCTCTCAGTTCCTTCTTACTGCCTTTGATGGTCACTGGAACTACCTTATCCTTGCAATCCCTCAGTGGACTTTTTCAACCCTATATTGTATATAGTTATCTCTTGTTGTTAGTAGTTAAGTTTCTGTTATTAGATAGATTAACGGAGTTAGTCTCTTCCTGGTGCCGGGGCATGCCTTGGTCTCCAGGTTTTAAGTCTTGTGCCTCGTGCCACAAGCCTATGCCTGTGAGTGACACCCATTCCAGTTGCCTTAAGTGCCTAAGGGAAGCTCACATATAAGAACGTTGTAAGATCTGTAAAGACTTCAGGCCCTGCACCAAAAGGGATATAGACTCCAGACTGAGATTTATCCTAATGGAGGCAGCACTAAGGCCTCCATCACCACTGGGCCACTCAGACTTGGCACCAAGCACTTCAGTCTCAATAAGGAATGCTCCAGCTACTTTTTGAGATCCTCAGCGCTGCCCTTCATCACTGGCACTGAGAAAAGATGCTCCTTCTACCTCTCGAGAGCCTTGGCACCATCAACCATCTCCGGTGCCAAAGAAAAATGCCCCAGTGAGAGAACCTCGGCACCATGCTCCTTCGCTGGTACAGAGGAAGAAATAGAAGAAGACTGATAGTTGTCTATCCCTATCCCCAAGGTCGGCAGGGCATGGAGACACTAATAGAGTGAGACCTGCATTGGGACACTCCACAGCTTCAGCAACCTGTGCAGTGCCGTTTACTCCAGCACCGGAGTGGGTACTGTTGAGTCCTGTACCAATGAACTCACCACTGCAGGAGAGCCACTGCAGATACTTTGTTGGCAGTACTATCGATGCCAGACACGTTTGCTGCAGTGAGAGACCTACTCTCATGCCAGTACTAGTGTCTCCAGCTATGTAAGAGCTGACAGCAGCAGCACTGATGGGAAAGACCTCAGCAGCACTGAGGCCCCAGGTGTCTTCAAAAGAGAAACAGTCCATGATGGCCCATTTCCATCTCATCGCTCTCAACACTGATCGCTGGCACTGATCAGCACCGCTCCTTCCTTGTCTCCAGGAGGGGAGTCTTCGGAGACAGAGTCAAAGGCCAAGTCATATGCCTCTAGCAGGAACTGGCTTTGTCACTTCAATTAGCACTATCTTGCCCATGGACCCAAGCCAAGGCATCCCATCCATAGTGTGGCCCCCGGGGCAGTGGCAGATGCAGTTCAATGGCTATTCTGGAACCCCTGAGCTTTCTGGACAATGCAGAGGACTCGTTGCAGAAGGTCATACTCCCTGGTGTCTGAGTCCAGAGCACTTCCACTGCTCCACTCAGAGCAGGACCCAGGCTTCAGTACTGAGACCAGTGCTGGATGACAAGGGCCAGCACCTTAAGACCTGTCTGGTGCTGAGTGTGAAGAACAGTGCCCCCTACCAGTACAGGCTTCCTCCTCTTCTCCTGATGAGACTGGTGGGAGCAGGTGTAGCACCCTCCCAGGATGACTACAAGGCTCATCAGGAGCTCCTTAAGAGAGGGGCTCAAAACCTGGGGATCCAAGTAGAAGAGATCAGGGAGTGCTCCCATGCCCTAGTGGACATTCTAACAGTCACAGCCCATCAAGAGTGGCATTGCTCTTAACAAGGCCATTATGGACCCCATCAAGGCATTATGACAGGCCCCAGTGTCTCTTCAGCCAACAGCAAGGAAATCTCAAAACAAATACTTTATCCCAGCTAAGAGTTGTGAGTTTCTTTTACACATATCCACCACTGGTATTTTTGGTTGTGTCAACAGCCAGTGAGTGGGAAAAACAGGGGCTACAGGGGCCAACCCCCAAGGCCAAGGATGCCAAAAAATGAGACCTTTTTGGCAGAGAGAACTATTCAACAGGGGGCCTCCAGCTCAGGATCATGACTCAACAGGCATTCCTGGGCAGGTACGATTTTAATTTCTGGGATTCCATGCTGAAATTTAAGGAGTTATTACCCCAGGAGTCCAGTCAAGAATTTGCAGCTCCTGTGAAGAAAGGCAAATCGGTGCAAAGGCATCCTTGCAAGCAGCCTTGGATAATGCAGACCCTGCAGTCCAATCTGTGGCCACAGCGGTGGCAATGCACAGAAGCTCATGGTTTCAATCCTTAGGCATGCTGCATGAGGTCCAACAGACCTTGCAGGACCTTCCTTTTGTGGACACATCACTCTTCTCTGAGCAGACAGACTGTCATAGGTTTATTCCCCACTTTGAACTTTAGCGTTCACAAGATGGGGACCTGCATGGACTCTTCTAAACTAAAATCCTAGTTTAGATCTGGTTCTTGCTGCCACCAGTCAAGTTTTAAGTGTCTGACACACTCCCTGTTCCCCCAAAACTTTCCCTGGGGAACACAGATTCAAATTCCTTGAGTCTCAGCACCAAGGGAAATAAAGCATTCCCCTCTCCCCTCTCCAAGTCCTTAGGAGAGATACCTGGATTCAAATTCCTTGAATCAAACAAAGAGGGATTCACTTTTCCCCCTCCCTTTCCCCTGAAAATCCAAACAAGGAAGAAATCAATCAAGTTCTAAAAAGAAAAGATTTTATTAAAAGAAAGAAAGAAAGTACATTATCTCTGTAATACCAGGATGGAAAAAATTACAGGGTCTAAGTTATAAAAAACTGGAGAGACTTCCCCTCCCTCCTCCTCAGAATAATCAAAGTAACAGCAACAGAAATAAAGATATTTCTCCAGCAAACACACAATTGCAAATGTAGAAATCAAATTATAAGACTAGTCCACCTTTCTAATACTCACTAGACTGAATAGAAGAAAATACTTCAGGAAACTTGGAGAACTTGAAGAATATGTCTGGCCTCTCTTAGATCCAAAAAGAGAACGACAATCCAAACAAAGGACACAGACAAAGCCTTCCCTCCACAGAGATTTGAAATTATCTTGTCCCTTGATTGGTCCTCTGGTCAGGTGTTCATCAGGTTACTGAGCTTGTTAACCCTTTACAGGTAAAAGAGACTTTAACCCTTAACTATCTGTTTATGACACAGACTCCAAGCTGCACAGCCTAAAGGACTCAAAGGCCACTCTGAAGTCTCTAGGACTTTATACACTGGCACCCACAAGGAAACATTATAAGCCTCAACTGGCTGCTCGATTCTTCCCACCGCCTGCCCGGCAAGACTACTAAAGGGAAAGGAGCAGGAGCTTTAGAGAAGACCTCTGCCCCTGTCCTCATCCATGTCTACGCCTTGCCCTTCCACCTACTCTGGTAGGTCCAAGCAGGCCTTTTGATGGGACCCTTGAGGACGACATACCAGGATAGAATTTGGATCCAGCCTCTCCTGTTTTTGTGGACTGTTTATCCCATTTCAATCAGGTGTGGGCCCGCATTACAACAGACGATTGTGTGCTAAGCATAATAGCAGTGGGATATACTCTTTAGTTCAGTTGTTCCCGCCCTCCCCATCCCTTTTCAGGGACCTTTCTCGTGAGCTACTTCTAGCCCAAGAGGTGCAGTCGCTCCTATGGGTGGGAGCCATGGAAGAGGTTCCACCAGAGTTAAAGGGCTGACAATTCTACTCCTGATATTTCCTTATCCCGAAAGCCAACAGTCTCAGACCAATTCTGGACCTGCAAAAGCTCAGCAGATACATGAAGAAGCCAAAGTTCTGCATGGTCTCCTTGGCTTCCATTATCCTTTCCCTGGATCCTGGGGACTTGATTTAAAGGACGCCTGCTTGCTTGCTTCCATATCTCGATCTTTCAGGAACACTGAAGGTTCCGAAGGTTCATTGTGAACCACATGCACTAACAATTTGTGATTTTCCCATATGGCCTGCCAGCAACCCCTCGAAGTACATGGCAGTCATTGCAGCCTTCCTGAGGAGACAAGGGGCTCAGGTCTACCATTACCTTGGTGACTGGCTGGTCAGAGGTCAGACCAATGGCCAGGTGGAGTCTGACACAAAGTTAATCCAGTTAACATTCAGGACTTGGGTCTGCTGAGAAATGTTCAGAAGTCTACCCGCTCCCTGGTTCAGAGGATAGAGTTTATTGGGGCAATCCTCAACTCTGTCCAAGCCAGAACTTTCCTCCCAGAAGCACGGTTCCAAGCAATAGTGATGCTTATAGAGAACCTCAGAGATCACTCCATCACTACAGCGAGGAACTTCTTGAAGCTCCTGGGCCACATGGCCTCATGCACGTATGTAGTGCAGCATGTGAGATTTCAACTAAGACCTCTCCAGGCATGGCTGGCATCCGTATACTCATCAAACCGACACTCTTTGGACACAGTTATCACAGTTCCCTGTTGGTGATCACCTCTCTCAATTGGTGGTTTGACCTGCTGACCCCAACCATCTGTGTCTCTCATTACAGATGCTTCAGTGATAGGCTGGGGTGCTCTTCTGGGTTCCCTCAGAACTCAGAGCCTTTGGTCTCCGGAAGAGCTCTCGCTACACACATCAATGTCTGGGGGCTCAGAGCAGTTCGCTTGTCATGCCAGGCATTCCAGACCCATTTGGCGGGCAAGAACGTGTCAGTTCTCACAGACAACATGATGGTGATGTTTTAGATCAATAGGCAGGGAGGAGCATGCTCCTCTCACCTGTGCCAGGAAACACTTCACTTGTGGGAATTCTGCATAACCCACTCGATCCACTTCCCGGCCTCCTATCTGCTGAGATCACAGAACGAGCTAGCGGATCAACTCAGGAGATCTTTCTCCATTCGTCCAGATGTTGTGAACACCATTTTCCAGAGGTGGGGAACTCCTCAGATAGATCTGTTCATGACAAAGCACAACAAGAAGTGTCTTCAATTCTGTTGCCTCCTGGGTAAAAGACCCAGATGTCTCACAGACACCTTCCTCATCCCCTACACGGGGTATCTCTACTATGCATTTCCTCCCATTCCTCTAATACACAAAGTCTTGCTTAGGATCAGAAAGGACAGAGCGTGGGTCATCTTGATAGCCCTGCTTGGCCCCACCAGCGTTGGTTCACCACATTCTTAGACCTCTCTGTGGAGATGCCAGTTCTTCTACCTCTGTATCCAAACCTGATCTCCTAAGACTAGGGCAACCTGCGTCACCTTAACCTCGAGTCCCTTCATCTGACAGCCTGGAAGTTCCATGGCTGAACCCCTCAGAGCTAGTATGCTCAGGGCAGGTTTGCAAGGTACTTCTAGGGAGCAGAAAGCCATCCACCAGAGCTACTTACCTGGCAAAGAAGAAAAGGTTCTCGATCTGGTCTACGCAGAAGAGTGTCTTGTGTATGCTATCAACAATAGCATTTATTCTGAACTACTTACTACACCTAAAACAAAGTCTAAGTAGGTCATCTGTCCATAATCTCAGTTTTTCACCCATGGATGAATGGCTGTTCTGTGTTTTCAAACACCATCTGTAATTGGTTCCTTAAGGGCCTTGAGAGATTGTACCCCCAGGTATGGCAACCAATCCCTCCCAGGAATCTCAAACTGGAATTGTCAAAACTGACAGGACCTCCATTTGAGCCACTGGCAGTATACTGTCTGCTCTACCTGTCCTGGAAGGTGATCTTCCTGGTGGACATTATTTGTGCCAGAAGTGGCTTAGAGATCTGAGCCCTTACTTCAGAACCACCATAACATGGTATTCTTCAAGGACAAGGTCCAATTGCGTCCTCATCCAGCTTTCATTCCAAAGGTGGTTTCCGTAGTAACCAGGATATCTTCCTACTGGTCTTCTATCCAAAACCACATTCCGACAGAGGTTCCACCCACTAGACACAAGATGTGCACTGGCTTTCTACATAGAAAGGACTTAGCCATTTTGGAAAACTACTCAACTATTTGTGGCTTTTGCAGACAGGATGAAAGGCCCAGAGAATTTCATTGTGGATCACGTCCTACATCAGCACATGCTATGACCTGGCAAAGGTCCCTGCCCCAGCTGCCCTGACAGCACATTCCACAAGGGCCCAAGCATCTTTGGCAGCATTTGTAGCACAAGTTCCTATCCAGAACGTTTGTAGAGCTGCAATATGGTTGTCAGTTCACACTTTCACTTTTCACTACCTCATCACCCAACAGGCTAGAGATGATGCTGGATTTGGCAGAGTGGTGTTGCAATCAGCAGGTCAATAAACTCTGAATCTTCCATTTGCAACTGTTAGAGAGTCACCTACATTGAAATGGACATGAGCAAGCACTCAAAGAAGAAAAATAGTTATTAATCTTTCCATAACTGTTCTTTGAGATGTGTTGCTCATGTCTATTCCAAGACCTTCCTTCCTACCCCTCTGTTGGAGTTGGCCAGAAAGAAGGAACTGAGGGGGTTGTGGGTTGGCAGGACCTTTGTGCGACTCCAGGGGGCTCCAGAGCTGACCTTACGGATACCTCTGAGGGAAAACTTTCCAGTGGCTATGCTCAGAGTAAGCACACGCCTACTCTTATATAGCCTCATCCTCAGAATATTGAGAAATGCGGAGAGGAGTAGTAGGAAGGGTTGCGCGAGCATTCTGACACTGCTTGGAGAAGGTTCTACTATTAGGCACCACTAGGAGGTGCAATATTCCTAAGTGTGAATAAGCGGAGCCATCTCAAAGAACTCCAGTTACAAGTAACCTTCATTTCTTTGAGAATTTGGGCATTAGTATATTCCACAATCCAACTTCGTTCCCCTGTGCTAAGGAGGAGTCCTGTACAGCTGGAATTCTGTGGTGATCAAGGAACTAAGTGATGGTTGGCCCGTTCTGCCTTGTATGCTGTTGGTAAGGGGCATGAGAACACTTTGGGCATGTGTGCCTCCCAGTGGACACTGCTGGACAAAAGACTTCGGTTTCAAGCTCCTGGAGCACACACAAATGATAATTGGAATATATATATGGACAAACATCTTTAAGAATTCCGATTACTGTACATATAAGTAATACGTATCTTTGGCCATTAAAAAAAAGATACATGATTTTGCTGCTAGAGGTGCTGATTCAGAAAGATACTTAAGCATATGCCTAACTTTAAGCATGTGCTTAAATTCTTATACTGAATCAGGAAGAGTTATTTGATTCAGGGCTGTTTTCATATGTACCACATACACCAATCCAAATAAAAAAACTTAGAAAATTCCCATACAAAATTTAACAATATACATTTAGCTCTATATTTCCAATTCTGAACAAAGCAGGAGGGAAAGTGAAGGTTGGGTGCTGAGTACATGAGGTAACTTCATAGTGAGTAATGAAGTCAGTAGGTAACTTGGTGTATCTCTTAACGGTTCATTTCCAGGCTTTTTAACATTTGGCAATAATTAATGAGTGTCAAGAATTGGTTTTCTGAGCTTGTGTTTAATAATCATTCATTTAAGAGCTGCTTCCCACTTGAGGGAGGAATTGACAATCTCGCTAATCATAAGACTAATGTCCAGCACTGCAGAGTGCATTGAACGACTACAAAGTGAATTCTCTCCAGTCCTTCTCATTCAGAAGGATTGTGGTGGTGACATGCAGCTTGGGTGAGGTGGGATGTGGAAATCACTTGACTGAGGTTAATGGATTTTTCCAAATGCGTATTTGTCCACTGGATAAGTGGGATTCTCTTTTGTGTATGCACAGTATTGTTTAACAACTGTGCAAAATTTCATTGATCCTAATACTGTCTATAGCAGGGGTCAGCAACCTCTGGCATGCGGCTTGCCAGAGTAAGCACCCTGGCGGGCCGGGCCAATTTGTTTACCTGCCGCATCAGCAGGTTTGGCCGATTACGGCTCCCAGTGGCCGTGGTTCGCCGTCCCAGGGCAATGGGGGCTGCGGGAAGCGGCGCAGGTGAGGAATGTGTTGGCTGCAGCTTCCCGCTGCCCCCATTGGCCTGGAATGGCAAACCGCAGCCAGTCGGAGTTGCGATCGGCCGAACCTACCGACACGGTAGGTAAACAAACTGGCCCGGCCCGCCAGGGTGCTTACCCCTGGTGAGCCGCGTGCCAGAGGTTGCCGACCCCTGGTCTATAATATATGCGTGTTACAGCAAATAGGCTAGTAGTACCAGCCCAAGTGCAAACAATTATTTTTTTTAAAGTTCAGGTACTGTTCAACGTGCAAATGGATTTGCCAGGATTTGTCTTTCAGTTGTTGATGCCTTGGCATTCCTCAACAGGTTAAACATAACATTTAAAAAATACATTTTGAATTGTTACCAAAGATATGAAATGCATATTTTAGGTGTCTCCTGCTAAATCTTAAAGTACTTTTTTTTTCCAGTTTGACACTACAGCTACAGCAGTTATCTTGACTAGGTTAAGTACAAGAGAGAAATATGTACAGCTGTTAAATGGTGCAGATACAATAGAAAGCAGGTAACTAAGTAATTTTTCCACAAGCATACTGATGGATAGAGCCAACAGAATGTATTTTCTTGTACTTTTGGCTTATCATCCCATGGATTATAAAAGACAGGTTTATGGGGAAATCATACAGAGGTACACCAGAGGTGGAAACTTCATTTTATCTGTTCAGTGACTGAGAGAATACTAATCAACAAGAAAAGCAAATAATATTTAGATAGTGCAAAAAAGTCATCACAGAAGCTTTCTTGTAATATTTTTTTTAAGAATCAGTTTTTAATTGAGAAAAATAAATTATGTAATTTGGGCATCTATCCTGTAAATTTAAAACATCATCGATATCTACCAAACACCCCAGTCCTGAGCCCATTCCCTTTCCAGTAGTCCAAGAAAAAAAGATGAACTCTGCAGTGTTCCCATATGTGGTGGGGTATACCTACCCCACACTGGGATGGAGGGGATTAACTCCAGGCTCTGGGCTGAGGAAGCTGCACCCTGTCATCCCTGCTCGGCATGCTCCAACTGGAATCACAGTATAAGAGGGAGCAGTTCCATTCAGTCTGGGCCGACTGAGGAGAGCAGATGTGTACAGCAGGCTTCTGCCAGGAAGCTGCTGGAGCCCCAGGCTACAGAGGCTGACTACGCTGAAGCCACTGCAGACACCCAGTTGACCGCCGAGGATGACAGAGAAGAGTTTGCTGATGTTGGGAGGCTACCAATGCTGGAAGTGAGGGTAGGAAGCGAATGGCTGAAGAGAGAGACCGAGCCTGAACACAGGAGAATTGGTTCCTCAGGGCCCTGGGTCCTGAGGTCCAGTGGAGTAGGTTGCATCTGAGTCCTCTTATCCTTCACCATACCCACCATTCAATGAGGTCACCGCCCGAAGGAGCGAGTTGTACTGCCTTGAATCCAAGGGCAACTGGTTAGACTCTGGCCTCTGGGTCACGCTGCCTTGAACCAAATGGCAGCTGTCCTAAATCCCGGGACAGCCCGACTAACTCTGGCCATTGGACCATACCGCCCTGAGAAGAAGGGCAGCTATTTAGACTTTGGCCACTGGACCTTGCTGTCCTGAACCTCGGGACCGTGTGACTGACTCTGGCAATTGGACCATATTACACTGAGAAGGACAGCTATTTAGACTTTGGCCACGAGGCCTTACTATCCCGAACCCTGGGGTAGCCCTACTGACCGGGGCCATGCTGCCCTGGGAAAAGGGCTGCTATTTAGACTTCAGCCACTAGGCCTTATGGTCCTGAAGCCCAGGCTTGCCCTGGTGACTTGGGCCACAGGGCCATACCACCCTACGGAGCTGATGGGTTATACCAGCAACACCATAACACTGACATAAATACTGCTGCCTATTGTCTCAATGGATGTGTGAGATGCTTCACAGTTAGTTCAGTTTTGTCAATAGCTTAATGTTAGAGGTGAGTTCTTCTCACCAGTTCTTTTGGTACATAAATTCTGTTGATTTCAAGTGATTAGTCTTGTTCCTAATACCTATGATGTTCCCGTCCTGGTTTTGTGTGGGGGTAAGGAGGTTCTTAAGTTATCCCTGTTTTGGAATGTAGATGCCTGTAGATACGTAGATCCCTGCTAAAGTACAAGTCATGTTCCTTGAAAACAGCAGCATGACACTGAATGAGTTTCTGGGTTTGGAGATTGAGCTCCATGTATTTTTCATCAGCTGGAATACTACCCATACCTGATACCTACAGAAGAGAATTAGGTCTATAGTTCTGTCTTAAACATATCAAAGGAAATTGGTTGTAGATACGTGGTGATAGTATTCAAAAAACCAAGAATAGAACATAGAAAGCTCCCAGGCCATATCTTTGAAGTTTGACACAAGAGAGATTCAGGAAACGCTAGCCTATAATGCTCAATTGATGGAAGGCCTACAGGGAGTGAGAGACATTTAAAAATAAGAACATTCAGACTTACAGTGGAATTTAAATGCTAAAATTGAAAAACTTATAAGCTAAATCTAGTTAAGACTTAAACTCTGATATTTCCCAAAATACCAAGAATATAATTCAACATGTAAATATAGATAGTTTTGTTTCCTGGATGCCAGTGATTTCCAACAGCGAACACCAAAGGTCTCTGTTTCTTTTGCTAACTGGAGCCCATTCCATAACAAACCACTTGAATTCTTGATCATGTAAATATTTTTTACCTTTTTATACTGAGTACAATAAAAAGCAGAAGCAGTAAGTGGACTATTTATGGTAAAATATAATTTATTATTGTTTGTAAAAAAATGTTGATGTTTTATACTGTTGATTAATGTTTACTTAATTATATTTCTAACTGATTTACCTTTTGTTCCTTACCAGTTTACACAAACATCTTGTTGAGCATTTAAATGCAGAAATAGTGTTGCTCACCATCACGGATGTGAAAATAGCTTTGGAATGGATACGATCAACTTTCCTATACATCAGAGTTTTGAAAAATCCAGTTCATTATGGTTTGTTGCTTTTAAATTGACTAGACTATTATACTGGATTATATATCATGTCTAAGATAAAGTAGGTTACAGTAAACTACCTGCATTTTTGGCAAGTAATTTTCTGTTAGTGAGAAATGATAAAAAAGATTAGTGTTACTTGTTTTCTCTCGTCTTTTATCGACTGTCATTTCAATAGGGATTGAAGACAATAAAGTTGTTAAAGGTGACCTGGAACATGTTTAGGAAAAAGCATTTCAACCGTGTTAACATAATTAGCAGGCATTTCAACATATTTTAAACTTGTACTACTTTTTCATTAACAGGTCTGCAAAATTTCAGCCTATGATTACCAACTTCCCACTGTGTTGAGGCATCACAGCACACACAAAGCTGGTGGCATATTACCATTACTTTTCAGCTCTGAGTATTGAGTGTGCCTCCAAGGAAAAGGTAAATCAACTTTTATTTAATATTGAGTGGTTTTTCTTTTTAATATCCGTATTTTATAGAAGATAAAATGAGGATATTAAAATTCAGAAAACTGCTTCGTATTGAATAAAAACAGATCTATCTTTTCCCCCCAAAGGCAGATTTTCTGCTTCAGCACTGATCGTACAGGCTGCTGAACCAACCAGCATAAGGCATTCTGTGGTGCTCAGCAAAATGGGATGTCTATGATTGTGATTGTGGCACAGTTGCTTTGTGGCACTGAAATAGAAAATAAATAATTGGTAAATTTAAATCTTTTTGGTTGACATGTTCTCAAGTGATAAGTGTTTGTTTGGACATTCAGCAGCTGTTAGTAAGCTACTCCTGACTCCTATCTATCTATCTATCTATCTATCTATCTATCTATACACACACACAACACACACAGCGGCTCTCTTTTTTGGCCGCCCAAGCAAGTCATGCGCGGAGGCGCCCGGGCAGCGGGAGCAGCGGACCTGCCGCGAGCATGACTGCAGAGGGTCCGCTGGTCGCGCGGCTCGGCTGGACCTCCCGCAGCTGCGGACGGTTCGCAGGTCCGGCAGCTCTGCTTGAGCTGCCGCAGGCGTGCCCGCGGGAGGTCCAGCCGAGACGCGGGACCAGCGAACCGTCCGCAGTCATGCCTGCGGGAGGTCCACTGGAGCCGCGGGACGAGCACCCCCTCCGCAGTCATGCCTGCGGCAGGTCCGGTCCTCCCGGGGCTCCGGTGGACCTCCCGCAGGCATGACTGCCGCCCCCCTCCTCCCCGGGAAAGGGCGCCCACGCGTGCGTGCCGCGCTGGGGTCTGGAGCCGACCCTGTGTGTGTGTGTGTGTGTGTGTGTGTATATATATATATATATATATATATATATATTATATATATATATATATATATATATATATATATATATATATATATATATATATATATATAAAAAATAAGCTACTCCTGACTCCTTTATGTCTGTTTACGCTTTAGGATATTGTTAATGCCATTGTACTATTATGTGAAAAGCTATATAAAAATAATACGAAGATTACAATGCCCTGCAAAACCAAGGCCATTATTAGTTAAGACTATTACAATAGATGCCTGTCTCATTGGCACTGTCATAATCCAAATAAATTATGTTCACCCAGATTTCAGTCTTTCGTTTCCTAGTTTGGTAGGAAATGGAAACATCACATAAGAAATGCTCTTAACGTGTGGGGAGGAGGGAGATGAGGAAAGCTGCATATTGTTGGAGGAAATTCTAGCTAGGAAATTTTTTGCTAGAAAGCTGTGTCGATGACTTTGAGGAACCCTGGCTCTTGTTTATGG
This sequence comes from Mauremys reevesii, assembly GCF_016161935.1. Taxonomy (NCBI): domain Eukaryota; kingdom Metazoa; phylum Chordata; order Testudines; family Geoemydidae; genus Mauremys; species Mauremys reevesii. Next base: position 76,839,056 of record NC_052630.1, read on the forward strand.
CCGATGACTTCAGACTTTTTCGAGACTTATTCTGCAGGATTGCAGACCCCCTGCAGATTCCGTTGGAGGAAATCAAGGATTAGCATCATAAGCTGCTTGATATCCTCCACACATCCTCTTCCTTCAAGATTGTACTACTGATCAATGAAGCTCTTCTAGGCTCCACAAAAGGGCTCTGGCAGACCCCAGCGTCCATCCCTCCGACTTGCAAACCTGCCAACAAAAAGTACTACCATCCAGCGAAAGATGCTGAATTTCTATTCTTGCACCCTACCCCAAATTCTCTGGTGGTCAATTTGGTGCAAGAGATTGGCCGTCAATACTAACCCCATGCTAGTCATCCAGACAGGAAATTACTAACTTATTTGGATGCAAGGCATATTCTTCAGCCATGCTCCAGTTTTGAATATCTACGAGGCTCTGATGGCTAACTACTTAAACTACTCCAAATTGACAGATTTCTGTCACGACTTCCCAGAGGCCAAGAGAGAGCAATTCCAGTCCCTAATATTGGAAGGACACCTTCTAGCCTGTACAGCACTACAAGCCACTGCTGCCTGATCCATTGCAACTGCTGCGGTCATGAGACATGCATCATGGCTCCACCTCTCAGATTTTCCTAAAGCGGTACAAACCATTGTGGAAGACTTAACTTTTGAGGGCCAAAAACTATTCTTGGAGCCCACAGACAATTCCCTACACTCCTGTAAAGACTCCCTAGCTACCCTCCAAACTCTCGGGATTTACACGCCTGTGCCGAAGAGACGTCCAGGAAAGTACCACCTCCCCCCTTACTCTTGATCACCGCAATATACTCCTCAACGGTACTATGACACCCAGGGCTGAAAACAAAGGCCTCCCTCCAAGTGTAAACAACCTACTGCTCAGGGGGCTACCTCTCACACACCCCCCGAAGCAACAATTTTGAAAGGCCTCAAGGCCCCAAGAAATGTCCCCCCTTCCAGTCATTCCCACAATCTTTCAGGTTGCACCAGTCTGGTGACCAACAAGCTCTGTTTCTCCCATCATGGAGACTAATCACCTCAGACAGGTGGGTTCTAGAGATAATTAAGGAAGGATACTCCATCCCCTTCATATCTGTCCCACCCTGCCACCACCCACTCCCTGTCTCTCTTCAGGGACCCCCTCACAGACCCATTCTAGGGGGAGAAATAAATCATCTTCAGCAACTGGAAGCCATAGAACTGGTCCCTTTCCAACACAGGGGGCAGGGTTTCTACTCCCATTATTTCCTCATCCAGAAGAAATCTGGTGGCTGGCGACACATCCTGGACCTTCACAATCTAAACAAGTTTGTCAAACTGCAACACTTCAAGATGGCTACCTCTCCACTATTATCCCAGCACTGGAACAGGAGGACAGGTTCTCTGCCCTTGACCTCCAAGACACATACTTTTATATCACTGTACCCTTTGCCCACGGACGATTTTTCCAATTCATCATGGGCAATAACCACTACCAGTACAAGCTACTGCCTTTCAGACTATCAACAGCCCCTTTGGTGTTCTCCAAGGTCCTGGCAGTAGTCGCAGCCTACCTAAGGAAACAAAGCATCATCATCTTTCCATACTCGAACAACTGTCTCCTCAAGACTCCAGCTGAGACCGACATTCTCCAAGCAGTCTATAACAATGAACTTGTTTACAAAGCTAGGTCTCCTCATGAACCTAGAAAAGTCCACTTTAATGCCAGTACAACACCTGGAATTCATCAACGCATAATTGGACACCATACAAGCCAGAGCCTTCCTACCGCCTTACAGATTCTTGGTCATACTAGATCTGATATCCAGTGTGTGGGGTCTGCCCCCAGATCTCTGCCAGAACGTGCCTCCAACTTCTAGGCCACATGGCAGCGGCCACTTTCATGATCAGGCACGCAAGACTACACATGCGATGTCTTCAGGCATGGCTCCATACAGTATATCACCCAACAAACACAGCCTCCACAAACTCTTATCCATGCCAGTAAGAGTCAAGGACTCACTACTTTGGTGGACGCAGCCCTACAATGTCTGTGTTGGAGTTTGTTTCCTCCAACCACCACCGACCATGATTCTAACAACCGATGCCTCCCTAATCAGTTGTGTCCCCCAATCACACAGTGCAGGGAAGATGGTCATTAACCAAATCCACTCTACACATCAACCTCTTAGAACTACAAGTGATCTGCGATGCCTGAGAACATTTCCTCCCTCTCCTTGAACATCAGAGTCATGACAAATAATCTCACCTGTATGTTTTACATCAACAAGCAAGGCAGAGCATGTTCCCACTCTTTATACTCAGCGGCACTCAAATTGTGGAACTGGTGTATCCAGCACATCTCCACCATTTCAGCAGCATACCTCCCTGGATACCAGAACACCACTGCGGACACACTGAGCCAGAGATTCTTCCAGGATCATGAGTGGCAACTGGATATGCGAACCCTTCAGCCCATCTACAATTGATGGGGATGTCCTATCAGATCTTTTTGCTACACCGCAAAACACTCATTGCTCTCAATTCTGTTCCAGAGCAGGACTGGGACACGGATCGCTGAGAGATGCATTCTTTTATCGCATAGAGTACACCACTCCTCTGTGCCTTCTCTCCATTTCCCCTCCTATTCCAGATACTTCACCATATACAGGAGGACCGAGCTCACATTCTTATAGCTCCAACATGGCAACGACAGGTTTATTATATTTATTTCCTTCATATGATAGAATGCCAACCGATCTCTCTCTGACCAACACCACAGCTCCTTTCACAGGATGTATCCTCCATCCCAATCCACAGATGCTCCCCTTCAAAGCCTGGCTCCTCCATGGTTTGAGGATTCAGAAATAACCTGTTTGGATGCAGTGAGATACTTTTGAGTAGCAGGCGTGACACAACTAGATGCACTTACATTCACAAATGGACTAAATTTCAATGCCAATGCACCTCCAACCAAGTTGACACAGCACGTGCTGCGCTAGCATTTATCCTGGACTACATGTTACACCTTAAGCAATCAGGATTATCCACTAGTTCCATTCGAATACACCATGATCAGCTTCAAAAATGGAACACTACATACTTTATGAGGACCACATCCTGAAAGAAATCTTTCCCAAACCCCACTTCTGGCCTTCAAACACCCATCCAACCTTATCAAGCTCATCATCAGAAGCAAGCTCCCCACAGTCCACCTGAAAACAGCGCCAGACCTTGCCAGAAAAACAGATGCAAAACCTGCAAACGCATCTCCACAGCTATGATGATCAATATTCCCCCAATACACCTTTCAAGATCAATTGGTCCTACACATGAGGGATAGCTCAGTGGTATGAGCATTGGCATGCTAAACCCAGGGTTGTGAGTTGAATCATTGAGGGCAGGGCCGGCTTTAGGAAGTGCCGGGCCCAATTCGACAGGGCCCGGGCAGGGATGACTCACCCGGCGGCGCTCCGTGTCTTCCGTGGCACTGAAGGACCCGTCGCCGAAGACCCGGTAGGGAACCGCCCCGTGAGTACATTTCCCCCCCCGTCATCTGACCCCCACCCCGACTGCCTCCCTCAGAAACCGCAACCCATCAGCCCCCCCCGCTCCTTGTCCCCTGACCACTCCTTCCCAAGACCCCCCACCCTAACTGCCCCCTAGGACCTCACCCCCTACCCAATTCATCCTGCTCTCTGTCCCTTGACTGCCCCGACCCCATCCACCACCACCCCGACAGACCCCAGAACTCCCATGCCAACCCAACCATCCCCTTCCCCATCCCCTGACCGCCCCCGCAGAACCTCTCCCTGATCCAACCCCCTCGCCCCACACACACCCTCTCCCTGTACCAGGAACTCCCTACCCCTGCCTTATCCAACCCACCCCCGGCCCCGGTCTCTTACCATGCCACTTACCCCTGCCGGAGCCATGCCAGGGCTGGGACTGGGGCCAGAGCCGGAGCCGCTGCACCGCCTGGCCGGGGCTAGGGCTGGGGCTGCTATACCGCCTGGCCGGAGCTGCCGCGCCGCCCGGCCGGGGCTGGAGCTGGGGCCGTGGCGCTCGGCCAGAGCGAGCCGCTTAGCCGGGGCCGGACTGGGCCGCGCCGCGACTCCCTGGAGCCCTCCTCGCGTCCCCCCGCCCCAGCTTACCTTGCGAAGCCGCCACTTGTTTCTGAACCCTCCCAGGCTTCCCGCGCAAACGTCTGATTCGTGGGAAGCAGGACAGAGGGAGGGGAAGAGGGGTGGGGTGTTCAGGGGAGGGCCAGGGACGGGGCAGACAGCTGCCAGAGCTTGGGAACCGGCTCCAGCTCACCACTGGGCGCGGGGCCCTCTTAGGCACGGCGCCCAATTCAGGGGAATCAGCGGAATCGGCCTAAAGCCGGCCCTGCTTGAGGGGGCCACTTAGGGATCTAGGGCAAAAAATCAAGTACTTGGTCCTGCTATTGAAGGCAGCGGGCTGGCCTCAATGACCTTTCGGGGTCCCTTCCAGCTCTCTGAGATAGGCATATCTCCATATATTTTATTTTATTTTTATTTATCACAATATGTGGTGTACCTGATCCAGTGTATCAGATGCCCCAACAACAACTATCTGAGTGAAACCAGCCAATCACTATGCTCTCAAATGAACTCTCAAACAAAAATTATAAAAGACAGAAACACCCTATCACATGTGAGCAAACACTTAAGTGATCACTCTATATCTGACCCCTCAGGCCTCATCATTACAGGAAACCTGCACAACACCTTCAAAAGATGAGCCTGAAAACTTTAATTCATAAGTATTCATATAATTATGGCTCATTACAATTTTTAACGCACTCTGCTGCCTCCTAACCCTCCTTTGTCCTAAAACTGGTGAGGTTTTCAGTGCCATCTTCATTTGAAGCGGTCCCCTGCAACATTATTCTGAACAATCTGTCCAACCTTGTATGTAGCTGTGACACTCTGGTCACCATTTCCTGACCTAAATAAGGAAGATCTCTGTGAAGCTCCCCTCTATCAGCAGAAGTCGATCCAATAAAACATATCTCATCCACCTTCTCTCTCATATATGGGACCAACACAGTTACAAAAACACTGCAAACTTAAAATGGATACTATTTCATATATATGCAGAAGTTGGTCCAATAAAAGATATTACCTCACCCACTTCGTGCCTCCATTTTAAGTGTCAATTAGTATGAAAGGTACAACCATTGTACTGAAATTGATATTTTTTACAGTCACTAAATTGTTTTGGTAGACAGTCATGTTGAAAATTAAATGCATGATTGTATTAATTTAAAAGGCCATTTTTTCTTTTCCTGCAGGTTTTTCGCCTGGACTAGACACAGTTGGAATTGAAGCAAAATTACAAGGTCAGTGCCTTTTCACCTTTCTGAGTACAACATGTCATTTTGGGCCAAATTCTTCCACCATATCTGAGTAGCTCCATTCATTTCTGTGGAACTACTGATGGAGCAAGATACTATTCAGTGTGATTAAGGTTGGCTGAATCTAGCCTTCTGTGAATTGTTAAAGCAACACTATTACTTTCAAGTATCAGAGGGGTAGCCATGTTAGTCTGAATCTCTGTAAAAAGCGACAGAGTCCTGTGGCACCTTGTAGACTAACAGATGTCTGTTAGTCTATAAGGTGCAACAGGACTTTTTGTCGCTTTTTACTATTACTTTAATTTAACTTACATGCTATTCCATATTGTAAATACTGGACTTTCCAAATAGGATTATTTTACAAAAAAAAAGATTTCATAAATACTCCTCTTCCCAAGTTTTTGCCCACATGCACAGGTATACTACTTCTTGTATATCCTACTTATAAATCAAACTTTGCATACAGTAAGATTCATTTAATTTTTAAAGCTTTTCATTTTCCTTCCTTTCCCTCCATTGATTTGTCATTTGATTTAATTTCTTTTCACATTCCTTCAAAATTTGCTCTGCAGAAATTTAATATCAGATTTCCTCTTTCCGCAAAACATAGGCCTGGTCCACACTAGGACTTTAATTCAAATTTAGCAGCGTTAATTCGACTTAACCCGTCCACACCAGGAAGCTAATTAGTTCGACCTAGAGGGCTCTTTAGTTCGAATTCTGTACTCCTCCCCGATGAGGGGAATAGCGCTAAATTCGACATGGCTATGTCGAATTAGGCTAGGTGTGGATGCAAATCAACCTTAGTAGCTCCGGGAGCTATCCCACAGTGCACCACTCTGTTGACACTCTGGACAGCAGTCCGAGCTTGGATGCTGTGACCAGCCACACAGGAAAAGCCCCAGGGAAATTTGAATTCCTTTTCCTCTCTGGCCAGTTTGAATCTCATTTCCTGTGTGGACGTCGTGACGAGCTCAGCAGCACTGGCAACGATGCAGAGCTCTCCAGCAGAGGAGTCCAGGGAATCTCAGACTAGAAAGAGGGCCCCAGCATGGACTGACCAGGAAGTCTTGGATCTCATTGCTGTGTGGGGCGAAGAGTCTGTGCTTTCGGAGCTGCGCTCCAACAAACGGAATGCAAAGACCTACGAGAAGGTCTCCGAAGCCATGGCACTCAGAGGATACAGCCGGGATGCAATGCAGTGCCGCGTGAAAGTCAAGGAGCTGAGACAAGGCTACCAAAAAATCAGAGCGGCAAACGGACGCTCCGGAGCCCAGCCCCAGACATGCCGGTTCTACGAGGCACTGCATGCCATTCTCGGTGGGTCTGCCACCACTGCCCCACCAGTGTGCGTAGACTCCGACGATGGGATAGTGTCGATGGCCAGTTCCTCGGCGATGTTCGCAGACGGGGAAGATGAGGAAGGAGATGAGGACGGGGGGGCAGTCGACAGAGCTTACAACGCTGATTTTCCAGACAGCCAAGATCTCTTCATCACCCTCACTGAGATCCCCTACCAACCCTCCCCAGCCGTTACCCCGGACCCTGAATTAGGGGAAGGATCAGTCTGTAAGTGCTTTAAACATGTTAACATTTATTTTTAATGGAGCAGGAATAGTTACTAGTTGAAAAGAAGGTCAATATATATGGGGATAGAACAGAAATCCTCTTGGGAGATTTCCGAGAAGCTCTCCTGCAGGTAATCGAAAAGCTTCCGCATGAGGTTCCTGGGGAGAGCTGCCTTATTGGGTGCTCCGTGGTAGCACACTTTTCCTCGCCAGGCTATCATCAGGTACTCCGGGAGCATTGCCTCCACGAGCATGGCAGCATAGGCCCCTGGTTTGTGCTGGCTTTCACGCAGCATGCGCTCTCTATCTGCCTCAGTGACCCTCCTCAGGGTGATCTCGCTCGGAGACTCCTGCATTTAATTACAGTAATTTGTGTACTATTAGTATTGGGAGTGCTTCACTGTTCCTTTGCATAACAATGAGCATCACTTTACAGCCACGTGGTGGAGGCTGCAGAGTGGCAGCATACAGGGATCTTTCCCAGGGAACAGACGCGAGGGGGTGCAACAGGGGCAGAGTTTATGCTTTCAGGATTGCCTGTAGCAAGAGGACAGTGGTATACATTCACTTTTAAGCAGCCAAAAGCTTTTGGCTTACCATGCCTGGCTGCTCCACGGATTCTGCTGTCCTGCCCCGCTTGTCTGATCTGCAGTGCAATCCCTCAGGCAATGAAAGCGAATTCCGAACATTCAAACTTTCCCTGAGTGCTGTGCATGGTCTTGTTCACAGAGACTGACTAGACTATGTTTCTTCTTTGCAAAACTGTATCTTTATAAAGAAGTCAGTCCCTTTTTCCCATCACACAGCTGCAACTGTATCCCGACCTGCTCCAGCATGCCCCTCACAGAGGCTGGCGCAGATTAGGCGGCGCAAGAAAAAGACACGGGACGAGATGTTCGCTGAACTTATGGGCTGCTCCCGAGCCGAGGCGGCCCAGCAGAGCCAGTGGAGGGAGAACCTCTCTCAGCAGCAGCGCTCACACAGCGAACGGGAGGACAGATGGCGTCTGGAGGACCAGCAGGCGACTCAAACGCTGCTTGGACTAATGAGGGAGCAAACGGACACGCTCAGGCGCCTTGTGGATGTTCTGCAGGACCGCAGGCAGGAGGACAGAGCCCCCCTGCACTGTATCTGCAACCGCCCTCCCCCGCCACAAAGTCCAATACCCCCCTCACCCAAAATAACAAGAAGGAGGTGCGCCAGGGGCCGTGAAAACTGTCACTCCACCCCAGCAGAGTGCTCAAGTACCAAAAAGCTCTCATTCGCTAAATTTTGAGAAGTCCTTCCCTTCCTGGATCACCCAAGCCCAAATCCCAGTTTCATCCCCTCACTGTGTAGTTGATTATTAAAAATAGTTTGCTGTTCATTACTGTTTCCGTCATGTTTCTTTACAGAAGACTTTGTGTGAAGGGGGGGAGGGGTTTGGTAATTGCATAGGATGGTCACCATTACCTGGGTACAGACACGAGGGCAGGATCTACAGCAGGTCACACACACAGTGCGGTCACTAGGCACCCTGGTCAGTCTGGGAGGTGTTTTTCATGTTCTGTGCATAGGCGGCAGGTGCCCTGCTCCAGCTATATTTGGAGCTGTCTCTCTCCCCCGGCCCTGCCTGGATCGGGCCCTGGCCCCCACGGGTCTCCCCCCGCCCCGCCGCGCTGCGTACCTGCCTGACAGTAGAGCATCTCCCCGCAGAAATGCTGTCTGGTGCCCCAGGGTCCTAGCGCCTGCCATACACAAATGGCAAGGCAGGCTGCCCTTACCCTGCCCTTCCACCATAGCCCTGAGCCTCTCCAATGCCCCAAACCCTCAGCCCCAGCCAGAGCCCTCATCCCCCTACACCTCCTCCCCCCTTCCCACACACCCCTCACCCCTTCCTACGCCCCCACCCCCAGCCCAGAGCCTGCACCCCTCACCCCTTCCGTCACACGCACCTGTAAACGTCCTCCCCCCAGTCCTCCCCCGCCACAAGGCCACATAGCCCCCGCACACAGAGTCCCGAAACGGAGGGATGGCAGGCTTAGTTGAAACAACCAGTCCGGCAGTGCAGACCGCTCTAGGAGCAGGAGCCTGTCATTCCTCGAGTGTAGAAGCGGTCTGTACATCACTGCACACCCTACCCACCACAGTCTGCGTCCCTGTTTCAACCCTTTAACGCAAATTCATTAGTAAAGAAAACGTTGTTAATTAACAATATTCCATTAACTTTATTTTTAAACGTGTGTTGGAAGGGGGGAAATGTGGTGAACGGGCTATGTAACCGCAAAAGAAAGTCAACAGTAACTGAAAGAGGGGCAGGTTCAGCTTCTCTGTAAAGAACCTGAACAGTCACAGGTTACCCTGCAACCTGAGGAACCTATCTTTCAAAGCCTCCCGGATGCACAGCGCTTCCCGCTGGGCTCTTCTAATTGCACGGGTGTCTGGCTGAGCGTAATCAGCAGCCAGGCGATTTGCCTCAACCTCCCATCCCGCCATAAAGGTCTCCCCCTTGCTCTCACAGAGATTGTGGAGCACACAGCAAGCAGCAATAACAATGGGGATATTGGTTTCGCTGAGATCCGAGCGAGTCAGTAAGCTTCGCCATCTCCCCTTGAGACGTCCGAAAGCACACTCCACCACCATTTTGCACTTGCTCAGCCGGAAGTTGAAGAGTTCCTTGTCGCTGTTCAAGGCGCCTGTATAGGGCTTCATGAGCCAGGGCATTAGCAGGTAGCCTGGGTCCCCGAGGATCACTATAGGCATCTCCACATCCCCAACAGTTATTTTGTGGTCCGGGAAGAAACTACCTTCCTGCAGGCATCTAAACAGACCAGAGTTCCTGAAAACACGCGCATCATGAACCTTGCCCGGCCAACCGACGTTGATGTTGGTAAAGCGTCCCCTATGGTCCACCAGTGCTTGCAGCACCATTGAAAAGTAGCCCTTTTGGTTAATATACTGGCTGGCCTGGTGGGCTGGTCCCAGGATAGGGATGTGAGTCCCATCTATAGCCCCACCGCAGTTTGGGAATCCCATCGCGGCGAAGCCATCTATGACTACCTGGACGTTTCCCAGGGCCACTACCTTCGAGAGCAGGAGCTCAACGATTGCGTGGGCTACTTGCATCACAGCAAGCCCCACGGTAGATTTGCCCACACCAAAGTGGTTCGCTACTGACCGGTAGCTGTCTGGCGTGGCAAGTTTCCAGAGGGCTATGGCCACTCGCTTCTGCACAGTCAGGGCTCCTCGCATGCGGGTGTCCTTGCGCTTCAGGGCAGGGGACAGCAAGTCACAGAGTTCAAGGAAAGTGCCCTTACGCATCCTGAAGTTTCGCAGCCACTGTGATTCATCCCAGACCTGCAGCACTATGCGGTCCCACCACTCTGTGCTTGTTTCCCGGGCCCAGAATCACCATCCCATAGCATGAACATGACCCATTGCCACCATGATCTCCACGGCGCGGCGTACCGTGCTTTCTGAGAGGTCTGTGCCACTCTGAGACTTCATGTCCTCACCGCGCTGCCGGAGCCTCCTCGCCCGATTTCTCAGCATCTGACTGTTGAAGAGGTGTACGATAAGGTGCGAGGAGTTGACAACGGCCATAAGTGCAGCGATGATCGCAGCGGGCTCCATGATCGCAGTGGAGTGGAGTGCTGTGGCGTCTGCGCTGTCACTAACAGGAAAAGTGCGCTAACTGATTTCCCACCGGCGGGAGTGACGGTTGAATGCTGACAGTTACCCAACACCACCCTCGACACAGTTTTCCCCCAGCATGCATTGGGGAGAAATCCCAGAATTCCAATGGGCAGCGGGGAGTGCGGGAACTGTGGGATAGCTTCCCACAGTGCACCGCTTCCAATTTCGACGCTTGCCCTGTTAGTGTGGACTCACAAAGTCGAATTAGTGTCCTTAGTGTGGACACACAAATTCGACTTTGTAAGGTCGATTCTACAAATTCGAATTAACTTATATCGAACTAATCTGGTAGTGTAGACATACCCTTAAATACCTGCAGCTTGTCCAAAAGCAATTTAAAAACTGCATGTTTGATGCACAGCAATAGTAGAGACTATGTGCGGGGGAACTTCATACTGCCTTGTATCATAGAAAACTTTGCATAACTCCCTGAGGAAGGTGGGAGGAGAATTTTGTAAAGGTCAAGGGCATGGTATTTTGAGGCCAGTGGGAGTGTATCCAGTGAGCTATAGGAGGGCCTTATATGCTATTCTTTCATGTTACCTATATTGGTGGCTGTGATTTGGCTACGTATACAGTCTGGCTGGTTTAGACTGAGGATTCCATTCCCCAGGACCATGAGATTTTTCACATGTAGCAAAGCCCTTCAATGCATATTCTGCTCTATTGCTAAAGATTTAGCATTTATTGCTCGATTTATTCATTCTGTTTAGGTATGCCAGGAGAAATCTTACACATCTTGCAAGATTTGTATGCATAAAGTGTTCCATACCTTATATAGTCATATCTCAAATCTGTTTGATTTATTAGGTCTTCTAAGAATTATTTTGCTATGCTAAAATTGTTCTAAGCTTGGTTAAACATTTATTCGTATAGCAAATGGATAAAGCAATGCCATGAAGTAAGATAAGATAATTCAATCAAGCAATTAAGGGACCTTGTATGTTGTATGGTTGTTAAAGCAGACATGTAGCATCTGACTTTGCAAATACAAAAAGATCAGTTATATTCTTCAGTTCTCAGGTTTTTATAGAATAGTCTTTAACTATTACTTAAAGAATTTTTAAGAAGACGATTTTGTTATGGCTTGAACATAAAATAATTATTTACTTTAAGGCTCTTTAAATATTAAAATTACTTCTCAATTTATGACAATACCATCAAATTACCCAGATGAAACTCAACAGTTTAGGGGTCAGCCCCTCCCATCTTTAAATGATAAAAACAAATATGCTATGCTTTCTTTCATATTGTCTCCAGTATAAGAAATAGGTATAGTAATAGAACATTACTTGCCAAGATTTTAACCACACAAATCGGGAAATTCAACTTTATTATTCTAACAGATACTGTAACTCAGCCCTCTTGCAGTATTTTGTAGTAATGTATATTCTGTTAATTATAATTGTCTTATATATATGTGTATGTATATGTATATATATTGTGTGTATGCAATGTGGATGATTTGTGGTTGCTGTGGGAACTACAACTTTGAGTTTCTTGACATGCATTGAAAAAGCTCAACATTGTATTAATGTCATTTTTGCACTTAATTTTCTGGGTTTCGAAAGAGATGATGATCAAAGTGTTTCCTTTGTTCTTATCATTCAAATATCCACTGCTAGTGACTACATAGGTTTATTTGAATTTGTAACCATTGAAATAAATGCAGGCACAGTTACTATAATGTACATACACCATTAAAAACTCAATCACACATGCATTTGAATAGCCATGCCTTGTTACGTCATTAAAAACTAGTGAAAATATTGTATTGTGTTAGATGATTATTAGTGGACTCTCAACCTTTTCAGAGCTTAAGTTGACATTTTAAACTTCTCACATCTAGTTTCTTTCATACTTTCTACAATTTTAAAGTGAGAGTGGTTGATTGGTTTTCGTTGAATGTATAGTTGAGCTTGAGCCTGCCCCAGTGAATTTAGTAAGAATTTTTGCCACTGACTTCAATGGGAAAAGGATTGTGTGCTTAGGCCTTCTGTTGAGTTAAATGGAGTTACTCTGGTTTTACACTGATGTAACTTAGACTATAATCTTTTCCTTAGTATATACAAAAATATTGTATTTTTTTCCTGCATGTTCGAAAGATAAATTTCTCTTTTCAAACTCTGGACAGAATTGTGTTTGAAGAATTTGAATGATTTGTCATCTCTTGATTTGATCAAGATGGATGAAGAATTTAATTTCAAACCTACAGGTAACATTTACTTCATAATATAATTTAGACTATAATATTGAAAACATATTTTTAAAATATTTTATCTCTTTAAAAAAATGCACTAAATATTTTTAATCTTCATCTACAGAGACTGGAAAACTAATGGCTTGGTACTATATTGCATTTGATACAGTGAAACGGTTTTCCTCAATTAATGGAAAAGAAACTTTATCTGAACTGGTAATTTAATTTTCCTAAGGAAAATATATATACAATCTGTAAGTTTAAAATAGAATTGAAGACAGTTTATATTGTTTTTCCTTACACCAAAGAATTATGAAGTTCAAGATGTATAAGATGTATGCAGTATGATTTTGAGGGTTTTAGTCTCAGATCTTCCAGTTCTCCCATCTTTTACTTTCCTCAGTTACGTAGCACTGAGTCATCTTACCCTTCTGAATGAAGGAATTCTGAAGCAATTCTGATTATATATAACATACTATATTGTCTTGTGCTGTTACTTCCATTATATTTTACTACTAACGACAATTGCATGAAAACAGGATCTGTTAAACAATGTTAAATTGTTACAGATCACAATGATATCCGGCTGCGTTGAATTTTCAGATGTCAAGTTAAGAATAAATGAGAAGAAAATATTGAACACTTTGAATAAAGACAAGAACAGGATAACTATCAGGTACAAAAAATCAATGAATTAATGTTCAGAAAGAAAGTATAATTTTTAGTTAAAGTGAATAGCAAAAAATCAGTATGTTTTATTATACAGGTTTCCAATGGAAGGGAAGATAAAAACAAGAGAAATGAAAGTAAACTGGTAAATATTTTGTCATATCTCATTGGCTTGAAAATAAAAGCCCTGATCCAAACTCCTATTGACTTCATTGTGTGCAGGCTCATGCCTTTAGATGCCAAACAATGTTGCTTTTATCTTGAACTTGCCTTTGTTTTTCAATGGAGTCTTTGACTCTTGTTTTATTATATTTTGTTTACTAATATTGTTTTATATACTAAGAAATGTTTCTTTTTCAGTCTTATTCAGGCTCAATTAGGATGCATTCCTATTCAAGACTTCACTTTGACACAAGATATGGGCAAAATTTTCAGACATGGCTTAAGAGTTACTAAATGTATGTTAAAATTTAATGCATTTTGATATATTAAAAATAAACTGTATTATATTATTAAATATATTTTTTCTTTTGTAGGGTTATCTGACTTTCTGGCATCACGTAAAAACAATTTTCCTGCATTATTAAACTCTTTGATTTTAGCTAAGTGTTTCAGGTGCAAACTGTGGGAAAACTCTCTGCATGTATCCAAACAGCTAGAAAAAATTGGTAGGTACAAGAAAGAAACAGTAATTATAATAGTGTGTCAAAGTTCATCATTAACTTCACTGTAAACTTTTAGAAGATCTGTTTTCTGGACTAAATAAGTCTTCCAACTTTTCATTTGCCAGAATCATGGTAGAAAAGACTCTCTTGCAAGGATGATTAGTTGACAGACCAGTACAAATTCTTTCAGAATCAGTAAATTCTTAACTGGATTAGTAACTAGAATGAAAACTTTGATCTAGGAATAACAACAAAAATACACTAGAGAAAACATTTAAGGAACTTTTTCCAGAGATTTAGCAGTATCAGATTCATGTTTATAAAGAAAATTGAACTATCCGTTGTCTTGGCAGAAACAACTGATATTTGAACTTTAATTAATCTTTTTGTAATTTGTGATGTATCCTGCAAAATATTGAATTTCTGCTGCTTTGCTGATAATGTACACAACCCTGTCCTATAACATTACTGTTTTCCTCAATGGTAGACAGTCTTTTCATTAGAAGCAGCAAAGAATCCTGTGGCACCTTATAGACTAACAGACGTTTTGCAGCATGAGCTTTCGTGGGTGAATACCCACTTCTTCGGATGCAAGCAGTGGAAATTTTATTTCCTCTGTCAGTCTTTTCATTGAAAATTCACACACAGGGCACTTTCAAGGATGACATAATTGTGACAAATGTAGTATGTTAATGATGTCTGAGACAGGCTTTAAGATAACGTATTTATTTACCTAACAACAGGAGATTACGTAGAAAATAAGTACAGGACTAACGCTGCTGTAATCTAACCTTGCTGCCTGGGTCTCTGCAGCTGCTTCTTGGTGCTGTGTGGGAGACAGGAGTAGTGGTACTGCATAGAGTCCTACAGAATGTGTAGCAACTTCCTGCTACAGTTTAGCTCTTTAGGGCACACCTTCTCTTTTAAAAAAATTCACCATATTCTCTAACTGAACAAAGTCTAACAGTGATTTAACTTAACATTTTTAATGTTATTTTTACAATATCAATCAATCTAATTAATCTTCAGCACTTTTCTGTATCTGCAGTCTTGGGGGTTTAGGCATGTCTATGTCTTAAACAGTCTGTTCACTCTCTTTGAAATAGTCTGAAACACAGTTGATCTATTACACTTTTTTGTGCTTCTCGTGATTTTTCACATTGCAGCTGTGTTGCTCTATAATTGAGTAGTGCTTAATAAATTGCCTTTTTCCCTTCACTCTACAGAGTCCACATTCTTCAAATCTGTTTTCTTGTGGGTATCAAGAACTAGATGATATACTGAATTTCATAAGTTTTAGCAAGATCTATTAAGTCTGTATTCTTGAACTGTGGTCCATTGCAGTCCTTGAAATTCCATGACATGCAAATACAGACTTAGTGATCAGAGTTGAAACTGTGGTATCTTGAAGTATCAATCTAGAAAGTGGTTAAAATAGTCCATTATGATCAGGTAATCATGCCTGGTGGGCAAATAAATCTATTCCAACTTTGCCTTCGAGTATTGTAGGTTGTTCACGTGATGTCATGTTTCTTTCACATTGTGAATCTCAGTATTTCAAGCAGGTTCCACACTTGCTTATTATTTCATCCATATCACTGTTTATATGTGGCCAGAATATTACTTCTGCCCTTTTCTTTTAGTCATTCCAAGGAATTTTTGGTGTGGGACTTAATTCTCATGTACAGTAAGGTCCCTTTACAATGCACTGGGAGTGGGAGTAAATGTACTTTGTAAAGGGGCCCTCATGTAAATGAGAATCAGGTCCATATTCTTTCCAGTATTTTTCTTTTTATGACTATGGAATTTATTGTTTTTGTACATTTCATGAGTACTCCCAAAATCAATGAGAGGTTCATTTTTATATGGTGAATATGCATGTGGGGAAGTGTTGACTCCATCCAGTACTTAGAGCATGTATTACTGCTTGTATTGTTTCATCCTTAGCTGTTTCTCTTTCCTGCTAATCTTTTATTTGTGGCAAAAAGGCACATGGTGCTTTTATCGGGTTCACGTGAACTGGTAACTGCTTATTCTAGATCATCTATTTGGGAGGTAGCAAAGAGAACATATGCTCTTGACAGTCTGCAATTACTAGATGATGTCCTGGCCAGAACTACAGGATTAAACTATACTTTTGTACTTTCATGGTCTGTCTACACTGCAGTAAAACATTCGCAGCTGGCTTGTGTCGGCTGACTCAGGTTCAGGCTGCAGGGCTTAAAATTGCAGTGTAGATGTTAGGGCTTGGGCTGGAGCAGGTCACAAATGCTGGGCTCCATCTACACTGCAATTTTATAGTCCTGCAGCCTGAGCCTTATGAGCCCAAGTCAGCAGAAGTAACTTCTATATTCTTCTCAAAGTACTTTCTTGTGTGTTGTAGTCAGTGGGTTAAGGTCAATTTCAACTTTTCAGCTACAGTTGTACAGAAAATTGTGATACAGCCATATAAAAGGCCTACATATTTTTCTCTTTTGGTTTCCTCTTGTATGTTTTTCTGCTGCTGTCATAGCTGTTGCAGCATATTTTATTGACAGCCTTTCATTTTCATGCCTCTGTAGCAGTAGAGCTCCCAGGTTCCTTTTGAAGGTACTCTTTCGGTGGGTCAAACAGTTGCTGAATTAGAGTTGATATCAATACTTTCTTCAAATTCTTGAATTCTTTCATGCTCTGGCAGCTAACTCAATTTTTTATCTTTGTAAAGTGAGGTCAGTTATTCTAACTACACAGTTGGGTGTGAATTTACTGACATAATTCAACATGCATTGTGGTCTTAGATTTATTTATTTTTATTAAATTTTTGGGTCTCTGTATGTCAGTGTTGCATAAATCTTAGAAACTTCAAGCTTTGTGGTCAGTTTATCTCCTAAATGTATGATTTTTTTTTAATTGACACTTGGCCTTGTTCAATTTAGGACTGTTCTAAATGCTTCTTGCATTTTCTAGTACCTTCCACATTTCTCCCTGATGTTCAGCAGAAATGCTGCTCCGGGCTATTATATCAAATGGCAGTTTCTCCTCGCTTCTTCTGGCAGGCAGGATTATGACCAATCACTATCCAAGAGGGTAGAGATATTTGCTGAAGTAACAGCAAACTAATAAAGTGATTGATGCGGACTCTGGGGCTGGAAAAGACAGCCTGCACAAAGTTATCACAAAAGGGGGAGAAGCCTGTCTGTTAGGAAGAGAGGCTGTCCCTAAGTCAGACCTGGAAGAGGTGCTTCAATACTTCATTGAGGGAAGGGATCTCAACAGGCCTCTTCCTGTACTTTTAACTACGAAGTTCTTGACACAAACAGTGAGTCCTCCTTGGCTGCTAAATCTTATCAGGAGACTAACCTTTCCTCCCAGAAGTTATCTAAAAAAGCTTGAGGACTTCTAAGTTGCGTATTCTTAGTCTTCTTTCACTGTTCCTAGAAAATTATTTATGATGAATGCTGATACTTTTTCTTCTAGTGCTGGTTCCTATGTGAATTCTACACGTGGGTATGCATGCGTACAATGCACCCAAGTTCAGAGATTTTAACAAGCTGTGTCTGTTGCCTCGCACATGTGCAGTAGGTCTCCGCGTGCTCCCGAGTGAGGGTATAAAAAGCGTGTGGGTCAATGCCCCCCAGTTCCTTGTTATCACTGCATGGCTTGAGGCAGAATCCGTAGTCCTTTCTTTCTTCAGTTTTTCAAAGAACCTGTAAATAAAATTGTAAATAGTTATTCTTCCTAGATTTAGTAAAGTTATAGTTTTAGTGTAGCTTCCTTCCTGACTGGGGATTCCCTCCCCACAATCTGGGACTATGCCCAGAGTCTTGGGCTTCAAAAACTGCGTCTTCTGCCCTAGATCCTTCTCTGTTATTGATAAACAGCAACACTGTCTCTGCTGTCTGAGTGAGACACATTTTTCTGCAAAGTGCAGTACTTGTCACTTGTTTCTACCAATGGCTTATAGCGCCTATGAGCTTCACTTTAGGAAACACTTGATGGAGAAGTCCATGAGGCCCCTTTCCAGTCTGTGCCAGGGAGACATGAGTAGGAGCAGAGCTTTTGGTTTCTAAGCCCAAAGACCCTTCAGGTCTTCCCATGAGAGTAAGGGGCACTGTTATGGGCACAAGGGCAGATCTCCTTTGAGGTCTATACATAGGAGACATGATCCTTCCCTGAGCCCATCGAAGTCAGGTGCCTTCACACGCAGACCGCAAGACACTAGCTCTGCTAAAACCTCCTAGATTGCAGGGTAAAGTGTGTAGGAAGAAGGATCTGACATTTCCATCAGTGATTCTGTCACCAAAACATAAGGACTGTTATCTGCCGCTTCCATCTACAAGTGCAGGTCTGGACTTCTTGGTTCCGACTTGTCCACCCAAAAAATATACCGCACCCAGTGACACACTGGTATTGGTGGTGCCGACCACTGGGACCCATTGCAAACTGGGACACACACAGAACTACATGGCACCGGTGGATATCTTTTTCTACTTGCAGTCCCCCCATCTTCTCTGGCCCAGCCTTCCTAAGGGACAGAAGATGTTACTACTTTGATTTCCCATTAATCCTCTCACTTACAGCCATCAGGCAGGATTGCCCTGGTACTGATGGTTCTGCCATTTCAACAAGGACAATCTTCAGATTCATGCTGGCCCCTCCTACATCCCTCTTGGAGAGAGTCAAGCCCAGACAGTCAATTCAGGACTTACAGCCACTACCCTTATAGATATGACTTCCCAGAGACCGATGTTACCCCATGCCATAGAGTCCCCCACAAACAATTGGCCCCTCGTTCTGGCCTTATTGGGAACTGTGGGATCCCTGTAACAGATGTTCTGGATCCACTCCAGAGTCTTTCTGCTCTTCTTCTCATCAACAACTGGATCTGTGAGTGTATGAGGAGGATATTGAGCCAGAATCACAAGTACCAGCAGTTCAACAGGATCTCCTCCTCCTCCTCCGCCCCAGATGAGGTGGTTTCTCCATCCCCACCAGATAACCATAGGCAATACCAGGAGTTGCTGCAAATAGTGGTTAACAATCTCTAGATACCCCTGGAGGAAGTCCAAGACCCATACCACTGACCGTTGGACTTTCTGCAGCCTTAGGGCCAAAGTAAAATGGCCCTCCCAGTTAATGAGACCATATTGGAACTGGCAAGATCAATCTGGCACAGCCCAGCATCCTGTAGCCCCACACCTAAGAGGGCTGAGAGGTACTATTTCATCCCAGCAAAGGGAGACAAATTTATGTAGACTATTGAGCCCTAAACCAGGTGACATACCATAACTGATATCCCCCACCCTTAATCTCAGAGTTACTAGAACATGTGCAATCTACCAGAATTTTCACCAAACTGGACCTCCGGGGTGCGTACAAACTAGTGCACATCAGGGTAGGAGGTGAATGGAAGACCGCTTTTAAAAACCTCTGTGGGCACTTTGAATATCTAGTAATGCCATTTAGTCTGACCAATGCTTCAGCGACCTTTCAGCACTCTGTGAACAATGTATTTAGAGACATCCTGTAGTAGTATGTAGTCATCTTTCTTGATGACATACTTGTGTTTTCAGATAATCCTGATCAGCATTGTTACCATTTCATTCCATCCTGGAAAAACTATGAAAGTATAGCCTGTTCATGAAATTGGAAAAAGGTACCTTTGATCAGTCCTCCATAGAATTCTTCGGTTGCATCCTTTCCCCAGCTGGACCAACAGAAGTTAGAGGCCATCCACAGCGGGCCAATGCCCCAGTCCCCCCAGGAGTTACAGAATTTTCTGGGCTTCTTGAATTTTTACCAGAATTTCATTCCAGGCTTCTCAGGGCACAGAGACCCCATGACGAACCTCCTCTGCAAGACCATCACATTCATTTGGACACACAAAGCTGACCATGCTTTTGAAGAGCTCAAGGCTGCTTTCACCACCACTCCCATTTTAGCACACTCGGCCCTCGCCCAGGCATGCAGAGTGGAAGCCAGTGCCTCAAGTGTAGCCATTGGGGCCATACTGTCTCAGAGACAGGGTCCACAGCAAATGTTGCACCCCTGGGCTTCCTATTCACCTCTGCCAAATGGCATTATGATACACTAGATAAGGAAATACACTAAATCAGCCTTTGAAGAGTGGTGCCATAACCTCCAGTAAGCCCAACACCTAATGCAAGTCTTTTCTGACCTTGAATATCCTTGTGCGGCTCAAGCTTTGAACCAAAGACATCTCG
The DNA here is from genome assembly GCF_016161935.1 of Mauremys reevesii. Taxonomy (NCBI): domain Eukaryota; kingdom Metazoa; phylum Chordata; order Testudines; family Geoemydidae; genus Mauremys; species Mauremys reevesii. The sequence continues at coordinate 76,859,400 of NC_052630.1, forward strand.
ATAAAGGCATTATTCTTCTCTGTTTGATTTTTATCATCACTTATTGCCCAGGAAGCAGGAATGGGAAAGCCGATGGCATTTCCTGAAAGGGGGAATATTGCCAAGAGAATGAGGAGCCTAACCAAGAACCACCCTGTCTCCTAAAACCTCACAACTTCCTTAGTGCTACAATACACCAGAACTTGCTTGATTTAATCCTATCCACTTTGCAGGGCAACCTGTTAGTTCAGGAGGTGACAGAACAGCCTGAGCAAACGAGACCCAGAACAAAAATGCAGTGCTCTACACAGGATAGGCTCACCTACATCGATGGGTGCATAGACATTCCACCGAGGTGCCCCCAGCTAGAAGGGCTCCATCTTTGCCATGACCTTCCATTGACAGGCCATTTTGGCCACCTTAAGACTTCCGCACGCCTTCCCATTTCTTCTAGTGGCCCCGTAGGCAAGTTGAAGTCCAGGACCATGTTGACTCTTGTGACCTGTGTGCTCAAACCAGGATGCCCCTTGATGCCCTAGTACTCCAGAGACCCCGGGCCTCAATCACCCTGGACTCCATAGTGCAACTCCCTTCCTTTGGCCACACAGTCGCCTTAACTGTTGTAGACCAATTGATCAAAATGGCACATTTCATCCACTGTATCGGCCTAACCTCTGTTGAAACAATGGCTCGACTCCTAGAAGTTCATGTGATCCATCTTCATGGGCTTTCAGACTGTAGCACTTTGGACCAAGGCTCTCAGTTGGTCTTACGCATTTGGCATAAAGCCCTCTGGCTAATGGATGTTCACACTTTTACTTCCTCCATGTATCACTACCAGACAGATGGGCGGAGAGAGAGAGGTGAACTAAGTATTAGAGCAATACCTATGGTGCTTGGTCAGCTACCATCAAGATAACTAGTTGTCCCTCCTTTTTTATGCCAAGTTCTCATACAACAATGCTGATTATGCCTCCACGGGGCAGATTGCCTTCTTTGCAAATTATGGGGTCCAACCTCACTTTCACCTGGCCTTGCCAGCAGCCTCCACAAACCCAGCAGCCGGTGACTGAAACCAACAAATTAACCATATCCAGGAGAAACTTAAGGACCACCTTGAAGATGTGAAAAGGAACTACAAGCAGTATGCGGCTGTTGACACCAGGAAGGCCCAGCTCTCATGGTGTGTCTAAAGGTCTGGCTTGCAGCAAAACACCTCTGTATGAACAGGCCATCCCTCAAGCTAGACCACCAGTTCCTCAGACCCTTCCAGATTTGTCAGCAAATCAACCCTGTCACATTCAAATGGCAGCTTCCTCAATCTCTTGAAAGTTATCCAGTTTTCCATGCATCTCTCCTAAAGCATTACACAGAGGCACCCCTTTCTTGATTGGTCCCAACAGCTGCCCCCACCAGTCCAGGTCCAAGGACATTTAGTCCATGCTATCCTGACTCTAAACTGAAGAAGGGGAGACTGTACTACTTAATCAATTGAGAAGACTAGGGTCCTGAAGAACACTCCTGGGAACCTGCTGCCCATGTTCATGTCCATGCCCCTGCCCCACTAAAAAAGTTTCATCAAGACCCCACAGATAAACCAGGCCCAGCGCCCATCTCAAGGAAGGATACCTCTGAAGAAGGGGCTGATGTACGGATACAGGGACTAGAACCCAAGTCTTCAGAACGTAAGACAGCTGACATTCTCACAGTGCCATCAAGAGGACCTGCAGAGCCATAGTCAGGAAGCACTATGGAGACTCTGAGTGGCAGTAGCCTGCGGCCCTCTGATTGGTCAACTACCCTATTTAACCCTGGTGATTGCCCCAGGAAATTGTCTGGGCAGCCACACAGACTTTGGGCCTGCTGCAATTCCAGACCTCACCTTGTCTCCTGATTTCTGGTCTCCAATCCCAGCCTGACCCTTGCTCTTGCCTCCTGACTTTAGCCTGGTAGTACCTCTTATATCCAGTCTCTGACTCCAGCCTTACTCTGACCCTGATTCCTGCCTCCCAATTCAGCCTTGTACTACATATGTTCTCTGATCCTGGTCTGACTTTGATCCTGACTCTTGTATTGAACCCGGCTCCAGTGATTTCCTCCGACCCCTGTTCACTGATTACCCACCCTGATGTGTGGACCCCAGCCCAGCTCTGACCTCTAGACCAGACCACCTGTGCCCTGGTCCCTTACAACACATTTGCTAGACATGCACTAATCCAGGCCTCTGCTGCAGTTTCAGCAATGGGATCTGCAGTACTGCAAGCATCTTTGCAGCCTGCTTCCTCACACCCACCTCCAATCTGAGCACAGCTTGCCTATCATCTACATGTGGAATACACATAGGGACCAGGACTTGAGGATGAAATGGAGGTTATGTACTGTAACTGGAAATTCTTTTACATGTGTGTTCACTATCTGTAGTGCACTACCCATCTTCCATCCCCTCTGCTTCGGATCTGATTAGATTCGCAGTAAGAAGAGGAACTGAAGGGGCAATGACCTGCACTGTCTCTTATACTCTTGCTTGGGAGAATGAGGAGACCTACTGTACACAGGGCCATCTCTAGGCATCAGCGTTCCAAGCATGTGCTTGGGGCAGCAGTTTTCAAGGGGTGACATTCCAGCTCTTTGGGGTGGCATTTTTCAAGGGGTGGCACTCTGGCCTTTTTTTGTTGTTGTTTTGTTTTTGCTTCAGCGGTGGTATTCTGGCTTTTTTTTTTTCCTTGGGACAGCAAAAAATGTGGAGCTGGCCCTGACTGCACATGTGTGGGCCAACGGACACTGCTTGTTAAAATCTCGCACTTGGGCATATAGTGTGCAGCATGTGTAACCATGTGTTGAATAGAGATAGGACCACACATCTCAAAGAACTTCCAGTTACAGTAAGTAACCTCCATTTCTTCCAAGTAGACTTTTCTGTCTGAAGTTATTTATATTCATTCCAGTGAGTCATAGTTCCAAGAAGGAATTTCCTGATTTGAAATCTAGTGCTGACTCCCAAACCCCAAAAGGGAGACTGAGGAATTGGGAATACTTGCAGAGGTGTGTTTTTTTGCAGAATTCCCTTCTAGCTTATTCTTTAGTCCAATAGATCACAGAGACTGCCTGTTCTTTTCCTGGTTCTTATCAGGTGTTTTGCTAAATCTGTTCAGGGACTGTATATTCTCCCAGAAGATTTTGGAGACAAGTGGCTCTCCCTAGAGTGGATTTTAGTTATATCTTACTCAAAAAAAGATAGACTTCACAGGGATTTCTAGCATATGATTAAAGGATCCATTGGGTAGTCAACAGGAGTCTCTTGGATGAAAACTTATTTTATTTCAGTGCCATGCTGTTTATTCATTTGTGTGTTCACATTAGTTATTTGCTGACTGTTGGAGTTTTTCCTGAGTAAAGCCTGCAGGAATTGGCCCTTGATCTGCCTTTCTTTGATTCTATAACTTAGTAAAAGACATTGTCATTCTCAAATGTTTTATACTTCATTTTATTGCTTTTATGTTTTGTTTATACTGTTGTATGAACTGAACTAAAGAATATTAAATTTTCTGACCACCTGAAGAGAAATAAAATTGACTATTGTTGAAAAGAAAACATTGACCACCTATTGAAAAAATGCTAGATAAAAGACCTCTTGTTAAAATTAGTTATGCTTTATATTTATTTGCCATAATGCAGTGGTTGAAAATAATAATTTAGGATTAGGAATTCCATATAAAAATATTACAGCATTTTTCAATTTTTACAGGTGTAACACTATCAAATGCAATGGTAAATGCAGGTCTGACATCGTTTAAAAAAATTGAAGATGCAAATGCAAGGGAGCTTGAATTGGTATTTAAATTTTTATATGCATATTCATACAAGGAAAATGCTAATGTTTAATACTTAATAAGTTACAGACTCCAATGTTTTAAGTGGTTTATTCTTGTTCAGTATCACACTAGATTAAAGAAATATGCAATTATCTGACAGAGGTAGTTGATTCTTTTCCTGAAGCTGGTTAAGTTGATGTTTTGCTTCAATTATAAGTTACATCTTAATTTTACTGACATTTTTTGTATTACCATATGGGGGAAGAGAGATTCACCCTAGAACTTTCCACTAACTAAAATAATAATAGTTCAAATTCAGGAATTTCATCATAATCCTTTTAGTAGTGGAAAGTCTTAGAATAAAATCCGGGCCCTGCTGAAGTCAGTGGCAAAACTCCCATTGAACATCAGTGAGGCCAGGATCTCACCGCTGTGGGATGTGGGATTAAATTTTGCTGGTCTCCTGATTCACAATTTCTTTGGCATTTCTGGTTCTCAAGTGTGATAGCATCCTCGCCTCACAGTGTGTAAGGTGCTCTTTCAGATCTCCAAATGTTGTGGGCTTCATTAATACTCTTGTTTTGCATTTGGGAATTTGTTACATCTTAATTTGCCTTCTCTGCCTGTTCCCTCTCCCCTCCCCCCCTCCCCAGTTTCGTGTGTTTCATCATTTAATACATTAAAGTTTAGGACAACATAGTATAGATACCTAATGTAGGCACTAGAGGCAGCTTTTTGAGGTCTGGCTCTACTCAGGAGAGGAGCAACAGTTTGAAGCATTTCTGGGTTTTTGGTTAGGTTGCTATTCAGGTTACCATTGGAGGTAGGGAGATAGGAATCTTATATTTGGTTTGGTTTTTTTTAATGACTCAGATGGCCTTACTTGGTTTCTTGTCCTTGGTTTTAAATTTCTCTCATATGTAGTTTACTATTATTTTATCATAATATAAAAAGTTGCAAAGTCAAGTACTCCAAAGTTAGAAAATGCCAGAATTAAGATTTCCTGTGCAACCTTAATTTGGCTCCCTTTTGTTTATGCATTATGATACAATATTTAATTATATGATCGCATATTACTTTCTCCGCAGAATCCCTGCCACATTCAGTGCGGTGCTGCCTGGCTAAGGCAGGCTAGTCCCTACCTGTTCTGACAGCAGTCTACACCCCGGAAGCAGCCAACAGCAGGTCTGGCTCCTAGGCAGGGGGGCCATGGGGCTCTGTGTGTGGCCCCGGCTCCGAGCACCAGCTCTGCCCTCCCATTGTCTGATTCCCGGTCAATGGGAGCTGGGGGGACCATGCCTGTGGGCAAAAGCCACGTGGAGCCACTTGCGCGCCTCCACCTAGGAGCCAGAGCTGCTGGTGTCCACTTCTGGGGTGCAGCATGGTCTGTGGTGCCAGGACAGGCAGGAAGCCTACCTTAGCACCACCGCTGACCGGGAGCCACCTGAGGTAACCCCGTGCCCCAATTTCCTACCCCAGCTCTGAGCCCCTGCCCCCCAAACCTGGAGCCCCTTCCTGCACCCCAAGCCCCTCATCCCCAGCCCCACCCCAGAGCCTGAACCCCCAGCCCAGAGCCCTGATCCCCTCCCTCACCCCAAACCCCAGCCCCAGCCCAGAGCCCCCTCCCACACCCCAAGCCTCTCATCCCCAGCTCCGTTGGGTCACAGGCATCAACAGTTTTTTTCAACTGGGTCACCAGAAAAAAGTTTGAAAACCACTATTCTAGACCATACTCTCCACTGCACAGCCTTGATTCAGTCCAGAGGAAGTCCATCCTGTGCACTGAATGAGGCAGGGGACTCAAGGAAAAGATATGTGGTCATGTAATCTGAGACCATATCGTGAACTATATGCACAAGAGTGCCAAATTAAGATTCGCAAAGCTAACTTTTTGTGTGCTTGACTTTGCAACCTTTTTGTTCTTTTAACATAGTTTTTGTGTGTAATTTCTTAGATTTTTAAAAAAGTAAATTGAAAAAACAAATACCATCACGTGTCTTCATATTGACATCCAAATGGTTCATCAGCAGGGTTAGAAGCTCTAGATCCCCAGCGCTGGCCTCTGCCACTGAAGCCAACAGAGTAAATGATAGCAAGAGTAGGTTATCATCTGCTGTGTGGACCAGCACTAGAGGGGGATAAGACACATTTTACTAGTATTTCATAGATATTTGCTCTCTTCCATTCTCCTTGCCTATTCAGTCTCAGTCTCCACACCTCAGGCTTCTTGTCCCAGTCTCCTTGCTCAGCCAGTCCCTGCATCCCCTCCCTCCAGCTCTTAGTCCCAGGCTCCAATTAGTCCAACGCTTCCCCCCCAGATCCCAGTGTCAACCCACAACTCCCAGTCACTGGTTTCTCTCTCTCCTTCCCCCACTTGCAGTTTCAGTGTCACCAAGCTCCTTGTCACAATCTACTCCTTTCCTTTCCCCTGGTCTGGCTCTTGTTCTTTCCACATTCAAGTCAGGCAGCTTCCTCTCCCATGCTGCCTGGGCTTAGCACAGGGTCCTTGAGTGCCCATGGGAGGCAAGCTCCATGCTTTCAGTTTTGGTGCCTGACCCCCCCCCAGCCCCAGCCCATAGCAGACAGGAGCAGCAATTACAGAGAAAGCCTTGTTTCACGCCTGTATTCCTGTGTTCAGGCATGCTCTGTTGCTCTTTGGGCATGGTGCATGCCTAGTTTGAACAGCACTAGGAGCTGTGAGGGGATGGAGGCTGCATGCTCATTGAGGATGGATTATTCAGAGACTTTAGCTACTAAACTTTAAGAAGTCTCTACAGAGCATGTGAGATCTGAGATTTTTCAAAGGTTTATAATTTGGCCAAGTATGGGTGGGTTTTCACATGAACAGCAAAATGCACATTCCTAACACAAAGGCCACTCTTGCCAAATGTCAGTTCCCTTCTCCAAAGTCTGGGAGTGATAGAACTTCTCAAAGAAAAAGTCACCAGAATTCTTTTGACATTGCAAAACAATGCTTTTTTCCCTAACCTCATTCTTGGAGGAAGCTGAACTGTTTTAGCTGAAACATTCACCGTCCTGCCCAAAAAGATCAGCCTGAACTCCATTCAGGTGATCCGCAGATAGTTCCCTCTAAGGTGCGTGCCTGGTCAGCCGCACATGAGACAATGAAGGGCCACCCACCTAATTAGCAGACCTGCACAGGCATAGCTCCACAAATTAGGTGCCTGTACCCTGGAGAAGATGCACATGTAAGGTGAGATGGTGGCCTTAAGGGGAATAGGGGGTAGGTGGTATGGGGCACTGGGGTGAGAAGAGTGGGTGGGGGGAATTTGGGATGTGCAGGGCTGTGGCTGCCAGGGAGAGATGGCCCTCCTTCCCAGTCCCAGCTCAGGGGCTGCCACACAGGGGAGAAAGAGCACATCCATTGCATTAGAAAGGTAATACTACTGATATTAAAATATGAGTTGTGTGCTTTTATTTGTAGAACAAAAAAAAAATTTATTATTAAGGGTTTTTTTTTATATGGTGCTTTTATCCAAATCACTTTTCAATAGTTAGCTAACGGTACAAACAACATTTGGAAAGATCATTAAATGGTTCACTGAGACCCTCAGCAATTTTCAAGTGGTCAAAAAAAAGTTTGAGAACCACTGCCTTAGGGGAACCCCTGTGGATGCTGGGTCATCTAGTAACTTCCTTTTATTATGGTATTGCCAATACTGCATCTAAAACACCTCCTTTCTCCTACTCCACAATAATGTTGAGGAATTATGGTCCTTCCAAAATGACAATAGAAGCTCTCTGTAGTCCCAGAACGCTTATTTGTTATGCTTGGACTTCCATATATGTGCTATCACAGTTTTCTCTCAAGAATAGCCCTTACCCAGGACTAGGGTTTTTCCCCCTCTTACTCTGAATAGTATAATTTATCAGATAAAGTTGTTCATATTCATTCTAGCATGATCTGATCCATTTTACTGGGGGCAGTCTTCTATAGCATTTATTTCTTGTGGGCGGAGGAGGGCTGGGACTAAGGAGTTTAGTAAGTTCCAATTTCCTTGCCTGTTGAGGATTATGAGTGAGGTGAGAGTCAACCTCTGAGAGACTATTCTGCTTGTGGCTGAACAGTTATTGTACATCAAAGCAACTGATATTTTTTCTTGTCAGCTCTTTCCTGGTTGGTGAAGTATTAACTGCTTCCAATTAAGACATTTCTTCATCAGGATGAGGAAAGAAGAATTTATACCATCCCTGGAAAATAATTATCCCTCTTTAATAATAAGTACAGTATTTGCAAATTATGGGCCAAATCTTGAAACAATATGGAAATCTCCATCGTCTTTGATATTAAGGGTAGTTGTAGGTGAATAAGAACTGTCAGTAGTTGATCCTGTGTGTTCTCTTATTAAACTTCTTTATTTGAAAGTTATTTTTCTTACCAGTGAAACATGACTTGTAATATATCAGAAATAAAACTAAATATTTACAGATTTTAAACAGACATCCTCCTTTTGGAAACCAAATAAAAGAATCTGTGCTACACCTACCAAAATATGAACTTGACATTGAGCAGGTAACTTCTTCCATTTGCTTTACTGGATAATGATTTTTATGATTGTTTTTGCTTTAGAATTCTGCTAACATAATAAAAATAAAATATTTCAACAAAATATTACAATATTAAATGTCTACGTTCCCCATCAGGAAAATGAAACCAGTCATGCCCACTTCAGCCTTGCCATGTGTTGTTAAAGGCCTGCCTATTTAATTTATACATATTCTGTGTTCCTACAAGTGTTCTTTGTGACCTCTATATGGGCATACTCCACATTTTAGGAAATATTGTCATAAGAAATGTTCCTGAAACATACGTTCATTCAAAGACTTCTTAAGTCAGTTGTCTACATTCTACACAAAATATCTGATCTTTCTTTTCTTGTTTCTTCTGTTTGTCAGCAATCTTTTTATGTTAAAAGATGTGAAAGGAGACAGTTCACCTATTGATCTAGCTCTTTTGAATTATGTAAATTTGACAGCTCTCTTCCATCTTAAATATCAAACATGAGGCAAAAAGAGGTCAATACGAACTTTTTCCTGTTTATAGATGTCAGATTCAGGAACATACAGAAACAATAGCTGATTAGAATCAAATAATTGATACCATGCATATCAAAGGAGGCATGATCTAATGCTTTGGGTGGGAGACGGGAAATCCTGAGTTCTGATACTCGCTCCCTCTCTGGCATTGGGCAAGTCACTTCAGGGCCGCCCAGAGGGGGGGCAAGTGGGGCAATTTGCCCCGGGCCCTGCAGGGGCCCCCACGGGAGATTTTTGGGGGCCCTGGAGATTTTTGGGGGCTCCGGGGGCCCCGGAAAACTCTCGCGGGCTTCTTCCGCTCCAGGTCTTTGTCGGTAATTTGGCTGCGGGGGGTCCTTCCGCCCCGGGACCCACCTTCGAAGTGCCCCGAAGACCCGCAGCGGGGGGGTCCTTCCACCCCAGGACCCGCTGCCGAAGAGCTGGGTCTTCGGCAGTAATTCGGCGGCGGGTCCCGGAGCAGAAGGATCCCCCCGCCGCCGAAGCGGGGGCCCCCCGCCGCCGAGGACCCCAGGCCCCCTGAATCCTCTGGGCAGCTCTGAGTCACTTAACCAGTCTGCCTCGTCTTTCTTATCTGCAAAATGTGGATAACAACACTTAATTGACTCATAGTGTTGTTAAGACAATTAGTTACAGTTTGTACTTTGAAGATGAAAAACTTGATATAAGTTTAAAGTGTTAGACTATTACTATAATAATGATCAATTCAGTTTTAGTCTGTCATTTTGTAGATTACCACAAGTGCTTGAATAATGTATTGGTAATTCTTAAATCCTTTTCAGAAGGAAAAGTTAACAATGATAAATGCTGCACAAAGATCGGCCTGCATTATTAAAGTTTGTTTTCCTATAAAATTGAAGCAAGAAGTATCTAGTTTTCTTGCTTCATCCCTAGACATATTTACATATGAATTAATAAGAGAAAAGGAGGATTTTTCTTGTCTTATTCTGTATTCTTTCCTGTATTCTAGTTCATATTTATTTTGATACATATATTTGTGTCTGATACATTTTTGTTTATGCCAACAATAGAGGATCAGAATTTAATGTATTAACCTCTTTCAGCCAAGATTTATTGTGATTCTATTTTAATTTATGTAATCCAAATTGGACCCATAATAGCTGATATCATTAACTGCAAAAAAAAAACAAAAAAACACCAAGACCATCTCAAATCAGCATTTGAAATGATGGGCACAGTTCATTTCTCTAGAATTTGATGATCACATTTCTGGCTTCCGTTAACCACTGATTAATCATTTAAATGGTATAATTAGTACCCAGCAATTAAACTTAATAAAGGGATATAGAAGCTTTGATTGTTAGATTACCAACCTGAGCCAGACTGAACTATGCCTGACCTGAAGAAGAACTCTATGTAAGCTTGAAAGCTTGTCTCACTTACCAACAGAAGTGGGTCCAATAAAAAATATTACGTCATGCCCCTTGTCTCCAACATAGAACCAGCAGTTGTGACTGTAAGTCATTATAATAGAAAGGTTCTTTTGGGGTTTGTGAGAAAGAAGTTGATGGTCTCGGTCTAGTTTGTAGTGAAAAAAGTCCACTCTCAAAACTGCCATGATTTGGACTCATTACTGCAGTCTTAACATTAGAAAAAGAATGGAGACCGAACTATCTTCACTCACCTAAAGTAGTCTCCTTCTAAATCAGACAGATACACATTGGAATGGGGGAACAGGGCAGTGTTGAGAGAGCTTGCCTCGCTGCTGTCCATAATGAACTTGTTATGTGGGTGAATAGAATAATAGTTGATTCACTCGCATCACCAGTCTGACATATTTTGAAAACATTAGGATTACAGTAACTCCTCACTTAAAGTCATCCCAGTTAATGTTGTTACGTTGCTGATCAATTAGAGAACATGCTCATTTAAAGTTGCGCAATGCTCTCTTATAATGTCGTTTGGCAGCCACCTGCTTTGTCCACTGCTTACAGGAAGAGCAGCCCATTGCAGCTAGCTGATGGGGGCTTTGAACCAGGGTGTACCAGCAGCCTCCCATCAACTCCCCATTGCCCTAAGTTCCCTGTGCGGCAGCCACCCAGCAGGCTATCAGCTCTCCCTCCCCCCACTGCCATGTGCTGCTCCTGCCCTCTGCCTTGGAGCTGCTCCCCAGAGCCTCCTGCTCGCTGTGCGGGGGGGGGGGGGTTAATGTCAGGGTGTTCCCCTCCCCCCTGCTTCTGCACCCCGCTTACCCCATCTCCATAGAGCGGGGCGGGGGGAACATGACATCGCTCAGGACTGAGGGAGCTTGCTCGCAGCATGGGCGCTGTCAACTTGCTGATCTACTTAAAAAGGCAGTGTTCTTACAGTGGGGTAAGCATACTTAAAGGGGCAATGCGCATCTCTCTTACACATGGTGTGTGTCTCTGTCTGCCATGCTGCACCACCTCAACCAAGCTTCACAATCATCATCGCTGTGTACCAGTATTAAATTGTTTGTTTAAAACTTATACTGTGTGTGTGTGTGTGTGTGTGTATATATGTGTATGTATATATATAGTCTTTTGTCTGGTGAAATTTTTTTTCCTGGAACCTAACCCCCCCATTTACATTAATTCTTATGGGGAAATTGGATTCACTTAACATCATTTCGCTTAAATTCACATGTTTCAGGAACATAACTACAACGTTAAGTGAGGAGTTACTGTACTTAATAAAGTTCTAGTAAAATAGGTATTTTACAAATAACACATTTCTAGAAAGCACCTGGTTTAAAGACTATAACACATCTTGAAATGCTAGTATTAACAGGGCATGAATCATTATTTCTACTGTTTGAACTCCGGCAATGGATACATGATGAATATTCATATCTTTCTTTGGATTTACTAGTAAACAGACTGTTCCACTGGAAGTCACTGGTGTGCATCCCTCATAGAATCAGGTTTCTGTTTTCCTTGGCAGTGAACAGAAGAGGTTTTTCTGTGCTGTGACATTCATCTTTGGCTAGAAGTGCAGAGTATCTTTGAACAGTCATTCAAACTTAGAATCTCAGCAATGAACTCGCAATAATAGCCCTTTCTGTTGTGTCGACAAAACAAATGTGTGTTCTGTTGAAATTGCACCTGTCCAATGGGGGGGAGGGATAGCTCAGTGGTTTGAGCATTGGCCTGCTAAACCCAGCATTGTGAGTTCAATCCTTGAGGAGGCCACTTAGGGATCTGGGGCAAAAATTGGTCCTGTTAGTGAAGGCAGGGGGCTGGACCCAATAACCTTCAAGGTCCCTTCCAGTTCTAGGAGATTGGTATATCTCCAATTACTAGCCTTTGTTTGTGCATGGTGTACAAAGGCATGTGGCTTACTCTGAAGTGTTTTTACTGGTTATATCATTTTATGTATGATTTATTTTCCTAGCTTGCAAAATACAGCGATACGGTGGCTGAAATCTTAGTGACCATCATATTAACAAACTTTGAACAGCTTCAGATTAAGAGAACTGCACCAGACTTTCACTATGTAACCTTGATCATAGGAGATGCTGATAATCAAGTGGTTTTTAAACAGAAAATTATGTAAGTGTGATCACACATGTTATTTACATCTTTAGGAATGCCATTTTCAAATAATATGTAGCTGGTGTAACATTTTTTTATATTAATGAGACTAACCAAATCTCTGTTATTTTAGTGGAAGTCCTGCTGCAAATGGATTCTCTGTTGCTTTGTGCACTGTGTAAAATGGGTATAAAGTGCTTCCTGATTTCGTAGTATTTTATAGTTGCTTTGCACTGGTGTAAATGGCTAAACAAGGCGCAGTGCAGTAGTCAGTCCCCTTGCATATATCATGCCATTCTAAATATCTGTGCAATTGTTATCAATTTTATTGATTATATTGAAGCCAAAAGCATCCAGTTTTAATATAAATATACAAAATTTACATTAAGTAATGCTAATAGAAAGGAAACTTTTGAATTGTTGCTCATGAAAATTAGGTACTGAATTATTTACATAGGCAGTACTTGCCTACCTTCCCTACACAGGTTTTTTTCACCTGGTGGAGGAATTAGACACTCTCTTTCCAGTTGGATGAGCTGTACTTGAAGGGAATGGGAAACAAAGAGTAAAATAAATCTTTTCCAACTAGATGACCTGCACCTGGGTCCTGATCAAGTCCTCACATAGAGGAAGGCTTGCTCTTTGCACCTTGCAAAACTGGAATCTCATCTTCAGGACCCTGGCTAACTTACGGCTGCAGGCCCTGAGGGCACATCCTATTGAGAATGTTTTTAAGAAATCCCCTCATCACCTGAATCAAAACTGCTGTATGGTCTTTTTCTAGATTTCCCTACTGCTAGCATCACAAATAATGTGACTTCTTTTAATAAAATGTTTACCACAATCTTACTGTCCATTGTGTATACGTAATATCATTATATTATTATATGTTGCAGGGATTCTGTCTTGCTGAAAAATGGAAATTGGACTAAAAAAATTGAAGTGAAAAGAGCTCTTAAATCTGAGGAACTTAGCATAACTTTAATTAGCTCTGAATACGGTAGGTTTATTGATATGATTAGCACTTTAAAATATACTTTTAAAGATGTTGAATAAATAGTGAAACCAGTTTCCTTTATACCAAGCCAAAAAATTAATTAAAATGAATTAATTTTAAAATAATATTCTATTCATTGTTTTATTGTATGGCATACTACACTAAAAGCATTAAATATGAGATTTTTCTAATGTAACTATTTCATCTAAGTCTCCTGTACATTACCAGTCATCTCTCTTTGCTCCCTAGGATTTAACCCGAGCCCTTCTTCCCAAAACTCTTTAGAAGATGACTTCAAAATACTTCACCCCATCCATCCCCAAAGTTTTCCAATCTCCTGTCCGTCAGTTCTGAGCCACTTACCAATTCATCACATCAGATTTGCCTGATTTAACATTGATTCTCTTAATGTCAAATCCCTCCTAGTCTTTAACTTGTGTAGATTGTTCTGTTGTCCAAAGCTGTAAATACTAATAGCATTTAACATCAAAAGTACTATCAGCACTTAGTTGTACTTCTTGTGTAAGTGAAAATAGTGCTACTAATGTTCCCTAACAGCAGCTTGCAATGCAATGCTAAGGAGGTGAAAATTGTTCAAAATTGGATCAGAAATGCCCAAGACACAGTCCCACTTCCTAAAACAAATACATATACATATGTTAAAGTGAACAGTGTATACTGTACAGATTAGCTAAATGATTCTTGTAGGAACCATAACTTTAAATTTCCTGAATTTTTTTGTTTAAATCTCAACCATAACATTAAATGCAAAATACTATATTACTATAATGGTAAATTATGAAAACATACTGTATAACACTGTTCATTATAAAAATGGAAGTACAGTAAATGGTAATTGAATTTTTTTTTATATTTACATAAACATTTTTGTGGATCATTTCTAAAAGTTGGGGTGGATATTCAGCAAACCTATACAGCCTTTTACTTAGGACCAAAAAGGTTTGGAAATGAAGTTGTTTTACAAAGAAAATTAGAAGCTGAGTCTTCACCTATGTATCATGCCTCTTCAATAAGATCAGCAGCAGCGAGAAAGGATACAGGTAATTAATAATACTCTAAAGAATAGAGTCCCACATCCTGGACCTGTTGAGGTCAATGGAAGTTTGGTCAGTTACTTCAATATGAGTAGGACTGGGCCCCATATTTGTTCATCTTTCCTCACTATTGAGTAAAATGTTGTATGAAAACACACTAGAATATATTAAGGAATTTAGTGTACTATGGCTTTGAATCTGGTATAGACAATTAGGACTATTTCCATTGAGTCCCAACAAGGGCATAGAGTGTTGCTCCATTGGCTCAACAGGTAGTGCAATACGTTTCCATAGGGAACTGAATTTGGGAGAAGTTGGACATCTAGTACCTCATGCCTTCAGAGTTTTAGAGTGGTGTTGAGGTGATGCTTACAGCTTTTAGTGGGGACAGTTATTGCTTTGCTATGAAAACAGTCTTAGCAACCCAAAGGGGAAGTCTCTCTGGCAAACATGTAGCAGTTGACTTTTTTGACCCAAAAGTTATTTGGAGGTGAACAAAAATCTAGTGCCATGGATGACTTTGTTCCTTTTTCTCCCTGAGAAACCCTCAACAAAATCAGTGAAATAGAAAAACATCAGCATTTCTTCTTCTTATATTACCTCAGGAGGTGCCTGTAACCGAGAGATCACCTACATGAAACTTGGGAACAGAGAATGCAGCCATCACTGTAAAAATAAAGATGTATGTGGACATGACTGCTGTGAGTTTCATGAAAACTCATTATTTCTAACATCTAAATTCAAAGGATCTAATTCCCTCATTTACACAAGTGTAAATTAGGATTTTTTTTATATTAATGGTGACATTGCTGTAAAAAGAGTACAAAGCAAGAGAATCATGCTTAAAATGTCAATATAATGCAATCTAAAAAGTAAAAATTATTAATAAATAACCGCAGTATAATTATTCTGTAGCGAATACAATGAAGAGTAATATTTTACAGAATTTGATAGCAATGTCAAGCTTTTCATATTTTTGTATGAAAACAAACACATCAAAATTTGTCTTTTATAAAACATCAAAGATGAAATCTTAGCCCAGTTGAAGTCAAAATTCCTATTGACTCAAATGGGGCTTGTATTTTACCCCTAAAATTTAATCTGAAGACTCTTCAATTCCTTTTCTTAGGTAAAGTTGGAGTGTCACAAAAATCTGAGTTAAAGAAAGATTCAAAGTTTTCTTCGTACCTAGCTGATTTAAGGAACAGAAACTCAATTTCATCAGTTCCCCCAGTAAAACGATTAAAGGTTCGTTTTAACATACACACTCCTGAAAAAAAAATTTAATCTTGTTTATTGAATATATAAGTATTGGTAGATTGAAGGCATTTTATTAATCACATATAAACACGTATAGACAAATGTGTCCCATTGCTGTGAAATATGGAAATAGCAAAGGAGCACAAAAAGGATGGGAAAGGCCCAGTAATCTTGGAAGGGTGTAGCTGCTAAGTGGTATGCTTCCCATGCGCCCATGGAAGCCTTTCTCTGCAAACACTGCCTGATTTGTACTCTGCAGGTTTAGGAAAGTATGGTGGACTGAGTAGCAGGCATGGCTGGAAGCCACCACTCTATGTGACAACCTAGGGAAATACTACCTGAAATTATAAGTAAAAATGAATACTGGTGTCCTGAGAGAAATTATGCTGCCAGAGGAGGTTTTAAGAGTAACATTCTTTTTAGATTCTTAGACTCCACAGAGTTTCAAGGCTAAGTACTTTTCCCCCTGGATGTGCCTGCAAACCCTTCTTCCCTATGGAGAGAATGTGGCATCTGAGTTTTTGCAATGCTTATTTCCCCCTCCCTGCAGGTTTTTCTGCAGTGGAGGATGATTTGGCCCATAGATAACTGAGAAAGAAATGTGGTTAACAGTCTGGGCTTGCTGAGATACTTGCATTACTCCAAGATCTCACTGGCTAAATTGAAAAATGTGTGTAATAAAACTTTTTAAAAAAATCTATTCCATCAGATAGCTGTACATTGTATGCATTAATTCTATAAAATATGAATAATAACTTTCTTCCTGTAGTGGTTTCTTTATTCTTTGGAAAGTGCAAGTGGTGTGATCCAGACTATTAAAATACAATAATACACTAATCATCTGTAATAATCTTTTTTTAGATGCAGATACAGTTAAATAAATCTCCAAATGTGGATCTGAAACAATTTGTTTTTACACCAAAATCTTTGTTGCCAGCATTGCCAAGGTACTGTATTATTGCTATAAGTATAATAGAATTTAAAACCTGCTCAGTTAAAATTCTCTCATTGGCATAAGCAGTGAAGACCTGTTTTCTGAATCAAATTATTTTTAAATTGCAACTTTCTTGTGACTCTGTTTTACTGATTTGTATGAAGGTGTGACTATGCACAGTCTTCTGCCTCAGCTTCACAAGAACACTGGAATAATGTTAATATCCTTGGTAGACCTCAGAACCAGCTGCAATCAGAGAGTTATGAAAAGAGTAGTAAGTTATTATTAATGTATGAGATTTTCTATTATTTTTTTCATTGTTTTGAATTAAATGTTCCTTGCAAAATTAAACCTGTTGAAATCACTACAGCAACCACCATAGTGCTGCGGGGAACTGCATATTTAGGGCAATACAATATGCTCTGTCAAGGCAAGGAACTTGCTTTGACATTGACTTTTCTTCTAAAATCAATTAAAGTTGCAAGCAGAGCTCTCAGCCAATAAATGTCCCTTAAAGGAAAATGGTAGTGGTTAGTTCTAATACCTTAGGCCTAATTCTGTAAATACCTATTACTGAGTTTGATGCTTATGACTGTGCTTATTCCCATTGATGCCAATTGTAATGCATCTGATAGTTTATCTCTATCTCCTTCTGCTTTCCACATACCTTTCCCATCATCAGTGGAGTATCTGAGTGAAAAGTAAGCTTTATGCTTTGTATTGTTTGCTGGATTGGGCCTTTAAAACAGCTAAATTAACATTTAGTAAAAGCTCTCACTCTATCTATATTAAAAACTGAAGTTTTATTTTAATACCTTTCAAGGTTCTAATTTCTCCATAAATGTGAGTACATCTTAATAATCAATGAAACTTTACGGCTGCTTCCCATCACGGTTGATGAAGGTCCCAATCCTACCACATAAGCTATTTTCACTTACATACACTGCATATTACGTGCTTTCCATTTCTAGCACATGCCAATTTACAGTATACAATTGTGTTCTATTTCCAGTGTTCAAAAGATAGCAGTATTTTCTACTTATTTTCCTAACATGAAACAGCTGCCACATCTGCTCATGCTCATTTCTGCTACTCAAGCAGTGAAAGGAAATGGAAACCCTTCCATTCTGCATAGTACTCTCAAATAATGTTTTAATTCAGCTATCTTAACATATTTTAGTTAAATGCTTTTAAAATTAATTGTTTAAAATGTGTTTGTCTGCTATGATTAGTTCTTGGGAGTTGAATTTATAGGAGAGGGAGACAGTGAGTAAGACTAAATAGAGTGAATAAATAGAAAATGAATGGGGGAAGGTAAAGGGACTGGGCTCGTCAGTGTTAAACTTGCACTCCACCAGACCATAATTTTCACATTGGAAAAAAAATTAAATCAGAAGTGACTTGAAATATTCTTTATAAGGGTCCCTAGCTGGAATTTGGAGTGAAGATGACTTTTCTTAAAATAATATTGATAAAAAGTGTGTAGCTAACATAGTTTGCTTTTTTTTATAGGTTGAACAAATAGTCTTAAGCATGCAATCCAGAGTTTTACACCCCTATTATAATTGCATTACAGATTTCTCTTGGGAACATTCTGTGACTGTAAGTGAGGAGAGCCATCAGATGATGACGTCAAAGAAAAATCTTAAAGAATCTTTAATGCATAATTTTACTAATGCAGATAAAAGCAGCTCTTGGTTTTCAGAGGCTTTGAATGTGAACTTTGAATTGGGAGATGAAGTTTGGGATGATTTTGATGATGACAAATTAATACATGCTAGCAGCTTTCTCACTAGTGTGGAGAGTAGAGAAGATTTAGGTAAAATTATTTTGGTGTAACCTATTGTTTATAATTGTCACTGTATGTATCAAATGGACAGTGTACCAGATAATCTTCTTCAAATTAACTCTTTGCCGCCTTTTTGTTAAAAGTAATTGATTATGATCTAAAGTAAAATTTAACTTAAAATCTGTGGGTAACTTAATTGACCATTTGATTTAGAATTGTAGTTTAAAGACAGATTTTTCATTCAAGATTATTGCAGCCTAAATATCAAAGATGATTTTCTACTGAACCTTCATTCACAGTCTCAGAAGTTGGGTATTTGTTAAAATGATGAGCAGGTAAATAGTTAAAGTTTTCAGTTGTCACCAATTTGGTACAATTAATTGTAGGCCTTACCAACAAATTATAGACTCAGCACCTGCTAGCCCCCTGAATCATCATAGACTTAAGAGGTTTTAAGATCAACAGATTTTGCCTTTTTCCAGCAGGCAAGTTCTACTGTCTAAATGCTGTGCAATTACTTTGCAACTGCCAAACATTGCTCCCTTCCTGAGGCCTGAATTACAAACACCATATCCACCCTTTCCCCATACATTATATCATAATCAGGTTAATGGATATGATTTCATGTGTATTATTCCCTATTTCACAATCACAGTCTGAAGCAGATTCTTTCTGATTGAGTCCATAACCAATCTCTCTCACATAACTGGAAGAGCCATCCACAGTATTAGATTAGAATACAGATTGGGAAAATTGAAAGTGTCCTTTCTTCCCCTGTGTCTCCATGTAAATATTCACATTGTAGGCCCATTTCTAGAAGGTACAGAGCACCTTCACATCTCAATGAAGTAAATGGAATTTTCAGAATTGGGCCTACTCACCAGGGCCTGGGTAGGATAGCTTTATCAAGGTGCATGCTTCAAGTTGGAAAAAAAATGGTTCCTGAGAATTAGGAATTGTTTTGGCCTTCCTGCTTTCTATGTTTCAATAAGCGGTATGGTTTTGAAGATAAAATAAACCTTTGTTAAATTGCATATTGAATTACGCATTCATTGTTCTCACAAGTGAATGTAACCATATTAAAATAGATGATCTTGCAATGTATTTCCCTCTGTTCTTCTGCAGCTATATACGTGCTTAAAATCAATAGAAAAGATATCTAAGGAAACAAGTATATTAAAATTCTCCAAATTATGAAAGTCAAATGATAGATCAATTCAGAATTATTGTGATAATTTTGTAAATATGTGAATTTGTTGGGTTTTTATTTATGCTGCAGTGTTGATAAATGTAAATTTTAAAATTAATCGTCTTAATGGCATCAGAACAAAATGGGAGTTTTACAGTAACAAATGTTAAGTTAAACTCTTAGAATAGGCTGCATCTACACTGACAAATGTGACCCTTAATTCACCCCTGGTGGTAGCAATGGCAGGAGCTGTAGCACAGATAGGGCTCAAGCAGGCTAAGCTGTTTTCACCACCATTTTGTCTATCCCCACTCTGAGCAGAGTTGAACAATACAATGGTAAAAACACCTGTCTAAATTAGTTTCTTCTTTGAATGGTGGTCCCTATATGTATTCCACATGTGGGCACACAGGGCTTCATGCACCTGAGACCAGAGATTTCTAGCAAATAATGTCTGTTGGACCACACCTGTGCAGTTGTTCTCATGTTCCATACCGAAGGTATAAGGGGTGATTTGAACTGACACCTCTCCAGTTCCTTCTTACTGCAGCATGACCTGAGTCAGAATCCTCTCTCTCCAAAGAGTATTGTCTACCTATCTATAAACATCTTGTACATAGTTTTAGTATTTTACCATTTTAGTAGTTTCCCCCACCTCAGAGACCTTTCCCATTTTTCCCTTTGGGAGAAGGACTGTGCCCAGAGTCCCAAGGTTTAAGAACTCTCTCTCCTATACCTGCTCCTTCTCGATCAGTGATGAACACTAATGGTGCCTTTACTGCCTTGGGGAGGCTTATATCTCTGCCAAGTGCAGCAACTGCTGCGTCTTCCCTCCCTGAAACTGAGATGGATGAGAGCTTTGACTGAGGAAGTATCTTATGGAGAAGGCCATGAGACCCCCATCTTGCCTGGGGAGAACTCCCTGTACATCGGCTTCAGGCTGTGAGCAGTGCCCCTTTGAGGACAAGCTCTGGAATAGAGGCCAGAGTTGTTCAGCCCAACTTCTGAAGTAATCATTAGCTTAGGCCTTTCATGAGCGTAAGGGGCACTTTCATAGACATAAGAACAGTCCAGGAAGGAATTCCAGGCGATCCTTGAGGAGGACACAGCTGCAGCCAGAGCGGCCCTCCAGGCAGTTTCATATGCAGCAGACCCCAAGCGGCAGGCATCCTGGCTGCTCCTCTCTGGCTTGTAGACTGAAGCACAGCAGTCAATGCAGGACCTCCCCTTCAACGACCAGGCTCTGTTTGCAGAGCAGACAGTAAGCTGCCTGGACTAAAGGACTCCCGCGATACCCTGAAAACTCTAGGGCTGTACGTCCCCAGTCCAGTCTGTAAGCAGTTCAAACCACAGCAATCTCAGGGCCAAGGGAGCCAACTCTGGCAGGAGCCACCCCACACAAAGAGTAGGGGCTACAAGCGCCGCCCCAGCCACCCACCTCCACCCTCTGCTCAGTCGGGCTCAACCCGCAATAAGCAGGGTGGCAAGCGAGCATTTTGAGGGTGCGCCCAAGGGTGACCTACCAGACTATATCTTTCCTGCTTTTCTGCAACCGCCTTTCTTTTTCTTCTCTACATGGACCACTATAACTTCAGACTTCTAGGTCCTCAATACAGTAGCATAGGGTTATATGCTCCAGTTTCTTTCTACCCCTCCTTCCCACCCCCACTTCCCCATCCCTCTTCAGGGACCCCTCTCATGAGAGAGTCTCCTCGCGCAGGAGGTAGAACGGTTGCTGCAGTTGCGGGAGATGGAGGAGGTTCCTCACGAGTACAGGAACAAGGGGTTCTGTTCCTTGTACTTTTTAATCCCAAAAGCCAAGGGCAGTCTACAGCCCATCCTGGACCTGCGAGACCTCAACAAATACCTAAAGCAATTGAAGTTCTGCATAGTCTCACTGGCCTCCATCATCCCCTCCCTGGATCTTGGAGGACTGGTATGCCACCCTCAACTTGAAGGACACATATTTCCACATAGCAATCTTTCAAGGTCACATACGCTTCCTACAATTTACGGTGGGACCCCATCACTATTAGTTTGTGGTCCTCCCATTTGGCCTACCAACAGCACCAAGGTTGTTTACCAAGTGGATGTCGGTGGTAGTCGCTTACCTCAGGCGTCGGGGTATCCAGATCTACCCATACCTCGATGACTGACTCATCAAACGCCACTCCAGTTCCCAAGTCCAAAGGGATGTTGAGGTGCTGCAGGACACCTGCTGAGCCCTGGGCCTGCTCGTAAATGACAAAAAGTCAACATTAGTTCCAGTGTAGAGGATAGAGATAATCGAAGTGGTGCTCGACTCCACATGCGCCAGAGCATTTCTGCCACAGGAGAAGTTCCAAGCATTGGTGGACCTCATTGCGGGAGTCCCCGTGTTTCCCTGACCATGGCCAGGGTTTGCCTTTGCCTGCTGGGCCACATGGCAGCATGTATGTATGTTGGCCGCCATGCCAGGCTCTAGATGCGGCCCTTACAGCTGTGGCTGGCGACGGTCTATTCCCAGTCCAGAGATCACCTGGAAAAGGTCACTACCATCCCACTGACGATACTTACCTCGCTGCAGTGGTGGACCAGCCCTATTGCAGTCCTGGAGGGAGTTCAATTTGAGAGCCCTTGTCACTCAATCAAGTTGATATCGGATGCCTTGGACCTCTGCTGGGGAGCGCTTCTCAATGACCTTCAGACCCAGGGCATGTGGTCCCCGGAAGAGATGATGTTGCAGATAAACGTCAAAGAGCTCAGAGTGATCCGCTTGGCATGAGGAGTCTTCTTACCACACCTGACGGGCAAAGCGGTGAGAGTGATGGACAACACAGCCTTGATGTTCTACATCAACAGGCAAGGGGGAGCACGCTCGTCGGCTCTCTGCCAAGAGGCATTCTATAAGGGGGATTTCTGCATCAGCTACAAGATCCACTTGGAAGCTTGTCATCTTCCCAGCATCAGAAACATACTGGCAGATCACCTCAACAGGTTCTTCTCCTCTCATCCTCTCATCACGAATGGTCCACCCGGAGGTAGTCTGCATGATCTTCCAGAGGTGGGGATCTCCCCAAGTGGACCTGTTCACCACCAGACAAAACAGAAAATGCCATTGTTTTTGTTCTCTGCAGGGTCTGGGCAAGGCCTCTCTCTCTCTCTCTCTGGTGCCTTCCTCCTGTCGTGGTCTGGGAGCCTGATGTATGCGTTCCTGCTGATTCTGCTCATCAGCAGGGCCCTGGCAAAGATCAAGAGAAACAAGGCATAAGTTATTGTGATCACCCTGGAGTGGAGATCAAGGATAAGCTAGGCATGGCACAATATCTAAACGAATATTTTGCCTCGGTCTTTAATAAGGATAATGAAGGGCTTAGGAATAGTGGCAGAGTGACTGATGGGAATGAAGGTACGGGGTTGGAAATTACAGTATCTGAGGTAGAAGCAAAACTTGAACAGCTTAACGGTAGTAAATCAGGCGGCCCGGATAATCTTCATCCTAGAATATTAAAGGAATTGGCGAGTGAAATTGCAAGCCCATTAGCGATAATTTTTAATGAATCTCTGAACTCGGGGGTTGTACCGTTTGACTGGAGATTAGCTAATATAGTTCCTATTTTCAAGAAGGGGAAAAAAAGTGACCCGGGTAACTACAGGCCTGTTAGTTTAACATCTGTAGTATGCAAAGTCATGGAAAAAATATTAAAGGAGAGAGTAGTTACGGACCTTGAGGTCAATGGCAATTGGGACAAATTACAACATGGTTTTACGAAAGGTAGATCATGCCAAACCAACCTGATTTCCTTCTTTGAGAAAGTAACAGACTTTTTAGACAAGGGAAATGCGGTGGATCTAATATATCTTGATTTCAGTAAGGCGTTTGATACGGTACCGCATGAAGAATTACTGGTTAAATTGGAAAAGATGGGGATTGAAATGAAAATCCAGAGGTGGATAAGGAACTGGTTAAAGGGGAGACTGCATATATGGTGTTCTACAAGGACAAGGTTCAGCTGCAACCACATCCGGCCTTCCTGCTGAAAGTGGTGTCTTCCTTCCATGTTAACCAGGACATCTTCCTCCTGGCGTTTTGTCCCAAGCCACACACCACTAGTGAAGAAAGGAGGCCGCACACCCTGTACGTCAGACATGCCCTGGCATTTTACCTGGAGCATACCAAGCCTTTCTGCAAGTCGACCCTGCTCTTCATTGTCACAGTGGACAGGATGAAGGGCCTTACGGTGTCCTTGCAGAAGATTTCCAACCGGGTCACCTCCTGCATCCGGACCTGGTACGAGCTGGCACAGGTCCCACCACCGCCATTCGTGAGGGCCCACTCAACCAGAGCTCAGGTGTCTTCGGTGGCCTTTCTGGAGTACATTCCTATCCAAAGTCCCTCAGGAGGAGAGTATCCAATTCCAAGCTCTTATTGATGAGGGTAAACTGGTAGCTAAGACATCATTGCAAGCGGCATGGACGTGGCAGACACCTCACCTAGATCAATGGCCACGGTGACAGTTACGAGACATGAATTGTGGCTTCACACTTCGGAGTTCTCCAGGGAGGTATAGAGTACCATTGAGGACTTGCCCTTTGAGTCTCATCACTTTCATGAGGAGACAGATGAGTCATTACACCCATTAAAAGACTCAGGACAGTCCTATACATCCTGGGTAGTTGTACCCCAGCCCCAAAGAGGAAACAACACAAACAGATGTGTAAGCCAAGGCCTCTTCACCAGCCTTTCTGTCACCAGCACCTATATGAGACATCATGCAAATTCCAGAAAGTACAAAGACCAAGGTATGCATCCTCCTCAACCTCAGCCACTCAAACCCATCTGCTGTCCAGGGGTTACTGTTGATGGGAAGCTCTAGAACTGCATACCATTACTGCTGCCATTGCTTTCCCCCCATCCTCCCACAAAGTTTTGGTGTCCATCTAGTGTACTTTGCCCACAACTAGAGGACAATAACAGTGAAGAAGTGGGTACTAGATATCCACTGTGGCAACACTGCTGAGTTTCTTTCCCCTCCTCTGAACAAACCCCCTTCTTGGCCTCTTCTCAGGGATATCCTGAGGAGATCCTGTGGCAGGTGGTGGATTTTCTTCTCCAAAGGGGGTCTATAGAGTGAGTGCTGAGGAATGTCGGCTCCATATGTTAGGCATTCTATATTGAGAGGAGTAAGCCCTTCAGCAAAGTCTGTGTAACTCTTTGTAGCTGTAGCGGAAAGTATGAGAGCGCTGCTGGTGTCATCCCAAAAAGTCTTGTCCTGGATAATGGCCTGTATCCAGGTTTGTTACAAGCAAGCGAAGGTTCCATCTCCAGCCATTGTGACTGCTCATTCCACAAAAGCTCAGGCTTTGTCAGTGTTCCTTGCACAAATACCAGTCCAGGACATCTGCAGAGCCGCGACATGGTTGTCGGTTCATACCTTCATGTCCCACTGCGCCATCACCAGCAGACATGTGACAATCCCAGTTTTGGAAGAGTGATGTTTCAGTCAGCAGGTCCATAAACTCCAAGCCAACCTCTGAGGATACTGGTTGTGAGTCACCTAGCATGGAATGGATGTGAGGAAGCACTCAAAGAAGAAAAAATCGTTGCTAACCCTTTGTAGCTATTGTTCTTCAAGATGTGTTACTCATGTCCATTCCATGACCCACCTTCCTACACCTCTGTTGGAGTTATTGGCAAGAAGAAACTGAGAGGATGCCGAGCTGGCAGCACCCCTTATACCAGAGCATACATGCATGGCTCCAGGGGCGCTAGAGACAGTCTTATGGATACCACTAAGGGAAAAATCTCTGGCAGCTGTGCACACAGTGTACACACAGCTACACATCTCAAAGAATGGACATAAGCTACACATCTCAAAGAACAACAGTTACAAAAAGTTAGTAACTTTTTTTTACTTAACTATAACTGGAGGTTCTTTGTGAAGTGTGGTTCCTATCTATAGTCCACCACCAACCCTTCTTCCCCTCTGCTTCGGATCCTGTCTAATTCATGCTAAAAAGAAGACCTGGACAGGTGTCCATCTACACCCCCTTTTATTCCCTCATTATAGAGAATGAGGGGAGCAACTACGCAGGCAAGGACACTACTTGCTAGAAATCTTGGGTCTCAGGTGCATGGAGCACCTGCATTCCACATGTGGCATAAGGATAGGGACCACACATCTCAGAGAATGCCCAGTTACAGGTAAGTAACCTCCATTTCCAGATTTGCTACTTGTGGTGAATTTTTGGATCACATTTTTGCCAGTATAGACAAACGAGGACCAAATTTATTATTGTTAGTTATTTTTATTACTGTGGCACCTAGAGGCTTCAACTGCAATTGGAGTTCCATTGTGCATAGACACTGTATAAACATATAGTACAACATATATAGTTGTTGCCCTGAAGTGCTTGAAATCTAAACAGCTAAAGACAAACAAAGGATGGGAAGGGGAATGGAAGCTCAGAGCGGTAAAGTGACTTGCTGAAAATAACACCGCAGAGCTAGGAATAGAACATACATCTTCTGAGCCCCAGTTCAGGTCCCAATCCAGGGAACCACACAGACTATCAGTAAATTGATCCACTGAGGTCATGGATTTACACCAGCGGAATATTTGACTCAATCAGTTTTTTCTATAGTGGTTCAAGACCAATACTCATGGAACAGTAAGAAAGAAATACACCTCTACCTCGAAATAACGCGACCCGATACAACACAAATTCGGATATAACGCGGTAAAGCAGTGCTCCAGGAGGGTGGGGCTGCGCACTCCAGTGGATCAAAGCACGTTCAATATAACATGGTAAGATTTTTTGGCTCCCGAGGACAGCGTTATATCGAGGTAAAGGTGTAGCTTTCAGAGGATATGTGACTCTTCAGGTTTGATAGTTTGACTGTTCCTCTCGACATTTTAAAATTAATCAAAAAGCCAAACAAACATTAAAACTTGATTAATATTAAAGTTCTTGTGTGAGACTATGACTTCTGGAATTCCAGAAAGGATTCATAAGAAGTTCTTTTGCTATTTTGTGACTATATTTTACAATTATCCTTCTAATATAGAATCTGGAAACACTTGCCTTCAAAGTACAATAGAATGTAAACCACTGTTTCAGAATTCAGAGAACAAAGTCACAAGTGACATTTCAAAAAAGTAAGTATAATACTAGTTACTATTCAGTACAGTAAAAGCATTGTCTATATTTGAGGGACATATGTATCATTAAATTTGTATCAGTGTATCCCTGAGCTTTTGGGAAAGCTTGAGAACTAAGTAGCTCTAAAGTCAGAAGTTTGAACATTTTAAAAAACTACTTTAAATAGTTAATTTTTGAATTATTTTAAATAAACTTAGAAGTGGAGGGTTAGAAATTGAAAGCACTGAACTTTGAAAAAACCATTTATGCTTATGCATAAGTATCTAAATTATCCAAACGTCCTACATTTTCAGTTTTTGCATGTCACGAGATAAGTCTGGTGTTCATCTACAAAATTCTGCCTTTTCTACATTAAATGCACCATCAGAAAAGAAATTATCTGTACAATATGAAAATACGAGTACTGTAAGTAAAGATATGTTTATAACAGGATTTCTTGCAATGCAGTGAAGTGATTTTTTTCTTTTTTGTGAACTTGTTTGCTATATTGGACTTACTCAGTTTTGCCATGTTCAGTTGTCTGTGGATATTTGGATGACTGGTGTGTCTATTCACATACATTTTTGCGAAAGCTATCTTAGTTGTTAAAATATGTTTATTCATCCATTTTTGGCTTTGTGTGCCCTTCACTTACAAAAAGAAATAGGACCTGAATTTTGACCATAGTTTCCATTATGCAGTGTTTTGGAACTGATTTCAACAAGTCAGTTGGTTTTTTAGGCTTTGATTCAACAAAGCACTTAAGCCCATGCTGAACCTTAATCACATGTATATCCCATTGACGAGTGTAATCTCAATTTTATATATCAAATCTTTATTTTTAGAATTTGGAATCCTATCACATTAAGCATAGCTTTGATTGCATGCTACTGTATATATTAAAGTTTATTACAATATGGAAGATTGTCTTAAAATTAGTTATTTTTAATCATGTTTGTTTTGTAACCTATACATTTCAGTTCAGCTTTCAAAAAAGAAAACATCCAAATCCTCTACAAGAGTTGAAAAACAGAGAGTTTTCTCGTAACTCAGAAATAATCTCAGGTTCTTCTCAATTCATTGGAAAGGAGAATTTTTTTATTTGCAACAAAGAAAGGAAAAAAGAAATTGATGTCAGGTAATAAAAATAATTTGTGTATTCTGTTGTAGATTCTTATCCTTCAAGGTACTGAGCGCCTCAGGATCTTAGGCCATAGGCAAAGCTCTTCTTTCTAACTTACAAGTTTTTATTTTACTAGTCGTAATTAGCTTTTCATGCAAATAGACTTTAAAATTATTTTTTGGATACAGATCTTTCCTGGCTGTTTTATAAATAATATTCTAATTTCATGGTTTTTGGTATTTTTGGTATACAGTATTGTTCACAATTCTTTTGGTTTGCTTCATTTTCATTAGATATCTTTCAGACGATGAAACCAATGACATTAAGCCTTTTCTTGGAATATTTGATGGCATTTTCTAAAACATAAACAAGATATATTGTAAGTGCTGAAACATATTATAC
The DNA here is from genome assembly GCF_016161935.1 of Mauremys reevesii. Classification (NCBI taxonomy): domain Eukaryota; kingdom Metazoa; phylum Chordata; order Testudines; family Geoemydidae; genus Mauremys; species Mauremys reevesii. The sequence continues at coordinate 76,887,632 of NC_052630.1, forward strand.
TCTCATTTCCAGAATGAAAACTTTAAATATAGTTAGAGGATTTTCTTTAATAGCTGTTCATTAATAGCCATCTTTGCTACACAGACTAGATAATGAAATTGCTAACTAATTTATTTACAGAATTCCATGTATGTTTTATCTTTTAAAAAGTTATTAAAATCTTTATTTATCTAACTTGCTGTTTTTAGGATTGGAATGATAAACATATTTGGCAGTCTCTCATTAAAGGGGATGGTTTTCAAGCTAAGCATTTTTTGTATAAATCCTATGTAATTTTAGCATAAGAACAAAGATGCTGTTTGTAATATGCATGTGCTCACAAAACACATTTCTGAGTAACTGAAATGTTGTTCATTAACAAATTTCTTACGCTGTTTGTTTTTATGATGTCTGGTAGGTATCCCATTTTGACTGAATTTTTCATAATACTGATTTTTTTCTGAAACAATGAGATTTACAAATAAAAAGAAATAGACTGAATTATTTAATATATTCTGTACTCTATATTTTTCTAAAGCTCTATAAGCCTGTAATATATTTGTCAACATTAAAACGTTGTATAGTATTTTCCATGCACAATGTATCTCTGAATGCACCACAAGACAGTTTTAAAAAATGTCTGGAAGTAGTATTTGGGTGTTGACATTGCCACTTAAACTTATAAAATGGGCATTTAGGCATTTTAAGTCTGATTTGTACATACTAATATTGGATTTAAACATCCTATTAAAGCACCAATGCTTGAATATTAGGCTTCCCAAATTAATACAGTTATGGATATATATAATATTACATAAAAATCTATATTAAGAAAATGTTACAGTTGCACTGTGTTAAACACTCAAAAGTAAGGAAATACCATTGTTTTGGTTTTGTATTTTTGATTTTCTTATCCTTCATAATTCAGTTTTGAAAATGTTTGAAGAATAAATCAAAACAGACCAGGAATTAGAAAACACAATCAAGACAAGCAAACAGAAGCAACACAATTGAAAATCAGAGTGCAAAAACACTCCCATTTTGACAGACTGAGGATTTGATCCTATAATATGTTGAGTACTCTGAGTTGACAGCTTCAGTGGGAGTTGATAGTGCTTAGCGCCTAACCAAAATGAGCAGTTTTCTGATTTTTTTCCCCTCCAATAATTTCTTTCCCTGGTTGTTGACTATTTTGGCCACATTTGCACATTGAGTGAGATATTTCCATTGAGTTGTCTTCAGTGGGGCCTAGATCTTAGTTGTTTGTAGGCTGGAAAGTGCTTTAAATTAGTATTGTCAATTTAGATTTATTGTGTAATAAGTGTTTTTAGTTTTGATTGTACATGCAATTACAGATTCCGATAACAAATTATTTTAACTGAATTTTTAAAAAATCCAGCATTTTATGGAATTATGGTAACCTTCCTTGTTAGGAGACAGCCAACAGAAGGGAAGGCAAAAGAGCTAAAACCACATATTACATGATAAATCCAAACTGACAGTGCCAATTCAAAGTACTTTCCAACTTACCAAACGTTAGAAAAAGATCTGGACCTCATAGGAAACATGGTAGCCCTTTCCTACAGAAGGAGATGATATAGGCCAATATGAAGAGCTTTTTGGTGAGCTGTGTGTGGTGCAGAACAAGGCCCATATTATTGCTCCTTTGCAAAATTAGATGTGCCTGTATGTGCCCCAAAACTGAACACCGCTTGAATTTGAGCCTTTATACTTCACCTACATTTGCTGGTTTTATATTGATAATATTATCTTGAAGATATTATCTTTGAAGTTACTCTCTTTTCCCCTTAAATTAAAGCTTACCCAAAGTGTAGGGGGTTAATAATTATTATTGGAATTTTTACATCTTCAAACTGGTTAATTTTCTATAGCCAAATTTCAGATTTCTCCTGATAGGTTTTCCTCCCCATATGAATTTTTCATTTCATATGCTGTTCATCAGTAACCTATCCTCCATGTTTTGGGGAATATCATCAGTTTGTTTGTAATTCACGGTCATATTTCTTTTGATAGAAAAGGCTTTCATTTCCATTTTGGTGTATAGTCAGAACACATGGTAATAAACTCATTTTACTCCCTTCAAGACTATTGTGACTGTTTTTCATCTCATTTATTAAATCACTTCCTGACTTTCTTTCCTTTCGTAATAAATCAATATCTTATAATGTACTTAGAAAATAACAAAACTGCTATTGTTGTTAATGGTAACAGTATTTCACAGATCTCAAAAGAGATTAAGCTTTTTTATACTGCAGCGTCCTTTCAGTAATGCTGAATTTAGGGTAAAAAATAGAAGAACTTGCAGTATTTCATTAGATTGTTTCATTTGACACCATTCTACTTCATTATTCATTTTGGTTCTGTGACTCTTTAAAGTGTAATTTCCTTTCAAAAAAAGAGTTTGGAAATATTAATACATGCTGAAATGTTCCTAAGTCTCAAGAGAAGGAAAGGTGGTTGTTTTTTTAATATGCTGACATCCATTTCTGATTGTTCAGCTTTCTGATTTATAAATAGTTGCAATACCTGACCAAGATCAAAGGTGATAAACATAGGATTAGTAGGTCTTCTCATTAGTATTTAGTTCACACTAGCATGCAATAATTCCTTTTTAAAGCAGATAAAGGTAGAAGGAATGGGTTTGTTGCAGTATCAGCAAAACTTAGTCAAGTCTAAGTAAAAATTATCTTACAGTGTACATATCAAATGTGCTGGTAGTCATGAAAAAACACTGGACTGCTTATAGTAAATACACAAGTCTACTTCAAGAACTTTTAAGACTGCCACGGTCAATATAGGTGGTGGCATAAGTGCTGGTTTAACCTGTCTTGCTGAGCCAGGCTCTTAAGCCTCCTCCAGCACACACACAGGCAAGGCCACACCCGACTGCAGAAAGACAGACACTGAGATCAGCTCTGGGAAGACTCACCTTAAGACTGACCCAGCACTCAGGTGCCCACCTCACCTGGAGTGCAGACCCAAAGGTATATTGTGAAATCCGCCCCCTCCCTCAATGTGGAGGAAGGTATGCATAGCCTCTTCCGCCTCCCTCCCATTATGATATGCACAAACTGGATTTCAGAATAAACAAAAAACAAGTTTATTAACTAGTAAGAGTAGATTTTAAGTGAGTATAAGAGAGAACAAACAGAACAAAGCAGATTACTAAGCAAATAAAACAAAACATGCAAACTAAGCTTGATTCACTAAAGAAACAGGTTACAAAATGTAATTTCTCACCCTAAATATTGCCACAGGTAGATTACAGAAAGTCTTGAAAGGCATCTGCACTGACCTGCTGTTTTGAGATTTCCGGTATTTCCACTCACAGACTGGACACCCTCCCAGCCTGGGTTCAACCCTTCTCCCCTCTGTTCAGTTCTTGCTTCCAGGTGTTTTTCAGTGTCTCTTTGGGTGGGGAGGCAGAGGAGAACTCCGATGATGTCACTCCCCTGCCTTATATAGCTTTTGTGTATGGTGGGAACCCTTTGTCTTCTAATGGAAAAACACTAGCATTCCAAGGGGTGGGTCCAGTACCAGGTGACCCAGACCCATGTCTCTGCAGGGCTGTGGCAGCCGTTACTCGTATACTGTCTGGAGCATCCACAGGAAGACTAAGCTCTTTCACAGTCCATTGTCTTTGCTAATGGGCCATCAGCCCTGTCTGGCTTTTCCATTGTTGTATCTGAAGGACTAGTTGTGGGTGACACCCAAAGTAGCATATTTAAAATACAGATACAAGGTCAATATTCCTAACTTCAGATACAGAAATGATACAAATTGGATAATCACATTCAGTAAATCATAACCTTTCCAATGATCTCTTACATGAGCCATCTTGCATAAAGTATATCTCTGTTATGTCATATCCATATCATAAGCATATTTTCTTAAAGAATATGGAGTGTGACATCACACGGGTCACATCTTGAATGATGCATTGGAGCAGCTCAGAGGTCTGAGATGACTTTTCAGAAATTTTGCTGTTTTGTTTTCATGAGCAGGCATACTTTGCCAGTATGTAATTTACCATGATATGGTCTCTTCTTTTGAGACTACTGAGCACCATGCTAAATGTACTACACCTATGAAGTATCCTGTTATATCTTTGTTAAAGTGAATAATTAAGACTCCAGCTCACATTCTGCCTTCACATACACCTCATGTAATCCTATTTAAGTAACTGACACAGAAATCACCATGTTAATTCAATAGAAATCTTTTATAGAGTACTTTGATCTTAAATTATTGCTTATCTTGTATCTGGAACTATGGCAGGAGTATTGACAAATGCTATATATATTTTTTTCTCATACTGCAACATGGCAAGCATCTGTTTAATTTGAAAATCACTAATATAATCAACTTCCAATTACATAGTGCCTTTTACCCTAAAGATTTTTACACACTATTCACTTTAAAATTATCTCACCTACTTGTGAACTGCTGCCACTGCTGGGGTGTAATGCAAGTAGCTGTTTCACAGAACACAGGAAAGTAACTGAAGAATAATCTTATATTCATTTGATACTGAATGTGGATTTTAGATAGGTAAAATATAATTGTCTGTATTGGAATTAAGCAAGGATATAGAGATTAACACCTTTTCTTACAAAAAGTGCACGGTTGTGTTAAGTGTTGACAAATGGACCTTGGTGCCACACTTTATCAAAGGAGACCACCTCCTCCAGCAGCAGTTTTCTCCCACCCCATGGTTTGTTATGGCATTGATTCAGTAAAAACTGATTAAAACCTAAACATCAATATACATACTGATATAGCCTGCATTATCATATCTGAGCATCTGATAAATTAATGAATTTATTCTGACCACACCCTGGGAAGTAGGAAAATATTATCCCGGTCTTGTAGATTTTAACAGTATGGCTTGCCCTGTGGGCTAGAGAGCCTATTGCTAAGGCAACCTGATTACAGCATTAGTTCTACCTGGGGGAATCAGACTGCAGTAGAGAGGGGAAGAGTCAGGCTTTTAAGTGATGGCAAAACTTAGATAAGGAAAGAGCCAGGCAGGAAGCAACCTCAGAACAGTAAGGAAAGCTTTCCAGGCAGGGAGTCCTGGAGGGACACTGACTAAGCAGGGGTGAGATGAAGAGATGCAGAAGGGAACTTAAGGGGCTGGGTAGGAGGTGGCCCAGGAAAAGTATAGCACAGGTAAAGGAGCAGGCCAGATCTAACTGTTGAGTATAGGGCCCTGGGCTGGAACCTAGAGTAGAGGGTGGATTTGGGTTCCCCTATTAGCCCCATGGAAGGGGGCATAGAAGCCCACCACAAAGGTTATCCAGCCCAGTGGAGGGGGCTGCAGGTTAAGCCCCCAAAATAGGCTAGGAATAGACCCAGTGATGGTCGGAGGATTTTGTTTGTTTTAAAGACATATTTAGGACTTTTATGTTTGGACAGTCATGACTCTGGAAGATGCTGACTTAAGTCTTAAGACAATGACCCAGCTGGAGGACTAAGTCCCTGCAAGAGAAATTGCTGGAGCGACCATTGGCATGGGGTGTTAGAGAAGTGAACAAGCTGCTACACCATGCCTGGCCACAAGGAGGCCCATAGCAGTAAGTAAACTCTGTTAAACAAATAAAGAGCTGAGGCAAAGGCCAGTTAAGCAATCTGCCCAGGGTTACACAGGGAGCCTGTGCAGAGCTGGCAACTGAACCCAGTTCTCCTGCAGCCCAGTCCAGTGTCTTAAGCATGCTAACCTTCCTCTGTAGAGGCTGGCCTAAAGCCCAGGGAGGTCAAAGGAAAGACTCAGCTGACTTCAGTGCACCTTGGATCAGACCCATACTGACTCACCAGTGGTAATTCCTACAACACTTCCCTTCTGCATATTGCCATGCCTGATCCTGCTTTGCTTTTGAAATCTGACACAAACAAAACCAACCATAGAATGGCTACATCCTTACTAATGTCACTACATACAGCTTTCCTACAGATATTATGAGAGATAATAAAAACGCTAATTAAATACAGCAGGTGTAATAAGGGCAATTTTACTAAGCTACTAAAAATAAAATACGAGCTTGAAATAATTTTTTTTGTCTATAATGTAAGTATTTTGATTTATTTCTAGCATAGAAATATAGCATGAAATGAATGACTGGGCTTGGATAAAAGGGATAGAATAACTAATTCTCCAAGGATTCAAGAGAATGCTATGGTCATTATTCAAGGGAAGATTCTATGTAACTTGCATTATAACAATACTGCTTCCCATAATAGAGTAGTGAAAGAAAAATTCAATATGACAAGATGTCAAATTTTACTATCTTACCAGTTTGAGAAACACATGCTGATACCTGCTTTTAATTTAACTTCAACTTCCATATGTGCCGTCTTGTCCTGTCAGATATATTGGTTTCCAAATAAAAACTAAGGTTGACAATAGCTGTACCTGAATATGAAGAAAACGGAAAAGAAATCTACAGTATGCACTTGAAAAGCATGATTCTCAAAATTGTTAGTGCGAGAATGTACTTAGGGCTAAATTCACAAAATGATTTAGGTGCTGAACTGCCATTTCTGGTGCCCAAATCCCAGAATTAGGCCCCCCCTGGGATTCACAAAACCCCTGCTCAATTTCCTCCAAACACTGTAGGTGCCTAAACTCGCTCTGCGCCTAAGCTTTGCAGTAAAAGTTCCATAGGTGCCCAAGTTCCTGCTTCTGGGTATGTGCATTGCTTTCTCTTCCTAGACATCTAGGCATCCATCTCCTGCCTAAGTCTCAGAGTGATCAACAGACTGGAGGGAAGACAGATGTTCTGTCTAACTCACCTGCAGTATCCAATCTAAGAAGTAGGCTCATCAGAGCTCACCTACTGGATCAGGCTTGGTATGCGAACTTGCTCAGAACGGTTGGGTTGGGTTCGGGAGAGGAGGAGGATCTCTCTCATAACTGTTAGCCCAGTGGTTAGCGTACTCACCTGGGAGACCCCTGGTTGAAGTCCCCCCTCTGCCTGAAGGAGGGATAAGGGATTTGATCTGTCACCTCTCAGGTGAATGCTTTAACCACTTGGGCGCTGAGATATTGTGATTGGGTATCTTTCAGTCTCTTCTGTTGATGCTGTTCCACTGTGAATACATAATAAGTCCTTGAGAGACTGACTTTGTATCCAGTGGTTAGAGCTCTCATCTGGCAGATGGGAGACCCAGGATCCATTCCCTCTACTCCACTCCTAAATTCCTTTATCAGAGGGGTAGCCGTGTTAGTCTGGATCTGTAAAAGCAGCAAAGAATCCTGTGGCACCTTATAGACTAACAGACGTTTTGCAGCATGAGCTTTCGTGGGTGAATACCCACTTCTTCGGATGCAACATTCCTTTGTGACTATAGCCCTCAGGGCTTATACATGCTGCCCGTCAGATGTTTGTATGTTTATGCATATAATATAATCTGTGAATGCAGTGGGATGTGCCATTTTGATCATCTACCTGCATCTCTTATTTAGTTTTTAATTATTATTTTGCTTACATACTGTTTTAAACATTTTAATGGGTTAAAATTACTTTTTTACTTTATTGTAACTGTAGCAAGTTGCAAACCAGTTGTTAATGTAATAAGGGGTATTGAAGCAGGTAGGGTTGCCATGCATCATGTAAAATCAGTTTCTGGGCTTAAACATATGGTGACATGATAACAGGATCCAGTCCAGAGTGGTTTTCTACATGCTGCATGTGGCTGACATGTAATGACTTGTACAGTGCAATTCTTTTTGTCAGCATTAAATGACACTTCCTAATTTTACTCAAGGATTTAAAAAATATTCCTTAGTGTGTGAAGGAAGGCAAAATAAATCCTGTTCAACAGAATAAGGATGCTTTATTTGGATAAATGAAAGTGTTTCTTTTATAACTGTAAAACTTCCTATGAAAGTATTAATGTAAATTTCAAAATAAAAAGAAGCTTGTAACTGCAAATGAATATGATATATTTGCTTCTCCCCCACCCTATTTAGAGGCAAAACCTATTTATGAGGCTTTAAGCACAAATAATTCCCATGGCTTCATTGAAGAAACAGCTGCAGAATATAGTCTCATTTGCATATAAATGACACGATTGCAGCTCAGAGAGGAATATTGAAAAATTCACATTGCTACAGTGAAAACCTGATTGTATTTTTTTTTAAACTGCTACATGTTGATGTCTGTCTGATCACACTTCCAATAGGATTCAGGCTGTATCAGTTTTACCACTATAAGATTCTTGAATTTTTAAATGTGAACTTACTAAACTATTACTTTTTAAAATAGGTTAAAAAAAATTAGGTCAGCAATCTAAACCGTTTATAAATGGTCTGAATATTCAGTAATCCAAGTGCCCAACCACAAACCATGCACTTTCTTTATCTCCAGTACTAAAATCCTGTGATTTTGGGGAAAATACTACTGTTTAGATAAGATGAAAGAAGTCCTACCAACTACCTCAGTCATTTCACAGGCCAAATTACTAATGGACAGAGTGATATTCATTTTAATACCCCCCCCCAAACAATTTCCAGAGCACATAATTGTATCTAGGATATGGTTGTTCTCTCTAAAAATTCCTTCCACGCAGGGCCAACAGAACCTGGTGAGATGTCACCCCTAAACAAAAATCCAGTTTCAAAATTAAAGCTATAAATATTTGACTATACAAGCCATCTTATTCCAGTTGTTCCACAACCCCATCACCAATACATTAAAACAAGTTGCAGAATAATATCTATAATTCTAGGTGGAATATTTTGCATGCTGTTTCATTGACAGGTTTCAATAACTCTGTACAGGATCCATGCTGCCGTTGAGTAAGTCCCTATTTAGCTGCTCAACAGCAGCCATGGGAGGGAGTTTGCAGCACCTAATGTTGCTTCAACATCAACTCCCACCCAGAGTTTTAGGCACTGAGCAAAGCAAGATTCTGCAGAGAACTTATGGTCCACTGCTCCACCTCCACGCAACCCTGCCCACACAACCCTGCCGAGCACCAACTCCACAGAATTCCAGAAGAGCATCCTTGGAAAGCCTGCTGGGATGGAGGGGAAGAGGGAACATGATGCAATCAGCATCTACCCACTTTCATGCAAGTAGAGAGAGTTGCGTGTGAGTATACATCCCTTGTAAAGGAGCTCCTGGTGCCCTTGTTGCAAACATGACAATTCCTACCTAAATTATGCCCCCTAGGGTTAGACCCTACTGAGCCAGAGAGTGGAGATTTGGTGGAGGAGATTAAATCCCAGTAGGTGTTCCAGACTAATTTTTGGCTCTTGCTTACAAATACCTTCTTGAGCTGAGGCTATGTCTACACTACGGACCTTACAGCGGCACAGTTGCACCGCTATAAGGTCTCCTGTGTAGCCGCTCAGAGCTCTCCCACCGGCATAATTAAACCACTCCCAATGAACAGTGGTAGCTATGTTGGCAGGAGAGCATCTGTCTACACAGGCACTTTTGTCAGTGAAACTTATGTCAATCATGGTGTTTTTTTCACACCCCTGACAAAAGTTTTGCCAACAAAAGTGCTAGTGTAGACAAAGCCTGAGTGTCACTGGAGGAACCCATAGATCTCCAATCCACAGAGGAGTTAATCAGTTGCAGCTAAGTCTGTTTAGTCTGAATGACTTAAGAAGGATCTCGGTGCCTTTTAGGGATGAAATAGACAGATGGAAGCTTCTACCTGAAAGCTGGTACAGGGATGTCTGAAGACACAAGAGCTGCCCTGTTTATATTGTTTGTGTTGGTGTTTAAAGACTGTTGATTTACTTGAAGGAATGCAGTTAGTGTTTCGTAGCAGGCCTTATTCTGATTGCACAAAAACTGCCTTATAAATAAACTTGAAATCGTGACAGAGGAATTAACTTTTGTAGTCAAGTTACTATACCTGGATATACAGTTCTCTTGTTTCACAGCAGCATTCCTGTGTCATATGTGTATTACATCTAGAAAGGGTTTTTTCTGCCTACCCTGGGACTGTTGCTGAATGTATGTCCACAGGCATTGACCCTATATCAGCTACATTCCTGTACATGCATTAGCACAGTGGCTGATCCAGCCCCAGGCTAGGTTGTTGGTTCAGTATTGACATGGGTGAAATTTTCAGCTGGGCTTAAATGATTTAAGAGCCTAATTCTTACCGACTTTCAGTGGAACTGAGGCTACTAAGTCCCATTGAATGTCAGTGAGTCTTAGATTCTTAAGTCATCTAGGTACATTTGAAAATTTTACCCAAAAGCAGCACTTACTACATCACCACCACATGTTGTTAACATTATTTTGCTTCTAAAAGATACCATTAGAAATTATTAGCAAACTGTAGCCAATGAAACGGACACACTTCAATTTGCAACATACTGCAGGAATACATTCCAGATTTGGAAGGCTTGTTTAATGAGAAAACTTCCTGTAATAGGAAGATAAGAGGCCCAAGTAAATGACACCCTTTTTCTCTGGGGTATGATTGTCTCAGACAACCGTATCAGTGGAGGATTAGACACATTCTCACTTCCTAGAACAGCTTTACTGAAATGACAACATATATTTGGGATGATGGTGGTAAAATGGACATTACATCCGAGAAGAAGATAAAACTGGCTGTTTAGATTGTTGAAAAAACGTTTCAGATAAGCTTGTGGTTCCACAGAAATTAATCCCCACCCTTTGACTTGCAATCAGCCAATCAGAAATGCTCTTTCAGTTCAAACAGCTAATAATCTCTCAGTCTTGTAGTTTAAGGGATACAATTTTCAAAATTATTGCAGTGTGGGAACCATAAAGTCACGCATGAGGAAGACTGCACTTGATATAATTTATTTTAGATTTCCATCTACGGTATGTTCTGATGCTCCACATGAAAGTCAAATTGTCCATGTAAAATGGTTTCCAGGTGATAAATTGACCCTCAGGGTTCTAGTAAAATAATAGATTCAGAGTTATATCTGACTCTCGCAATCAATAAAGGCTAGTTATCAGCTTTTTGAAGGATTTGATAAGGAGAAGAAAAAATAGCTTTTGTATACTGACATTTTTCTCATTAATGGGAGCAATGTTAGAGCCACAAACACCTATTGGATTCGGTTGTAAATACTTCACTGACATAAGTTTTGGGAGGTTGCTGTTCTGTCTGAGTAGGAGTGTATTTGTCTAACTTGCATCTACTGTAATAGGCATATGGAACTTGTAATATTTCTGACATGCACATACAGCTTTTTAAAGCTGGGGCACTCACTATGCCACCATCTGTCAAATTCAAGGCCATCACATTTTAAAATGTATGTTCTATCAACAGCGCCTGCCCTAGTAGAAGTTTTATTAGAGAATAATTCTCTATCATGCTTGGAAAAAGGAAAACATTACAATGATTTTTTTAAGCTCATAATATAAAAATAGTAAAATGCTGCAGGATTCTTTGCTGTTTAAATACAGCACTAAGCATACAATTATCTAAAAAGGAACATGGTGTTATTCCATACTCTGAAAATCCTGATCTGCACATTTATATAGCATGGGCTGAAGTTTGGTCGATTCTTAGGATTTTATTTAAACTTACATGTATGTTCTCAAGAATGCCCACCAGTGTCGTTGTTATGGTCACTTATGTGCTATACATTGGTAGGATGATGACACAAAGTCATAGATATACATGCAATAGCCTGGTAAGCCTCTTTGGCCCTTTTCACTTTTTTTCCATTTTGGCATTGAAATGATGTGATACTTCACTGAGTACACTGTGTGCACTGTTTGGCAGAATCAACTTGGTAGTGTTCTTGTAAGAGGGTAAAATAGGTCTGTATAATATTAATTGTCAGCAAAACTGTTCTGGAAAATATGTTGGTACTTACTCAGAAGGATTTGCCAGTTTCTTAAAGTGCATTTCTTTTGGGGGGTTTGATCTGATGATATTAGAAATGTAGTTACTTCCCCTCTGTTTTTGTGTTAGTCACTCTGGGCCTGCTTTTCAAGTTTGACCTCCAGTTTTAATAGTCCAAATGTTACCAGTTAAAAATCAAACTACGTGATATGTGGACCCAATGAAGTAATTAGGCACCAAAATGCTAGCTTTTATGCCCATCATTAACTGAGAGTCCAGACTTGTGCCTGGCAAATTGTAGACCAGGTTTAAAAATTAGGCCCCCCTTTGTCTTCCTGATGCACTTCGTTAAGACAAGTATTTCCTCTTTTGGGGGTGTGATGGTGCATTCAAGATATATGGCATTTTAATAAATAGTTGTGTATATGACATAAACGGAAAGACTTATGAAGAACTGAGAAATGCCTAGCAAATAAGGAGCCAAATCATGTCCCTCCGAGACTGGTAAATGGAGGTGTCCTCTACATGTGGATTTCCCTTCCTCCACACAGAAGGGGGACATGGATATCTTCATTGGGTACTGTACCAGACCCATCCAGGGTTAGTGCTAGGGAAGAGGATAGAGGCTGGATGGGCTGGGATTGTATATGACCCCTGACCGCGATTTTTGGCTTCACAAAAGCTACCTGGAAAATTGCCACTGCTGCCATAGGGAAAAGCCATGGCAGTGCAGCAATAGAGTTAGACTGCAAGGGAGCAGTGGGGAGGTCCACTAGGGGTCAAGGCCAGAGGAAGGGGACAGAGTCACTGTGTGTATGGCCCTGGGATCCACCAGTTTTGGGGGTGGTTTTTCCTTGGGACAGAAGCCTGGCCCCTTATGACAGGACAGGGTGGGGTAATGCTTGCAAAGGAATCCTCACAGAAAGTCTGATTTACATGTGTAAAAAAAAAATCCCCTCCCACTGCTTTTTATGTGGGAGGAGAGTATCTAGCCCAAGAATTTTAATTCAATTTATAACTAAAAAACAGAAGGAAGAAGCTAGCATCAAGCAAAATACTGCTGCCTTCATATTTACTGCTTTGGAAAAGAGCTACTGCTTTTCTTAGCGCACAGGGATTTTCTCCACTTTGGATTGATTAAAGAATAAGGATATTCTGACATGCACAGTTAAAATGAAACATGCATGTCAATTGGACAATAGTGTAGGTATTATGGAGATACATGTAATAACCAAGGTTTTGAGGTACTTTCTATTCATTTGAACTTGTCTGTTTTGCTAGACAACACCATCCTGACCAGTTTATTCTTTCTGTATGTTTGTAGACATTAATGTGACTTACACACACCCACGTAGAGATTAGACCCCTAAAATAGTGAAACAGCTCAGAGCATTGTGTCAAGTATCAGAGGGTAGCCGTGTTAGTCTGGATCTGTAAAAGCAGCAAAGAGTCCTGTGGCACCTTATAGACTAACAGACGTATTGGAGCATGAGCTTTCGTGGGTGAATACCCACTTCGTCGGATGCATTCATCCCATGAAGTGGGTATTCACCCACGAAATGGCACCTTATAGACTAACAGACATATTGGAGCATGAGCTTTCATGCATGCATCCGACGAAGTGGGTATTCACCCACGAAAGCTCATGCTCCAATACGTCCGTTAGTCTATACGGTGCCACAGGACTCTTTGCTGCTTACAGAGCATTGATTTGCTGGTAATGCTTTTGTGATTAGGTAATGGTGAATGTATGAACAGGAGCACCGCCAGCTTTTTTGGCGCCCTAGGCGGTGGAAGGTCCCACACCCAAAATGGCGCCCCCAACAGAGGCAGCGGAACATCCCGCCCCTGAAATACCGACAACGACCGGGGCAGCTGAAGATTCGGCCGCCACAGTGGCCGCCCCCCAAATGTTAGTGCCCTAGGCGACCGCCTAGGTCGCCAAATGGGTTGCGCCGGCCCTGTGTATTAACTGTAAAGGAGATTCTTCTTCGGTGAGTGTCCCTGTGCTCCACTTTACGTGTCCATACGCCCCTGCGCTTGTAATTGGAGATTTGTAGTAGCAGTGTCTGGATGGGTTGCACGTGTGCTGTCCCCATCTCGCGTTGCCTCAGACAGTTACATAGCACTGTGCAACCAACCCCCCCTCAGTTCCTTCTCTCCCCTCTTTGAATTGCGTTGGAGTACTTAGCAGCGCCTCTGTACCTAACCTAAATAGCATAGTTATTCAGTTAGGAGTTAGTTGTTGATTAGTTTATAATTGCCTTTCCTTCCCCATTTTTTCCTTCCCTTTTCAGTTTAAAAAAAATACACATTTTTCTCTCATATTAGAAAATTAAGTTTCAGTTTCTAGTGACCCTTTCAAGTAGAGTACAGTAATTGTTCTCCCTTGCGGGAGAAAACCCTTCTCTGAAGGGCATGCCCAGCTTCCCGGGTTTTAAATGCTGCCTTACATGCAAACTCTCTATCCCAGTCTTGGACAGGTATTCACAGTGTGTCTGCTGCCTCGGTGAGATGCACATCCTGCAGAAGTGCCCGTATTGCTATAACCTGAAAGACCACACAAGGAAGGCAAGACACTTGCAGTTGAAACTTCTCATGATGGAAAGTCTCTACGCCTAGTATCCGAGCCCGAATCATGGACCTCTCCTGGACAACAGTCTCCCACCGTAGCCTCTGACAGAGGCTTTCCTTTATTGGCTCAAGCAAAAGAGCACCCAGTCAAGAAAGTGACTAAAAAGTGGGCTCTGACTTCTCCTTCTTGGGAATCCGCCAAGAAATGGTATTTCCCAGATCAGCATACCCCATCGGTACTGACCACGCCAGGACCTTCCACTGCCCAGGTAGCGGGACCTTCCACTGCCCAGGTAGCGGGACCATCTGGTACCATGGGTTCCACAAGAGCAAACGACCCTAAGTGGGCTAGCTCAGACAATGGCAGCAAAGAGAAATTGAAACCCTCTACCTTGACACTGTTGGAGCTGACGAGACACTCGGCACTGAGTAGCTTGGCACCACTACAGACCATGGCACCACCTTCTGTCAGCACAACCCACATGGTACAATCCTCAGCACCGACAACTGCACAGCAGCTGTCGGGTACCACTAGCAACACCTTCAGTGGCACTGAGGCTCCCAGTGCTGTAGCAATTCCTGCACCATAAGGACTTGCTGGTTTCCTCAATGCCATAATCTCTTCTTCTTGGTACTGACATCACTCCAGCATGATCAGTACTGAGCCATCTCACCACACTGCCCAGATCTCTTCCCTTCTCAAGTGATGAGGATGATGGAAGAATCTACTCCTCTCACCACTCTTCCCCCTTCCACACATCTACTGGACTAGGTCCATCACAGCAAAGGGGCTATCACACAGGGCCTGAAATACAGAGTTGGTATGGACACCCATGGATGCCATTGATGCCTTTCCCACCATGGTGGCCTTACTGGAACCCCCCAGAAGCATACCCCCCACATCACAAGCCTCCCAGTCTACCCAGGATGAGGACACAACATTCCCCTTCATCTTCAGAACTGGGGACACTCTGAGCCCCCAGAAGAGGCGGTCGAGGAGTTGAAGGAGGTTTCAGACCAGGAAGATGCACTAGCAGCCAATTTCTCATCCTCTTCCCCAGACAAAAACATCATGCCCCCACCTCCCACCACGGGGGATGACTTTAAACAATTTCAGGAGCTCTTTAAGAAAGTGGCAGACTCATTGGATGTTTCACTAAAGGAAGTGGCTGAATCCCAACATAAGCTACTAGATATTTTACATACATCAACCTCCTCAAAATTGCTTTACCAACTACTGACTCACTCATGGAACAAGCAAAAACCAAACGACAATCTCCCCACCTGCAAAAGGTCGGATAAATAGTATTATGTGCCCTCTAAGGGAATGAAATTCCCTTTTTCACATCCTGCACCAAACTCACCAACAATAAGGCATTACTGGCCAAGTACAACAACACAAATTACTCAAATCTGTCAGAATTTATTGAATTCTTGTCGGAAGAAAAGAGAAAACAATGTAGGGCCATCATCTCCAAGGGGCATGCATCTTCTTGATAGAACAGCATTGCAAGCTTCATTAGGTTCCACAGACACTATGGTGCAGTCTATAACCACAACTGTAGTCATGCGACCTGCATCCTGGCTACATCTCTTCTGTTTGAAGGCCCTCAACCCTTTACAGCCAAAATTGATGAGTCTCTTCAGAGTGATGCTGAAGTCCCTGAGCATCTACATGCCTATGAACAAGAAAAAACAGGGCAAGTACTATGCATCATAAAGATTTCAATCTTCACCTAACACACAACCACACAGGCAACACAATCCGCAAAGAGGTGTGAGTGGCAGGCAAGGGGACTCTGGGAAAGCAGGGAGAAGTAGGGCCAGGGGTGGAGTGGGGGTTTGGAGTGTGGGTGGGCTTTGGGGGAGGAGGCCAAGTGGGGGCAGGCCTTGGAGTGAAGCAGGGGGCAGGGCCATTGTTCAGGTGCTGGTGGGCCCCCGCCCCATTTCTAGGGAGCTTCTGACACTCATGCCCAGCCTCCCCAAATGTGGGAGCCACATGCTGCCCTTGCGTCCCTACTAGGTTGGGGGGCACACTTACACACTCATGCTGTCCAAGGCCGTTGGTCCCCATCAGAATCCCTCCTATAGATACACCTACTGGAGTAATGGGTGGTTTGCAATGCATGCTGTCATTTCCTATCTGTGATAAAGATCAAAGCCATAAAGGTCCTTACAGACAACGTTACTTGCATATTCTATATAAATCAACAAGGGTGGGGGGGCATGTTCACACTCCCTGTGCATGGAAGCCATGCTACTTTGGACCTGGTGCATCAGTCACAGCATTGACATCTCAGCCTCCTACCTACCAGAATGTCAGAACACCACTGCAGATGCGCTAAGCAGAAAATTCTCCCTGGACCACGAGGGGGAAATGGACCCCCAACTACTATGGAATATATTCAGAGAGTGGGCATTTTCAACTATAGACCTCTCCACAACAACACAAAATGCCAAATGTTCTTAGTTCTGCTACAGAGCAGGATAGGGTCCCCATTCCTGGGCGACACTTTTCTCATCAAATGGGATGCACCCCTACTTTACATCTTACTTCCAACCCCCCTTCTGTAATGGGTAATACACAAGATCAGAACGGACAATTCCAAAGTCATCTTGATAGCTCCCACATGGCCCCGGCAAATGTGGTTTCCTTACCTCCTAAAGATGGCTGCGTGCCCATCACACGTTCTTCCTCTTCTGCCTCGTCTCCTCTCACAAGATGCGGATCACGTTCACCACCCCAATCTGACAAGACTCTGCCTCAAGGCATGGCTACTCCATGGTTCCAAGAAGCCAAAATGGCCTGTTCAGAGGAAGTAAGAGACATTCTGTTAAATAGTCGTATACCAACTACCCGACATACATACCTACACAAATGTAGGTGATTCACTATATGGTGCCAAAATAAACTAATCACGGTAGTCTCCTCTGCTCTCCCTCTAATACTGAACTATATATTGAAACTTAAGAAATCTGGTGTCTCCCTGAGCTCAATCAGAGTACATCTCATAGCTATCACAGCGTTCCACCGTAAGGTGGATGAGTTATTGATCTTCGCCCACCCAATCACCAAACGTGTTCCTAAGGGCCTTCATAACATCTTCCCCAAAATACGAACTCCTACTCCAACACTTAATCTAGTATTACAGGGCCTTACCGGACTACCTTTTGAACCATTCGCGACATGTTCACTACTCCACCTTTCAATGAAGGTTGCCTTCCTCATCACCATCACGTCTGCCAGATAGGGGTGGGGGAGCTAAGGGTCTTCATGGCACACTCACCATACCCAATGTTCTTCAAAAATAAAGTGACCTTAAGACTGCATCCTAAGTTCTTACCTAAGATTGCCTCCTCACTCCATCTGAATCAGCCTATTCATCTCCTATTGTTCTTCACAAAAACCCCTGGGACTAAACGAGAAGCAGCACTCTACACCATGGACATCCAAATGGTGCTAGCCTTTTATATTGAGAGAACAAAGACTTTTCAAAAGTCACCAAAATTATTCCTCTCCGTCACAGAATACTCAAAAGGAGACGCCGTATCTAAACAGACACTATCTACATGGATTTCTGGATGCATTGACTTTTGCTATAGTCAATCCCCTTGTTTTAACAGCATGAGGCTTTGTACCTCAAGCGTAAGATCTGAAAAAAGATAATTAAATTTACATTTCCAGTTGCTATATAATTGGAATGGGAAATCAGTTGTTTGCCACAGAGTGGAATTGGTAATATTGTTTCAAGTACTGACTAACATCTGTAAACATCTGTGCCTGCACACAGATTCTGTCAAGAGATTTCAGAACATATTTCTTTAAAAGGTCAGTGAGGAATACAACCCCCATGATGCACTGCACACTAAGTGTTTTAATATGTCTTTCATATAGGTCTCATATTGGACATTTCTCCTTAATTATGCCAACAGTTTCCAGCCTGAGGCACACTGAAGAATCATCCATCTGCCATGGTGGGTAAAAAATTTACACAAAGAAGGCCCATAGTTTCTTAAGTGGTGGTGCCCGATTCCCTTTTTGAATACAAACTACAGAGTTAAAGGCCCTGTCCGCTTAAAAATCATATTGGAAAACAGTTCCCCTCTCCGCTTTGTTTTTAATAGAACCTCAGAAGCTTCACTGTGAAATTTTTTAATTGAATTTGTCTGTCTAGAGACTTGTAGCTGGTTTCCTGTGATAATTATTCTGCAAGAGGAAGCAGTTTTTGTGATGCATCCTTGTGCTCCCTCTGTATCTGTGTCAAGAGAATGTCATCACTATGTTCATGCACTGCTCTGAGAGTCACACACACTCTGTCCCACATGAGACCAGAACATAATGAGCACAGATGCTCTGGGCTGCCTATCAGAAATGTGAATGGGAGTAAAAACAGTCCATGTTATTACAATGTAGTGTCACGCAAAATTGCCTCTTGTGTATATATATATATATATATGCGTTACTTGTATTTATTTAGTTTTATTCACACCAATTTGTGTGATGTCACTTCTCCTTCCCTTCCCCAGCTACCTTCCCCCCCCACACACACTTTTTTTTTTTTTTTTTTTTCAGAAAACCAAGGACCACATCATGCCTTTTGCTATGAGCAGAGGTGACTCCTGGGCAGCAGCATTCACCCTTCAGGGCCAGCAGGGGGAGCCAGTAACTGCTGTAACACTGTTTTCACCTTTCAAGGACCTTGCTGAGCATTCTCTGTAGGGGTGGGACCAACGTGTTGAAAGGGAGCAGACCAGCAGCAGTGGCAGGAAAATGTACAGTACCTCTCTTCCCCAAGCCAAGCTGTGTTCACCAGAAATGGTAACAAAGGTAACTTGAGGATATGTTGCCTTTCCTGCCTGGTTCTTCCATGCTGGAGGACCTTGGCAATACAGCTACATTGGAGCCATGATCTGCCAGGGAGCAGAAGGAGGTGTGAGTGCCCTGACCAGGGGCGGCTCTAGACATTTCGCCGCCCCAAGCAGGGCGGCATGCCGCGGGAGGCGCTCTGCCGGTCGCTGGTCCCGCGGCTCCGGTGGACCTCCTGCAGGCGTGCCTGCGGAGGGTGCGCTGGTCCCGGGCGGCCACCGAACCCTCCACACGCACGCCTGCGGGAGGTCCACCGGAGACACCTGCCGCCCTCCCGGCGATCGGCAGAGCGCCCCCCGCGGCATGCCGCCCCAAGCACGCGCTTGGCGTGCTGGGGTCTGGAGCCGCCCCTGGCCCTGACATCCTCACGTTTGTGGGGGTTGGTTCACAGAGCTGTTTATAGATAGAGATGAGAGAAAAGACCTCACTTCATCTGAGGAACAATGTGGAGGAGCCTTGTGATGTTCCACTTGGCCCCCTTCTATGGGTTTTACCACAGGAGGGAGAGATCAAGATCTCTGAATCAGTGGACTATATTGAACTCTGAGTGCCTGACCTTGTTCCCTTGATTGCCTTTGACTGGCCTTCCCCAGTGTGACTCACGAGGGGGAGGGACTGACCTAGGCAAGCAGGCTTTAAAAGCCAGAGGCAGAGCGACCAGGGGAGCAGAGCACTCAGGGAGCTGCAGACAGGGTAGTTTGAGAGGGAGTTTGACAGAGGGAGGTTTACGATGGTTAGGAAGACCCGCAACCCCTGTGCCAGCACTGCTTCTGTCTCCTCCACCTGCGCCTGTAGCCAGACAGAGCACCTGAGCATGGATGCTTCTACTCAGATCCTTGTGTGGTGTTGCAGGGACTGTAACTTGCAATTTCCACTTACTGATATCCATCCCTAAACTCCCTCCCAGAGCCTGCACCCCAATCCCCTGCCCCAGCCTAGGGCCTACACCCCAGACCTCCTCCCTCACCCAAACTCCCTCCCAGAGCCTTGGACAAGTGTGGGGGGGGGCAGAGTTTGGGCAGGGGTGGGTTCTGGGCACCACCAAAATTTCTACAAACCTGCCACCCCTGATCCTGCCCTGCAGACCTGAACTCCCAGCATTCTCAGGACACATGCTGATCCCTAGTGGCCACTGCTGATATCCAGCACCTCCCTCTTCTCTTAACCTGTGAGTCCCTCTCTGGATTGGAACTGGACTGGAACCAAAGACCATCTTGGAAGCAACATTACCAGCCCAAGCAGTCAAAAATCATGAGTTAAACCCCACAAAATCACAGGCTCTAGCGCCGCCGCTTCATTCATTCTTTGGCGGAAATTCGGTGGCAGGCCCTTCCCTCTGAGAGGGACTGAGGGACCCGCTGCTGAATTGCCGCCGAAGAGCTGCTGAAGAGCCAGCCCTGTGGGAGGGCGCAATTTTATATTCTTGCCTCGGGCGGAAAAATACCTAGTTACGGCTCTGCACTACACTTATCACTGTGGTAGCTGAAAGCTTGGAGATAAACAGGAATAACAAAGCCCTGTCCCATGAATGCCAGTTTGTGCACATTCCCTCTCCCAGACTGCCTGTGCCAGTGGCAGCATGGCTCTTATATCTATGCTGTCTCCCCACCCCCAACCAACCAATGCACATTCTATGCCAGGGGTAGGCAACCTATGGCACGTGTGCTGAAGGCGGCACGCGAGCTGATTTTCAGTGGCACTCACACTGCCCAGGTCCTGGCCACCGGTCTGGGGGGCTCTGCATTTTAATTTACCGTATTGTCCCGAGTATAGGCCGCACTTTTTTCCCCTAATGTGAGTGTTTAAACTAGGGGTGCAGCCTACAATGGGGACAATAGCCGCGGCGGGAGCCCAGAGCCCTTTAAATCCAAGCCGCGGCCGGGAATCAGAGGGCTCTGGGCTGCCCCAGCCGTGTCCCCGCCTCCCCCGCTGCCCGGCTCCGACCTCGGCTGCGTCCCCGCCTCCCCCGCCGCCCGGCCCTGGCCCCGGCCCCGCGCACCCGCCTCCACTGGCCCCGGCCATGTCCCCGCCGCCCGGCTCCAGCCCCGGCCACGTCCCCGCCGCCCGGCTCCGGCCCCGTCCCCGCTCCCCCCCCAGCCCCGCGTACCTGCCTCCGCCGCCGCCCGGCCCCAGCCCCAGCCCCAGCCCCGCGTACCTGCCTCCGCTGGCTGCGTCCCCGCCTCCCGCCCGGCTCCAGCCCCGGCCGCGTCCCCGCGCCGCCCGGCCCCAGCCCTGTGTACCCGCCTCCGCCGGCCCCGGCCTCAGAGCTGCCCAGAGGGGGGGACAAGGGGGCAATTTGCCCCCAGGCCCAGCAGGGGTCTCCACGAGAGATTTCGGGGCCCCCGGAGCGGGGTCCTTCACTTGCTCCGGGGGGCCCGGAAAACTCCTGCGGGGCCGGGCACAGGAGCTTCTTCTGCTCCTGGTCTTCGCCTGCGGGGGGGGGGGTCCTTCTGCTCCGGGGCGGAAGGACCCCCCACTGGCGAGTTACCACCCAAGCGGGGCCTGCTGCCGAAGTGCAGCCCGGTCTTCGGCGGTAATTTGGCGGCGGGGGGCCTTTCCGTTCCAGGACCCGCCGCCGAAGTGCCCCGAAGACCCGCGGCGGGGCCTCCCGCCGCCGAATTACCGCTGAAGACCAGGCTGCACTTCAGCGGCGGGTCCCGCTTCGGCGGTAATTCGGTGGCGGGGGTGCCTCGCGGGTCTTCGACACTTCGCGCAGGTCCCGAACGGAAGGGCCCCCCCCGCCGAAGACCCCGGGCCCCCGGAATTCTCTGGGCAGCCCTGCCTGGCCGCGCGTCCCCCGCCACCTGGCGCCGGCCCCGGCCGCGCATCCCCTGCCGCCCGTCCCCGCATTGCCCGTCCCCGTCCCCACGTCCCCCGCCACCCGGCTCCGGCCCCAGCCCTGCATCCCTTCCCGGCCGCCCTACTCTGGCCGGCCAGCTACCTGGCTCTGGCCGTCCGGCTCCCGCCACATCCTCCAGCTCCGGGCTCCGGCCGCGTGACTCCTGCCCCGGCCCAGCATCCCGGGGCTCCTGGCTCCAGCCGCGGCTGGACTGTAGTGCCGCCAGCCACATCCAGGCAGCGCAGTAAGGGGGCAGGGTGGGGGTGTTGGAGAGAGGGCAGGGAGGTTCAGGGTGGGGGGTGGATAGGGGTTGGGGGGGTCAGAGGGCAGGGAACGGGGATTGAATAGGGGCAAGGGTCCTGGTGGGGCAGTTAGAAAGGATCAGGGGATGGATGGGGCGGTGGGAGGCAGTCAGGGCAAGGGTTCCAGGGGCTGTCAGGGGATAGAGAGAAGGGGTGGTTGGATGGGGCAGGGGTCCCTGGGGGGGGAGGGGGGAGGTGTCAAGGACCGCGGGGTTTGGATGGGGCAGGAGTTCGGGGTGGGGGCCATGATCCCTAACCCTAAGAACATTTTCTAATGTTGTTGATTGTTGTGCAGGGGAGAGGGTGAGAACTGTTCCCATCAGTCTCCTTGTTGTCCATTCCTTTTCCCTTCTTTATTTACAGTATAACTACAATATAGTTTTCAATATTTCTGAGTATATAACATATGCCGTCAAAAGCAGGACTACCAAAAGTGTTAAAAGTGTTAAAAATACTGGTACATGTCTTCCTATTCATTAAATAAAATACTGTTTTACTGTTCTACTAATGTGTATATTTTCTTTAAGTTAAAAAAAGTTAAAAATTTAATTTTTTTAAAATAGCACCAAACTTTAAGGGTGCGGCTTATAATCAGGAGCAGCCTATACTCGGGACAATATGGTAATTTTAAATGAAGTTTCTTAAACATTTTAAAAACCGTATTTACTTTACATACAACAATAGTTTAGTTATATACTACAAACTTATAGAAAGAGATCTTCTAAAAATGTTAAAATGTATTACTGTCACGCAAAACCTTAAATTAGAGTGAATAAATGAAGACTCAACACACCATTTCTGAAAGGTTGCCGACCCCTGCTCTATGGTGTGGAAAAGCGATGGAGGAAAAGTTATTGCTCCTTAAGGCAGAAGTAGGTTACAGGGTTTTTTGTATTATAATTTACATTCTCCTGTGAGGAGAACAAGCCACCCAGAGCAACTGTTCCCCTGACCTCTCTCCAAACCCTCTCCTGCTTAGGCTGCATGGCAATGGTACATAGCTCCCACATTACAGTCTTGGAGGAGGAGGGGGAGATTTGTGACATTATTCTGTGTGCTGCCCTCCCATGATCTCTCTGTTTGGTTGGGCACAGCAGAAAGAAGCAAATGACCCTATGCAACCATCAGGGTTGAGAATGCGTTTGTGCAAACCTGCAGTAGAGGTACATGATCACAAAATAGTATTTATACATTTGCTGCAGTAGAGGTTTGTAATCAAAACTGATTAATATAATCTTCAAGTTCCCTTACGGGATTAATAAGATGGGGGTTTTTTTGTTAACATGTGCCTTGTGTATTTATGCCAGTGATTTTTGGGTTTAAAACTACTCATGCATGAAAAATGACTGTAGGAATTGTATACTCCCATGTGTGAATAATGACTACACTGAAGCATGAATTATAGCAGCACTACACTGACACTGCTGCAGCGTACATGTTCTCTTTGGGAACATTACAAAGTGTTTTTTAAATGCTGGTGCATGTTAATATATTGATTTAAATCAGTGTCCTTTTTGTACCCTTTGGATTTGTTCAGTCTAGCAGATAATGTGTCTCACATTCCCTCCAAGAGATATTCTGTAAACTAGGGAAATTAAGAATTTATGCAAAAATGTATTTTTAATGTAAATTTACCAATACTATTATTTATTAACAGATTCAAATATTCTTACAATATCCTATTTTTTTTATTCTAGCCAAATGGATAGTTTATGCTAATCATTTGCAGCAAACCAACTTTTGAATTTGGTTTTGTTTTTCATATCTATACACACATTCTATGCTCAGGTATTAATTAAACCCTGTACTGACTTTAAATGCTTCTATTGTCCTTTTCATTTAAATAGGACTTTTGTTAGATCTTTAACAAGACCTCAGTGGGGTAATAAATCTAAGCAATTGTCCTTATTAGGAGTAGATTATTCTCATGGGACTATAACAGTCACTGAAGTAACTAAAGCCATTTGTAGACACTGCACTAAGATTTTTTTAAACACTAAACTGACTTGTGAATCCGTTGCTTAGATTGCTCAAATTAAATTAAATGATATTTTGTTTATTTTTCACATTTTTCATTTGGCGTGTTTGTGTTTGCTTATAAACTTTAAGGGTTTAGTTCAGCAAAATTCACTTCCACAGTAGTGAGCCTTGTTCTCAACAAACAGCTTTCTTAGCAGGAATTGAAATAAAAAATGTTCTGTATCACTGCGTCTTGTGTTAGTAACCCTTGCAACTCTTATAATCTATAGGCCTTGGTTACGTGATAAGTATATTCGCATGCCCATCTTATTGTATATAATAGATGATCCTTAGTGGAGAAATTATTCCTGAATTTGGCCAACTCTCATGGTTGATTAAAGACATCCCTTACTATAGACGAGTATGGTATTTGTGCAAAGATCTTCTTTGACACTGGGCCAGCTTCTGAAGTCCTTTTTCAGCTCTTCATTGGGCAAAAGTTAAACAAGGACTTTTCAGTGTTTCACTGACTGCTAATAGGCTATTGGGTTTTTATAGGTTCTTTGAACAACCTTATCATAGGAGTAGTGGGGGCAAACAACCTAACTACTATTAAGATGGAGTTTAATACATTTATGTACAAGATTACATGATGAGGTTGCCTCTGATAGCAGGGGACTTGATGACCAAGGAGGTCCCTTCCAGCACTGTATCCTGTGTCCTATGTTCATGTTTCCTTAGGAGAGAAGATGGCTTTGGCTCTACTTCTGTTGGATGATGCCTTCTTCTCCTCCCCCCCGCAAAAACCAGCAACAACATGTGAGTTGTTATAATGCTGATTCTTCACTATCTGAGAGATGTTTTGGATGAATGGTTTCTCTCTTGTACACAAATGGCCCAATCCTGTTCTCCTACAATATATTTTATTGCCAGCTCTGGCATAGGCACTAAGGCCTACATTTTCAAAAGTGTCCAATTCTTTCGGGAGACTCCATTTTTGGGTGCCCAAGTTGCGACATGAAGTGACTAATTTTCATGTCAGAACTAACACCTTAGTCTCTACCCAGAAACCAACAGGCAGCCAGTGCAAATTCAGAGAAAAGCTCACAGCGAGCAACATTGTTTAATAAACAGGCTGCTGCCTCCTGCACTAGGTTCAGTTTCTGAGCTGATTTATGGTGTCACCCCATGCTGGCCACATTGTAGTAATCCAGGCTTGAAGAGCCAAAGCCATGGATAACAGTACCAACGTCCACATCCAATAGGAAGGATCACAATGTACTGACCAGAAACAGATTAAAAGAAGCTGTCTTGGTCACTCCAGCTGCACAATCTGTCAGCCCCTAGAATTCCAATAAGATCCTAATATTGCTAGCTTATGGCAATTTTTCCTGAGTAGTCTGTGCTTTACAATCCAGAATGCCCATAGTGATGAACAGTCTGAGCACACTACCTTCTGCCTGTGTCCCCTACACTGTGAGGGAGCAATATATGGCTGGCGGTGTTAAGCCTACATTGCCCCTGCAGCAGGGGAATTTTCCCCTGGTCTCTTGTGACCTCTTTATGGCCTTGAAATGTGACTGGAGCACCAGTGGTGGGGAAGAATATGGTCCATAACCATTGATTTCTAATTAGGGATGTGAGTTTCCAGGACTAATTTACAGATTCAGACCAACCTTTTTCAGCCTTCCTCTTTATGTATTACATGATTCAAATAGCAAATAATTTGCCCTCATCCTGTGAAATGTCAGTTAGTGGGGACAGGGAAAATTGGTGTAATGTTGCTTCCAATACCTTTTGAATACCATGGGTTACATCCTGCCCTACACTGCTATAACTATGCAAAGGGGAGTAGATCGTGCTGGCTATGCAAGTTCCAGTGTCATCCTATTGGCACTGGCCTTGGGAAAATGCCTGGGAAGATGCACACAATAATTCCTTAGGCCCAGACTGTGACTCTCCCTAATGCAGCTGAGCAGGGGAGTAAGGGAGAATTAGACCCTCTCATTCCGTGAGTACTGTGTTGGGGCTCCTTGCCTTGCGGCTCAGGTGCAGACAATGGTGGTGGAGAGCAGGGGGTTGTATGTCCAATATTCCTTCCTAGAACAGGAAGACAGGGAGGGGCAGAGCTGGCTTATGGGAGGGAAGTAAGCTGTACTTTCTTCAAGGCTATAGTAAATTACTTTGCACCTGCAGCAGGGATGCAAGTGTGATTCTGAGTAACAATTCCATCTCTAGACTCCTCCTGGCACTGCACAGACACACATGGGCACTAATGGGCTGAGCCTCAGAGCTCAATCCAGCCCTTAATATAGACTCATAGACTTTAAGGTCAGAAGGGACCATTATGATCGTCTAGTCTGACCTCCTGCAAAACGCAGGCCACAGAATCTCACCCACCCACTCCTGTAACAAACCCCTAACCTATGCCTGAGTTATTGAAGTCCTCAAATCATGGTTTAAAGACCTCAAGATGCAGAGAATCCTCCAGCAAGTGACCCGTGCCCCAAGCTGCAGAGGAAGGTGAAAAACCTCCAGGGCCTCTGCCAATCTGCCTTGGAGGAAAATTCCTTCCTGACCCCAAATATGGTGATCAGTTAAACCCTGAGCATGTGGGCAAGACTCACCAGCCAGCACCCAGGAAAGAATTCTCTGTAGTAACTCAGATCCCACCCCATCTAACATCCCATCACAGACCATTGGGCATATTTCCCTGCTAATAATCAAAGATCAGTTAATTGCCAAAATTAGGCTTCCCATCATACCATCCCCTCCATAAACTTATCAAGCTTAGTCTTGAAGCCAGATATGTCTTTTGCCCCCAATACTCCCCTTGGAAGGCTGTTCCAGAACTTCACTCCTCTAATGGTTAGAAACCTTCGTCTGATTTCAAGTCTAAACTTCCTAATGTCCAGTTTATATCCATTTGTTCTTGTGTCCACATTGGTACTAAGCTTAAATAATTCCTCTCCCTCCCTGATATTTATCCCTCTGATATATTTATAAAGAGCAATCATATCTCCCCTCAGCCTTCTTTTGGTTAGGCTAAACAAGCCAAGCTCTTTGAGTTTCCTTTCTTAAGAAAGGTTTTCCATTCCTCGGATCATCCTAGAAGCCCTTCTCTGTATCTGATCCAGTTTGAATTCATCCTTCTTAAACAAGGGAGACCAGAACTGCACACAGTATTCCAGATGAGGTCTCACCAGTGCCTTATATAACGGTACTAACACCTCCTTATCTTTATTGGAAATATGTCGCCTGATTCATCCCAAGACCGCATTAGCTTTTTTAACAGCCATATCACATTGACGGCTCATAGTCATCCAGTGATCAACCAATACTCCGAGGTCCTTCTCTGTATTAGCAATACCTCCCAGCTTTGTGTCATCTGCAAACTTTATTAGCACATTCCCACTTTTTGTGCCACGGTCAGCAATAAAAAGATTAAATAAGTTTGATCCCAAAACCAATCCCTGAGAAACGTCACTAGTAACCTCCTTCCAGCCTGACAGTTCACCTTTCAGTATGATCCCGTTGTTGTCTCCCCTTTAACCAGTTCCTTATCCACCTTTCAGTTTTCATATTGATCCCCATCTTTTCCAATTTAACTAATAATTCCCCATGTGGAACTGTATCAAATGCCTTACTGAAATCGAGGTAAATCAGATCCACTGCGTTTCCTTTGTCTGAAAAATCTGTTACCGTCTCAAAGAAGGAGATCAGGTTGGTTTGGCACGATCCACCTTTTGTAAATCCATGTTGTATTTTGTCCCAATTACTATTAACTTTAATGTCCTTAACTACTTTCTCCTTCAAAATTTTTTCCAAGATCTTGAATACTACAGATGTCAAACTAACAGGCCTGTAGTTACTCAGATCACGTTTTTTTCCTTTCTTAAAAATAGGAACTGTGTTAGCAATTCTCCAGTCATACGGTACAACCCCAGAGTTTACTGATTCATTAAAAATTCTTGCTAATGGGCTTCTAATTTCATGTGCCAGTTCCTTTTAATATTCTTGGATGAAGATTATCTGGGCCCCCCAATTTAGTCCCATTAAGCTGTTCTTGTTTGGCTTCTACCTCGGATGTGGTAATATCTACCTCCATATCTTCATTCCCATTTGTCATCCTACCATTATCCCTAAACTCCTCATTAGCCTCATTAAAGACTGAGGCAAAGTATTTGTTTAGATATTGGGCCATGCCTAGATTATCCTTAACCTCCATTCCATTCTCAGTGTTTAGCAGTCCCACTTCTTCTTTCTTTTTCTTCTTATTTATATGGCTATAGAACCTTTTACTACTGGTTTTAATTCCCTTTGCAAGGTCCAACTCTACATGGCTTTTGGCCTTTCTCACTTTATCCCTACATTTTCTGACCTCAATAAGGTAGCTTTCCTTGCTAATCCCTCCCATCTTCCACTCCTTGTGGGCTTTCTGCCTTTTCTTAATCACCTCTCTGAAATGCTTGCTAATCCAGCTTGGTCTACAACTCCTGCCTATGAATTTTTCCCCCTTTCTTGGGATGCAGGCTTCTGATAGTTTCTGCAACTTTGACTTGAAGTAATTCCAGGCCTCCTCCACCTTTAGATCCACAAGTTCTTCAGTCCAATCCACTCCCCTAAATAATTTCCTTAATTCTTTAAAGTTAGCCCTTTTGAAATAAAAAACCCTAGTCCCAGACCTATTTTTGTTTATCCTTCCATCTAGTTTGAACTGAATTAGCTCATGATCACTGGAACGAAGGTTGTCCCCTACAACCATTTATTCTATGAGGTCCTCACTACTCACCAAAACCAAAACTATAATGGCATCCCCTCTTGTTGGTTCTTCAACAGCTTGGTGAAAGAATCCATCAGCTATTGCATCCAGAAAAATCTCAGCCCTATTATTATTACTAGCACTTGTCCTCCAGTCTATATCTGGGAAGTTAAAGTCTCCCATGATCACACAATTCCCATTAGTGTTTACTTCATTAAAAACATTAAAGAGGTCTCTATCCATATCCAAATCGGATCCCGGCGGTCTGTAGCACACCCCAAGCACTGTCTCAGGGGAGGCTCTAGTAGCTTTCTTTCCCAATGTGATTTTTGCCCAGACAGACTCTGTCTTATCCATTCCATCACTTCTTATTTCTTTACAGTCTACCTCATCATTGATATACAATGCTGCTCCGCCACCTTTGCCTTTATTTCTGTCTTTCGTAAACAGCACATAGCCTTCAATACCTGTACTCCAGTCATGACTACTATTCCACCATGTTTCTGTTATCCCTATAATATCTGGTTTCACTTCCTGCACTAGTAGCTCTAGTTCCTCCATTTTGTTACCTAGGCTCCTCACATTAGTGTATAAACAACTTCATTTTTGCCGTTTGGCTTCACTGACATTCTTTAGCCGGTTAGGCACAGATATTCTACCACCAGTATCACCTATTAGACTGGTATCTACACTACCCTTCCTCCTTATGTCCATTCTCCTACCCACGGCTGTATCCTTTCTTACTTCATTTTCTTCCCTCTCAGTGTTAAATTCTGGCATGGAGATTACCTGGACATCTCCCAACCATCTCCCCCAAATTCCTAGTTTAAAGTTCTCTTAATCAGTTGTGCCAACCTCCATCTTAGAAGTCTATTTCCCTCCTTACTCAGGTGAAGTCCATCCTGAGAGAACAGTCCTCTGTCCATGAATGCTTCTCAGTGCCATACATCCCAAAGCCCTCCTTATAGCACCACTGCCTGAGCCATCTGTTAATCGCCATAATCTTGTCACACCTTTGTTGCCCTTCTCTAGGAACAGGCAGAATCCCACTGAAGATCACCTGAACCTCGATTTCCTTAAGCGTCTTCCCCAGCCTGGCATAATCTCCCTTGATGTGTTCCAGCGAGAATCTAGACGTATCATTCGTTCCCACATGAAGGGCAATCAGCAGATTCTTTCCCGCTCCCGTTAGGATCCTTTTCAGCCTCGGGTCCACATCCCGTATCTTAGCACCCGGCAGAGAGCACACCCTTCTGTTCTCTGGATCAGCTCTATTTACAGGCCTGTCTATTCTTCTCAGTAAGGAGTCCCCAGTCACATAGACCTGCCTTTTCCTGGTGACAGTGCAATTCTCTGGTCTATCCCCTGTTCCCTCTGGCTGCAAGTCCTCTCGATTTCTATTGTCCCTTGTAATCCTCCGCAACCCATCCCGTATCCTCCCGGGGCTCATATTTGGTGGTGGTGTCTCCATTGACTCTTCCCCTCTTCCTATGGGACTAGCTGCTCTTCTCTTCTTCCTTGCCCTTTCACCTTCAGCGACCACCTGCTGTGCCCCTTCTTCATTTTCCAACTCCGCAAACCTGTTCTTGAGCTCTATTTCTCCTTCACTGGCCTGTCTTTTCCCCTGCCTGGTTCTCTTAGTCACATGCTTACACCGTCCACTTTCCTCACCCAACAGTCTCGCCTCAGAATTATTTGGTCCTGGTTCCATCTGCAAGTCTGAGCTTTTCCCTTCAGCCTCCTCATGTCTTTGCTCCATCATCTGCTTGAACCCCCTTCTAAACTCAACCAGAGTTTCCACCTGCATCTCCAATCCTCGGATCTTTTCTTCCATCAGCTCTATCACGCAGCACTTCATGCAGATGAAACTCTTTTCAGGTACCCCCTCTAGGATCATGTACATGCCACAGCTTCCACATCCAGTCATCCTCATTCTGTCTTCCACTGCTGCCTCTCTATTGGTCATAGTCTTCCCACCTAAAACCTGTTAGTCCATGAAAAACAAACCAAAGTAAACCACCACCATCTCCAGCAAAACAAACCCCCACAGGCACCAGAACACTGGCAGAATACCACCCACTCCCTTCACTAGCCTGTCAATTCCTCTGCCTAGCTCTCTTAGTCTCCCCCGCAAACTCCCACTGAAACTCCCCTGTTTACAGCTCTGTTTGCTGGCTCCTGTGCTGCTGCAGCTGTCTGTGTGTGTAAGAATAAGAAGCAGAATAACAGTAAGGGTGACGAACCGCTGGAACAAATGAGTAAAGGATTTGCCATTTCTTGACATCTTTAAAGGCTGGATGCCTTTCTGGAAGATATGTTTTAGTCAACCACTAGTTACTGGGCTCAATTCAGGGGTAACTGGATGAAAATCTGTGGCTGTCACGCAGCAGAGCAGACTTTATTGTTCTAATTGTCCCTCCTGGCCTTTAAAAAATCAGTGAAACAGCATGCACTGCTTTCCAGCCCTTGGTGTACACCACAGTATGCACACTAGTTCTTTTGGCAATGTTGGGCAGCTGCAGAATTCCTGAAAGCCCTCCCTGAGGCTGCGTGCATGCTAGGTTTTTTTGGCAAAAATTCCCCAGTGTTGCTAAGGGTATGTCTGCACTAGGAAATTAGGTCAATTTTATAGAAGTCGATCTTTAGAAAACGATTTTATACAGTCAATTGTGTATGTCCCCACTAAGTGCATTAAGTCGTCAGAGTGCATCCTCAATACTGTGGCTAGCATCGACTCATGGAGCGGTGCACTATGGGTAGCTATCCCACAGTCCCTGCAGTCTCTGCTACCC
The DNA here is from genome assembly GCF_016161935.1 of Mauremys reevesii. Taxonomy (NCBI): domain Eukaryota; kingdom Metazoa; phylum Chordata; order Testudines; family Geoemydidae; genus Mauremys; species Mauremys reevesii. Next base: position 76,919,526 of record NC_052630.1, read on the forward strand.
ATTGGAATTCTGAGTTAAGCTCCCAATGCCTGAAGGGGCAAAAACATTGTCGCAGGTGGTTTTGGGTACACGTTGTTAGTCTCCCCTCCCTCCTTCCTTCCCTCCCTCCGTGAAAGAAATGGCAGACAATCGTTTCGTACCTTTTTTCCTGGGTTACCCGTGCAGACGCCATAGCATGGCAAGCATGGAACCAGCTCAACTCAGCGCTGCTGTTGTTAGCATTGTAAACACCTCACACATTAGCCTACAGTATGTGAAGAACCTGGCTAGGAGCCGCCAGCACGAGAACGATTGTGAGGAGGACATGGACACAGACGTTCCTGAACGCATGGGATGTGGCAATTGGGATATCATGCCAGCAGTGGGGCAGGTTGATACAGTGGAAAGCCGATTCTGGGCCTGGCAAACAAGCACAGACTGGTGGGACCGCATAGTGTTGCAGGTCTGGGATGATTCCCAGAGGCTGCGAAACTTTCGCATGCGTAAGGCCACTTTCCTGGAACTTTGAGAGTTGCTTTCCCCTACCCTGAAGTTCAGGAATACCAAGATGAGAGCTGCCCTGACAGTTGAGAAGCGAGTGGTGAGCCAAGTAGCCAATGCAATCACTGACCTTCTGCTAACAAGAGTAGTGACTCTGTGAAATGTGCAGGTGGATGGCTTTGCTGCAATGGGGTTTCCTAACTGTGGTGGCGTGATAGACGGAATGCATATCCCTATCTTGGCACCGGACCACCTTGCCAACCAGTACATAAACCACAAGGGGTACTTCTCAATGGTGCTGCAAGCACTGGTGGATCACAAAGGACATTTCACCGACATCAAGGTGGGATGGCCAGGAAAGGTGCATGACGCTCGCATCTTTAGGAACTCCGGGCTGTTCGAGCAGCTGCAAGAAGGGACTTACTTCCCAGACCAGAAAATTACCACTGGGGATGTTGAAATGCCAAAAGTTATCCTTGGGGACCCAACCTACCCCTTGCTCCCATGGCTCACGAAGCCGTACACAGGCAGCCTGGACAGTAGTAAGGAGCAGTTCAACTATAGGCTGAGTAAGTGCAAAATGGTGGTAGAATGGGCCTTTGGACATTTAAAAGCTTGCTAGCGCTGTTTGCTTACTAGGTTAGACCTCAGTTCAACCAATATTCCCATTGTTATTGCTGCTTGCTGTGTGCTCCATAATATCTGTGAGAGTAAGGGAGAGATGTTTATGGTAGGGTGGGAGGTTGAGGGAAATCACCTGATGGCTGATTTTGAGCAGCCAGACACCGAGGTGATTAGGAAAGCACAGCTAGGTGCACTGCGCATCAGAGAAGCTTTGAAAACCAGTTTCATGACTGGCCAGGCTAGTTGTGTGTGTCTCCTTGATGCAAACCCGCCCCCTTTGTTGATTTTAATTCCCTGTAAGCCAACTCCCCTGCCCCCTTCGATCACAGCTGGCAAAGGAAATAAAGTCACTATTGTTTTGAAACCATGCATTCTTTCTTTATTAATTAAAAAAAAAGTGAGATAACTGACAAAGTAGCCCATGTGGGGTGGGGGAGGAGGGAAGTACAAGGCCATATTGCTTATTGTAGCCACACTACAAACCAAAACTGTTTGAATGACAGCCTTCTGTTGCTTGGGCCATCCTCTGGAGTGGAGTGGCTGGGTGCCTGGAGCCTCCCCCCCGCCCCCTCGGGCGTTCTTGGGTGTCTGGGTGAGGCGGATATGGAACTTGGTGAGTGGGGCAGGCGGTTATACAATGGATGCAGTGGTGGTCTGTGCTCTTGTTGCCTTTCCTGCAGCTCCACCAGACGACTGATCATATCTGCTTGCTCCCCCATTAGTTTCAGCATCGCCTCCTGCCTCTTCTTATCGCGCTCACTTAATGCTTTCCTGGCCTCTGTCACTGAATGCCTCCATGAATTCAGCTGTGCCCTATCAGTGTGGGAGGACTGCATGAGCTCAGAAAACATGTCATGGTGAGTGCGTTTTTTTCGCCTTCTAATCTGCAATAACCTCTGGGATGGAGACAATAGGGGGAGCATAGGAACATTTGCACCTGTGGGGGGATAAAAAAGGAGAGTAGAATTTTTAAGAAGATACATTTCTGAGAACAAAAGGGAGACTCTTTCACAGTGAATCAAGCAATTCACAGCAGACAGCACATGTGCTTCAGGTACAAGGTCACATTTTGCCTTTATATTGAGCGCCTGCTGGTATGGTGACACATCACACATGGCTGGGCAACAGAATTCGGATTCCAAGTGGCCATGGTAATCCAAAGGATATGTGAGGTTGGCTTCTTCTGCCTTCATAACATGGGAATGGTTCAAACTTCAGTGCCCTCCTTTCCCATAGTAAACAATGCCAGTTGGATTTGCCATTTAAAAGGAGGGGCTGTGGTTTTGAGGTGGATGTGCAGCACACCCTTCCTCCGACCCCACCACATGGCTATTCTCTGGGATGATTCCTTCACCCCTCCCCCCACCGCGTGGCTATTCTCAGGGATGATCCGTTTTAGCCAAGAGCAAACAGCCCAGCATGATTGGGTCCTTCTACTGTTTCCTTACAAAAATTCCCCTATTTCAACCAGGTGACCATGAATAATATCACTCCCCTGAGGCTAACACAGAAAGATATAGACTGAATGTTGCTTGAATGAGACCAAAACCCAGGACCATTTGCTGCCATGCTTTGTGCTGCAATGATTCCAGACTACTTGCTACTGGCTTGGCATGGTAAAGTGTCCTACCGTGGAGGATGAAATAAGGCAACCCTCCCCAGAAACCTTCTGCAAAGGCTTTCAGAGTACCTCCAGGAGAGCTTCATGGAGATGTCCCTGGAGGATTCCTGCTCCATCCCCAGACACATTAACAGACTTTTCCAGTAGCTGTACTGGCCGCAAATGCATCCCGATTCTTCAGGGTAAATCAAACATTAAACACAATTGCTTTTAAACCCTGTAGTGTAGTTACAAATGTGCACTCACCAGAGGTGCCTTCTCCGGCTTCAGGGTCCAGGAACCCGCCTTGGGAGGGTATTGGCTCCAGGGTGATGAAAAGGTCCTGGCTGCCAAGGAGAACAGATTCACCGCTTGCCTGCTGCGCATTCTCCTCCTCCTCCTCCTCTTGCTTATCCGCAAAATCCTCCTCCCTGTTGCGTGAGACTCCCTACTTGCAGGTGTCTACGGAGAGTGGTGGGGTAGTGGTAGGGTCCCCCCCTTGAATGCCATGCAGCTATCATAGAAGCGGCATGTTATGGGGCTCTGACCCGGAGTGACCATTTGCCTCCTTCGTCTTTTGGTAGGCTTGCCTGAGCTCCTTAATGTTCATGTGGCACTGCTGTGTGTCCCTGTTGTAGCCTCTCATCACCATGCCCTGTGCAATTTTGGCATATATAATAGCATTTCTTCTTTTTGACCGGAGTTCGGCCTGCACAGATTCTTCTCCCCATACAGCAATCAGATCCAGTGTCTCCCGTTCGGTCCATGCTGGAGCTTGTTTGCGATTCTGGGGGGACTGCATGGTCACCTGTGCTGCTGAGCTCACCACGCTGACAAAACAGGAAATGAAATTCAAAATTTCCCGGGGCTTTTCCTATGTATCTGGCTAGTGCATCAGAGTTGAAAGTGCTGTCCAGAGTGGTCACATTGAAGCACTCTGGGATAGCTCCCGGAGGCCAATACCATCAAATTGCATCTGCACTACCCCAAATTTGACCCAGCAAGGTTGATTTTAGCACTACTCCCCTCGCCAGGGAGGAGTACAGCAGTCAGTGTTAAGAGCCCTTTAGGTTGACGGAACGGGGCTGGTTGTATAGACGCATTGCTTATAAAATCGACCTAAAGCAGCTAAATTCGACCTAACCTTGTAGTGTAGACCAGGGCTAAGGCTGGATCAGCTCCAGGACAGCAGTGGTGGAAGCACTACTACAGCAACTGGGTCAGGTGTCTGCCAGCATTTTTAACAGCGATACTTAACATTGCTCAGAAGCAGGTTTCTCAAATACATTCACACTATCCACATTCCTCCTACCAGTGGTACCACAGTGTTGTTAGCAACATTGTACAAGAATCCCCAGTGCAGGCACAGAATTCGAAGCACATCAAGCATGCTTCTAAGGGCCAACAGCAATGGTGATTATTTGGAACTGGATAAAGCGCAAAGATGCTGGATGAATCCATTCTCAGACAAACACAACTTATGTTTGGGCTGGGTTAACAACAGTCTTTAAAAGGAATGGCTATAGCCTTGAATTGTAAGCAGGGATGGTTAAAAAATTAACTTTGAAATTGATGATAACTTGAGGCCAGTGCTTAAATTTGTAATGAAAGATGCGCTGGGGCTCAAGCATTTAGGTACCCGGGCTCGAGCAATTTTTTTACATTCATAACTGATGCAGCAAGCCCAGAGGTGCCAGGGCTATGAACTGCCAAGCCTAGAGGTGCCCGGGCTTAGCCTGGGCAAGCCCTGGAACAAATGAAGTGCTGCTTGAGGCTCTTACAAAACATTTAAAACTTTAAGCCATTTATTCACAAAGAAACTCATTAAAAATAACAGTGAGCTGCCACCTGCTGGTAAAAATGTAATGCACATTACAAAAAATAGAGAAGATGCAATAGAAAGCTTTTGTATTTGACGTGTTAGAGTCAAATGTACATGAGATAAAGAAGCTGCATACAGTTGTCTTACTGTTTTCACCAACATTTACATTTTCATATAGAATATGCTAAGTAGATGCCTACACATAACTGACTAATGACAAGAGCAAGAAACCAAAGACGAGAATGAAGAAAGAAGTAATAAAAGAAGGTGAGTGATCAGTTCAGTGACAATTACCAAGTGTGTCCTGTTTACACTACTAAAAATTTATTTTAGCTATTACCTTTTTGATGCCACTGCAAACCCTATAGTATGACCTAAATGCAATAGCCAAGACAGATTTCCAATTTTTTAGTCTAATATACACACTGAGAGTGTTTCTTCAGCTTAGCTTATAAATGAGGAAAAAATATTTAATTATTTTTTCTGTAAGTGGGTCATCTTCTCCATTAAACTACTGTCCCACCCTCTCATAAGTCAGTTGCAGATATTTAAAGGATAAATAGAATACTTATTTCAGAAATATGAGTGGAGAAAAGAATCTAATAATATCCTACTGTTTGTGTGTGAATTACACAATCAATCTTTTAAAAAATCACTAATATAAATCTACTTTAAATCAGAGACTGTCCTTTTATTCTGCTTGAGCAGTGCCTAGCATGAGGGGTTACTAGACAGTAATAATAGCATAAATACCTGATACAAATATTAGGCTGCACATCCTTTCATTTTTGAACAAAATGGGCAGAGTTTTCCTTGAATTTTTTGTTTACACAGGACATCTTCCACTCGTTTTATCAAAAAGATTTTGTAGGAAAAAAATAGGTCAGCTCTCCCTTTGAAATCAGAAGTGAGTGTGTATTTGTGATACTTCCTAGGTTTATTTCCTTGGAGCAGGTTTGGCAGGTATGAGAGAAAGTTAAAGATTTATTTTTGGTACTACATACCAGATGCCATACTTGCTCTTCTGAGACAGTTGCTTTCATCTCCAGCGATACCTGCTCTAGTAGTAATAAAAAAGTAACGAGTTCCATTTTAAGCAGTGTAGCACACACTGTTTGCATGCCATTAAATGAGACAGTATGGTTGTTTGACAGATTCTAGGCAGAGTCTTTATGTGTCATTAAAAACTAAACATATTTGCATCTATTGCAGTAATCTACTTGGCTCTAGGAAGAAGCGATGTGGTAATATGCCTGACAAAGAGGTTTGGGATCCCAGCATTGATCTTGGTTCTGCAAAGGGATCTGCCCACCTAGATTGTCATGCTTGCTTGGCATCCCATTGACCTCAGTCGTGGATAGATTGTTTTGCGGAATCAGGATCACTGTTTGTAAGGGCCCGATTCTGCAAGGTCTTCAGTGCCTCTTGTGACATGATGAGTGGACCACTCCCCACCCGGATTAAGCCCTAATTTAGCTGCAGAGGAGTGACTGGAGGAGAACAAAAACATTCCCCCTTCTCCACCCCCCACCCCCCCCAACGGTGAACGCAGAGCCAGATCTTTAGCTGGTGCACATGACACACTTCACTTAACTCAATGACGCTATGCTGATTTACAGCAGCTGAGGCTCTGGCCCACAGCACAGTTAGGTGGGGCAAACACTGCTTATACAAAGCACTCTTTACTGAAATGCCATAGTATGACCACAGACATGGCCAAGAGGAATGCTTGGTCAGGGAAAGCAGTGGTTTCCCTGGGTACCAGTTAAGTGCCTGGAGCTGACATACTATCCTCACAAAAAGACAATCATGCAACTACTTTGTTGCTAGCCCTTCATTCAGTAATACCTGAAACTGACCTGTAAGTGGAGCTCTCTTTTCTCTTATCTCCCCTAATGTAACCTTTTCTCTTTACTGGGGCATAAATGGTAACTGAAAGAAGCAACCACTATTTATTTCAGGCTGCATAGATAAATCACTGACATGCGCTGCCTGTAAACACTGCAAAATGAAGGAGATTCAAACAGCATCCTGCAGTCACTCACTGCTATAAAGAGCAGGAATCCAGGAAACCAAAACTATTGGTAGCTAGTGGGATTTGTGAAGAGAAGGAATTAGGCTGGATTTCATCAACTCCTTCCCTATTAATGGGCTACATCCTGACTTCAGGGGTACCAGGATTTTACCCAGTAAGAAGGAAGGAGATGAATGAGAGGTGACCAAAAGAACTGGTATTTGCTGCCTTTTTATGCTGAAATTCACTGCAACTTCCTAGAGAGCCACCATGGCTGTTGTGGTGCATGTTGTCAACTCCATAAATTATAGTATTCTATTCTATATAGGTTCTTATAGCATGATCATTAACCAAGTATCTGAGCAACTGAGAAGCTGAACTGTGCTTAACTTTACGCTCCATTTGTGTCTTTTCTGAGCATGCTTTGTTGGGGGAGAGGGAAGAGAACATAGTGTAGTTTTTCATCTGTCTACATCTCCTTGTCCTGAAGCCACTCACCTTGCTCTGTGCTTCCAGAGCATTAAGTGCTATAAAGCTGTCCTATATCTAGTGCCCTCACAGGAGCAATAGAGCAAAGGAGTTTTGAGGCACTTTACATCCTTTTGGCCTACATTTAACACTGCTTCCACCTTCTCCTGTCCCCCCTGCACTATAACGGATGGGATGATTGGGGTCTAGGAGCCAGCTAACTTGCTAAATAATGATAAAATTAATACTTAGTTCTTGCATGGCACTTTTTATCTGTGGATCTCAAATAGCTTTTCCAAGGGAAGGCGAGAGTCATTACCAAAAGGGATGGAACGATGAATTATCCAAAGTTTTGGGTCTCTAATACATGTGGCATTCACAGGGGGAGGGATAGCTCAGTGGTTTGAGCATTGGCCTGCTAAACCCAGGGTTGTGAGTTCAATCCTTGAGAGGGCCAATTAAGGATCTGGGGCAAAAATTGGTCCTGCTAGTGAAGGCAGGGGGCTGGACTCAATGACCTTTCAAGGTCCCTTCCAGTTCTAGGAGATTGGTATATCTCCAATTATTACCTCTTTTATTACTGACTCCTCATTGATTATTACATTGGATTCTGATGTGATGATTATGGGTTTAATGCAGATTTTGAATCAATAAAACAGGTTTATAAAGCAAGATGCATGAAATAGATACATCTTCACTAGGAAGATGGCTAGCAGACAAAGAGTGGCTTGAGAGGCTGCTGATGGAATCAGACAGCCGATACATGACTTTCTATCTGCCAATGGTCAGTTTTCAGGAGAATATTAACATTGAGAGACCTTTGGTAACATTTGAAATTAACAGAGTAGGACCCAGTTGTCAAAGCCAGACTTAATGAATGACTAATATCCTTATCAGTCAGACTGTGTGTGAAGGACAGTATGAAAAGATTCTCCACATGTCTCATTTGAGCCTTTGAGATTAGAAAAATAAAGTGTTAGAGAAAGCAGCAAAGAGTCCTATGACACCTTATAGACTAACAGACGTATTGGAGCATGAGCTTTCGTGGGTGAATACCCACTTCGTCGGATGCATGTGACATGCATCCAACGAAGTGGGTATTCACCCACGACTCTTTGCTGCTTTTACAGATCCAGACTAACACGGCTACCCCTCTGATACGTGTTAGAGAAAGTTTGTCCTATGTTAAGGCTGACTAGGACTTTTAAAAAGTGATAACTGTGAAAAAATATTTATATAGGTAGGCAAAGGGTATAAACTCAAAAGCTTCAAGGAACTTGTATGGCTATGGCAAATGTATCTTGCTGCTAGCACAAAAGCACATGCCGGCAACTTTAACTGACGTGCCAAGAGAAGCACAGTTTCTTAAGCTTGATGCTCTATTTCTTTTAAGAACACTACTTGCTGTTTTTTTCCCCATAGGTACTGCTGATCCAGAGTCTACTCTCATATACTGGGAAAGGAAACAGCATAGCAGAGTGCAGCTGTCCCACTGGAAACAGAGCTGGAGGAACACACGCTGAGACACTAGTCAATCTCAAAGTTTCTCATGAGGCATTAGCTGACTTTTAAGGGGATATGCTCAAGGCTGGTAGGTCCCCCTTTTTAAGCCTGTCTTGTTTTCATATCTGTATGTGTAAAACTCCATTTAATTATTCCATTTAAGTATTCTAAGATACATGACTTTAGAATAATAAAGTCAAAGCTCCCATCCATCACAACTTCTTTCCTGCAGAGTCAGTAAACACCAGCTCATTCAGCTGTATCTTTTCCTCAACTGAATTCCTAGTCAGCCTTTAGTCACCTAAAAGATCTGCATCCTATCCTTGCCTTTGCATTCCTCCAATTATTCTCAAAATAGTAGAAAATAATTGAGAAAGGGTAGGAGGAGGTTAATTGAACTAATGTACTGCATTTGTTTGTGTGATGTAGGAAAGGCCCCTTGAAAGGCGCTTGGATTGGTTTTATTTTGGGAGCCTAGAACTCCAAGGGAGACGTTTACAAGGAAGGGGAGTTCCTTTGAATTCAAGGGAGCAGACCAAGGGCCTCTGAGTTTCCATTAATATCCACTTCAAGTTCTACGACTAAGGCTAATAAATTGCTATTTGGATACAGAGCAGAGAAGCCAAAATTAAGAGCCTATCTACATATCATTAGCTTCATAACTCAGAACAGATTTGTGGAACTGTATATATTAAATATTTGTCCATGATCTAAAATTCCTATGGGTTTCTTGGAGACACAGTAACAGTGGGAAATGTCTGGGACTCCTTAATCCTTATGAAAAGGGTAGTCACCCAGCGTTTGGGGCACAGGGGAGCAGGGGTTGGCTTTGCTAATTGCAGAGGTGATGATGTTTTCCACTCTTGTCTTAATTCTTAAAGTTCTAACATACAAAAATAAAGAGAATTTAGAAATGATATCTATTTTCAGTGGGGAATCTAGAAAAGTTAGAATATAGTTAATATCAAAACATCCCTTTGTTTTGCCTCTTATATCTTGTTTATCATAGATCATTTGCAGATGAAATAAAATAACCAGTTAACTAATTTCACATACAGTGCTGTCATTCTGATTGGTAAAAACTGTAACAACACTGGAATATTCTCTGTAATATTATCAATTTCTTATTCCAATACACTTACAGGTCATTCTGAGACTAAATACTCTATTCTGAGATGGGAAAGAAAATGCAATTTCAATTTTGTTTTGATTTGAAATTTCCACCTAGCTATCAAGATCAAATCCTTGAACTGTTTACTTAGATAAACTGAAACACCTCTATTTGAAACAGTGGATATACAAGATTTAGCCATTAAAGAGTTGGGGTAAAGTTAAAATCCCCTCCAATAATAACTAAAGTCAGAGAAAATCTTTCAAGAAAATTAAACACTTGATCAAAAGAGAGAAGGGTTATTGTTGAGAGCATAAAGATTAAACAGGAGTGTTGTCTTTGAGAATACCCATCAGTGATAAGTAGCAGGCAGTTAATATCCCTTCAGGGATCTTTCTACTCGTAATTTTTTTGGACAAATAGAATATTACATTTATTTTAGTTAAAGTGTGAGAGAGCTGCATGACTTTCCATTTTGGGGGAAAAAAATGATGTGAAATCTAGAGCGTAAACACAATCTGGTATGGGGAGAAGGGAGTGACCCAATAGTTGAAGTAGTGGGGGGAAGAAAAAAACAAACAAAAATATCAAGCTCCCTGTTGCCATCCAAGCCCTATTTTTAAGCCTAACCCCCCTGTTTTCTATGCCCATCTTTTCCACACTGCTCCATTTTCTTAGCTCTTGCTTTGTGTTAGTCTTGGTATTTTGCTACTGATTGTCTGTTAGCAGGTAGTTATTGAAAACGGAATAGGTACATGAAGAATATCATTCACTCCTCCTGTTTCATTACAATCATACAATATTTTACTTTCCTGTAGCACCTTCACTCCAGGAGCCTCAAAGCATTTACAAGCATTTAATAATTAAGGGCCAGTTTTTCAAAGTATGTAGGTGTCAGTGAGCTGGGCATGGGCAGTTACAGCCAGAGTCAGAAGTCTGGAATTAGAGCCAAAGCTCAGAACTGGAGTCAGAGACCAGATGCCAAAACCAAGAGTCAGAGGCAAAATCAGGAATCCCAGCTAAGAATCAGGATCAGGTTGTCTGGAATAGGGCAAACACTATGAGCAGCCACTGAACTGCTGCTGGGCTTAAGAGCTGGTCTGTTGACTCTTCCAAAGGATCAGATGCTGTACCCTATCCAGCAGCATTGCCAATCAGGCAGCCTACTACAGGCTCCATTGCAGGCCCCGCTTCCTGGTATTAGGTGCTTAAACATGCAGATAGGCACCCAAGCACCTAACTCAATTGAAATCAATGGGAGTTATGTGGCTAAATACCTTTGAGGATCGCGGTCTGAGTGTCTAGGTGCTTTTGAAAATCACACTAGGTACCTAACTGCATTTTTAGGCACCAAAATACCTTTAAAAATCTGGTAGTAAGGCCTGGTCTACACCTAAAAATTAGAATGACCTAGCTACAGTGCTTAGGGCTGTGAAAAATTTCTTGCCTTGTGCAACAGTTAGTTCAACCTAACCCCCAGTATAGATGTGGCTAGCTTGATGGAAGAACTCTTCTTTTGAGCTGTCTACTGCCTCTCAGAGAAGGGATTAATTAAACTGATGGGAAATCCCCTTCGGTTGATGTAGGAAGCATCTGGACAGTTGTGCTACAGCAGCACTGCAGCTGTGCCACTGTAATGTAGACATACCCTAAGCCTCAGAATACCCGTGTGAATATCTATAAACTGAGGATAATACTGGAGGGATAACTGAAGCTGAGATCATTTAGGAACAAGGTCACATGGAAAGTCAGTGGAAGAAACAGTGGACTTAATTCTCCATTGCCCTCAATCTTGTGCAGTCATATACACCAGTGCAAAATGAATGCAAAGTGTGTGTAAAACACTACCATTCTGATTTGGTGGAGTTTTACACCCCTTTTGTGCTTGTGTAAATGACAACATAAGGTGCAGGATTAAGGAGAATCAGGCCTCTGATCTCATAGGTGAGAATCTCACTCCTGCTCTGGACCCTTTATGCTGAGTGAAAGGACTGGAGCAATATGAAGGGGTCCCAAAAGCCCCACATCTGGCCCAGGGAGGACTCCCCCAGTACAGTCACTGTTGGAAGACAGCCATAAGATTGTCTTCCCTGAATCCCCTTCATTCCTCTCCACTTGCAAGCTCTGGCACAGGGGGCTGATGGTAGGGCTGAATTTGAGAACAGGACGGGAATGTCAGCATGGGGCCACAGCATGTAGCTCTACAAAGACTCTGGGCAATTCCAGCCATTAGGGCAACCCTTGGAGCGGCTGTAACATAGGTGGCCCTCAGGGCTGTCTAAGTTGTGGTGGGGGCACCTGAAGCAGCCCAGGACCAGGAGGATGCAAAGATGGTTTCAAGCTGTCATGGTCCCCCACAGCTTGTGCTATTAATTCTGTACTGCCCTTCTTAGATGTGCAACACAGAATCCCTTGATGCCCAGCCACAATGCCATCTTTCCTTCCCATGTTTCATTGACTGCCTATGCTACCTCCTGAGCTGTCCAGAGATAGTTACCTGAGAGCAGTGTGAGGTGTCCCCCCACAAACCAAGAAGATTTTTACGATTCTGTGATCACACAGCAGTACACGGTCATTAAGTGGGGCAGAACTCGAGACCTTTGGCTATAGTAGTATTAGGCCTTATATTATCAGTGGACCTTATCACAAGAAAATATGGTGGCGTGGGCCTATAAAGAATATAACCTGTAAAGCAGAGAAGAGAAAGGAAGAAGGGAGAGAGGAAGAGGAAAAGAGGAGCCTTATATCACTGGAAGGTGGAGATTCCCACTTTTCTAGCCTTGGAAGAGGCTGAGATCTGACATTAAAGTAATTATTTTTTATATAGAGAAAAGATATTTAATATAATTTTAGAGGTAATTTAAATTGTTTTTTTCCTCTCTAGATAGAAAGAGAACTAGCTCTCATATAAAATGCATTTTTATTATAAGGAGAGGGTTTTTGGTTAACAACATTGAAAGGGTTTTTTTTTTTTTTTTCAAATTTTTCGGCAGCCAGCTAGAAAAATGTATTGTGAAATGAGAGAGAGTGTAGACACTGGCAGCTGAATGATACCAATGGTCGTGCTCATGTTATTTCTTACCTAAACTTTTCTTACGAGCTATCAAAACTAGCTTGGATGATGTTCATAAGCATATAGGACAAGTCTTGTAGCCGCTCTGCATGTGGAAATCCTCCCAAATGCAGGAATGTGCCCTAGCTAAGTGTATATTATAAGTGCTTTTGTAGGTCTGTGATAGCCTTTGTGTGAAGTCCATAAACCCTAAGGGAGTGAAGGAGACAGAACTGGGCCAAAAGGATCCCCTCCCCCCATAGCAGCTGCAGACAATGCTCCAAATGGAGGATCTGCTTAAAAGGGGACTGGGGGGGGTGGGGGATGCTTGTCTGGTGTCTGAAAGGACAAAAACAGTGTGCAGCTTCTGAAACAGAGTGATCAACACAAGAAGAGTCTGGACTGTGCATAAGACCCCAGGAGGCGGTCAGAGGCCTCATCCTTTTCCCTGTCAAGGGAGAATAACTGGACCTTGAGATGTGAGCTGGGGTTTACCTACTTGACTAGCTGAACAGCTGAGATTGGGAACTCTTTGCTGGGATGGAGTAGGGTGTGTGTGTGTGTGCGGGGGGAAGTGTTGTGACCATTCCCCGAATGGAAGAGAGCAGGGAGGTAGAAAGTGGTCCAGAAAAGGCTGGCTTGGTGTATCAGGAAGTACTGACTGAGATACTCCTTGCCTCTTCCCGCTTCGGTGCTGGTTTGGTACCTAATGGAGAGAGAGGGGCTGTAGGTGCCCCTGTCTTCCCCACACTTGTCTGGTGGGAGAATTCAGGGAGCACTGGGGAATGACAGACTGCAGCTAGGCTGCCAGGTCTGTGGACTGCCTGACAAGGCCATCATGGGATTTGGGGGACTGTTGAGCCATGGCCTGTCCAGTAGGCCCACAGGGGTGTAGATATCTGCATGCAGGTATCCCTTTGAAGGAGCCGTGTTCTATTTCTGAAAGCGTTTCCTTTTACTTATAGGGTGGCCAAACAACTTGTATTTCCTTTCGAACTAAGGCCTCATCTACACAAAAAAGTTAGGTCAACCAAGCTGCATTGTTCAGGGCTGTGAAAAATCCTAACCCCTGGTGTAACAGTGCTAGGTTGATGGAAGAACTCTTCTGTCGACTTAGCTGCTGCCTCTTGGAGAGGAGGATTACCTATGCTGATTGGAGAACCCCTCCTGTTAGTGTTGGTAGTGCCTACACTGATGTGCTACAGTGACACAACTGCAGCTGTGCTGCTGTAGCATTTCAAGCATACACAACCCTAAGAGTATATTAGGGGGCACTCTCTCTTCCAAACACTACTGCTCAGCACATCTATTAATTACACCAAAGCAAATATATGGTAATCACAACAGATGCTGACCAGAACATACCCTGAATTACCATTAAGTATATAAAGCTAGAAACACCTGGAGGTTTGAGTATCTCATTTGCAGGTGGTCTGCTGTTTGTGCATGGTGTTTGAAAGTCTGCAAGTTGGGTTTTATATGTATAATACATAATTTTGACAAACCCCATTAGGGTCTCCAGAGCCCTCTTGCACATCATCTCTGTCATTGGTTTTATGCCTTTTTCTTTTTAACTAGGATTCAGTTGTAATTTTCACACGATACACATGTTCTACACACACCCTTGTGTCCCTCCATTTACTCATTTTTCATGTACACACAAAGTTCATATAAAATATTAATATGAAATGCACATCTTTGTGTCTTTGGGAGTGTTTACATATAGCAATGTTAACTACATTATTAATTCTGCATCTACAGTCAGTGATTTAAGATACTGGGTCAAATCCATCCCTGGCACAACTCCACTGAAGTTAACAGCAGACTTCAATGGAGTTACACCAGGGCTTGATTTGGTTCACTGAGAACAGATGATGCTTTTTAATCATTAAAAAATGACCTGAAGTTTGCAGAGTTTCATAAGATTGTAGTGTTGAATCTAAAATGCAATTAAAGTCAAACAAGATCACTTGCATTTTAGTTCTCATGTTGTCTTCTGAAAAACAACTCTATTAAAATGGCATTGTGAGTTTCCATGTTTGTGTCCCAATGGCTTCACATCAGATTATCTATGTTGGGAAGCAAAATGTTGTTTTCTAATGGGCTGCAAACTCAACCTGAGATCTGAAAGTCACATTGAGCTTTTTCCATCTTGTGCACAATGAACACTAAGATTCTGCAGGCCATGTTCTGTGCTCAGTTATGCTAGTGCTATCCCACATGGGAGGGCAGAATGGGTATGTTTTCACTGCAATTAGATACCTGTGGCTGTCCCATGCCAGCTGACTCTGGCTTGTGGAGCTCTGGCTAAGGGACTCTTTAATTGCTATGTAGATGGCTGGGCTGGGCTGGAACTCAGGGTCTGGGAACCTCCCACCTTGCAGGATCCTAGAGTTTGGACTCCAGCCTTCCTTCTATGGGCTGCCATTCACTATTTAGATAGCTCTATCTTATAAACTTGATCAGTGTTTTACTCTCTGTGGGAACAACTCTGATTTTCCTCACCACACCCTGGCTGCAAAATAGCCATTTCTTCTTTGAGGAGTGTCCCTGTGGGTGCTCCACTTTAGGTGTCTTTCTGCCCCTGCGCTTCTAATCAGAGATTTGTAGTAGGAGTGCCCCGGTTGGCCGCGTACGCACAGCAGCCGCCTCGCACCTCTCTGAGCGGTTACCCTTGTGTGCAGCCAACCGTCCCCAGTTCCATCTCTACCACCTTTGGCTTTGGTCGGAATGACAGCAGCACCCTTAACAACTCCAGATATTCCTCTTATTTCAGCCCTTTCTCAGTTATTATCCTTCTTTTATTAATTTCTCCTTTCATTTTTCTTTACCTTTTAAAAAAAACAACAACTTTTCTCTCCCTTTTTCCCTGCCTCAGGCGGGCAATCGCCTAACAACTAAAGAGACATTAGAACAGGACTATTCCCATTCTTTATTCAACACAGCCTCTCCGACATGCCTGGATCTCCAGGTTTCAAATGCTGCATCACCTGCAGACTTTCAATACCAGTCAGAGACGGCTCCGTGCAGTGTGTCCGTTGTCTGGGGAAGATGCATATTACCCAAAAGTGTCCTCACTGCAAGAAACTGACATCAAGGACAAGGAACGCTAGGGATCTCCAACTAAAACTTTTGATGATGGAGAAATCCCTCAGACTTGCCTCCGATCCTGAGTCCTATTCATCGGCTACCCTCCAATTTCACATAGCCAACTATTCTGCCTTACTAGCCAAGTACACACACATTTTTTGCAGATGTTAACTTTTATTGAAAACCTTCCAGCAGATAAAAAAGGACAATATAAAGCCAATATAACAGAGGATTTCTTCATCGCCAGAATGGCCCTGCAGGCTTCTCTAGATTCTGCTGACACAGCGGCCTGATCAATTGCCACATCTGTCATCATGCAGAGAGCTTCCTGGATCCATCTCTCTGGCTTCCCCAGGGAAATTCAGGTGACTGTAGATGTACCTTTCGAAGGCCAAAAATTGTTCGCAGAGAGCATGGATATATCCTTATATACCTTGAAGGACTCCCGTGTGACATTAAAGACACTGGGAATATATGTCCCTGTGAACAAAAAGAAACAGGGCAGATTGTATAACCAACAATTCCAGACTGCCCCATACACCCAGCCTCAAAGACATTTTGACCAACACCACAAGCAGCACCAGACAAGACACCGACAAACACAAGAGCAATCATCTATGTCTCAACCATCCACTTCCAGGCAAATGTTTTGAAGTGTTGGTCGAGGACACAAGAGCCCACATTCTCCAATTCCAGAGTCACTTTTAAATTCCAGCCCATTTGGGGACCTCCTTATACCTTTCTACCCAGTCTAGAGAGCCATCACCTCAGACAAGGGGGTTCTGGAAATTATACAGAAGGGCTAGTCCATCCCCTTTGTCTCTATTTCACCTACTCACCCTCCTTTCATCCATCGCTCTTCAGGGACCCATCTCACGAGTACCTGTTACAGAAGTAAATAAACCATCTCCTGCAATTAGGAGCGGTGGAACCCGTACCAGCTCAGGGGCAGGGGGTTTTACTCACATTACTTCCTCACTCAGAAGAAAATAGGTGGATGGAGGCCCATTCTGGTCTTGTGAAACTAAACAGGTTTGTGAGAACACAGCGTTTCATGATGGTAACCCTAGCAACCATAATTCTGGCATTGGAGAAAGGAGATTGGCTCTCAGCACTTGACCTACAGGATGCTTACTTTCACGTCACCATCCACCCAGCGCACAGGAGGCTCCTCCGATTCACTCTTGGGAACCTCCATTACCAGTACAGGGTGCTCCGATTCAGCCTATCCACGGCTCAAAGAGTATTTTCCAAAGTTCTCGCTGTTGCAGCAGCACATCTTTACAGGCAGGGTGTGATAAACTTTTCCTACCTAGACAACTGCCTGTTAAAAGCACCAGCATACCAGGAGGTGGTCAACGCCACTCACACCACTATAACCCAGTTTACAAACCTAGGGTTACAAATTATTTTATAGGAGCACATCTCGACTGTATCATGGTATCAGCACGGCTACCCCAACTATGCTTTCTCACCTTAACAAACCTAATTACAGCAGTAAGACACAGACCAAAAACATCCGCCTGAATGTTTCTGCAATTTCTAGGGCACATGTCAGCTATGACGTTTGTCATGAAACATGCCAGGTTTCATGAGAGATGTCTACAAACCTGGCTACGCACTGTCTATATTCCTCACAGACACTCGATCAACAGATGTCTTACAATGCCCAACACAGTGAAAGACTCACTCACACGGTGGACAAAACAAACAAACGTTTGCTCTGGGGTCCCCTTCCAATGGGAATCCCCATTGGTAACTATCACCACGGATGCCTCTCTGGTGGGTTGCGGGGCACTTTGGCACTTGTCCGAAAACACCATCCAGGGCCACTGGTCCCTAGTGGAGTACAATCTCCACATAAATCTATTGGAGCTATGAGCAGTCCGAAACGCCTGCCACCACTTTCTCCCCCGTATCTGCAACAAAACTGTCCAGATTCTCTCAGACAACTTGATGACTATGTTTTATATAAACCACCAAGGAGGGGCCTGATCTTACCTGCGCTGCACAGAAGCAGTTCACCTCTGGCAATGATGCATCTCCAACAACATAGACATTGTGGCATCCTACCTACCTGGAAGCCAGAATGCCACAGCAGATGACCTAAGCAGGAACTTTTCACAAATGCACAAGTGGGAGCTGGACCCAGGAATATTGCAAACTATATTCAAACAATGGGGATTTCCCTCAATGACCCACAATGCCAAATGCCTGCAATACTGCTCCCAAACAGGACTGTGGCACAACTCTCTGGAAGGCACCTTCCTTATCAAGTGGGAAGCCCTGCTTCTGTATGCCTTCCCCCCCCAATCTCCCTATTGAGCAATGTCCTTCAAGATCAGAAAAGACAAATCCAGAGTCATTCTAATTGCACCAACATGGCCCAGATAAAAATGGTTCCTATACCTGGACCAGATGACTGTGAGACCACCACAAACCCTTCCCCTTGTGCCCCCTCTGCTGACACACAGGACGCCTCCCACATTCCAATACTCTATCTCAAGGCTTGGCTAATCTATGGATGACGGAGCTTGAAATATGCTGTCCCAAGAAAGTACAGGACATTCTAATGAATCGCCGATGATCATCCACATGAAAAACATATGTGCACAAGTGGAAATGATTCTCCATCTGGTGCCGGGACAAGCACATTACTCCACAATCAGCCCCACTACCCACTATCCTCGATTACATATTAACACTCAAAAAATCGGGCCTTTCCACTAGTTCACTGAGAATGCACTTATCAGCCAGCTATTACCACCTTTCATGCTAAGGTGGATGGCCTCATTGTCTTCACCCTTCCACTGACTAAGCACTTCCTCAAGGGTCTAGAGAACACTTATCCCACAGTAAGGGACCAGACCCCTATGTGTGACCTCAACCTTGTTCTCCATGCCCTCATGGGCACACCCTTTGAAGAACTAGCGAGCTTCTCTTTCCTGCACTTATCCATGAAGGTCGCCTTTCTAGTAGCAATCACGTTAGCAAGAAGGGTACATACCCATCATACCCAAGGTCGCCTCCCCCTTCCATCTCTACCAACCCATTTACTCACCCCAAGCCACATGCCAACATCAGGGAGGAGTCCCTTCAGATGCTGGACGTCTGCAGAGCACTTGTGTTCTATATAGAGAAAACAAAAACATTCAGAAAATCATCCAGACTATTCATATCCACAACAAAACAGTCACAAGGTCAAACCATTTCCAAACAGAGACTTTCTAAATGGATCTCTAACGGTATTGAATTATGTTACCAAAAATACAATCTGCAAGCTCCTTCCGGACTCCGCACACACTCCACTAGAGCTATGTCCACCTCGATAGCCTTTCTCAAAGATGTACCCATCATTGATATTTTTAAAGCAGCTACTGGGCATCACCCTGTACTTTCACTAAACACTATGCTCTAGAACAGCAGTCAGCAGCAGACGCTTACTTTGGACTCTTGGTGCTCTCCACTGTACATAAATCAACTCCGAAGCCCCTCCCCTCCACCTAAAGTGGAGCACCCACAGGGACACTCCTTGAAGAAGAAGACGAAGAAGAGAAAGTTACTCACCTTGTGCAGTAACTGAGCTTCTTCAAGATGGTTGTCCCTGTGGGTGCTCCACTACCCCCCTCCTCCCCACTACTTCAGAGTTTCACATTGATCCTGTGGCGTAGGGAAGGAAGTGGGGGATGGTTGGCTGCACGCACGGGGTGACCCCTGGGAGTGGTGTGATATGGCTGCTGCACGTGTGTGTCCAACCGGGGCACTGCTACTACAAATCTCCAATTAGAAGTCCAGGGGCGCCAAGACACCTAAAGTGGAGCACCCACAGGGACAACCATCTTGAAGAACTTCAGTTACTGCACAAGGTGAGTAACCTTCTCTTTGCTATATTGCCTTTTTTTTCCTTTCAAGATTATACAACTACGTCTATGGGATAACTTGCATGCTTGAAGTTAGATAAGTGCTAAATATCTTGCTGAATAAGGGCCTAAGTTATTTAAAAGATCTTGGATGTGACCATGCATGTTACTTGTTTCAGGGTGCGTGAGAGCCCTAAGAAACTGCCTTGAATTTAAGCAAGTAGTCCCATTTCTGTTAATCATTACTACTGCAAACTTTGTTTTTCTTTCATTCCCTTCTCACTCAAGCCTAAATGAGAAATGTTTCCATTTTTCACATTGTTCAGATATGTGACTATGTAGTGAGTCATTGTGGCTCCCCTCCTGCCCAGCAGAGGGAGCACCTAGCCAGAAGCCTGAGGGGCGGGGCCAAGGAGCGTTGAGCCCGCCCCTCCAAGGGTCAGGCGGCAACACGGAAGGATAAAAGCTGGCAGCCAGAGCTCAGTTGGGGGCAAGCCGCCGCAGGGAGCAGACGTGCCGCAGGGAGCTCGCGACTGGGAAACCTCAGGGACCCAAGGCAGCCACCCAGACTGGCCGGAGCTTTCCCGCGCCCGTTACCTGGAGGAGCTCCCGGAGCTTCCCCGCGCCCACTACCCAGAGGAGCCCCCGGAGCTTCCCCGTGCCTTCTATCCAGATGAGCCACCGGAGCCTCCTCGCCCCTGCTGCTACCCGGAGGAGCCGCCGGAGCACGCCTGGCCGGACTTCCCCGAGGAACTGCCAGACCTGCCACCAAGCCCTGGCTGAGAGGAGCCCATGCTGGTGGACTGGCCAGGGACCGACGCCACGGACCAGGTAGGCCCTGAGTGGGAGACCGGAAGTTGCCCGGGGGTAGCTGACCCCAGTCAGGCTGCAGACATACCTGAACCTATGTCAGTGTGTTTCGGTCCGGAGCCCCACTGACCGAGCAGTGGTGGTAGCCGCTGCTAGGGCCCTGGGCTGGGATGCAGTGGAGTAGGTGGGCCTGCGTCCCCCCTGCCACTCCATTCGCGGGTGGCAGACTCCCCCTTACCCAACGCTCAGGCGTAAGAGCCCGAGCCTCAGTACAAGATTGTTTGCTTAGCCCTGAGCCAAAAGGGTCTGAGCGTTGTGACTCTGTGTTTGGTGCCCCGCCCGAACTTAGGGCTGGGCCCCCTTTAAACTGTACTGCTGCTCAGCCCTGAACCAGAGGGCCTGAGCTCCCTGAACTTGGTGTTACTGTATTGTTGCTCAGCCCTGAACCAGAGGGCCTGAGCTCCCTGAATTTTGTGTTACTGATTGTTTGCTCAGCCCTGAGCCAAAAGGGTCTGAGTGTTGTGACTCTGTATTGTTGCTCAGCCCTGAAGCAGAGGGCCTGCGCCCCGTTGACTCTGTATTGTTGCGCAGCCCCGAGCCAGAGGGCCCGCGCCTTGGGATTTTGTGTTTGTCGCCCAGGAACACCGGGGACCTGCCCAGACCAGACGGTGTGTAGTGAGTCGGTGTGGCTCCCCTCCGCCCCTCGGAGAGGGTCGAGCCCCGGTCATACACGATTACAGACTAGTAACATCAAATATCTTTCTGCTGCACTATGAAAGAATGAATGAATGGTAATTTTTTTTGAAAAAAAATTGTTTTAATAAATTAAAACATCTGCTTGAGATGCAAGTCATTAACAGACTATATTTGTAGACAAAAATTCCCAGTATTCCAGCCTTGCAGAACTGCCATGAAAATTTAGCAGCCCAAGCACAACACTTACTCGCCTCTTCTTTACCATGATGATTGGAAATGAGTTGTATATGTTGGAAATCTTGCCTTGGGCCAATGAGTGATTTAGAATTTTTCAAGGCTGCACTATACAATATGATGCAGTGACAAGTAGTGTGCTAATAACGGATCTGATCCTGAGACACACTGAGCTCACTAGATTCCCATTAATCTCAAGGAAGAATGAGGGAACAAAAGCTATTTCAGAAAGGACTATGCACCATGCAGGATAGTCCATATAGTTTCCTGTATCTATTTATTTAATTAAAGTTGACCTGAAATACTTTTTAATAAACTGTTTAAGATTTCTGACAGGTTTCAGAGTAGCAGCCGTGTTAGTCTGTATCCGCAAAAAAAACAGGAGTACTTGTGGCACCTTAAAGACTAACAAATTTATTTAAGCATGAGCTTTCGTGAGCTACAGCTCACTTCTTTGGATGCATAGAATGGAACACACAGACAGGGGATATCCCCTCGGAGCCCCTGGGAGTTATCTGCTCAGCACCATTCTGGAGGCACTCAGCACCTCTTAAGAGCATGAATATAATGGTTCAGGATCTTAAATAGCCTTGTGTATTTATTTTAAAAAGCATTTCCGCTCACCTTTAATTTAAGCACCTAATGTACTTTGGGAATGATTATATATTACTCCACTGAATCAGTTTACCTGCTGCCTTCCTCTCTCCCCACCTTGAGCTTTTCTGATTTTAAAAATCCCCTTTCTTACACTAGCACTTTCATGACTTGGCATATTTCCTGTAACAAACTAAACCAGAAAAGAGAATATGGCCACTCAAGAGCCTAGATAGGAAAGATGCCTTGTGTAACATTCATTTAAATATTATGAATGTTGAGACATAACCAAAAGCAGAGTACAGCCCTTAATCTCTAGCATCAGTGATTCTGCTTGCTCTCCCCATCATCAACATCTAATAGCCATTGACTCCCTCCACTCGTGTGTCCATTGTTTTCAAGAAAATGCCTGCGGCAGAATGTACAAACAGCTTGGCAAGTGTTCTCAGGGGCAGTTTTTAAAAAAAATCCTCATGATTCTCCTGAGTATTTCCGCACTACTATACCTGTGGCATCATTAGGTGTTTAATGAGAGTGATGCTGTCTGAAAATTTTTTTTTATTATTGCTGGTTCTGACAAGTCTTGGATTCATGGTAATGTGTAGAGTTTGCAGACTTTTCCAGCCTATTTCTGATTTTAGAACTTGTAGAAATATTTATCACAAGAATATTGTCATAAAAACTGAAATAATAAATAACTTTAACTACAGTATATGTTAAACAGTAGCAGTTTACTGGCATCAATTATTTATTTATTTATTTATTGCAATAATCCCCATTGTGCTAGGCAATTTCCAGGTATCATTCTCAGTATGCATAATTTTATTCTTTTAGCTTCTAGAACCTGATCAACAGCTCAGTGAAATCAGCTGGAAGACATCCATTGACTTCAATAGACTTTGAATCACTGTTGATACTCAGGCCTTTTCTACACACAAATTATAACATTGACTAAATCAGTGCAAAAATTGATGTAATTAAATCAAGTACACTCTTAAATTGGCATGAGTGTCTTGTATCAATTCAGCTTGATTTATAGTAGAATGAGATAAGGTATTCTTACACTGATTTTGAGTGTCCACACATTGTGTTGCACTGATTTACCCACATGGGTCTCTGTTCTGATTTAGTTAAAAACATTGTTGGAAACACTGCACAGTACCAAAATCATCATCATCTACATGGGCTATTTCCAGCCAGTTAACAGGAAACTCACAAGTTTTTCTTATGGAAATTCATTCACATGCTAGCTAGGAGCCACTGAAGTGAGGCTTGTTCCTTGGGCCTAATGGAAGCAGCAGGCCATTCAGCCACCCAACCTGAGGATTGCTTGAGATCTGGAGAGGCCAAGGCTATCTGCTGGGAGGCCTGGTGCATCGGCATTGGCTCCCAGCTACCCTCAGCTCAAGGGTTCTACCACTGGCTGCTGCCCTCAGAACCCTGCTTCAGGGGAGTCCCACAGCTTGTAGGTGGGTTAGCAGTAACTTACCTGCTAAAGTCCCATGGAGTTGGGGACAGAGGTCTAATGGAATTGAAGGGTCACCATCTCTCCCAGCCCTGCCCCATCTAGAACAGCAGATCCCATGCCTCACAGACTACCATGGAGAGGCTTCTCTGGGGTCAATAAAGGAGAAAACTCTGCAGCAAAGGCAGTGTGTCTTCTCAGCTGCAGCTGCAGGGTTTTTATCTCCTCTGTTCATAGTGGAGGAGGGCATGATATAGCCCTGGTTGATCAATACACACTTTATTAAGAGTATTTTCTATAATTTATCACCTTGAAACTTCTGCAAAGTAATTACACTTGTTTTGTCAGCTACTGGCACATCTAACATAGAAGTTAATACTGATGATTTTCCTTATGTGAGGCTTTCTCATGCTATAAAGTGGACTAAATCTAGTTCATTGTCTAATTTAATGTTAACAATAAGTAAATGTTATATAGATTTCATATTGGTTGTAACAACGCTTTTCTCCTTCAGTTTTGTGCACCCATCAGACAGGTACTGATAAATCTTAAGTGAACCACACTGGCTCATCTCACAGCCACCTTAGCCACACCCGTCTTTGGCCAGAACTGTTCATTTTGCTGCACTGGCTGGTTCTGGAACTCTCTATGGCACAAGAGTTGCTAATGCTGTGTGCTGCTTCAATATATTGCCAGACTGGCTTTCTACCACCAAGGACATGTAGCCTTTGTTCCTGCTGGTGGATAACTGGGAGTGAATTGAACTCTAAGTATGTACTGACTTTGGTGCTTGGTATGAGACCCACTCTAGATCAGAAGTTAATGATGAAAATGAATAAATAAACTTTATGTTCAGTAAGTCATTGTTTTAAAGAAGCAACCAGAAATACAGTAATAGAATGATATTATGTAAAGCCTTGGATAAGAGTTGGAAGTTTATTTCTTCAGGAATTCATCATCAAACTGTGCTATTTTCTTCAACCCATAGTATTGTAACAATCTTGGTCAGAGGTAGCATGGTCTAATGGATAGGGTACTGGCCTGAGCTTTGGGGGACCTGGGTTCTAGTCTCTGACACTGGGTAACCTTATTTCACTGCTCTCTGCCCCAGTTTCACCATCTACCTTTATCCCAACTTGCCTCTTTTATAAAGATCTATAGATATGTACTATATAAGACCCAAGTTTTATTTGATTGAGTGATAAATACAAGAATATAACAAAATGCATGAAACAGGACATATTCAAGGTACCCCCAATCTTACATCGATTGGGTTTAATGACTCGCTACTTAAGTGAAATATTAGACAATTAACTCATTGACTTCCGTATTGTTTCAAAAGCAGGAGCCATTTTTGAATGTGATAAATAAAAAATACACCTCTACCTCAATATAACGCTGTCCTTGGGAGCCAAAAAATCTTACCGCGATAAAGGTGAAACCGTATTATATTGAACTTGCTTTGATCCACCGGTGTACGCAGCCCCCCCCCCCCTCCCCCCCGCTCCCGGAGCACTGCTTTACCACGTTATATCCAAATTTGTGTTATACCGGGTGGCGTTATATCAAGGTAGCAGTGTAGTTGTTTTTTAAAAGAAATACAGACACTGTGACTCAGATCCCAGAGTATTTTTGAATGATAAGCCAAACACAAGTTCTTATAAAGGGAATTTAATGTGTTTTTTGGGTGGAGTTAGACAGGTTTTGCATCATAATAGCCTTGAGAACTGGCTGAAGTTCAAATGTAGCTGTTTTTTTGCTAGAGTCAGGGCTGGCCTTAACATGAGGTGAACTGAGGTGGCCACCTCCAGTGCCAGACTGTGTGGGGGTGCCACTAGGACCCAGAGTGTAGAAAATTGTATCTGCTGCTGGTGCATATGTATTCTCTCTGCTCTAGATGCACAGAAATGGTGGAGTGCTATGCTGGAGGAAGGAGGGCACAAGAGACATAACAGGCAGGCAGGAGAAAAGGTGAAAGGGAATAACAGAAAGCAGCAGGAGCTGCAGGGAGAGAGAGGAGAAGGAGCCTCTTATGTACCTCTTTAGCACCCCCAGGAGCCTGGACTGATTAACACCAGCTTCTCAGGGAGCTTCCTGTTTCCTGCTGCTTCCCTGAACCCACTTGAGGAGAACAGCCATTCAACTGAAGTAGTAGGAGTCAGTTAGGCCCTTAAGACGCTGATATCTTACCTCACTCGGGCCCTGCTACCAGCCTGCTTATTTGTCCCCTTCAACTGAGTGTTGAGAGCTACTATAGCTGGAACAGAACAGCAGTCATGAGTGAAAGAAGAAAACACCCCGCTGGGGCAGCATTTAGAAAAAGAAAGCAAAGGAAGCTTTTCTATCTAATCAGGAAGGAGCTCTCCTGAGATCCATAGACATAAATGTTCACGGTGAGCCTTCCGGCCCCAGTGAGGATGTGAGTGGTGAGGAGACGCCTGATCTTCCAGTTAGTCAGAGTGTAGGTGACCTGGCAGATACTGCAGCATCCATATCTCCATCTCAAATGGATGTAACTATGCACATTCCTGAAGAAAAGTGTAGATCAGAGAAAAGTGTGGTGGAGGTGCAGGAAACAGCTGCTGCTGAGTTTAGTTCCTTAAGTCCAGATGATCCAGGACTGTGGACCCATTTGAGCAGTAGCCTGAGAGACTTCCTTGTATTGCATGGGCCACAGCAAGTGAAAAACTTGATGTTCCCCAAAGACAATGAAAATAGAAGTTTCCATCCAACACATTACTGGCGTGAAATCCCCAATGGTGACAAAGTGGAGAGGCCATGGCTTATGTACTCAAAAACCCAGAATGCCACATGCTGTTTTTCTTGCAAACTCTTCCAGTCTAACGTTCCAGCCACATTGGGTTCTACAGGAACAAAGGACTGGAAAAATCTGGCTAGAAATCTGGCATGCCATGAGAAGGCAGCAAATCACCAGAGAGCATTCCATAGGTGGAACGAGTTTGAGATGAGACTAACGTTGAAGGCCACCATAGATGATCAGCATCAGGAGAAGATTGCATCAGAGTCTCTTTACTGGCAAAATGTTCTGAAAAGGCTCATTGCCATTGTGAGAATGCTTGCTACCCAAAACCTAGCACTGTGTGACACTTCAGATCAGCTGTATGTGCCAAACAATGGAAACTTCCTTAAAATTGTGCTGATGGCTGAATTTGATGCTGTACTCCAGGAGTATCTAAGAAGAGTTACCACCCAAGAAATGTACACTCACCACTATCTTGGAAAAATAGAAGATTGTGGCAGATCTGAAGTCAGCAAGATATTACTGTGTTATTCTGGACTGCACACCTGACATCAGCCATACGGAACAAATAACTTTAATGGTGCATTTTGTAACAACAACAGAACCTAATGAAAATGTCCCTGCAATGGTGACTGTCAGAGAGTGAAAATGTCCCTGCAATGGTGACATTTTCTAGAGCATTTTCTAGAATTTATTGACATTGATGATACTATAGGAGCTGGTCTGACAAATGTGCTTCTTAAAAAGCTGGGAGATACGGGATTTGCGATAGCTGACATGAGAGGTCAGGGCTATGATAATGATGCCAACATGAGAGGAAAGAACAGAGGAGTGCAGACACGGATCTGAGAGTTAAACCCTCGTGCTTTTTTTGTCCCATGCAGTTCTCATTCATTGAACTTGGTGGTCAGTGATGCAGCATCAGCTTCTAGTGAGACTGCTGAATTTTTTTAATGTAATTCAAAGCATCTATGTATTTTTCTCTGCATCAACTCATTGATGGCAGATTTTGAAGCAACATCTGGGAATATCCTCTCTGACACTGAAACCACTGAGTGCCACGTGATGGGAAAGTCGAGTGGAGGCAATAAAGCCTATCAAACACCAAATTGAGAAAATAGATGATGCCATAGTTGCCATTATGGAGGATAATGCTGTGACAGGAACTGTTCATGGGAGAACAGTGGCAGAAGGAAATGGAATCATCAGAAACATACATAACTTCAAATTTTTGTGTGGTTTAGTGTTGCAGCATGATACTGTTTGAAATAAATGCTGTAAGCAAGAGACTCCAAGGTGTTGACCTTGATATATCTGGAGCAATGGAACAACTGGACAAAGCAAAGTCATACCTACAGTCTTACCGGTCAGATGAGGGATTTCAAAACATTCTGAAGAGTGCACAGAAGTTGGCAGAGGAACTTCACACTGAAGCTATTTTCCTACCCATTCAAGGGGTATGTCTACACTACAAGACTATTTCGAATCAACTTAAGTCGAATTTGTGGAATCGACCTTACGAAGTCGAATTTGTGTATCCACACTAAATACACTAATTAGACTGTGTGAGTCCACAGTAACGGGGCAAGCGTCGACTTTGGAAGCGGTGCACTGTGGGAAGCTATCCCACAGTCCCCGCACTCCCCGCTGCCCATTGGAATTCTGGGTATAGCCCCCAATGCCTGCTGGGGGGAAAACTGTGTCGAGGGTGGTCCTTGGTAACTGTCAGCATTCAACTGTCACTCCTGCCGGCGGGAAATCAGTTCACGCACTTTTCCTGTTATAAGTGACAGCGCGGACGCCACAGCACTCCACTGCGATCATGGAGCCCGCTGCGATCATCGCTGCACTTATGGCCGTTGTCAACTCCTCGCACCTTATCGTACACCTCTTCAACAGTCAGATGCTGAGAAATCGGGCGAGGAGGCAACGGCAGCGTGGTGAGGACATGAAGTCTCAGACTGGCACAGACCTCTCAGAAAGCACGGGACGCCGCACCGTGGAGATCATGGTGGCACTGGGTCATGTTCATGCTATGGGACAGCGATTCTGGGCCCGGGAAACAAGCACGGATTGGTGGGACCGCATAGTGCTGCAGGTCTGGGATGAATCACAGTGGCTGCGAAACTTCAGGATGCGTAAGGGCACTTTCCTTGAACTCTGTGACTTGCTGTCCCCTGCCCTGAAGTGCAAGGACACCCGCATGCGAGCAGCCCTGAGTGTGCAGAAGCGAGTGGCCATAGCCCTCTGGAACTTGCCACGCCAGACAGCTACCGGTCAGTAGCGAACCACTTTGGTATGGGCAAATCTACCGTGGGGGTTGCTGTGATGCAAGTAGCCAACGCAATCGTTGAACTCCTGCTCTCGAAGGTAGTGACCCTGGGAAACGTCCAGGTCGTCATAGCTGGCTTCGCCGCAATGGGATTCCCAAACTGCGGTGGGGCTATAGATGGGACTCACATCCCTATCCTGGGACCGGACCACCAGGCCAGCCAGTACATTAACCGAAAGGGCTACTTTTCAATGGTGCTGCAAGCACTGGTGGACCATAGGGGACGCTTTACCAACATCAACGTCGGGTGGCCGGGCAAGGTTCATGACGCGCGTGTGTTCAGGAACTCTGGTCTGTTTAAACGCCTCCAGGCAGGTAGTTTCTTCCCGGACCACAAAATAACTGTTGGGGATGTGCAGATGCCTACAGTGATCCTCGGGGACCCAGCCTACCCGCTAATGCCCTGGCTCATGAAGCCCTATACAGGTGCCTTGGACAGTGAGAAGGAACTCTTCAACTACCGGCTGAGCAAGTGCAGAATGGTGGTGGAGTGTGCTTTCGGACGTCTCAAGGGGAGATGGCGGAGCTTACTGACTCGCTCGGATCTCAGCGAAAACAATATCCCCATTGTTATTGCAGCTTGCTGTGTGCTCCACAATCTCTGTGAGAGCAAGGGGGAGACCTTTTTGGCGGGATGGGAGGTTGAGGCAAATCGCCTGGCTGCTGATTCCGCTCAGCCAGACACCCGTGCCATTAGAAGATCCCAGCGGGAAGTGCTGTGCATCCAGGAGGCTTTGAAAGCTAGGTTCCTCAGAGAGCAGCGTAACCTATGACTGTCCAGTTCCTTTACAGAGAAGCTGAACCTGCCCCTGTTTCTTTACCCAGTTACTGCTGACTCTCCTCTGCAGTTTCATACCCTGTTCACCCCGTTTGCCCCCTTCCAACACACATGTAAAAATAAAGTTAATGGAGCATTGTTATTTAAAAACCTTTTCTTTAATAATGATTTCGTGTTAAAGGGTTGAAACAGGGACGCGGACTGTGGTGGGTAGGGTGTGCAGTGATGTAGAGACCGCTTCTAGACTCTAGGAATGATAGGCTACTGCTCCTACAGCGGTCTCTGGGG
This sequence comes from Mauremys reevesii, assembly GCF_016161935.1. NCBI lineage: Eukaryota > Metazoa > Chordata > Testudines > Geoemydidae > Mauremys > Mauremys reevesii. The sequence goes on from NC_052630.1 coordinate 76,949,108, forward strand.
GGAGGACGGTTACAGGTGGGTGTGCAGGAAGGGGTGAGGGGTGTAGGCTTTGGGACGGAGTTTGGGTGCAGCCTCTGGGCTGGGGGTGGGGGCGTAGGAAGGGGTGAGGGGTGTGTGGGAAGGGGGAGGAGGCGTAGGGGGTTGCGTGCTGTGGCTGGGGCTGAGGGTTTGGGGCATTGTAGAGGCTCAGGGCTACGGTAGAAGGGCAGGGTGAGGGCAACCTGCCTTGCCATTTGTGGATGGCAGGCGCTAGGACCCTGGGGCAGCAGACAGCATTTCTGCCGGTAGCCGCTCTACTGTCAGGTAGGGACGCAGCGCGGGGGAGGGGTGGCAGGTGGGCGCTGGGACCTGCTCCAGGCAGGGAATTGACGGGGCGGGGGGAGAGCCGCGTGGGCCAGGGCCCGATCCAGGCAGGGCCGGGGGAGAGACCCACCTCCAAGTATACCTGGAGCAGGGCACCTGCCGCCTATGAACAGAACATTAAAAGCGCCTCACAGACTGACCAGGGTGCCTAGTGACTGCACTCAGTGAGTAACCTGCTGTTGATCCTGCCCCCATGTCTGTACCCTGTTCATGGTGAATGTCCTATGCAATTACCAAACCCCTCTCCCCACTTCACAGAAAGTCTTCAGCAAACAAACATGACAGAAACAGTAATTAACAGCAAACTACTTTTAATACTCGACAACACAGTAAAGGTAAGAACTTTTAAAAATGTAGGGACTGTGAACTTTTGGGTAATTTAGCAGTCCGCTTTGGTGCAGTGACAGTTTTCACGGCCCTTGGTGCCCCTCCTTCTTGTTATTCTGGGTGAGGTGGGTATTGGAGTGTGTGGCGGGGGAGGGCGGTTGCAGACACAGTGCAGGGGGGCTCTGTCCTCGTGCCTGCGATCCTGCAGAACATCGACAAGGCGCCTGAGCATGTCCGTTTGCTCCCTCAGTAGTCCAAGCAGCGTTTGAGTCGCCTGCTGGTCCTCCTGACGCCATCTGTCCTCCCGTTTGCTTTGTGAGCGCTGCTGCTGTGTGAGGTTCTCCCTCCACTGGCTCTGCTGGTCCGCCTCTGCTCTGGAGCAGCCCATAAGTTCAGCAAACATCTCGTCCCGTGTTCTTTTCTTACGCCGCCTAATCTGCGCCAGCCTCTGTGAGGGGCATGGTGGAGCAGGTCGGGATACTGTTGAAGCTGTGTGATGGGGAAAAGGGAGTGAATTGCTTACAAAGATAAATTTTCTCAAAAATGAAACATAGTCTACTCATTGTCTGTGAACCAGACCATGGACGGCACCTATCTCATGCTCACTCACTCAGGGAAAGTTCGATTTCTCTGCATTCGCTTTCATTGCCTGGGGTATTGCACTGCAGACCAGACAAGCGGGGCAGGAAAGCTTAATCCGTGGAGCAGCCAGGCATGGTAAGCCAAAGGCTTTTGGCTGCTTAAAAGTCAATGTCCAGCTCTGTCCTCTTGCTGCAGGCAATCCCAAAAGCATAAACTCTGCCCCTGTTCCACCCCCTCGCGGTTTTCCCTTGCAAAAGATCCCTGTATGCTGCCACTCTGTAGCCTCCAGCACGTGGCTCTAAAGTGACGCTTCTTGTTGTTCTAAGGAACAGTGAAGCACTACCAATACTAATAGTACACAAATTACTCTACTTACATGCAGGAGTCTGCACGCGAGATCACCCTGAGGAGGTGTCACAGAGAGAGAGAGAGCGCATGCTGAATGAAAGCCAGCACAAGCCAGGGCCCTATGCTGCGATGCTTGTCAAGGCACTGGTCCCGGAGTACCAGCTGAGACCGTGGCGCGGAAAAGTGTGCTACCTCAGAGCACCCAATAAGCCAGCTCTCCCCAGGAACCTCCTCCATAGGCTTTTCGACTACCTCCAGGAGAGCTTTCTGGAGATCTCCGCGGAAGATGCCTGTTCCATTCCCCTGTATATAGACCTTCTGTTCGCCTAGTCTATTTTCCTGTTCTTTTAAGAAATAAATGTTAACATGTTTAAAGCACTTACCCACTGATACTTCTCCTGATTCAGGGTCCGTGGTAACGGCTGCGGAGGGTTGGTAGGGGATCTCAGTGAGGGTGATGAAGAGATCCTGGCTGTCGGGGAAATCAGCATTGGAAGCACTGTCGACTGCCTCCCCCTCCTCATCTCCTTCCTCATCTTCCCCATCTGCGAACATCGACGAGGAATTGTCCATCGACACTATCCCTTCGTCAGAGTCCACGCACACTGGTGGGGCAGTGGTGGCAGACCCACCGAGAATGGCATGCAGTGTCTCGTAGAAGCGGCATATCTGGGGCTGGGCTCCGGAGCGTCCATTTGCCGCTTTGATTTTATGGTAGCCTTGTCTCAGCTCCTTGACTTTCACGCGGCACTGCATTGCATCCCGGCTATATCCTCTGTCTGTCATGGCTTTGGAGACCTTCTCGTAGGTCTTCGCATTCCGTTTGTTGGAGCGCAGCTCCGAAAGCACAGACTCATCGCCCCACACACCGATCAGATCCAAGACTTCCTGGTCAGTCCATGCTGGGGACCTCTTTCTATTCTGGGATTGCCTGGACTCCTCTGCTGGAGAGCTCTGCATCGTTGCCGGTGCTGCTGAGCTCGCCCCGATGTCCAACCAGGACATGAGATTCAAAGTGCCCAGACAGGAAAAGGAATTCAAATTTTCCCGGGTCGTTTCCTGTGTAGCTGGTCAGAGCATCCAAGCTCGGACTGCTGTCCAGAGTGTCAACAGAGTGGTGCACTGTGGGATAGCTCCTGGAGCTACTAAGTTCAATTTGCATCCACACCTAGCCTAATTCGACATAGCCATGTCGAATTTAGCACTACTCCCCTCGTCGGGGAGGAGTACAGAATTCGAACTAAAGAGCCCTCTATGTCGAATTAAATGGCTTCCTGGTGTGGACGGGTGCGCGGTTAATTCGAATGAACGCTGCTAAATTTGAATTAAAGTCCTAGTGTGGACCAGGCCTAGAATACAAGAGTCACTGAAGAAGAAGACATTTTGATTATGAGGCATGGGATAATCCCATAAGAGACCCCAAACAACAATTCAAAGTTGAATTCTTTAACCAGGTGCTAGATTGTGCAATACAGTCAGTTGAAGAACGTTTCATGCAGCCCAAGGAACACAGCAGGATATTTGGGATGTTGTATGATATTCCAAAACTCCTCACTATACCTGAAGAAGACCTACACTAGCAATGCAGGGCACTAGAGACAGTGTTGACACGCACAATATTGATGCGAGTGATTTAGGTGATGAACTGAAAGCCCTTTCAAGATACATTTCAGCAGGATCAACTCCAAAGGCTGTTCTGGAATATATGTGCACAAATAAGATGACCACCCTCTTTCCAAATGCTTTTGTTGCTCTGTGCATACTTCTAACACTTCCTGTAACACTTGCCAGTGGAGAACGCAACTTCTCCAAGCTGAAGTTAATAAAAACACATCTATGCTCCACAATGACACAGGAGAGGCTGGTCGGCCTTGCAACCATCTCAACAGAGCATGAGCTGGCCCAGACTGTGGACCTTCAGGAAGCAGTTCAAATCTTTGCAACCAAGAAGGCGTGGAAAGCACCACTTTAATTATTCAAACAGATAAAAATGCCAGTGTTTACTATGCAGACAAGAAAAGTTACATTTGCTGTTCAGGTGTTGGAAAGTTAAGTGTTACTTAAAATTTTTGAACAAGGCATTTTAAGTTGTTAGTTCTCCTTTATTGGGGCAGGTAGCAGAGCAGTACCATGAGAGGAGTAGAACAGGAAGAAGGCAAAATTAAGACCTTTCAAAGTTTTGGCCCAAGCGAAGGGGTATGAGGGTAACATTTGAGCTCCCCACCTCAGGTGCCAAAATGTTGTGGGCCGGCTCTGCCTAGAGTTATGAAAGTGGAGCTAGCTTTGCTCTTTATCCATCTTTATTCAATGAACTATCTACATTTTGTAAATAAAAATAGACTTTGAAAGATTATCCTGTGTCCATGTCCCCTCACTTCTCTCCCACCAATTATATGGCATATGTGATGGGTTGGTTCACAGAATCCCACTTGGGAGCTGCCACCTGATGTGCCAAGACTACTTCTGCCCCTGCTTTTCTGCCCTATCAACTTAGGACTTCAGTACCCTGCCTGGTTTGAGCCAGACTCGCTAGCCTGCTGCAAACCCAGTCCCAGGTCTGAATCATGTCCCCTAACAGCTGTAGGCTTACCTGAAAGCAGCTAACAGAAGTGTTCTTGCCTTTAACACAGATGCCCAACTCCCAATGGGGTCTAAAACCCAAATAAATCTGTTTTACCCTGTATAAAGCTTATACACGGTAAACTCATAAATTGTTCGCCCTCTGTAACACTGATAGAGAGATATGCACAGCTGTTTGCCCACCCAGGTATTAACACGTACTCTGAGTTAATTAATAAGTAAAAAGTGATTTTATTAAATACAGAAAGTAGGATTTAAGTGGTTCCAAGTAGTAACATACAGAACAAAGTGAATTACTAAGTAAAATAAAATAAAACATGCAAATCTATGTCTAATCATACTGAATACAGATAATCTCACCCTTAGAGATGCTTCAGTAAGTTTTTTCCTCAGACTGGACACCTTCCAGGCCTGGGCACAATTCTTTCCCCTGGTACAGCTCTTGTTCCAGCTCAGGTGGTAGCTAGGGGATTCCTCATGATGGCTCTCCCTTTTGTTCTGTTTCACCCATTTATATATATTTTGCATAAGGCGGGAATTCTTTGTCCCTCTAGGTTCCCACCCCCCACTTCTCAATGGAAAAGCACTAGATTAAAGATGGATTTCAGTTCAGGTGACATGATTACATGTCACGGTAAGACCCCAAGCCTTTATTCCTCCCAGCCTGACTCACAGGAAGGCGTGCCTGCAAACAGAGCCACCCACAGTGAATTGTCCTGGTTGATGGGAGCCATTAAGAATCTGAACAACCATTAATGGCCCACACTTTGCATAATTACAATAGGCCCTCAGAGTTATATTTTATATTTCTAGTTTCAGATACAAAATTGATACATTTATACAAATAGGATGACCACACTCAGTAGACTATAAGCTTTGTAATGATACCTACAAGAGACCTTTTGCATAAAGCATATTCCAATTACATTATATTCACTCATTAGCATATATTTATAAAATCATATAGAGTGCAATGTCACAGCATACTTCTGGAAACCAGTCTCTTCTTGACTGCTCAGATGGGACAAAATTAAGAACAAAGTAAAATAACATAAGAACTCTCTCAGATCTTTCAGACTTTATTTTGTCTAATGGAAGTTCAGTAGATATATATCACATGCATTTCAGTATATTGAAGTCATTATTTTAAAGCTATTTTAAGAATGTAGATTTCAATTACCAGAAAAAAATAGAGCTAAAATTTCCTCTTTGAGCTTGATCAAAAGCTCATTAAAGTCAATAGGAGTCTTTACAATGATTTCAACAAGCTTTTAATCAAGCCTTTTATGCTCCCATATGTGACATGCTGAAAAGTGTAGCAATGTAGCGTAAAACTTGCCTTTAAATCCTAAACACAAGACACACTTTCTATGTGGGGTGATAGCAACCCATTGATAACACCAAAATCCTACAATCCTCAGAAAGCATAGTTAGGCTGTTTGCCTGGAAATCTGGGATGAGCCAGAGAGAAGCCAAGTATGATACCATTATAACTTACTGAAAAAAGAACTTCTCATTGTGGAATGGCATAATATGAATATAGAGGATTTATCAGCATAGATGGGTGGAGGGTCATCAGCAAAGGCTAGAGTGGGGAGTGGGAAAATGAGCTTCACCCTCAGAAGGAAAGGGCTCAGAAGAACGTGCTGCTTATTTTGTGTTGTGGCCACATTTTAGTGATGCTATTGTTGGTGTCTGACTTTTTCTTTTTTCTTCAGTGGATGTTTCACCCCTGCTGCTGGTCACTGAAAAGGTTTGTTCTGGATACTGATACCTGCTTCTGTGGACTATCTGGGCTACACATCCCTCTGTAATTCAGTCTTAGCCCTAGAGCTCTGGGACTTGACCAAGCCCCTTCTACTCTCCTACCAAAACTGGTGGTGCAGACAGCATTCCTACCTTTACTTCACAGCTTTTAAATGTTAAATTGTGTGGTAAAATGAGTCAGTCTACCCCTTTTTCCTCCATGGCCCACCATGCTTTCCAACTTTCTCTACTCCTGTGGGAATTTTCTAAAGGATTGTGTTCCCTGATCAGAACCATGGCAGAACTCCTATGTGGCTTCTACTTGGTATTTCATCCATATCTTTATCAAATATCATAGACTCAACCTCAGTCCTTTGCTGAAAATTCCTTCAGCATGAACGTGCTCCAAGCATATGTCCCTAAAAGTATCTATTGCTTACAATCCCTACAGAAAGGGAAACATTTCTTCTCTTGTACCTGTCTTATTTCTCCATCTCTACTGCTCTTTCTTGCTCTTGCTGCTGCTTGCTACCTTCCAAATAGATAGAACTTTAGATTGCTCTACTAATAAAAAAAATGTTTTAATTCAGCGTTGGTTACAGCACTGGAGAGACTCTTCTAGCAGGTGGGTGTAAGGGTATGGTCAAGCCCAGGAGTCCTGTAGTTGCACAGAAAGGAACAAACCAAACAGTGTGGGCTGGAAGGAAGGTTAGTCCCAGAAAGAAAATCCTCAAGTAATACCATTTCCATTTAATGATTATGTGTTTTGATTTCTCAGTCTCTTTTTTGGTGTTTTTAAGGATCTCTACTCTGTCAGTGCTTTCATTCCACAAAAGGAGACATTACATTCCCAATGTCTTGGACCTGTTTCTCTTCATTGAAATTATGTATATTAACCCACTATATTTTATGCTGATTATTGCACATGCATATGATATATGCTATACTCAAATCTTTTTTAAATTATGATTTTTCTTTTAGGTAACTTTTTTTTTTCTTTTCAAGTTTCCATTACAAAGGTGTCGCTTTTCATACATTGTAGATATATACACAATACTGTATATTTTAAAAGCTTTTGTAGATTTTCTAAGCTTTATCTCTGTTAAAAAATTCAGCTATATTCATAATTAATTGTCTTGATCAAAAACAAACTCCTTACAATTAAGAAACAAAACAGAAGATAGTGGCATATCAAACAGATTTTCTGTTGCTGTGATCTTACCTGAAGACAAAACAAGCACCTCAGTACTTTACTATTAATACTAATAAAATATTGTTTTCATTGCTTGGTATTTAGATATAATCGTAGTTTCCATGCTGCAAAGAATAAACATCAGAATAATAGGATACATGTCCAGCTGATTTAATAACAGCAATCCCAAAATACAAGTATATGAATGAGAGGGCAGAACAGCAGGAGCTAGTGGCGAGAAGAGGGAAGTTTGAATTCTTTCTTGCTTATGTACTACATGGAAACTAATAAACTGGAAGTAAAGATGCCATCTAAGAGGTTCTGTTCATTTTGAAAGATGATGGTAAAACACATGGTAAATCCCTTTGAAGATAAGTCTATGGAGGAAATGTCATTAAAAAGACCTCAGGCCAACTCTCTGGTCTGCTACAGCTACTTTGAAAAGGCCAGTTGAGATTTCTCCCTGTGCAGGAAAATCTTTACTTGTGTATATAACTGACAGACATGGCTCTTCGCTTCCCATGCCAGCTGCCACCACCCCAGGCATAAAGAAAGGAGGGGGATGTTAGGGCCACTGTGCCAGTGGGGTGTGGCAGAGTTGAGCTTCTCTATGCCCGGCTCTCTACAGCCCTAAACTAGGGCTGCTGCTTTGCAACCCTAGCTGGGCAGCCCTGAATCAAGGAAGTGCAACTTCTTTCTTACAGCAACTAACTAGTGAAGGTCGACCAGAAGTGTCCAGCACCATAACCACTCAGTTGTTCTGGTGAGCACCAACTTCTTTCCTACAGTAGCCACTCTTCATGTTTGAGTGCAGTAGTATACAATGCATCAGTTCTTCAACTTGATTTCACTGGAGCTACAAGAATTTATACCTGCTGAGGATCTGACCCAAAGTTGTCTTTCTTTTCAGCGTTTTGTTTTCAGTCATTTGTACCTGGAACAGAAATATTTGTTTCCTTTCTCTCATCTACTGTGATCCTTTTTCTTTTCACTTTATACCACTGCTTTTCTCCTTTTCCACTAAATTATCATTCATCAACAGACTAGTTTTGTTGCTCATAGCATATTTTCCCATTAATACTTCCTATGTGATGCAAGTATGGCATTTATCCAAGGCAACATACTGTTTTAAAGAAAGTCAATTAAGTATAGCATCTCTTTTTTCCTATGCTCCTTGAACTCTTATAGGAAAAGAGATAAGTATAACAGCGTGCTGCTGAGGGTCAGCAAGTTGTTGAGTCACCAATTCTTCTCTATATCTTAACCTTCTTGCTCCTTCTGAAAGATCAGCCATCCTTTCCCCATGCTTGAGCTTAAGTCTCTCAGGGCTTGTCTAGTTGGGGATACTCAGGAAAGCAAATTAAGCTAAACTGAATTAAGGCCACTTTAATTCTGAATGAGTGTCTACACAGGGGTTTAATGCAGTTTAACTAATCCACACCTTTAATTATTTAGGATTAATTTTCCTAAATGTCTGCCTGTAGCTCAAGGTATGGCTGACCTTTCAGAAGGAGGTAAAGAGATAAAGAGACGGTGGCCTAACCTATTGAAGATCAGCAAGTGTCTAAAGTTCTTCCTAGCCTTAGAAACTAATAGTTGTGAAGAAAATAATAAATGTTGTGGTAAAATAAATATACTACTTCACTGACTTAAAATAGTAAGATACCACTGTGGTGTGTGAAGCAGAAAAATGTGGGCTAGAAGAAAGTGATTGTCCAGGAAGTCCAGAAGCCATTCCTCTGCGCTCAGTGGCAGATAATGATAGTCCCCACTGAAGAGGTCAAAAACATCACAGAATTATAGGAGCTCCAGTTGCACATTTAATGTTTGCTACAAAATAGTGTTTTGTCAATGTACTAGTGTAGTGTCACAGTGGGAAAGGATTCAATGTGGAGGAAATATTGTCAAACTGTCCTAGCACTCAAGAACAAAATCCTAGAAGCAGCAAATTAAAATAGCAATTATCTTTATTGTTTAATATTAGGAATCTTTTATTTTTCAACATACCTTGTCAGACCATCCATTTTAAAGGCAACTTGCAATGGCAAGCAAATAATATTTAGAAATCCTGCTACTGAGAAGCACTTTATTTTACGACTAACCTGAGAATCCCTGGGATTCCAAGTATTGGAAGTAGGTTTGAATTTGATCTGATCTTCTCTATAATTTTCTACTGTACCTTCTACCTGCACCATTATATCTCTGAAGTGCAAAAGTGTAATTGATAAAGACAAAAGATGCCTATCACAGACATCTAAATATAAGTGACCAATTGTGAAAATGGGAACTAAGCTGAAGTTAAAATAGAACTTTTTGTTTGCTTCACAAAAAAAGACAATAGCATTGTCTTTGCTTGAAATGTTTGACACTCTTCTTAAAAAGGTATTTATCAGGGAGGCAGGGCAACAGCAGAGAGACCTATGGCTCAAAAAAATTCTCAGAAAAGGACACTTTTTTTTCCCTTTAAATTTTAACTTTCTTAAGTGAAATAGAAATCTCCCAGTTAACTAAAATTAAAGTTCTTCCATAATGTCTGTCTGTAGAAGCCTCTTCTTTGCTGCCGGGGAGGTGGCAGTGGTGGGGGAATGGCCATTGCATGAAGTTGTTGAATGCATTGGAACTGGTAAAATTAGTAATTTATCTACAGAGGAACAGATAAGAACACAGAAATGCAGCTGACCCTCCTGCATTGAAATTTGCAAAGAAAATTTCTATGGCAAACCCCAACCAATGACACTGGCATCTTTCACACTACAGTTGCAGTCCCTCTTAGCTGCCTTGCATGAATGTCCTCTTATGCTTTAGAGAGACAAGGTGGATGAGGCAATATCTTTTATTGGGCCAACTGCTGTTGGGGAGAGAAGTTTTCAAGCTTACACATTGCTCAAAAGCTTGTCTCTCTCACCAACAGAAGTTGGCCCAATAAAAGATCTTACCTCACCTCTCCCACCTTGTGTCTCTGCTATCCTGGGAGCATCATGGCTACAACGACATTGCATACATTTTTATGCTTTCACCATCAAAGTATTAATCCAAAATGGGGGTAGGATCAGTTTTGAAAATTGTATGGCAGGAGAAGTTTGTGATAAGGATAAGCTCTAAGAAATGAATGGGGAGGGGAAGTAGAGGAGATTTGTACAAGTTGTCCATTTTATAAGAATGCATCACTATTTTGAAAGTCACATCCACTTAAATTGTTGTCTGTCTGACAAACTGTAGTTTTAATCTGTCTTTTTCTCTATGTGCATGTATACAGAAGCAGCGGAGTATTTTGTTATTGAAAGAAATATATTAACTACAGACTAGACTTTCAAAGAATGATGCAGTGAGCAGCTGCATTACAGGGGGGAAGCTGTTCGCATATAGTTAATGAAGTGTTTCAGATTCTATGGGAATGAAAGGTGCTATATAAATGTAAAAAAATATCATTATAAAGTTTCTCCCTCTAGTCATTGTGTGTGTGTGTGTGCGCGTGTGTGTGCGCGCGCGCGTGTGTGTGTGTGTTAGAGGGATACAGTTGCAATCTTTTTTCATTCAAAATACTTCAGCTTAGACCTGTTCCGACTTTCCCTCAGTGGCTTCATCTACAAAGATGAATGTATTAAAATTTAAAATTAATTTGTTAATCACATTTTTCTGCCACTATGAATGATTTTAATATGTTTTAGATTCATAGACTTTAAGGTTAGAAGGGACCATCATGATCAGCTACTCTGACCAGCCTGCACATTGCAGGCCACAGAACTTCACCCTCACACTCCTGTAATAGACTGTTAACCTCTGGCTATGTTACTGAAGTCCTCAAATCATGGTTTAAAGACTTCAAGTTACAGAGAATCCACCATTTATGCTAATTTAAACCTGTAAGTGACCCGTACCCCATACTGCAGAGGAAGGTGAAAAAACCCCACAGTCTCTGCCAATCTGATCTGGGGAGAAATTCCTTCCTGACTCCAAGTATGGCAATCAGTTAGACCCTGAGCATGTGGGCAAGACCCACCAGCCAGACACTTGGGAAAAAATTCTCTGTAGTAACTGGGAACCCTCCTCATCTAGTGTCCCATCACCAGTCATTGGTGATATTTGCTGCTAGCCAGGGCCGGCTTTAGGAAGTGTGAAGCCTGATTCGATGGGGCCCTGGCAGGGATGACTCACCCGGCAGCACTCCGGGTCTTCGGCGGTGGGTCCTTCAGTGCCACGGAGTACATCCCCCACCCCCCCACATCCGACCCCCACCCATGTCCAGCCCCCGACTGACCCCTTCAGAAACCGCAACCCATCAACCCCGCTCCTTGTCCCCTGACCACTCCTTCCCAAGACCCCCACCCTAACTGCCCCCAGGACTCCACCTCCTACCCAACTTGCCCTGCTCCCTGTCCCCTGACTGCCCTGACCCCATCCACAACCACCCCGACAGACCCCCGGAACTCCCACATCTATCCAACCCCCCCTCCCTTCCCCATCCCCTGACTGCCCCCCCCCCGAACCTCTGCCTGATCCAACCTCCTCCCCCTCCCACTCCCTGTCCCCGGGACTCCCTGCCCATGCCTTATCCAACCCCCTCCTCCTGGCCCCAGTCTCTTACCACGCCGCTTACCCCCGCCGGAGCCGGGCTGGAGCCGCACCGCCTAGCTGGGGCTGGAGCCGTGCCACCCGGACCCGGAGCTGCACCGCCCGGCCAGAGTCGGGGCTGGGCCAGAGCCGCGGCTGGGGCCAGGGCGCTCGGCCAGGGCCGGGCCAGAGGGATCCGCACAGCTGGGGCTGGGCCGGGGACGGGCCGGAGCCGCACTGGGCCGTGCGGTGCCTCCCTGGAGCCCTCCTCGTGCCCTCCCACCCCAGCTTACCTGCCGCTGCTTATTTCCAGGCTTCCCACGCAAACATCTGATTTGTGGGAAGCAGGGGAGGGGGAGGAGAAAGGGGATGGAGCGTTAAGCGGAGGAGGGGGAAGTGAGCCGGGGGCGGGGCAGACAGCTGCCGGAACTTGGGAAGCAGCTCCAGCTCACCACTGGGCGCGGGGCCCTCTTAGGCATGGGGCCCAATTCAGGGGAATCGGGGGAATTGGCCTAAAGCCGGCCCTGCTGCTAGCAGTCGCAGATAACCTACATGCTGTTGTAGGCAGTCTCATCATACCACCCTCTCCATAAATTTATCAAGCTCAGTCTTGAAGCCAGTTAGGTTCCCCTGCCACTTCTTTTGGAAGGTTGTTACAGAACTTCGCTCCTCTGATAGTTAGAAACCTTCATCTAATTTCAAGCTTAAATTTATTGCTGGCTAGTTTATATCCATTTGTTCTTGTGTCCACATTGGCACTTAATTAAATAACTCTTCTCCCTCTCTGGTATTAATCCCTCTGATGTATTAATTGAGAGCAATCATATCTCCCCTCAGCCTTCTTTTGGTTAGGCTAAATGAGCCAAACTCTTTGAGTCTTCTCTGATAAGGTAGGTTTTCCATTCCTCAGCTCATCCAAATAGCCTTTCTCTGCACCTGTTTTAGGATTTTGGAAAATCATGCTGCATGGCTTAAAACTTGTTTCCGGGAGTCATGCTTTATGATCCTTTACTTCCAAATACACTTTTGGTAGAGCCTTTTGGGATAGAACTTGATGCCAAAGAAGAGAGTAGCCGGATGTTGCATGTGTGGGAAGAGTCACCCTAAACTGCTAGTTGAATCTGTTTGGAAAAACAGTTTCCTCATGGACTGTTTTGTTTTAGAAAATGCAGTTGACCTGAGTGTAAGAGAGGAACTCTCCAGCCACAGTGCTAAATGTCTCCTTCATTGTTTGTGGAGGCAGCAATCTCCAAACCTGCCCATAGCTCTCCACCAGTGAAGGCCAAAATGTTGGATGAAATCTGCAACAACCACCAGACCCTGCCAAATGTCACATATCTCACTCAGACAACACCCTGCAGCCTACAGGAAGGTGCATTGACCTACATGCCAAGAGTTCATGCACTCCTAGCTCGTTTATTAACAGTTCTTAATATTTCTCTGTATTTATTAACCCTTCTTAAACAAGGCCTCACCCCCCCCCCAGCCTTCATGAAGACAATTATCATTTGCTCATTCTGCTGAGATATAGGACTGTCACTATAAGCACCTGTCATAAACAGATAGTTAAGGGTTAATGCCTCTTTTACCTGTAAAGGGTTAAGAAGTTCACCTAGCCTAGCTGACACCTGACCTGAGGAACCAATGTGAGGACAGGATGTTTCAAAAGGAAGGAGGGAAATTCCCTTTGTCTTGGTCAGTTTCAGTTTCAGCCGGAGTGGAAAAGATCAAGGAACCAGCCTCTTATCAGATTAGTACTTTTAGAAAAGACTAAATAGGTTTATGTTTATTTTCCTTTTTGACTTTGTCTTTGTGCAATTAGAGGAATAATCAAATTGGGAATTCTTTTGTGTAGTAAGTTTTGCCCAGGGGAACATCCTCTGTGTTTTGAATCTGTTGTCTGTGAGAGTAGCTGGTATGCTAATCTCTCCCAGAGGATTTTTTCTTTTCTCTTTCTTTTCTTTAATAAAAAGTCTTATTTTTAAGAACCTGATTGATTTTTCCTTGTGTTAGAATCCAAGGGGATTGGATCTGGACTCACCAGGAATTGGTGGGGGGGAAGGAGAGGGGATGGTTAAATTCTCCTTGTGTTAAGATCCAAGCGGTTGGATCGGTGTTCACCAGGAACTTGGTGAAGAAGTCTCTCAAGACTACGCAGGGAAGGGAGCTAGTACTTGGGAGTGGTGGCAGCAAAACCAGATCTAAGCTGGTAATTCAGTTTAGGGGTTCACATGCAGGTCCTCATATCTGTGCTCTAAAGTCCAGAGTGGGGGTGAAACCTATGACAGCACCTCTAGACATGGGAACCCAGATTTCTAATATGACAGGCCCACATCTCAATCATTTACTAGATTGCCTTTTGATGAACTAGTTCCAACTATATGCTTGTCTAACTCATGCTAACACAGTGGATCTTTTTTCCTCTCTAGTGGGTAGACCACAGAGAGAGCTTTCTGGGTCTGCTATTGTCTTTGAGCTTCGTCCTTTAGCTTAAGTTGTTGTGGCTTATTCTTTGATATTCCAAGTTCAGTCTCTGCACATGACTTAAAAATGGGCATTTCTATTGATTTAATCTCTACTCTCTTCCCAAAGCCAGGAGTACAGTAATGCCAAACTGAAACATTTCAAAATCATGTTAAAATTAAGAGATCTAAAATCATGAGATTTACCAAATCAACAATCCAACAAGAGTGCATTCTTTTTATTTGCTTCCTTTTTTTCTGTAAGGTATACAGTACTTAGACTACATTTTCAAGGCTTTTCTTTTACAAACATGAAGGCTAGTAACTTATTTAAAAAGATGAGACTCTCATGTAATAACTGTTGGCCATGAGCTGAGGCTTTAAGAAAAACACCAAATACCATGATACTTGTGATAAAATTGTGAGAGTTGGCAACACCGAGAGCCCAGAAATATTAATACCAAACATTCTAGTGCTAATTCACAAATAACTGTGCAGCAGTGATAAAGTGTGTTGTGTTTTCCCTCAATAGGCTGATTTTCCTGAAGTATAACTTTCTTTTACCCAGGTGTTGCTTCTGTATCTAGAGCTATAGGGGTTTCTGTTATACAGCTGAAAGTTATGGGATCAGACCTGCCAACTGATCCTGGGGGTGATATGTGTGAGCAAATGTGATGACCTTCAAATAGTTGTTGAAATGATTTTATATTGCAAAATAATATATTTAGAGATGAATGTGGCTGTTGTGTTAATATTTGTGTTGTATTTTTAGTGGCTATATTTTGGTTAGTTGGAGCTGTCCCTCTAAGAACAGGCTGGAACACACATTATAGGAATTATTTGAAATGTTTGTTACTTGTGTGTGCAGCTAGTGGAAGAGCTGTTTTATGTAAGTACCCAAAACTTCCAAAACTTAGCAGGGGGCTGGGTGCCTCAGGTGACTGCGGGCCTCCAGTTTGAATTCAGCCTAACTCAGTAGAGATTAAAACTTGCCCCCATATGAAATGAGTTTGAGTCTCAGTTCCAGTGCCTATTTCACAAATCCCCCTCCCCCTAGCAGGTCGGGAGCTTGGTGGGCTACAGACTGAACTGTCTGTCCTCCTTTTAGAGGAAGTTCTGCGCAGAGATGGGCTGAGGCAGGCTGGCAGAGCTATGCTTACCTGCTTCCACCCTATAAATGAACCCAGAGTTAATTCACTAGGGCTACACAAGCACTAAGTAAACATAGTATTTGCTGAAGCTGGAGTTTATTATATGCAATTTAGCTCATTCAATAATTTGCCTAAATTGTCATCCATGGACAGGTGTGCTGGAATTAGGGGTGCTGGGGGTGCAGCAACACCCCCTGGCTTAAAGTAGTTATCATTATATACAGAGTTTACAGTTTTGCTCAATGGCTTTCAGCAACCCCATGATACAAATTGGTCCAATGCCACTGCCCATGGAGCTGTACAAAACTTGGCAGCTCTCACAAAAAGCTAGGGTGACCATACTTCCCAAAGGGAAAATGGGACCCAGTGCAGGGCTGGCCCGAGTGCCGTCTTCCTCCCCTCCGAGGCGTTGGCCTCAGCCACTTGCCAGACCTGTCCCCTCCCATGAGCTTGTCGCTGGTTGCTCGGACCCTGACGGCCTCCTGCGTACTGGAACTCTCCCCCCGCATGAGGCTGGCATCTCTGCTTGCTCCCCACACGTTCCTCCGCACCCCACTTTTTTGACAAAAGTGGGTAGTTGTCCCGTTTGCTATTGCCAACGGATGAAGTGAAATCCTTGCTGATCTTAAACACAAAAACGAAGCTTACAAGAAGTAGAAGCTTGGACAAATGACCAGGGAGGAGTATAAAAATATTGCTCAGGCATGCAGGAGTGAAATCAGGAAGGCCAAATCACAATTGGAGTTGCAGCTAGCAAGGGATGTTAAGAGTAACAAGAAGGGTTTCTATAGGTATGTTAGCAACAAGAAGGTCAGGGAAAGTGTGGGGGCCCCTTACTGAATGAGGGAGGCAACCTAGTGAGAGAGGATGTGGAAAAAGCTAATGTACTCAATGCTTTTTTTGCCTCTGTCTTCATGAACAAGGTCAGCTCCCAGACTACTGCACTGGGCAGCACAGTATGGGGAGGAGGTGACCAACCCTCTGTGGAGAAAGAAGTGGTTCAGGACTATTTAGAAAAGCTGGACGAGCACAAGCCCATGGGGCCCAATGCACTGCATCCAAGGGTGCTAAAGGAGTTGGCTGATGTGATTGCACAGCCATTGGCCATTATCTTTGAAAACTCATGGCAATCGGGGGAGGTCCTGGAAGACTGGAAAAAGACTAATGGTAGTGCCCATCTTTTAAAAAGGGAAGGAGGAGGATCAGGGGAACTACAGGCCAGTCAGCCTCACCTCAGTCCCTGAAAAAATCATAGAGCAGGTCCTCAAGGAATCAATTTTGAAGCACTTTGAGGAGAGGAAAGTGATCAGGAACAGTCAGCATGGATTCACTGACTAACCTAATTGCCTTTGATGATGAGATAATTGGCTCTGTGGATGAGGGGAAAGCAGTGGATGGGTTATTCCCTGACTTTAACAAAGCTTTTGATACAGTCTCCCACAGTATTCTTGCTAGTAAGTTAAAGAAGCATGGGCTGGATGAATGGACTATAAGGTGGATAGAAAGCTGGCTAGATCATCGGGCTCAACGGGTAGTGATCAATGGCTCCATGTCTAGTTGGCAGCTGGTATCAAGCAGAGTGCCCCAAGGGTTGGTTGTGGGGCCGGTTTTGTCCATTATCTTCATTAATGATCTAGAGGATGGCGTGGATTGCACCCTCAGCAAGTTTGCAGATGACAATAAACTGGGAGGAGTGGTAGATACGATGGAGGGTAGGGGTAGGATTCAGAGGGACCTAGACAAATTAGAGGATTGGGCCAAAAGAAATCTGATGAGGTTCAACAAGGACAAGTACTTAGGACGAAAGAATCCCATGCACTGCTACAGACTAGGGACCGAGTGGCTAAGCAGCAGTTTTGCAGAAAAGGACCTAGGGGTTACAGTGGACGAGAAGCTGGATATGAGTGAACAGTGTGCCCATGTTGCCAAGAAGGCTAATGGCATTTTGGGCTGTATAAGTAGCAGCATTACCAGCAGATCGAGGGGCGTGATCATTCCCTCTATTCGACATTGGTAAGGCCTCATCTGAGTACTGTGTCCAGTTTTAGGCCCCACACTACAAGAAGGATGTGGAAAAATTGGAAAGAGTCCAGCGGAGGGCAACAAAAATGATTAGGGGGCTGGAGCACATGACTAGTGAGGAGAGGCTGAGGGAACTGGGATTGTTTAGTCTGCAGAAGAGAAGAATGAGGGGGGATTTGATAGCTGCTTTCAACTACCTAAAAGGGGGTTCCAAAGAGGATGGATCTAGATTGTTCTCCGTGGTACCAGATGACAGAACAAGGAGTAATGGTCTCAAGTTGCAGTGGGGGTGGATGCCTCAAGTGACTGCAGGTTTAGGTTGGGTTTAGGAAAAACTTTTTCACTAGGAGGATGGTGAAGCACTGGAATGGGTTACCGAGGGAGGTGGTGGAATCTCCTTCCTTAGAGGTTTTTAAGGTCAGGCTTGACAAAGCCCTGGCTGGGATGATTTAGTTGGGGATTGGTCCTGCTTTGAGCAGAGGGTTGGACTGGATGACCTCCTGAGGTCCCTTCCAACACAATATTCTATGATTCTGTCCTGGCCAAAAGGGGTCATATGATCACCCTTGAAAGAGCCAAAATGAAGGACACAAAAAAATCACTCAAGCAGGAAACAAACTGCTGAGGACCTCAGCCACGTGGGTAACTGTCGTTCCAATCTTGCTGCCTCAACCTATATGGCTGATGTAACTAGTTTTCACCTGTATAAGTGAGAGGATGCCATGGGGTGATAGAGTGCAGGTAACTCCGGCTCCCAAGGGACGCTAGCCCTGTATAGGAAGTACTCTTGAAAGGGCTGCCCAGCCTGTGGGGTAGGGTTGCCCACCCTCCAGGAATTAAAGATTAATCTTTAATTAAAGATAATGTCATGTGATGAAACCTCCAGGAATTTGTCTAACCAAAGTTGGTAACCCTACCGTGGGGTTGCCCCCTCCCCTACCGCAAGCCTGGGGCAGTGTGGAATTTACACACACACACCCCACTTAGTCTGGCTGGAGTTCCTCCCCTTACTCCAAATATAGAAGTCAAACTATGCCTAGGGTGAACTCTGCCTCAAGTCCTATCCTGTGGGCCGCAACTCTCCAGACCTGGCCCATGCCTCTCTTGCTGTGTGTAGGGCTGGGGCAGCTTTATTTTAATAGGGCAGGGGGAACATGCAGGGGTGTTGGAACATTTTTTTTGGAGGGGGGGTCTGAAAGTCATTGAAGCAAACTGTAAACCCTGTATCTAATGGAATCCACTGCAAGCCAGGGGCTGCTGCAGCAGCAGCACCACAGGCACTGACTTTTGGTTTTGGCGGTGGGTGCTCCTCTCCGACTGCTCCTACCTGTGCGAGCAGTGGGTGGGCCTCAGGGAGGAAGAGGCCCAGCCGGGACAGGACTTTGGAGCAGAGCAAGGCAGGGGCCACAGGGCTTACAAACGATTAATTCAGCCCTGCAGGTGCCTCTTCAACCTTCGACTGTTGCCAGTGCATGATGCAAACGACTGAACATGTGATGCATGCCGTCGAGGTTTGCTGTTTGTCACACCATCGATGAGGGATTACAGTGTTTTTAAACTATAAAGTCTGTTGCTAAGGTTGCTTTTTCCTTGGGTGAATTAAGGACGCCTTGTTTTGTTTTTTAAAAAAGGAAACAAATTTCTGTCACTCCACATGGGGCATCGGCTGGCCTTGAACCTGGATCTTCAGCACAGATGTCTACAGTACTACTTGAGCAAAAGGAGTAATTGATCCTCTATGTGGACCAGCCACGAAAGGGAGCTACAGCGGAGGGTTCTGGCAGAGGACTGCAACTATTTTTCTAGTGGGGGTGCTGACAGCTATCGAAAACCTGCATGTGTTGGAAGCCATGCGTTCTAAGTCGGGGGTGCTACTGAAGTCTGTACCCCAAGTTCCAGAGTCCCAATCAGGATGCCTGGGTTCTATTCCTGGCTCTGGGAGCAGAGAGAGGCTGAGTGGTTACAGACAGGGTAGCCAACTCCGTAGAACTGAAAGGCTACGTAACACAGGGGTAAGACTTGGGGCTGTCCTGTTAGAATCTCAGATTCTGTTCCTAGCTGGGCCCTGGTGCAACCACTCAGCTCACTTCAGTGTGGAATGACATGGAGCTGCCTTTTAGGGTAAGGTATGAGGTCTTACTCCACAACAGCTGTTCTGACATGCAGAGAAATATAAACAGCAGCCGTTATAGGAGAGACCACAACTCATTCTCCTACCTCCCAGCTCATGGCACTTTCCCCAGGGCAAGATCTCGCTCTGCCTTGTGGGCCATTGGCTGACCTGGCTATGTGACAGGTGAGATATCCAGAGTCAGTTGACGTGCAGGACAACCTACATACTCTTGAGCGATGTGCCTTGGTTCCCTACCAGTGAAGCGTAGCTACTACTGCTAATCCCCCCCACATGCCTTGTCTGTTTAAGCCCCAGTCCTGCAACTGGTTCTGCATTTTGACTTCAGGGAGGATCTACATAGACACAGGGCTCTGCCCCTCTAAGTCAGTAGGACTGGGACCTCCAGAGGAGGGACTGTCTCTTATGAGGTGCGTGTACAGTGCCTAGGGGCCCTGATCAGAGCTGGAGCCTTTGGCCGCTACAGTAACGCAAATAGCAATTCCCTGTGCGTGAGAACTGGCTGGGTCTTGGCAACGTGCAGGGGGAGTGCGGCACCCCAGTCTCCAGCCCCTAGAGTCACATG
Source organism: Mauremys reevesii (assembly GCF_016161935.1). Classification (NCBI taxonomy): domain Eukaryota; kingdom Metazoa; phylum Chordata; order Testudines; family Geoemydidae; genus Mauremys; species Mauremys reevesii. The sequence continues at coordinate 76,969,128 of NC_052630.1, forward strand.
TTGCTCAACCACCCACTGCGAGCCGGGGCACTTGTGCGCGTTCCACTGACACCTCAGGCGCCCGGCGCCCGCTGCTTCTGGGCGGCTGGGGCGGGAAAGCTACACGCCTGCGTGTTTCTTCACCAAAGGAGGGGAGAGGGCGATGTGTGTGACCGTAGGGGGAAGTTGCGCGGTGACGTCATGACGCTGAGCGTGGGACGTAACCGCGGTGTGACGCACACCCTGGCGAGCCCGTGAGTTTCCCGTTATGGATTTTTTTTTCCGGCGCTGACAGTGGGGGAGGGGAGGGTGGGTCTCTGCTGGAGGGGGCGCGCGGGGAAAGGGCGGAACGCGCGGGCGGCGGGGGGACACCCGAGCGGGGGCGAACCGGCTGCCCTAGCGGCTCGGGGGCGTCCCCTCCATCCTGCCGCATCGGGGAACATGGCCGCCGCCGTCGCCGAGCTGGTGCGGCAAAGGGACTCGGCCCCGGCCGCCCTCGCAGGGTAGGTGGTGGGCAGCGGAGGCGAAGCGGGGGAGGCGGCGCTGCGGCCGGGCTCAGCGGGCTCCCCCGGAGCTCCGCGCGGGCAGGCGGGCGGCTTCCCCGCTGCCCTGGCCGGGCCGGACACAAAGGGCTGCGCTGAGGAGGGTTTTGTTCGGTCACATGAAGCGGCGCAGCCAGTGAGCGAGGAGCTGGGAGGGGGAGCGGGGCCGCCGCCATTGCCAGGCGCTGAGGAGCTGGGGGAGCCCGGCGTCGCCTCAGGGGCGCGGGATTGCAGGGCGGCAGAGCCGAGAGGAAGCTGGGGCGCGGGGAGGAGAGGTAAAGCCCCGATCCGGTGGTGCCAGGGCCCCGCCGGCGGTGCTGCTGCCCGCTGGGGCGCCCGGAGGGAGACTGGGATAGGAGGATGCAGAAGCTGCAGGGCAGCCGGGGTCACTCTGGTGATGTCTGGCAGGCCCGATGTCCCTGGGTGTGGAAATGAGCGTGGTGGGTTCTGCCCACTCTGGTGCCACCTCTAGGCACGGCGGCGTAGTGGGGCTTGCCGCACCCCGTGCCCAGCTGGGTGCGTGGTCATGGTGGCGGAGAGTGGCGTCCCCACCTGGGTGTGGTGCTAAGTCTGTTCCAACATTTGTCCCGTTTGCATGAAGCCGGGAGGTCAGCAAAACGTATGTCATTGTTACTGAAGCTGGCAAGTCTGTGGCCCATTGTAGAGTCTGAGAAGCCTGTGCTATGAACATGGTGGCATCATCACTGTCTTCTGGGCACATGCTTCACAATATGCAGATGACTTACAATAGTTAAGGAAAAGTTAGTAGATCAGGTGTTAAAATTGTATCTGTGGGCTCAGATTTTTTTTTGAAGTTGAAGCCCCTTTGCCATTGTGCCAATTGTTCAAAATCCCAAAATAAGTTTTCTTTCTTTCAATGCCTTATATGTATTTTAGGCCCATTGAAAAGGCATGCATTGTGGCTCTGTGGACTGTAAGCTGATAAGACATGCCATTAATAAAAATGTGCCCAAATAAGTTCCCACTGGTGTTGCACAAAAATAACACTTTAAGCAAAATCTCACTTGCGGTATTGAAAAGTGATATTCTGATTTTCTAGCAGTTAATTTAATTATGAAGGCTGCGTCATGGAATTTAGTAGTTAGAAGCATATTAGAAACCATATGCACCCAACCAAGGCAACCATTTTATCTTGGGTAGCTTAATGAGGACCTAAACCACGAGAGCAACCCTTGAATTGTTTCTCAAACTCCATGATGGTATTATAGCTGTATGTAGCTTTATATCAGGAATTCTTCATAATATTTTTTCCATTAAAAGTAGGTTCTAAATTACTTGTTTGTTTCAAGATGTGAAATAATTTTAAACAGAAGAATCTTACTACACTAAGATGAGTAAGATGCTTCAAGACTTCCACAATTTAATTTAACCCTTCTGCATAAAATTCTTCACTACCAGGATTACATGATGCAGCTGATTTTGAAGACTGCAGGAGTGGAGTGATTAGACAGAGAAAATAAATCTTGAAAAGCTGCTAACGGATCACTTAGATGCAGAGAGAATTCAGCAATTCCTTTACTGGAGAAGAGTTTAAGCAGAGTGCATGGAGGAGCAGTACAGTGTGACAATCCTATTACACTGACTTATAATCAGAGCTGTTGTTGCAAACCTGTCAATAAGATAGTAAAGTGATGTGGTATAGAAATATTCATGAATTATAACCAGAATTTGCAATCACCTTCAGAATATTAATTTATGTATTACTTCCACAGCCATCCCAGTAAAGCTTTTAAAACTGGATGTTTGTCTTGCGTCAAAAAGTGACATTCTGTTTCTCAAATAAACATGTATAAGAGAAGGGATGCAAAAATAAATTGGTCACTAATTTCATTAATTTTTTTTTCTTGTAATGGAAATAACTAAAGGAAAACCAGAATACTGTGTCTGTATACTCCTTGTATGACTTTCATACATTTTAATATAAAAACTCTGCATTTCAGTGCTTTTCCTCTGATTTCAGTGCAACACCTTTCCCTCTCCTACTTTCTGAATTTTCTGCAGAATATGCAATATCTATAAATCTTTAGATTTTGTAGTGCTACATGCTATCTACAAAACAATACAAAGTACTTATAAAGTTTTTGAGTTAGAAATGTTTTCTTGCAGTGTTATCTTGAAACCTGTCTCTGCTGTTTCCATTTAGCTGACCTGGGTAGTCAGAAGAGAAGATGATGATGACTTTGAGCATCCTACATGTCTTCTCTAGCAATGTAACACTTGACTGGAACATGTGTCAGAGTGCTAGCGTCAGCAGTTGAAATAACAGGATAATGAACAATGGTAGTAATATTTTCCATTTTGAAATAACTGCATTCTGAATTTATTTATGGATATTTCTTGAATTTAAGGGATGACTGCATTTTATCATCAAGAAGATTTGTGCATATAGCTGTATGTATAAACCGAACGTACTAATGCGCATGCATTTTTGCTTCAGGTTCCTCAAAATCATCCCTAGAAAACGCACACTTTGAAAAAATGCTAAAGTGATGGACAGTATTAATTATACAGTTACTGACCCGTAGGTTTTTAATTTTGAGCACTGACAGGCTTACTTACAGACTTGCAAAAGCTGTTTGAGTTTTTAAAATGGGGGGAAAAAAGTATGGAGTGGCTAAATAATTCCCATTACAGTTTCATGAAGAAATTATTTTCACAATTAGTTGGATTCAGTGAAAATACTTGGACCTCTGATGCAATAGCCAGATGGGAGTTGCTATTGATTATGGCACAACAAGAGTATGTGGACTCTGTGGAACTCAAACCTTTCCCCCTCCCCATTGTTGGTTTTTAAAGAAGAAAAGAATTCCTTGTCTTCAACAATAAGCATAAGTAGTAGTGCTCTTAGGAGAGGGCATCTTTCTAAGATTTTTGCTGCCTGGTGTCTCAAGGTAGTGTAACCAGTATTAACTTTGTGTTTTGAAAGAGCTAAATTAAATTGAACATAAGGCAGTTTTCTTTGTAGTCTATGGTAGAAATACAGTACTGTCGTTGTTTTTCAAAGGCATGAAACTGAAAATTTTGACTGGTTTAGCTTAAATTGATTTTTTTTAAAAACTGATTTAGACTGGTGCAAACCTCTGTGTGGACGTTTACTTCAGTTTAAGAGCTGCTTATTTTGATTTAGCATAAATAGATTTATCAATTTAAAATCATAAGACAGTTTTATACCAAAATAAGTGTTCCTATTATTTTCCACCAATTTAACTATAAATTGGTTAAATCACATTTTTAATTAAGCCAGTACAATTTTCTCTTGTAGGCATATCCTAGTTATAGAAAAGTACTTCAGGTTATTGGCCAAGTATGTAACACTTCGGGTGGATAATTAAAATTGCACAGAAATATGATGTTTTACATATAAGCTGTTTCTCAGATGGATGCTACTAAGCTAGGTAGTTCCAAAAATGAATTTAAAAAGATGTAAAATCACATGAAGTATCTTTGAAGGAATGCCTTTTCCCCATTTAAAAAAAAAAAAAAGGGGTGGGGAGAGAGAGAGCATCCTTTTTCATGCGCTTCTTTGTCCGAACATGCTGCTCCCCTTAACATTAAAAACTTCTGAATGTTTGCTGTTCCATTTGTGTGTGTACTACTTACATCAGCACTTTCACACTTGTATTATTCAGAGGCCATAGGAATATGCCTCCTGTCTTTGCTGGGCGCTGCCACATTCAGTATAGTTTCCTTCACTTCTTTCTAATTCATGGAATTTTACCATAGATACAGCAATACTTTCTGTGCAGGATTTGATTAGGTTCTGAGATGACAGCTGCCTGCCAGTGGCGGACTTAAAATTAGTGGGGCCCTATGCACAGCTTCATTTTCGGGAGCTCCCCCTTGGGACCCAGCCAAGAAAAAGAACATTCTCTCATCTCCCCCTGTTTTTCATTTTTTTTTCTTCATCCTCCTCCTATATTATAAGTAATGGGAAGTAAATGAAAATAAAGTGAGGTACCTTGATTGGGGTGGGGTTTGGGGTGCAGGGAAGAAGTTTGGGTGCTGGGTGTGGGCTCTGGGCTGGGGCAGTGGTTTGGGGTGTGGGAAGAGGGGGGAGGGATGTGGGCTCTGGGAGGAAGTTTGGGTGCGGGCTCTGGGCTGGGGCAGGGGTTTAGGGTGCAGGAGGGGAGCAGCGCTTACCTCAGGTGGCGTGGACCCCGAAGTGACCGGCGCACACACCCCTCCAGCAGCGGCTCCTAGGTTGGAGAGGCAAAGAGGTCTCCGTGTGGTGCTGCCTGCAGGTGCCACCCCCACAGCTCCCGTTGGCCACAGTTCCTGGACAGTGGGAGCTGCGTGCAGAGAGACACACACCCCCGGGGCCACAGGGACATGCTGGCTACTTCCAGGAGCAAAGTGTCATGGAGGGAGGGTGGTAGAGCGGACAGGGAGCTACCTTAGCCCTGCTGTTAGCACGTCTCTGCGCGCCCCTTGAGCTGCGTCCCTCTTCCCCAGCAGGGGCACGCAGAGATGTGCCAGCAGCCAGCCACTTCTGGGAGTGGCATGGGGCCACTGGCCACAGCATGCAGGCAGCCTGCCTGCCTGAGCCTTGCTGTGCCACCAGCTGGGACTCGGGCTGGTTGTCAGATATTTGTCCTGCATTTTGCCCCATCGCGCCCCCCCCCCCCCATTACTGGGGGCCCTGTGCCACCTCGGTTTGTTTCATGGTAAATCCGCTCCTGTTGCCTGCCAAGAAAAGGCACTGATCAGTGACTTTGGATAGACTTTAATATAAGATTTCCAGATTGTTGACATGAGTACGTATTCTTTAGGTAGAGTAATGTTACTTGTTATTCAGTTTGTAGCAGTCATCCTAGATCTGGGTATGAATTGTGTTTTGCTGAGAATCGGACAATACTCTAATTTAAATAGTCGTTCTTTGAATAAGAGAAATCCACTTATATTTTGATTCCTTGATTTGTATTATTTGAAGTGTAAGATGAATGAGTAGTTGTGTGCACTTTGGCTGTTTAGCAGTATACAGCAGCTGTTGTGATGAATAAGCACAGTTTATTATTGCCACTTAGGTTCAAGGGGGAAGAAACTGGCTTAACAGTGAGTATGTGTTTTTGTTTTCGTCTACACCCAACGTTAACCAGTTTATTTAATGTTTCTTAGTGAACTTGATAATATTTAAAACTCCCTTTCAAACTAGCATAAGCATGATACTAATATTTATGGAATCGGAGTTAGTACTTTAGAAATGACTAAATTCACCAGCTCCGTCTGTAAATAATTAGAATTCTAAGAATTATTTATACTTTTTGATTTTGAGCAGTTTTAACAATTTCTCATATGTAATTAACCAAATGAATGATGATATGATGTTTAGTCTTTCAGCATTTCTTAAAATTAATACGAGGACAAGGCAATGTTAATATTAGGATTAAATCAGTATGAAGTTCAGATTGGTTGGAAAATTTGTTCCCAGAGAGTAGTTATTAGTTGTTCACAGTCAAGCTGGAAGGGCATAATGAGTGGGGTCCTGCAGGGATCTCTGTCCGGTTCTGTTCAATATCTTCATCAGTGATTTAGATTATGGCATAGAGAGTACACTTAAAAAGTTTGCAGATGATACTAAGCTGCAAGGGGTTGTCAGTGCTTTGAAGGATAGGATTATAATTCAAAATGATCTGGACAAACTGGAGAAATGGTCTGAAGTAAGTAGCATGAAGTTCAATAAGGACAAATGCAAAGTACTCCACTTAGGAAGGAACAAGCAGTTGCACACATATATAATGGGAAGTGACTACCTCGGAAGGAGTATTGTGGAAAGGGATCTGGGGGTCATAGTGGATCACAAGCTAAATATGAGTCAACAGTGTAACACTTGCAAAAACAAAACAAAAAAACCCCACCATCATTCTGGGATGTAATAGCAGGAGTGTTGTTAGTAGGACACGAGAAGTAATTCTTTCACTCTACTCTGTGCTGATTAGGACTCAACTGGAGTATTGTATCCAGTTCTGGGCGCCACATTTCAGGAAAGATGTGGATAAAGTGGAGAAAGTCCAAAGAAGAGCAACAAAAAGGATTAAAGGTCTAGAAAACATGACCTATGAAGGAAGATTGAAAAAATTGGGTTTGTTTAGTCTGGAAAAGAGGAGACTGAGAAGGGACATAACAGTTTTCAAGTATATAAAAAGTCACATGGAGGAGGGAGAAAAATTGTTCGTCATAACCTCTGACGATAGGACAAGAAGCAATGGGCTTAAATTGCAGCAAGGGAGATTTAGGTTGGATATTAGGAAAAACTTCTTAGCTGTCAGGGTGGTTAAGAACTGGAATAAATTGCTTATGGAATCTCCATCATTGGAGATTTTTAAGAGCAGGTTAGGCAAACACCTCTCAGGGGTGGTCTAGATAATACTTAGTCCTGCCATGAGTGCAGGGTACTGGACTAGATCCCAGTTTTGTTGCTCTCCTCTGGACTCTCCAAGTTGTTCACATCCTTCCTAAAGTGTGGTGCCCAAAAATAAGACACAATACTGCAGTTGAGGCATCACCAGCTTTGACCAGAGCAGAACAGTTATTTCCCATGTCTTACATCTGGCACGCCTGTTAATACATTCCAGAATAAATTTGCCTTTTTTGTCACCGCATCTCACTGTTGACCCATTCCAACTTGTGATCCACTATAACCTAGATCCTTTTCTGCAGTACTGCTTCCCAGCCAGTTTGCTTCATGTTTTATATTTGTGCATTTGAATCAGTATTGGAAACAGAACTTGGAAGACACCATCTGAGCTCTAGTAGAACTGAAGTGTCACAATATTTACAAAAATACCATACAGGTACTTCAGTACATTCATAGATTTTAAGGCCAGAAGGGACCATTACAATCATATAATCTGGCCTCCTGTATAACGTAGGTTACCAGATTTCACCTAGTGATTCCTGCTTAAAGCCCAAATCTTTGGTTTATTTATTGTTGTTAGATCTGTCACCTGGGCATAGTACCAAGAAGAGGTTTGCAGTCCAAATCCTGCATGGTCAGTCTCTGGAGCTTGAGTAATGGGCCTGGAGGGAGCCTTGTTCAGCTCTCTGCAGCCAGAAGAAGGGGCCCTGCAGCGTGCTTTCTTAGTTGGTAGTGATCAAATTTAATTGGCCCCTAATGGACTAATAACCTACAAGTCAAAAGGGGTTATTATCTCAACCTGATCCTCCAAGAAGGAAAGTGGCTGCATAGTGTTGATTCTTTTTAGGTCTAACTGATATGGGGGAGATTGAGAAGGCTGATTCCACTTGTGTGCTGCCTTAGCTCTGCCCTGGAATCAGGAGGTTTTAAATGTTTGAGGGTCCTGGGGGAAGTAGCGTTGGAAGTTACCAATCAATCTTCCACAGTGAACTAATATGCTTTAATTTATGTGTATTAACTTCACACTGTTAGTTAATTTGTCTTAACTCTTGAATATAGATAAAAACTGAAATGATTATTCTCTTCTTAGTACAGTCTGTTGTGTTCATTTCAGCAGAAGAAAAGATAGAGAGAGAGAGAGAGAAAGTGGACCAAAGTTGACCAAGAAAGAGAGAGGAAAGAGATTGATGTGTGAAGAGGAAGTAAGGCACTGTACAAGCTAGAAGAAGAATGAAACTGTTTTTTAAACACTGTTTTGTTTAAATTGTTTTTGATTTTTGATGTGGTTAAGCTGTTAAGTTCAAAAAATAAAATAAAAAAATAGTTCTGGTCTCTAGATGTTTTTGTTTTTGGATGGCCAAACTGTTGGAAAGTTGAGTTGACCCTTACATATTACATTATTATACATTTTACCTTTTTTAAGTTTTTTAGAAGTGCCTGGAAGAATTTTAAAATTTTTAAAGTAGTCTCTCCTCATTGTTGTGAGCTTTTCATGAATTTTTCAAATGACGGTGATGTCTAAGAGAATCTAAAAGGGAAAAGAAAAGAAAAAGGAGCTTTTTCAAAAATTTCCTGAAAAAAATTGACTTGACTGTTTGAGCAAACTTTTCTTTTTTTCTTTATTTTTTTCATTTTTTTCTTTTTTTTTTTTTATTTTTGTTTTTTCAGATTTTTTCAGATTTTTTTTTTTTTTTCATCAAGGACCCCACAAAAATCAAAAAAACAACAAAAAACATATCATCATTTTTTTTTTTTTTTTTTTTTCAATTTCTTCTTTCTTAATTTTTTTTTAGTCTTGTAGTCTTAAAAATAGTGAAATCAAAAAAGGAAAAAATTAAAAAAAAAGCTTAATTTAAGAGGGAGAGTATTGAGAATGAGTGCTCAGAAAAGTGGGTCAGCTTCACAAACATTTCATTCTAACATTCTTTAGCTCTTTACTTGAATGTCATCTAGGGACAACACTACTAATTCAAAGATAGTTACCTCTCTTCTTTTTCTCTCTCTCTCTCTCTCCTCTTCCTTTATCCTACACACAACACACACACAACAAGGTAATGATGCTGATGCACACCACCTGGGAGCACTAACTAAAAGACAAAAAATTTGATGTTTTTCTTTTTTCTTTTTAAATCTGTCATCAATCTTCAAATTTTTTTTCTGTGGCTAATCTCTACTCTGGCCTTTTGTTTATAATATTTTATAAGAAAGAAGAAGAAGAAAAAAGAAGCTGTCCTCCCAATGTCACTTTTCTTTTTATTCAGGAGATTTGGTTTGGTTTGGTCTTAAAATTTCATTTTCTTTTCTGTATTCTTCCTTCACCAGACTTATAGATAGCAACTGTAGTATCTCATTGGCTCTGCAGAAGGTTTGTTTGTTAAATGATAAATGAAAAAAAAAAAAAAAATTATTTTTTCTTTTTTAGATTGACATTGACAAAGTAACCCGCTTTAAGATGCATTCCAGATACTCCTGGAATTTTTTTTTTGTCTTTACATCCCTGAAGTGTTTAAACAGGAAGGATTAATTTGCTGAAGCATTCTCTGAGCATTCTGTATCAGATATGATACTTCTGGGGCCTACTCAGAAACTAATATGGAGTGCTATGTTTACCCTTGAAAATCCGAACTTGTAGTGCTATAACACTAACAAACTAACAGTCAAACTTAGGGCTGCAAAATTCCCAGGTGAAAATACTGAGGTGATAACTTCAAGGCCAGCAGATGACCTAAACGCATTTTAAGCCGTCGTGCCATTCTTAGGCTGTTTTCATTATCTTTGCCCTTCAGAACTTTTCCTCTTTTGCCTTCTGATTAATCATTGGGCAATTTGCCTCTGACTCCTCCACCTTGTACTCCATTCCTCATCAGAATTCTGTCTGGACAAGGAGAGGTGTTTCCTCTCTGTTGTTGGAAAGGAACTGGCTCTGCTGTTCCTATCCCAAAAGGGAAGCCATTCAGATTTTTTACTAAAAAGATGGCTGCTTTCCCTTCTTTCTGTCAGTCAATATGTTTGCTACATTAGTGCTCCCATGAACTCCCCTGTTTTATGGGTCCTGGTGTGTCCTGTAAGGATTGGGTTCACTTCAGGGGTACAGACTGGAGATTTCAGATAACGTCTCTGCATAAATTAATTGGAACCATCATCTGATTGGCCTTTTTAGTCAATTTTTAAAGCTTAGGTGGTCAAAAGCCTCACTGACAAAGTGAGTGTTGCCCATTCTCTTAATCTGAGTGCTCATTTTGGTTTGTTTCAAGAGGATTCTTGGTTCTGGGCCCTTTGGTATAGGTTACGTAAGCTATATACTGGTAGGACAAGGTACTCTCCACCAGACAGTGGAATATTTTCTACCTAAATACTTCATCTGGAATCACTTTCCCTCCAGTTAAAAACCTGGCATTGGGGGTCTGTATTCTGAAGTTAATTGGTTTATTCTGGGAACAGCTAAAATAAAGTGCAAAATCTATGATTTTCCCCATCTGTTCTGGATTTTTGTCAATTTTAGCTAAAGCAAATTTGAAACATTCTTCTAGCAGAGTTCTTTTGGTGTGTGTTGCTATCTCCCTTAATCCAATAAGTGACAAGTTTCTCTTTGCTTATCCACTCCCCCCACCCCATTGCCTTCTGGTAATATACCTTAGCCAGAAATATGTGGAAGTTTGTCTCTTGTCTAGCCTATCTCAATGATGTTTTTCTTTGAAACATCCTGTGTAAATTTCACATCATGGGATATTATCATGTAGAAATTGGAAGAGGGATATCAATTTCCTCACCAAAACTGTAGCTAATATATAAATATCTGTAACTTGGAAAAAATGCAAGCTATATACATGGGGAAGGAAAAGTTATCAGAAACAAATACTTGATAGTGGGGAGAAACCTGGGAAGCATTAATTCTGAAAGAGACCTATTGTAATGGAAAGCAAGCTGGACAGCATGAGCTTGCAGTATAAGCTGGCAGCAAAAAAAAAACAAGCCAGTGCAATTTTTGGCTGCATATGAAAAGGAATCATGGAGCAGAGAGGGAAGTTAATCTGTGAAACTCACACAATCGTACCTGGAATATTATGTTAATTTGACATCCAGAACTAAACATAATATTGGCAAGATTGAGAGAGTTAATTTGTTGTTCATCTATTATCATGTGGCTGGAGGGATTAATTTGAATAAAAATTAAGAGCTACATTTGTATAGCTTGTTTAAGTGATGACTTAGCAAAAGGGGATGTGAAGGGTACAGTGCCTACAAATATTTGAAAGGTGTAAACACTAAAGAGAGAGAATTATTTAGGCTGTGATCTTCCAATGAACTCTCCCCAGAAAGACCTCTGCCCTACGTGGAGCACCACTGAAGTCAAAAAGACATGGGTAGAGGGATCTGACTCTGTGAAGCTCACTGCAGGAGTGAGAAACTTTCACTGTTATGTAATTGTGTGCACTATAAATATGAATTAGGAGGAAATTAAGAAAATGAGAAAATTTACCGGATGGTGAAATGTATAGGCAGTAGAATAAATTTCCAAAGGAAGCTTCCTTTCTTCAGCACTTCTAAAACTATTCTGGACAAAACACTAGAAAATGTACTAAATAAAACAATCCTGTGTTTACAATGAGATGGGCAAAATGATCTAGTGTAAGGGTTCCCAGATGTTTACAGAAGGTCCACATTTTAATAGAACAGTTGTCTCATGGATCATCTATTTGCAATCCAACATAGTGAGTACAGCAATGACTTATAGAGAAAAGTAGTAGTCAGAAAGTTTGAAATATGTCTTTAGTTTATCTTGATGCAAGTTAATGGGGAACAAAAGGATCCAGGATCTTGTGACCATCACTTCTCTATGGCTTTCTATGGGCTCTTGCATGTCTAAATTCTATAATACTTCATCCTGTTTGTTATTCCTTGCTAATGACTAGATCAGAAGCTTGAATCTGAGTTCTTGTCTTTATTTGACATTTCTTTTTAGACTTTGAGACGATATAATCATGTAGTTCTTATTTACATGGGGAAAGTTGCACTGGTTTAACAATTCTTCTTTAAACCAATATAGTAAAATTAGTACAAATCTTGTTCAGATGCTGTTGTACTGGTTTATGTGCAGATTTTGAACAAGTATAATTATTTTGGTTAGGGTTTAATTTTATACCAGTAACAGCCCCCATTGTGGATGCAGTTATACTGATATAAAGATGCCTTATATTGGGATAGCTTATTCCCCTTCCCATATGGAAATAAGCTATAACAATATAAGCTGATCCTTTTGGTTTACTGCTCTGCAACTTTTTTTTTTTTTTTTTTAAACCTTCGATGGGAACTAACATCTTTATTTCAAAACTGACCTGCAAAACGGGAAGGAATGGGCTTGTACCCTTTTTATCACTTTGTGATATATTAAAAAAGTCATGAATTTATTCAATATTAATGTCAGGTTTAGAAACAGTGACACCTGGGGGACTTGTGAAATAATATTTCAAGAAACAATGGTGAAAGTTGAGCAGCTGAGAGGAGAGGAAGGGATTTTGACTTGTTTAATAACTCAACACCTGTTTCACCTCAGTGACTAACCTTTTGGATAAAAGATGTCTGTTTAAACATTTAACACTTGCACCCTTTCAGTTAAGATGATGGAACTCTCAACATATTCTTAGCATCTCCTCTTGTAAAACTAGGGAAGACTAGATAGAATTTATAAAGAAGCAGAATTTATACAAGTCCAATTAAAAAAGATTCTTTTTGCAGGCTATCTTTAAAACTGTTTATAGACAGTGGTAAAATCCTAGAGATCTTTGCTCTCTATGTTTGGACAAAACAGTTGTAATAATACTTTTCTCAGTCAAGAATTATCTAATAGTTGATTCTTGAAATTACACATTATCTTTTGGAATTCTGGAACATTATTTACAGTAACAAGCTTTGTAACTACTTTGTAGATGTAGTAAAACTGAATTTGTACTGGTTTTTGCTGGAGTAGTTTCTGTAGAGGAAATGAGTGAAAATTGAAGTCTTGTCTAGAGGGGGCACTCAGGAAAGTTAATCCAAATTGACTGAAGGTGTGAATTATATTAATCTTTCTTGTACTCAAGTGTGTTAGGTCACATTTTTCTATTCAATTTGTAGAATTTTAAGATTAATTTTTAAACCAACATTTTCACATGCACAGCTAATACACTTAAAAAAATCCTTAAAAGATAAGATGGTGAGAAACCAACAATAGACTTCGTCTTTCTAAATCACCATATTGAGAAGTCAAGTCTGCATGAGTTAGATATGGAGTCTTAGGCTATAGTGTAGACATAGCCTATGTTGGCAAAAATTAATGTTGTCAGGGGTGTGAATATTCCATGTCCATGAGCGACATGCATTACATCAGCATAAGCGCTTGTGTGAGCTTCTCCCATCGACAGAGCTTATACTGCTAGTGGGGGGTGGGTTTTTTTATGCTGATGGGAGAGCTCTCTCCTGTCAGCATAGAGCATCTTCACCAGATGCACTGCAGTGGCACAGTTGTACCGGTACAGCTGTACCGCTGCAGTGCTGTATGTATAGACATGGCCGTAGTTGCAGTTTTTAATTTCCTGCCCCTTATTTACAAATTTTCTTTAAAAGGTAAAATGAGAGACAAAGATTACATGCATTTTTGTAATTATAACGCATTTGCCTTGCTGGAGATGCCATTATGTTCTCTTAAGTGAATGGTTACTTAAGCCTTCCTATTTCTTTTTCTCCAGCTTCTGTCTATTGTCTCCTTTGTAGTAGTGTACATATATACTGGATTACTAAACTGCAATAGCTTCAATCTCAGTCGTTTGCAATCTACTATGCCCAGTTCTATGGGCAGTATTTTGGATTGGTGTGGATGTATTTTCTCTAATAATCACTTCTTACTATAGTAGTGCTATGATGCACATATATAAATTGGTGGCTAAAAATCTTTCCTAATAAAAACAAGTGCAATAAACATTTAAACAAACATCCTTAGTAGCTTACTTTTCCTTGCCTTTACTGTCCTTCAGGTACTCTGATGTTTGGGGAACAGTAGTGCAGTTATATAAGGACCTAAACAGGTGGAAAAATAATACAGTTTACATTATAGTAGTACTCAATTCTGTTTATGTTGTAGCAATGCTTTTGACTTGAAATTTCAGCTCCGTCTAGTTCAAATTTTCAATAGGCTTTTTTTTTTTTACTGTGTTTTTTTGTAGGCCATAGATTTAAGATAACCATCATACTGCCCTAATTCTCTTGCTGTTTTGACTGGTATGATGCAAACTAGTCCACAAAATGTAGTAAGTTAGACTTCTATTGACCCAAATAATTTTTACATATGAAATACAGGTATGCAATATGTGATTAGGAAATACTATTAAGAATGTACATTAGGTTTAAGAAGATAATGTAGAAGAAGAGATCTGAGTATAAATAGCTGGAGAGACCAGGCATTAAAGCAATTGCCACCTTTGGGTTTAAACAGAGATTGCAGCAAGAAGTGTTGGAATTGGCACAGTATTAGAACTGAAAAGAAAATGGCCACTAGAAATCATTGCTGCTACAGCAACAACATGACTTGACTCCGAATGTACCGTTTTCATATATCATTTGAAATTGTTTTATAAGGCCTGCCTTGCAGGAAAAGAGATGCTTAATGGGAATGTATGTTCACATATAGTTATTTATAAACTTTGATTTTTGTCAGAATTTTATTTTATAATTATATTTCTGTAAGTGGATTGCTCTTTCAGAGTTTGAATTCTTAGAATCTTTTAATAATATTTGACTGTTCTAAATATAATTTTAGTAAACCAATCATTCATTCTTTGTAGAAAAGCATTTATTTCTAGTTCCACGTTGTAAAATAACAGATGAAAACATCCCAAAAGAAAAGTCTTGTCTCTTCAATAATATTGAAAAAAATTCAATATCCTTCCAGAATGTATTTGGTACCTAGAATATAATCCCACTTTTCAAAGAATGAGCCTTCAGTGGGTTTTAGTCCAACAAAGCCTTCATTGTTGATATTAAAATAATCTAAAAATGTCTAGTGAGTTTTTTTAAGCCAGATCCTGCAACTGAAACATGAAGGGTTCTGCCTGACTGTATCTTATTGCATAGTTGGGACAGAATGGATTGAAATGTATGGATTGAAAGCACCTGGTGAAAGTATAGCTCCTGATGAAGAAATAACTGTTAATAATAAGTAAAATGCATTTTCCCTTTTCTGGAAAAAACAAACAACAACTTATTTTTAAAGTTGAAATGTGACGCTTGCAAGTCAGGAAATGGAAAAGTTAAACTTGAATATATAAGCTTGACTTATGCACTTTTGTTTTTAAAAAAACAAAGCATGAAATGCAATTTTTCAAATAAAATCTTTTTCTCTGGAACACTGGGAAAGAGTGCATGAGAAAAGGCTACTGTCCCTTTAAGTGACTGTCTGTAGCCTGCCACCTGCAGCCTGGGGATAATCAACAAGATCCTTCCCTGCCCTAGCAGCTCAGTTATATAAACCAGAGCAGGAAGCAGAACAAAAGTGAGGGGAGTGGAAGCCAAGTGGGCAGCAGTTTGTAGGTACCAGCCTGTCTCTTGGATAGTACTCTTTTTCTCATGTGCTGTTTCACAAACATTCAAGCACTTCTTAATTAAGAACGTTTTATTTTCAGATTTTAAATATCTAAGAGAAGTGCGTGCAATGTTATTTTTTTTGTAATGGGAAAAATGTCTGTTCCTCAAAAATGGCTGAACTATTCTTGCTAAAACCTTCAGAAATATTCACCTTGGGGCAGAGGTCAAGTCTAAAACTTCTCAGCCTATAAGGTGTTTGAAGACATGAGCAACTGAAAATGGTGGTTTGGAATGGAAACACTTAGGGTATCCTAATAATAGCTATTGCTTTGGAACAAAGTCCAAGAAATAAAATAGGATCTCTATAGCCCAACTCTTCCCCTGTGTTGAGTTTGTATGTTCATGCAGCTTTGTAAATGAGAGATGGTGGACAGCTGTAGTTTGTGCATACTGGAGATTATGGAACTTTGACTTGGTGATACTATAGAAAAAGGAATTTTCTATAATTCAAACAGAGAAAATTTCAGCAGGTGACAGGTCATGCCAGTATCATGTACTGCTAATGTGTTGGAGAGATTCTGCTGACACATAGACCTAAAAGAAGTTTAGGGCGAAGGATGATGCCAAGCTTACGTATAGTGGAAGCAACTTGTGGATCGGAGTGAAATGGAGAGAGAGACTTGCATTATGTTTGAGTTAGCTTTCCTTGTTCAAGAGAAGCTGTTAGCTTTGAGATATATAGATGAAGGAAATTGAGACAGCTAGTTTACTTGGTCAAGATAACTAAGGTGGAAGGTGGTGCTGAAAGATGTACAACGGAGTATCGGTGTGATATCTCTAACTTGTAACTTAAGATGGCAGGAGTGAAGGTAGATGTAGAGAATTGAATTGCATTGCTTCTTGTATCTTTGATGTAATCCTACTACATGGTAGTTCTTATTGTAAGAGACACCAGACACTGACATAATGAGAGGTGGCAAACACATTTTTAATTACCAAATACTGGGTTAACTCTGTGGAGTATTACCACCAATCATGGCAATTTTCCTTTTGCAGAGTAAGTAAACTTTCAAGTAACAAATACACATATGTAATCTGTTAAGGGTTTGAGGCCATAACATGTTTTCAAAACTATTTTCATATGTACACTTACAGTTCAGTCATCTACTTGTTCATTGCTTTGACTGAATACTGACCAGTTTTTTTAAAGGAATAGTATTTGATTTCTTTTCTCTTTCCTCTCCCACCCTCTCTAACAGAAATGTCTTAAAATTGAATATTTTTATTTGTTTAGGAATGCGGAGGGGAAAAAATACCCATTTATATTTTTAATAGTAAATTCTGTGTGTCCATTCAAGAGTCTACAGTCTACTGGGAATTTATTTCTTTCTGACATGAGGGAGGGCTCTTTTAGTAATTTTACTAGCATTGTATAAGTTTGGAATAAATATCCATGCCTGTAAGTATCTTAATTGATGAAGCGCATGTTCTTGTTCTGTATCTTTTCATTCACTCCTCATTTTAGCTCCTTTAATTACTTTTTTCCCTCTCACTGAGTGACACAATTCTTCACTGCTTTGTTTGTTTTCTTTTTTGGCATGTGGGGACTTGTAATCTATTTGTCTGGACTGTATAGGCTGTGAAGTTGGGTGATGGTGTGTTTTGTTTTGTTTTATTTTTTGTTACTATCAGTTTTATTTGTTTCCTGTGCTTGTCAGGCATCTTTTTGAACTGCTTCACCATCTATGATTAGGACTGTCAGAAAATAAAAACTTTCTCTAACACTGGAAAATTGAGAGATTGCAAGCCTGACCACAGTTTTGGGGAGCTCTGCATGTGTATTATAGGTTCTTCGAATAGGGTGAGTGGAAAAAGGAATAAATGCAACTTCTCTGAGATTAGTTTTCTTCTAGACTCAAAAGCTCATATGACTGGCAAAATCTAGCAGCAGATTCAGGAAGCTAAGGGCAGATGTACACCTATCTGACGGGAGGGCTTCTCCCATTGATATAGCTGCCATTGTGCTCTCTACACAGTGGGATAGGTCTGGATAACTATGTTGCTCAGGGGTGTGAATTTTTCACATTCTGAGTGACGTTATACCAGTGTAAGATTATAGTGTAGATTTGGTCTAAGGCCTTGGCTACACTTGCAAATTTGCAGCAGGGTGTGAAAACACACCCTCTCCAGCGCTGCAAATTGCGGCGCTGCAAAGCGCCAGTGTGGTCAAAGCCCCAGCGCTGGCTGTGTGTTATTCCCCACAGGGAGGTGGAGTACGGACAGCGCTGGGAGAGCTCTCTCCCAGCGCTGGCGCTTTGACTACACTTAGCGCTTCAAAGCGCTGCCGCGGCAGCACTTTGAAGTGCAAGTGTAGCCAAAGCCTAAGTCTGTTTTTTTTCTCTGTAGTATAAGGGAAGGAGAAATAAAATTTTAGCTCCTGATACTGCAAACACTTTTGTGCACATGCTTAACTTTAAGCTCAGGTAGTCCAATTGAAGTCAATGGGTTAATTCATAAAGTTACATACCCCCTTTAGTGCTTGCAGGATCAGTGTTTTAATTTTCAAAATTTTGTTTTGCCTCTAGCAGTTTTGTAAAATTTAAATAGCTTACTCCTGGCATTTAAATAAAAAAGCTAGGGCTGTGGATTAACTGCAGTTAACTCATGTGATTATCTCAAAAAAATTAATCATGATTAAAAAAAATTATCGTGATTAATCGCCGTTTTAATCACACTGTTAAACAATAGAATCCCAATTGAAATTTATTAAATATTTTGGATTTTTTTATATTTTCATATATATTGTATTCTGTGTTGTAATTGAAATCAAAGTGTGTATTATTTTTTATTACAAATATTTGCACTGTAAAAATGAAAAACAAAAGAAATAGTATTTTTCAATTCACCTCATAGAAGTACTGTAGTGCAGTCTCTTTGTCGTGAAAGTGCAACTTAGAAATGTAAATTTTGTTTGTTTGTTACATAACTGCACTCTAAAACAAAAATGGAAAACTTTAGAGCAGGGTAGGCAACCTATTGCACGCGGGCTGAAGGCGGCACGTGAGCCGATTTTCAGTGGCACTCACACTGCCCAGGTCCTGACCACCAGTCCGGGGGGCTCTGCATTATAATTTAATTTTAAATGAAGCTTCTTAATCATTTTAAAAACCTTATTTACTTTACATACAACAATAGTTTAGTTATATATTATAGACTTATAGAAGGAGACCTTCTGAAAACATTAAAATGTATTACTGGCACACGAAGCCTTAAATTAGAGTGAATAAATGAAGACTTGGCACACCACTTCTGAAAGGTTGCCAACCCCTGCTTTAGAGCCTACAGGTCCACTCCCTACTACTTCTTGTTCAGCCAATCGCTAAGACAAACAAGGTTGTTTACATTTACAGGAGATAGTGCTGCCCTCTTCTTATTTACAATGTCACCTGAAAGTGAGAACAGGTGTTTGCATGGGATTTTTGTAGCTGGCATTGCAAGGTATTTACATGCCAGATCTGCTAAGCATTCGTATGCCCCTTCATGGTTCAGCTACTATTTCAGAGGTCATGCTTCCATGCCGATGATGCTTGTTTAAAAAAAAAAGTGTTAGTGAAATTTGTGACTTAACTCCTTGGGGGAGAATTGTTTGTCTCCTGTTTTGTTTTGCCTGCATTCTGCCATATATTTCATGTCTCAGATGATGACCCAGCACGTGTTGTTTGTTTTAAGAACACTTTCACTGCAGATTTGACAAAACACAAAGAAGGTACCAATGTGAGAATTTCTAAAGATAGCTACGGCACTCGACCCAGGGTTTAAGAATCTGAAGTGTCTTCCAAAATCTGAGAGGGACGAGGTGTAGAGCATGCTTTCAGAAGTCTTAAAAGAGCAACACACTGATGTGGAAACTACAGAACCCGAACCACTAAAAAAAAATAAACCTGCTGGTGGTATCTGACTCAGATAATGAAAATGAACATGCATCACTCCACACTGCTTTGGATTGTTATCGAGTAGAACCCATCATCGGCATGGACACATGTCCCCTGGAATGGTGGTTGAAGCATGAAGGGACACATGAATTTTTAGCTTATCTGGCACGTAATATCTTGTGATGCCAGCTGCAAAAGTGCCATGAGAACACCTGTTCTCACTTAGAGGTGACATTGTAAACCAGAAGCATTATCTTCTGCAAATGTAAACAAACTTGTTTGTCTTAGCGATTGGCTGAACAAGAAGTAGGACTGAGTGGACTTTGTTTTATTTTTTAATGCAGTTTTTTTTTACATAATTCTATATTTGTAAGTTTAACTTTCATGATAAAGAGATTGCATTACAGTACTTGTATGAGGTGAATTGAAAAATACTATTTCTTTTGTTATTTGCAGTGGAACTATTTTTATTTTTGATTACAAGTAAGTGAGCACTGTACACATATTCTGTGTTGTAATTGAAATCAATATATTTGAAAATGTAGAAAACATCCAAAAATATTTAAATAAATTATAGTCTGTTATTGTTTAACAGTGTGATTAATCGCGATAATTTTTTTAATCGCTCGACTGCCCTAAAAAAAGCATTTTTAATTTAGCTCTTTATAAATTTTACATTTCAGTAGCACAGGTTATCATGTTAGTTTTACAAAGCCTCAACCTGATTTAAATCAGTTTTAAAAAAATCATGTGTTCAAATCATGATGCAAACCAATGATCTAAATTGCTCCACCCTGGGTGCTAGTTTTAGTCTTAGGAATCGAATGTGGATAAAGTAATTTCAGACTCATAACTGGAACCATAAAGATCATCCAGGGTCCCTCCCTATGCAAGCATTTAAAAGGAGCAGGAAGCTGTGTACCTCATACAGAGCTAGTTAGCCTTGCTGATTGCCTATGTGGGTGATTGCAATCTGATGAGTACACGTACTCAGTCCAACAGCTGAGTCAGCTATAGTAACTGACTCAGAAATGACTGGTTTAAGATAAATGCTACTTTTTTCAATCCCTTTCAAAGGCAATTACGTAAGTGTGAAGAGGAGTGCCTCATGAGGTGGTTATATACTTCATACTTCCCTAGGTGAGGAAGCTGGGATTTAGCTAGTACTCTCCTAGCGAGTACATGCTCTGTTCTTTTCCCCCAATCCTTCTGACCTTAGTTCTTAAGGTCTTCAGATTTCTTTAAGATGATGGTAAGACTCTAATACTTCAGGCCTGCAACAAGTGGAAGCCAGAATGTGAACATGGTGAAATCTTTTCCTTCTGATTAAAAAGTTTTTTAACTTGCATTTCTCAAATTATAATTTTGGAGTGGGAGCATCCTACTAAGTGTAAATGTCATACCTAACAGATAGTGTGGGTGTAGTTTATACTGGTAAAACTGCTTTTCCTATTACTGCTTATTCTGGGCCACTTCCTCCTTCCAAGTGAAATAAGTTATACCGGCAAAAGTGCAGTTTTGCTGGTATAGCTGTGTCTATGCTCAGAGGGGTTTTTGCCAGCTCAGCGGTGTCAGTCAAAATCACACCTCATCACATCCCTGATCAATATAATTCAGAAAAAGTTTGTCGTGTATACCTAGGATCAGCAGTTGCAAATATCCCAGGTGGATGCAGCAGTAGATTCCTTAGCAAATGACAAGAATTCATTTGGGAAAGGGCTCCTTCCTAATGGAATAAACAGAAATGAAGATAGATGATTTCCTCAGAAAAAATATAAAGTGTTGACAGGAGCATTGCAGGCTTCTATTTAATCAATGCAGATTCATCGTAGCCTTTACACAGGCAGCAATAGCATAGTCCAATGCTTCTCAAAAATTCATAGCATGAAACAGATTTTAGTAGAGAGAGACTTGTGAATTACCACCCCCTCCCATTCATGGTTGCAGGGATCACTTCTCTTTCCACTCAAACTGCCAGTTTATCAAAGAGAAGGTTAAGAAATGACTTGATCACAGCCTGTAACTAAGTAGGGAGATATCTGATAATAGCTGACAAAGGCATAATAAGAGCCAGTGACTGGAAAGTGAAAGAAGAGAAATTCAGATTAGAGACAAGATGCAGATTTTTTTTTAAATTAGGGAAATTAACTTTTGGAACAACCAAGACCTGTTGTGAATTCTCCATTATTTGAAATCTTTACATCAGGATTAGGTATCTTTCTATAAAATATACTGAAGCTGAACCATAGGATGTGGGCTTGATGCAGGAATTACTGGATAAAATTCTTTGACCTTTTATATATGAGGTCAGACTAGAAGATCATTGCAGTGGCCTTAAATCTCTAAACATCCCCGTGACAATCACAGCAATTCCTTATGATCATTATATTGGGAAAGAGTTTTTTGGTAACTGCTGTCTGACCAGCCACCACTTTGTGGACTGCAGTTTGTGAACAAATAGCATAATGAATGATCTTTTAGTTTTTTTGGTAAACTACAGATTTTATTTTTGGATTAAAACATCCATCTTTGTTTGCTGGGAATCCTGCATTTTTTTTGTTTTTTGTTTTCTCCTGCTTGTAGGGGAGTATGTTCTGGTTTTTTTATTACCATTATTTCTCTGCAGATCCCTTCCTTGTTTTCTAGTTTAATATTCCAACTGTAGTATTATACCAATACATTTCAGATTATAGTACTTCATTTTGTTCCTGAAAGGCTTCTAATGTGCTACTGATTTGGGGACTGCAAAAGCTGTTCTATCTTATAAGGAAAATGGAAATCCCCAAGATAAATATATACAGTTTAATTTTACATGCCTTATTTTGCTATTTTATATAGGCTAATTTGAGAACTAAACTATATTCTTCTTCTTCAGAGAACTATGTTCTGTCCACATTTAGATCAGAAACCTGCTACTTACAGATACGTTTTAAGTACAGTTATTGCTAATGTTTCCCTAAGAAGTGTGGTCAAAAGATTTGAAGATTGTGAGAATGGTAAATCCATGCTGTTGACTACAAGGGGGCAGTATTCTATTGTATGGTTCTTAGCAATAAAAATTCCTGTTTGCACTGGTCAGGGAAACATGGTTGGAGCTACTGTGGTTCTTTGAGGACATAACCAAAGTGCAAAGTTTTACGTTAGTTTCTACTTATTTTAATGCCAGTTGTTAGGCTTCTGTATGTGTAAGATACATTTATGTTATGAAAGCAAGAGACTTGGACTAAAGCATTTTAAAAATCTGATTATAACCTAGTTTCACTGTCCACACAGGCTGGATCATACTTGCTAATAACATGTTTGGGCCACAGTTGAGCATAAGAGTTGTTATAATTAACCTGCAAGGCGGGGAGGCTCGTGCCCTTTCTTGCTACTTTATGATGGATAATCAAGGCCTGAAAAGTTTTTAATTTAATAACAAAAAAACACCTCCCCCACTCCTCTTCTTTTTTATCATTAGGAATAAAATTCTGTCCAGCCTTGAGGGAATTACGATGAGCTAATTGGAGAACTAAAAGTGGTGACATCGCAAGAACCAAGAGCATGAAGGATCTGAGGGGAAAGGGACTTTTACTTAGGTTGTCTAAGAGTGCATCTACACTGCAAAGAAAACCCATGGCCGGCCCATGCCAGCCAACTCAGGCTCGTGGGGCTTGGGCTCTGGGGCTGCTTCACTGCTGTGTAGATGTCTGGGTTTGGTCTGGAGCCCGGGCTCTAAAACTGAAAGGTAAGGAGGGTGTTGGAGTATAGAAGTCTACACAGCAGTGAAACAATCCTGCAGCCCAAGCTCCATGATCCCAAGTCAGCGGGCATGGGCCAGCCGCAGGTGTCTAGTTGCTGTGTAGACAATATCCTAAAGGGATGTCTTCACTGCAGAGTTAGCTGAGGCGATCAGCACCTGTGTATGAGGACCCAGATAAGCATAGCCTGGTGTGAGCAGCCACACTGCAAAGCCGTACCCAAGTGAATGTGTCCTCAACAGTGTGTGTTGCTAGGACTTCTGGGGGCACATCCCATGTTTTTTTGTGCTATAGTAAATTGAACCTGTCTTTTTTATTCTTTTCCCAGTGAATTGTGGGAGAACTTTTCTGTCCTTCTGGGCATACAGGGGGAACCTGGGGAAGACATTAGAGGACTCTCAGCAATTGAGAGATTTAGCCTGTGTTCTCACTGCAAAGTGCCTGGGCTACCAGCCTGAGTGAAAGCAGCAGCTCAACTGTAGCTTATCTCTTCACCAGTCAGGCCAGCTAGCCTGGGTTTAAAGCATCACTAAACTCAGGTGAGAGTTGTGCGGCTGGGAGGGAGGTTAGGGGCAACACCCAAGGAAAAGCCAAAGTTAACTGTGCAGTAAAGACATATCCTTAAAACTCTGGCTTTGTGGTTTTATTTAATTTCAGTGACTTCCTTTATAATTTTGGGTAAGTCATCGCTAAATATTTCACACCGTTGCTCTCCAGTCAAGATGTGAGAGTTCACACATATGTCCTTGAGTCTTCTCAGAGGCCCACTAGCGAAACCAGAGTATATTATCTAACAAGACATCAGCATTTCAAAGGTAGAATATAAAGCAGGGAAAAAGGGAGAGAGCCTTCTGGACTTCCTCCATATAGCATAAAAGAAGCAAAAGTTATAAATTCAATTTTTAAAAATATTGCTCATCACCTTTAAACTCAGTTGTCGTCTTAGTGAAGACAGGCCGTAACAATGTCAAGCCATAGGATTTGAAGGGATGGAATGTTTCGTGTTCATTACTGTCTTGATTTACTCTACATCTAGGATTACCATCTTTCAGGTTCCCAAAAAGAGGACACTGCCAGAGAGGGGGGGAAGGGGCAGCTGGAGGAGAAGGTACAGTTGGAGGGGTGTCTACTGGGAGGTGGTATTTGGGTGGTATGGGAAGGGTGTCTGTACTGGGAGAGGCATTTGGGGGGTGCTGGAGGGGTGTGTGTACTGGAGGGGGTATTTGGAGGTGCAGGAGAGGGTATTTGGGGGGTGCTGGAGGGGTCTGTATATTGGAAGGGGATTTGGAGGGTACAGGAGTGAGTATTTGGGGTGTGGGAGGGTATGGGTACCGGAAGGGAGTATTTGGGAGTACTGGGGGGCCATTGGAGATGCAGGAGGGGATGTGTACTGGGAGGGTGTAAGCGGTTGGTCGGGGCTCAACTCTCCGGCTGGCGGGAGGGGAGCCACACCGACTCGCTTCTTGTCCCCTCTAACTGGTGGGACGGCAAGACATCAGGGTTAGCACCGCCTCCCGTTCTCAGGCCCTCTGGAGCAGGGGGCGGGGTTGAATAACAATAGTTCGAGATAAGCCCAGGCCCTCTGGAGCAGGGGCTTGGGTAACAGCAACCAGTCTATAAGCCCAGGCCCTCTGGGGCAGGGGCTTGGGTAACAGCAATCAGTCTCAATAGGCCCCGGCCCTCTGGAGCAGGGGCTGGGGTAACAGCAATCAGTCTCAATTAGAAGGTTCACAGGTTCAGACCCTCAGGCAGGGGCTGAACACAAGGCACCCAGTCAGTTAGTGGAAGCCCAGGCCCTCAGTCAGGGCGGGGCAACAGCAGTTCAAATAGGCCCAGGCCCTCTGGAGCAGGGGGCTGGGCAGGCAGCAGTACAAATAGGCCCAGGCCCTCTGGAGCAGGGGGCTGGGCAGGCAGCAGTACAAATAGGCCCAGGCCCTCTGGAGCAGGGGGGCTGGGCAGGCAGCAGTACAAATAGGCCCAGGCCCTCTGGAGCAGGGGGCTGGGCAGGCAACAGTTTACAGGGCTCAGGTCCTGGTGGCAGGAGCTGAGCAATAACAATCGCTCAAATTAGTGCAGGCGTCTGTCTGCGCTGGGGTGAGGGGGAGACTGCCACCCGCGAGTGGGGTGGCAGGGGGGGACACAGGCCCACCCACTCCACTGTGTCCCAGCCCGGGGCCCTATTAGCGGCTATCACGGCCGCTGGTCAGTGGGGTCCTGACCAAAACACACCGACATGGGCACCTCAGTGCCTATAGCCTGACAGGGGTCGGCTATCCCCGGGCTACAGTCCATCTCCCCCTCCGTGGGTACCTGCTCCTCGGTCGCCGGGAGGTCGGGCCAGTCCATCTGCATGGGCTCCTCGGGACCAGGGCTTGGGGGCAGGTCCGGCAACTCCTGCTGGAAGTCCGGCCCGGCTGCCTCCGACGGCTCCTCCGGGTAACAGCAGGGCGGAAGCGGCGGCGGCGGCTCCTCCTCGTACCGGGCGGGAGGAAGTCCTGGCGGCCGCTCCGGGTTCCGATCCCGGGGAAGTTCCGCGGGTTCCTCTTCGTACCGGGCGCGGGGCAGTGGGGGCCAGTCCGGATCGCCGCCTCGGGTCCTGGAGGGTTCCCAGTCTGGGGCTCCCGCCGGCACGTCTGCTCGCGGCGGTGGCTGGCTCCTGACTGAGCTCTGGCGTTCTCCTTTTCTACTTCCTGTCCCGCCCCTTGACTTCCGGGGGGGCGGGGACAGGAAGTGGTGGCTCAGCCCAGCTGGGCTTCTGGGAGGGGGCGCCCTCTGCTGGGCAGGAGGGGAGCCACACCGACTCGCTACAGAGGGGTACTTGCAGCCTCACTCTCGACGTGGGGGGCAGTAGCGCAGGCCTGGGACACAGCTGTAGTAGTCTATCAGTGCCTCCTTGCCTCTTCCCCTTTCCAGGGCTGGGGGCCAGGGCTTGGGTGGGTGGGTGCAGGAGCGGGCGGCTGCAGTGCAGGGACCAATCCAGATGTGGAGCCAGCTCTTTCTGAGCTGCAATGTCTGCTCTGCAAAAATCCTGGACATTTCCTCTTATTTGAAAAATCTGCTCAGACGGGGCGGAGGATCAAAAAGGAGGAAATGTCCAGGAAAACCCAAATGTATGGTAACTCTGTCTACAGCTCTTTTGTTAGAATTGTTTCATCTGTGTAGTCCAAAATGGGATGTTACCCAGTTTCGAATCACAGGGGTTCATAAAATTATACTTGGTAGTTTGGGACTGGAGTCTGGTTGGAGGGGATGAATAAGGAAGAGAGGTGAATTAGCTAAAGCACCTTAACTAAAACAGCCAAGCCAAAGCCCTTTGAAGCCATGTCTACACTTGGGGGAAAGTGTATTTTTAATGTATTAGCTAGAGCATGTTAACTAACACATATTAAGACTACAGTTTGCCTGGTCTATACTAGGATTTTAACAGGTTAGCTGGTCTAGAATAAAACTCTAAGGGGTGTTAGCCAACATCTTAAAAACACACTTTTCCTAGTGAAGACAAGGCCTTAGTTTGGCCCAGCTCTGATGTCCTTCAGCACTTGGTCTCAAAAAGGTTGGTGATTCTTCTGAAGTGGTTTAGAAAAATCGTTCTCACTTTCCCCACTTGCTTCCTTGTCTTCTCTAATAGAGTCTGAGTCATAGAGTGCCAGAAGGGACCAGCAGATCATCTAGTCTTACCTCCTGTATATTACTAAACCCCACCCAGTTATGCCTGTATTGAGCATAATAACATGGATTAGAATAAAGTACTATAGACTAAAATATCGTATGCCACAGGCAGAGAACAGGAGGGACTGAGTGCACTAAAGCCCCTGCAATGACGGAATTGATTTGTTGAGATATACCGAGGTGATCCTAGCAAGTACTCAGCTCACCATGCTGCAGAGGAAGGTGAAAAATCCTCCAAGATCCCTGCCAGTATGACCTTATGAAAAATTTCTTTCTGATCCCAAATATGGCAATCAGTTTGACTGAGCAACTGAAAAAGAATTCTCTTTTCCATCTTAGAGCACAAGTTCATCCTGTCTGGTGTCCCATCTCCAGATGTGACCGTCTTTGATGTTTTAAAGGAAGGAGAGGAAATAACCCCCCTAGAATGCATTTGCATGGGGGAGAGGGGACAGATTCTTTCCTGACCTTGTAAGCAACTGGCTAAAGCTCTAAACATGAGATTTAGGGGTATAAGACTCAGGACTGGAACTCCCTTGTCCACTGAGTCTGGTTCCCCACCATCATAGGCAACTCAGTTATACAATCCCACCGATATTCTAGGTCATCCAAATTGTTCTTGTACAATATTTTGATCCTCCTGTATTGACAGTGCCTCCCAACTTTTTCAAAAGCAAATTTCATTAACAGTCTCCCACTATTTGTAATAACCTCATTAATAAAACTGTTAAATAAGATCAGTCCCAAAACTGGCCCTTGAGGAACTCCACTAGTAACCACCCTCCTGCCCAATAGTTCTCCTTTAGGCACAACTTGTCTTTTACAATTCTTGTACTAATCCTTATCTGTTCCAATTTAACTACACCTCTACCCCGATACAACGCGGTCGTGGGGAGCCAAAAATCCCTACCGCATTACAAGTGAAACGCCGTTATATTGGGGTAGCGGTGGCAGGGCTGCAGTGGTGATTTAAAGAGCCCGGGGCTCCGGCCGTGGGGAGCCCCAAGCCCTTTAAATCACCAGCGGAGCCCCACTGCCGCAGCCTCGTGGTAGCAGCAGCAGGGCTGCAGCGGTGATTTAAAGGGCCCAGGGCTCGCTGGAGCCCCGGGCCCTTTAAATCACCAGTGAGCCCTGTTGCCGCAGCCCCGGGGTAGCAGTGGCAGGGCTCTGGCCGCTGCGGGGAGCCCGGGCCCTTTAAATCGCCGGCGAGCCCCGTTGCCGCAGCCCTGGAGTAGCAGTGGCAGGGCTCTGGCCGCTGCGGGGAGCCCGGGCCCTTTAAATTGCTGGCGAGCCCTGTTGCCGCAGCCCCGGGGTAGCAGCAGCAGGGCTCTGGCAGTGATTTAAAGGGCCCTGGGCTCCCCACAGCAGCCGGAGCCCCGGACCCTTTAAAGCGCGTGTTATATTGAGTCGCGTTATAGCGGGGTAGAGGTGTAATTATATCTCATGTGGGACTGTGTCAAAAGCTTTATTGAAGTCCAGATAGATTAGATCTACTGCATTTCTGTCTAAAAAAATCAGGTCTTTTCAAGGAAAGATATCAAGTTAGTTTGGCATGATCTACCTTTGGTAAACCCATGTTGCATTTCATCCCATTTTCCATTTACATCCAGGTATTGAACTTATTCTTTCAGTTAGCTGCTTGGTGCAGTCCAGGGAAATAGCTTAGCAGACATTGAAGATGTTGGCAAGGGGTTTTCCCTGACTTTTTTATGTGATTTTCCTGCTCTGTACACACAGTTTACCGAAGAAATATCTTGTGTACATTTTTGTTACTGTATCAAGTGTCAGGTCTGTAGATATTCAGGGTCTCTCCTCACCTTTTTAATTATAATTATCCAGTCATCTTGATATCTGTGCATGTGAGAGGGAAAGTGACTTTGGATTTTGTATGTATAAACTCCTTACTTGGAGCTCTGCTGATATGTCATCAAATGCTTACAGGATCCTAAGCAGTATGATGGCTCTAAGATTTTCACTTTTTTATTATTTTGCAGGTTTGTTTTAAATCAGACCTCGCAGCTTGATACAAATAAAACAGACAAAGGTAAGTAGAAAACCAGCTTATAAACATGGTATGTAGCAAATCTTTTATCTCTTAATACCTACTTATAAATAGCCAGAAACACTGGTTTACAGAAATTGGAATAAATTAATAAGTTAAAGTGAATGTTTACTTGTTTGTAATAGCTTATTTTTCCTCTTCTGAGGTCTAAAAAAATGAAATTCTTGTGCTGTTTTGTGTTGACTGTGTATTTAACATTGTGATGACAAATCTGATAAATGATCCATAGCCGAGAAAGTAACCTGTACTTGTGCTAGCTGTGGAGAACGAAAAACAGTGAAGACTTCATTCATGTGGATTTCTATTTGCAAATTGTTCACATGATTATAAAGAAGGGACCCAAGATCAGAAATGATCTGAAAGTGACCTCCTGCAACCTGCAGCAAGACCACCCCCACCTATCCACCCCACCCCCTGCCCCCACCTTGCCCTGAAGCCCAAACCTCCAGGGAAATAGCCAGCCCTCTAGCCTGGAGGAAAATTCCTTCCTTCCTTCCGACCCCAAATATGGCCCAGCCCGAGGCGAGCAGCTGGGCAAGAAGCTCTCCCATCAAACCTGGTTAAAAGACCTGCATACTATAGGCACATCCACATGATCAATTGATCCTCTATCCCTCCCTATCATCCCATCCTCCATAACTTATCTAGCTTAATCTTAAAGTCGTGGAGTCCTTCTCTTCCACTTGTTTCTGCAGATGGTTCTCAATTGCATCCTCTGATGGTTCCTGGAATTTAGAAACCTTTCTTCCTGCCTGAATTTTGACCTGACATACATATATCTCCTGTCCGTCTACATTTTCACATTAGCACTTCCTGAATTTCCTTCCTTCCCTTCCTTTATCCTATTGATATATTTAAAGATAGTGTAATCATTCTCCTCTCATCCTTCTTTGGTTAAACCGAAAAAGCAAGTCTCCTCAAGTCTCCTTCAAACTTCAGGCCTTCCATGGATCATTCTAGTGGCCCCCTCCTTTCCTTGTGTTTCTATTTTTTTTCATCCTTAAACAAAAGACCAAAAAAACACACAACAATACCCAAATGAGGTCTTCTCAGCGCATATATATATGGGACTAGCACCTCCTTATCCCCTACCTAAAAGAAATACCCTAATGCAACCCAACCGCAGATTTTTTTTTAACGGCCACCACACATTACTCACTACAGTCAGTCTTGCAAATCACCAGGACTCCTAGGTCCTTCTCCTCCCTCGTTACTTCCAACTGTGTGCCCCCAGCTTTATAACTAAAGTCTTGTTAGACATCCCTAAATGCATAACCTTACACTTCTCACTACCTATCCAGTCATCCAAATCTCCTGGAAAATATCCATCCTCTCTCCGAATTGACAACGAATTGACAATACCCCCAAACTTGTCTCCATCCAAACTTTATCAGCCCTTGGTCTCTCTTGGTAAAGGTCAGCAATAAATAAATTGAATAAAAAAAGACAAAAAACCGAGCAAAACTCCAACTCCACAACTCCCCCTCTCCACAATACCCCTTCAATACTACCCTACCCCCCCTTCTCCCACTCCCTCTCCCTTATCCACCTCTCTCCATTTTCTCCTCATCCATCCATATTTCCTAGTAATTTTTCATTCTATCCGTATCAAACGCCTTACTGAAATCCAGATATATGAGATAGATGATTTCCTTGTCTTCTAAAAAAACTCTCTAAAAAATCTCAGAGAAAGAGTTGGTTGGTTTTCTACCTTTACCTTCTCCAATCCATGTAATATCCATCCCAGTTGCCATCGGCCTCATGCTGAACCACCATTCTCTTTTTTTTTTTTTTGATGACTTTGCATACTACAGATGTTAGACTAACAGGCCTATAATTCCCCGGGTCACTTTTTTTCCCCTTCTTGAATATAGGAACTACATTATGAAAAGCTACCAATGTAGTTAGCTGTGCTACAGAAGTATTGTTTAGATTTGTATTTCAGATTTAATTCAGTTCATAGCTCTCTTAACTGGTAGATCGAAAATTTGAGTGGCCACCAGAACATTTAACGTTTTACAAAATGAAATACCAGAGGACATCAGGTTTACCTATATTCTTTGGTTTTCCTGTCCTCAGGGACTGTATCAGGTGGCATGAGACTGACTGACAAGCTAGTAAGGACTTTACTATAAAGCATTGATATTCTTCAGAGTATTACACGGGCATTCTCAGATAACTGCAAAATGTATGTTCTCGAGGAGAATTTTTTTTCACTGCAGCATTGCCAAAAAGGAACAATTCACAATAAATATTTTCAGATCAAGGAAATTCTAACTAAAGCTGGATTCTAGGCCTCTCTTTATTGCTTGACATTCTGTTTGTGGAGGATTTCTGTAGTCAGAAAACCTCTCCTTCTATTCCCCATTAAAGTTTGTTAAGCAAATTTAACTTTGAAGAACAAATGATTCACATAGTCAGATCTTTTTAAAACCTCTTTCGATTATCAGTTGGCATTCCTTTTTACATTTTTAGGTGTATAGGAGTTTGCAATCAAAGGTATCCTCACCTTCTTGCGAGGGTGCTCGGTGGGAATTAAGGGACCAAACAGATGAGTCTCTAAGGCAGTGGGGTTGAGTATTAGGAGTTTGGCCAAGACTCATGTTAGAGAAGCTTTTTTTCTAGGACATGACCAGGGCCATTTGTATTCTGAAACGTGCTGGAATGAAATGCTGCGTTAGAGCAAACCCTTTCTGACTGTGCAGCAAGTGGGAAATCCCATGGTAAAATAAAGCAGGCAAACAGGTTGATTTTTTTATTTTTATTTATTTTTTTTTAACTAAAGATAACTCCTGGGCCAAACAAGAGTCAAGTGTGCTGCATGATTTTGAACAAATTGACGTGGCTTGAGAGGAATTGGGGAGACAGGTGTAGATAACACCACAGAAGATGGAGTACAAAAAAGTTTGGGTTGTATCAAGAATAACGTTTGTAGATATCTATGCTGTTCGAAAGATATCTGCATATATCGGTGACTTAAGAAACATGGGTCACTGGTCAATAATAGCTAGGTTCCATTACCAAAAGTTACCCATGCACTCAGCGGTCCCTAATAATGAGGGACCGCTGAGTGCATCACTCCATTTTAGACCTAAATATACCTACAGTCTATAGAGATCAATTTGTTACAAACACAGATTTATAAAGTCAAGATTATAGAAAATGTTCTCTGTGGTAATGAAATTAAATTTGAGCCTCTGTAATTTTAATCTCTCTGCATACTACTTGGCCTACTTTTTGCATTACTACTTGGCCTACTAAAGCATGGCAGCTTTAGTTAAGGATCCATTTCTCAAGGAACTTTCTGTGCTTGAAACCTGGTCATGATGGCATTGTATGTACAGAAGCTTCCTCACTTATCTGACTATTTAGGCTCTACATCCCATTTTCTGCTCGCTATTCAACTAACATGTAATCTTTGAACCAAATAATGGGTAGCTTGCTATTTTGGATGGGATGGGTTTACACATATTGAACTTGCTTTGTTTCTCTGATCTGTGATTAATATGTAGACCTAAAATGAGTTCAAATTGCTTTAAAAATAAATTGAAATGTACATTTTAAAATAGGCTTGAGCTGCTTTGTGTCTTCACCTCTTTTGTCCTAAGATTCTGAAGGAGCCACAGGTATGGACATAACAGCACTGATTGTAGGAGAACACTTCCTACAAATTTGAAATGTCAGTTTGTCTACTGGTGTAGGTTTGTGTACTGGAGTAGGCAACTCTGGGCTGAATAGTGTGATCTTCTGTTGTTTGGAGGAAACAATATAAACAGACGGGTTATTGTATCATGTTGATATTTAGCTAGAGAAGAATGTTTCCAATACACCTCTACCTTGATATAATGTGACCCGATATAACACGAATTTGGAAACAACGCGGTAAAGCAGTGATCCGGGGGGGGGGGGGGTAGGGCTGCGCACTCCAGTGGCTCAACGCAAGTTCGATATAACACGGTTTCACCTATAACGCGGTGAGATTTTTTGGCTCCCGAGGACAATGTTATATCGAGGTAGAGGTGTATCATAGTGGCATGAATATGTTTAACACTGGAACTGATGACAATTTCAAGCCAGACTTTGAAAAGTGGAACAGTCAGAACTCTGCAAAAGTATGCCCACAAAGATTTTCATCTTTTCCTCCCAGATTGAGTTTATAATAGAAGAACCATGAATGGGAAGATGATTTTTGTTGGGCCACATATAGTGTGTATTCAAGTCTTTTGGGCCCCTTGTTACCTCTATTTTTCATGCCTGATAATGATTATCTTAACTGCTTTCTTCCTGATTTACAGGGTAGATACAGGTACAGTGTATTAATAGTTTAAATATGGGGGGGGAGATTTTTCTTTTCTTTTTGGATAGACTGGTGCAGCGATATTCCCAGTGCAGAGAGCACAATAAATCAATAAAAGAAGAGAAGCTAAAGAGATGGGCAAAGATTTTAGATTGGACAGAAGGAGACAGGTCTGGAGAGGTAGATCTGTGAGGCCTCATCATAGAGAGAGTTGAATTTGTGTTTGTGTATGGAGTTATTCAGAAGGGTGTGGCGGGAGGAGAGAAGTCACAGAAAAGCAGGGTGATAGGGCCTGGGGGCTGTTGGATGTGCTGAAAGAGAGCAGGTGATGGTCAGGGAGGGAGAATTCAACAACAGAGAGGCCACTGTCTGGAGACATGTCAAGTGAATGGCCCTTTTGGTGAGTGGGAGAACTGAATCAGGGCTGTAGGTCAAATGAAGAGGTGAGGGTAAGGAAATGAGCAGCTCAGGGGTCAGATGTGTTATCAACACAAAAGCTGAAGTTGCTGCAGATGAGTGTGGGAGACTGAGAAGAGAGGAAGCGAGAGAGCCAGAAATTGAAAGAGCCAGGAGTTGAAATCAGAGGGGAAGGCTGATGGGGAGGAGTTGAATGGATGGCAGCTGACAGCAATCTGGAGGGGGAGAGGAGAGGGGTCAGATACAGGTTTATTCAAAAGAGGGAAGAGAGATTGGTAAGGGAGGAGAAGGGTTGTTGAAAATGGCAGCAGGATCAGGAGAGGAGAATCTCAATACCCTCACCATGGTCTTAGAGAGTGTGAGAGAAGGAGGGGCCTCCATAAGAGGGTGACTGCAGAAGCAGGTCAGACAGAGGGCTCCAGATCTCTGTGAGAGCCAGGAGCTGGAGAGAGTGAGATAGGAAGAGGTCCTGAATGACTGATCTTTTTAGAAATGACAGCAAGAAAAGGAGGGGGGGGGGGTTGGGTGTGAGGTTAGGAATGGTAGTACAAGAAGAGTTGTGGTGATGGTGAGGGTGGAGGGAAGGTCAGGGTTGTGGCAAATGTCATCAAAGATAAGGAGGACAAATTGGATGTGGGACCTAGATTTGTGCTGGCAGGAGGAGGGGGCAGGTTGGGATGGAGAGGAAAAGAGTAGGTATAGGTGGTAGGAAGAATTGTAGAGGGGTGAAGGTTACCAGGAAAGGAAGAGGGAGCCGGTGGGAGGGAAAGGGAAGAGGCAAGAGTATGAGGTTCGGTGCTAGCATGCAGAAGAGGGGTGTGGTGTGGGCTATGGTTGAGTGGCAGATGAACAAGACTGCAAAAATCCCCAAACCAAACACACAAGATCGAAGATACATTCCTGGGCTGGCATGGGTCTCTACTGTCTGGGAACGATCCCTTGCTATAGATAGAGCTCCCCAATTGCAGTCCCTGTTGGTTGTAAAGGGCCAGGACCAGGCTGTGGCTCGCAGCCTGTTGTTGAGTCCCTGTTTCTACAGAGTTTTCTACCACCTGCCCTTCTTCCCTGCTTCTTTCATGTCTCATAGCTACAGAATTCTGTATCCTCAAAGGAAATGAGAAATAGCTGGGCCAGCTGTGTCCTTTATGCCCTGGAGGGAGGTGAGGGGAGAGTGCGAGGACATCCATAATACAGGTGTGACTCCAGCAGATACTGCTAGCCAAAAAGAATTGGCTCTTTAGCGCATGGTGCATGCGCACCAGAGGTGAAATTAATGTGGACAGCACATCTTGAAGAACCACTGCTACTGAAGATTATTAACCGTTCTTTCCTAGATCTGTCTCTCAGATTTGGCTTACCTAATACAAAGTACAGTAATGACATCAAAATACTTAGCTTGGTATACTTGTTAAATAGCAAGATATATTTACTATAAAGCAGAGGATGGACTTGGTGAACAATTAGTGTTCTGTTCCTTCATGTATCCTAAAGTTTTGATCGTTGTAGTTTGAAGTTGTAGAATTCCAAATTTCCAACTTTTCATTTACTTGAGCAATAAAAAAAAAAACTCTAAAGTAATGCATGTGTTTTTATTTCCTCTGGAAGATTCCAACTAGATTGTGTGTGTATGAGAACTGAAGTATCTGGTCTAGTAAGCTTGAAATATTTTTACAAGCAAACTGATTTATGCAATTATTTTACCTTAGACTAAATATAGTCCAAATGCCTCTTGGGCAATGAAGAGACACATTGGGTGCTCTTATGTATCACTATCCCCTTTGTCTTGTATCCTATTCCTCTTTTACAATGTGGTGTTCCTCTTTTACTATAATTAGCACATTGGACATCTGATAGTTCTCAATTTTTTTTCCAAAATAAATTTGGTTCCTTTCCTAATCATTCAGTATGTTGGATAATACTGAAAGGGAACCCTCCCCCCCCACCCCCCACCAAACTGCTAAATTCTTAGCTCCCAAGTTTGACTTTCTTGGCCTTACCTAGAATTGGCATTTGTTTATAAATTAAAAATACACGTGATCATTGAAGAGTACAGCTGTTGAGCTAGGAGCATAAGAAGCAGGCCCCAGGACAGATGCAAAGTACTTCCCTAAATGTCAGTCATTGTACAGTACTGTAGAGTGGGATAGAGGAGGGAGGGTTTGCCCTTAAAAGGTTCCCTATTGAAAGGCACATCATGGGATTGGAAAGGATAGCATGCTGGTAGTGTGCTAGGGGCCAGAGAAGAAAATAAAAGTGCTGATCGTTCCCACCTCCCATTGAGGAATTCCTAATTTAGGGAAGATGAATCTTGATGAGGCAGGGTGGATGGCTTCCTCAGATCATCAATTTTACTTCATTGTATTTTTAAGTTTATCAATCATACCAATACAATATCCAGTTACCTATAAAATATTTAACAGAACATATGACTAGGGCTGTATTTTTTTCAGTTTGAAAAAATCTGCTTTCGAAGAGCAAAATGGCAAAATTTGGTCATGAATTTTCGTGATTGCAATGGTCACTATCAACCAAAGAAAGTATCACAAGTAGCTAGGTATGTTTCAGTATACATTGAAGAAAGAATTTTCACTTTTTAGCTTGATGGAACTTCACTTTGAAAAATTCCAAAAATCAGAAGATGTATAACTTGTTATAAAACCATGACAAACTTCAGTAAAATTGAATTAAAAATTTCTTAAGTTGGCTGTAGGGAAGCTGTACTTTAAGTTCATTCTGTGGCAGCATGCTGTTGACATGCAAATTCTCTGTCTTTGTGCTCCTGATTTTATCATCTTTCTATGCATTATATGAAAATCTTTTAGAACTTGTATTTTTGGACTAATGCACAAGCTGACTGCCAAGTTTGACAAATCTGGGAAATGTTCTTGTCAAGAATCAAACTGAGCTGATTTCTTACATTTCCTGACCAACCTGGTTGTGACCTTTAGGCACTATAACAATATAAATATTAAATAACTTAGATTCTATTCAATCAACTTTGCAGTAAACAAAAAGCTGTTAGGAATTTTGAATATTAATGGTTTCCACTGTGAGAACTCAATTTCACACTACTCATAAAAATCTGTAACTACCATGAAAATAAGCCTTATATATGACTGCCTGTTGTTGCAGCAGCGTGATCAGACAGCTTGAAGAGAAGTCATGAAATAATATCTACTGAAAAGAGCTATAAAACTCTTCTTTGATGTATAGGTTGCAGAAGAGGATAATATACAAATACAAGACTATTTTTAAAAAGTTTCAGTAATGGTTGGGTGAGTGCTAGCCTTACATATAAGCCAGCCCTGCCTGGATTGTCCTTTGAAAAGTATGTTCTTGAAAGTGTGTAAGGGAATGTAAGAAATAATAATAAAAAAAGGTAATTTCCCCCTCTCAAAGTTGTTCGACTTTATTAATTCCAGTGAAAGATATAGACATTTAAACTTGGACAATATACTTGTTGCTCTGCACAGATCAGAGGAAGACACTGTCTGTCCACTGGAGCTTAACATGTAAATTCTTATAGAAATCAAAATTTAACAAACTACTAAAATTAAATTTACTGTAACTCTGCAGGATATAACTGCTCTATCATACAATAGTAACTTTAAGTATAAATATAAGATTTTAAATTATTTTTGTTCATAGCTATGGGAGTAATGGTTAAAGGCTACAGTAAACAATACTATATGTAAAAGATTACTTTAGTATTAGAAAAAAGCTTTAGTTATTCAGACTGAAAGGAAAGTTCCGTTTTGGAACATGAAACAAATGTTCAAATCCATTTTGTCCTGAGCTACTTGTGTGGTTTTAATAATTTTTTTGTGCTCATTTTGAAAAAATAAGTGTTTTCGGTTCTCTGTTTTTTTGTGTACTCCGTC
The DNA here is from genome assembly GCF_016161935.1 of Mauremys reevesii. Classification (NCBI taxonomy): domain Eukaryota; kingdom Metazoa; phylum Chordata; order Testudines; family Geoemydidae; genus Mauremys; species Mauremys reevesii. The sequence goes on from NC_052630.1 coordinate 77,006,579, forward strand.
AAATTGTTGGTTAAAGATTTTGATCACCACTTGGTGGCAGTACTTGGCTTCAAAAGGAAAATGGCCTTAAATCTCTTTAAAATTACAGATTAGAGGATACAGGAATTGTATTAATTTTGTTTTAAAATAGGAAAGAATGGCAATGTGTTCAGAAATGCAAGAGGCTTTTATTTAACATAAAGAAAAGCTTTTAATTGTTATGTCCCAAAAACTGTTTTATAGAGAAGTTAGTTAGAATGTTTAAAATGTATAATTAAAGAGATGTGATTTTTTTATTAAATGTTAACTTTGAGCAATGTTTAACTGTAAAGCTAAAGAATTGGTGTGCCCTTCATTGTGTAATAACATATTATTTACCTTAGTGTTTTACTTTTATTGGGGACGGTGTACTTAAAGGAATTCTAACCTACTGTAATTTTGCTACTAATATGATGACATTTCTCTAAATGGAAAAGTTTTCATTCAGTTACTTCAATTGAAATAGCATAACTTATTTAATATTTTGGAGATGATGGCTCCAGACAGTGGGACAAGGACTACTTTCACCTGTTCTTTTCCTAATGATGTCCCTCATACCTTTGTGATTGCAGCACTTTTTGGCTTGAAGGGAAAACTGCTTTCAGAATTGCTTGTTTCATGAAGACTGTGTGTTTGGAGGGCCAGGGCTTGCAGGGGATGGAGGAAACCCCCCCGAGCAGGCACTCTTATAAAAGTGCCTCCTGTTGGGACAATTCTCATCTCTTGTAACAGGAACTAGAATTGGCTGTTGCTGTGTGTGCCCCACCAAAAAACCATAAACAAACCAAAAACAAATAAGTCTGCCAGAAGAAAGTGCATTCTTTTTGTGCATCACCTTAGAAGTTGATATAGGTTGGGTGCCTAACTCCCTTAGGCTCCTTTGAAACACGATAAATCAAGAAGGCAGTCCAGGTAAGCTGTCCTGACCTAGAGGAGGGTATAATCCACAGAACAGTAGTGAAATTTACTGATCTTAAATTGCATGAAATTCAGAAATAATAAATACCTTGAATATTAGAATTATTAATAGAAAATACCAAGTTGCGAGTTGGAAAAATGCAAGTTAATACAGTGGTGGAAGAGTAATCCCAAACTGAGCAATTTAATGAGACGCTCTTTGAAAACACCAATGGTGAAAGAGACCTAGAGGGGATGGTGGGCAATATATTAGGCGTGATGATGTTCATAGCGCCATTGTGTAAAATAATTATCTTCTAAATGCACCTATAATATTTTGTTCAGTAAAGGGGGTTTAACCTGCTCAGGAGACTTAACTGCGGCTGCATCTGGTGGTAGCATCAGTGGACATTTTTTGGGTAAAATTCCTTAATTTGCATAATGCCAGATTTGAGAATGGGTGAAAGTTGTAGATGAAATCTGAGCCTGCAGGGCACATCCGTTGAAGTAGAGTTATAATGGAGATCAGAATGAGGCCCCTGTATATCTATATATGTATGTTAAAACCTAGAATTTTTCTAGGGACTGATAAAATGTGGAGTTTTAATTTGGGGGGAAAAAAGGGAAGAAAGAAAAGGCTGAGAATTTTACTGGAAGGGAAGAATGGACAGCAAAAAAAAAGTCTACACCAAACATTTTTGTTTGAAATGCAAATACTTAATAAAATGGAATTTTAATGATAAAAAGTTACTTGTAGCCAAAATACTGATCTGTCTGCAGGTTACTCTAGACATAAGTGAAATAAAAAATATTTGAAGTCTGAATGAAAGGAGCCAGGTGATAATGAGGAAAGGAAAACCTAGATGATATGGTATCAAGGTTTTAGATTTTTAAAGAAAGGATGCTTCGGCATCTGAAATTAGCATGAAGGAAAGGAATTAATCTAGGCAGAGGGGAACATAAGAGAAAGGTTTGGAGGAGAAATCAAGTGTACAAATAAAGAAGAGTTATGAAGGATGGAAGTCAAAATTGACCAGAATGATTCATGGTCTGGAAGACCTTACAATGGGAGACTTAAGAAGCTTAGTCTATTTGTGGTATTGAAGAGATATTTGAGACAACTTGATCATGCCAAGTACATCAAAAGAGGGAAGATTTCTGATATGAGAGAGCTCTAATAGACAGACATAACAAGATCCAGTGGCATGAAGTTGGAAGTCGGACAAATTCCAACCGGAAAGAAGATATAAATTTTAAATAAGGATTATTAACCAACAGTTTAAGGGTTGTGATAAATTCTCCATCCCTTGAAATATTTAAATAAAAACTGAATAAGACATTCTAGGATTTATGCTCTAGTTCAACCACAAGTTATTGGGCTCAATACAGGAATAATTGGGTGAAATTCTACTGTCTGTGTTTAGATGGGGGGCGGGGTCAGACTAAATTACGATTGTTCCTTTTGGCTTGAAAAATCTGTAAGTCTGTGAAATAATAGTGAAGAGAACAAGAGTTTATATTGAGGAAGTGTTACAGTTGATGGAGGTGAGAACTAAACTTAAACACAAACCAGCCCCAAACCATTTGAGAATGGTCAGCCTTTTGGTGGGGGGTGGGTTGAGGTGGAAAATAAATTTTGAACAGACTAAACATTTTTGCTACATAGAAGATAATTCTCCTTTATTCTCTGTGTGCCATTGATATAGAACATTTGAAGCTGCTTCATAATCAAATAATTACAGTATTTTAAAATATCCACCTGTTGTGTTGTATAAAAAAACCGCTGGATTTTCAAAAGCACTCCACATCCGCAGTTTGAACCAGAATTTCAGGAGAAGGGTTAGGCACCCAAACAAAGTGGCCAGATTTTTCAGGAGTGTTCAATTCCTATTTTTTTCAGTGGGCACTGCTGGGTGCTGAAAATGCTTGAAAATCTGGCCGTTATTATAAATACTGAAGAAATAGAGTTTCTGTTCTGCCAATTGGATGTCAGTTTTGTTAAAAGTAGTGCTACTTAACATTTGAATGCACATGAAAGCAGGAGGCGGCTTTCACAATTCTCTAACATTCTTAGTCTCAACAGTACTTAGATGTATTTTGTACACATCTTTGTATTTTAGTATTAGAATATAACTCTTAAACCTTCAGCTTCTCTGATAACCATTTGATGATTGGCACTTCATTTGTCTGTGGGATGACACATCCTCACACAAGAAAATTCGTGGGTTTCCATGTAATCTCATCAAGGATCATTGGGAAACTAGATGTTTTGGCAGCTGGATAGAGACGAATGGGGCTTTTAGCACTCAGGGTCGTTTGAGTTGCTGGGATAAACATATTAACTGGATGTTTCTACTGAAATGATCAGCAGTGACAGTTAAAAAACGTTGCCCTTTGATTCTGAAATTGAGTGAGGAGGTTTAATCATTGGAGGTTTTTAAGAACAGGTGAGAGAAGCATTTCAGGGATGGTCTAGGTTTACTTGGCCCTGCCACAACACAGGAGGCTGGACTTGATGGCTCCTTGAGGTCCCTTCCAGCCCTACACTTCTATGATTATAATATAATATCCCATAATGCTGAACGGGGGGCTGGTCTTATCTATCTTAAAGACATTGCTTCAGACTGCCTGCAAACTGAGGAAGGCAACAACACTACATAATTTATATTCATTTCACTTTTGAAAGGCTACCTTTGCTATCATGAAGGCTAGGAACAAAACTCCTTTTAGATGAAAACTTAGATTTTGCAGCATAGTTTGTCAACGAGTGAGTTCTGCAGCATTTTCAGTGGCAAGGAAATACACAGGAAGATGCTTTAAAAAGCTTGTTTTCACCTTAATTAGTGTTACTCCATAATAATGGGGTCTTTTTTTTTTCTAACTTTAGAAAAAATATCCTGGGCTATGCAGCTGTCAACCCAAATATGTTATTTTTAGATTAAGGAATTAAAAAACAAACAAACAAAAACCAGAATGAGAGGACTAGGGTGACCAGACAGCAAGTGTGAAAAATCAGGAGGCAGTAATAAGAGCCAATATAAGAAAAAGACCCAAAAATCAGGACTGTCCCTATAAAATTGGGATATCTGGTCACCCTAGAGAGGACTGAAGCAGGAGATACATGAATCAACCACCCTGACACTTTGATATCCATATTGTTTGGTTCTGCACTGCAGCATGCTCTCATTTTTTAAGTGTAAGACCTGAAAGAATTAGAATTATGGTAGAAGATGGTAGAAGTCTACAGTGGATAGGATTCCATCCCAAAAGGGTGGTTTTTTTCATACCTCTGAGTGACATAAGTTTTGCCAACATAAGAGGTAGTGTGGATGTGGCTTAAGTGAAGAGACATTAGGGAGAGCGCACTGACACAGAGCAGCTGGAAGAATGGCTGGGATATACTGTGTCTTGGAAAATAGCACTTTATTTCAGGACCAAAATAATCAAACTAAAATATGTCTCCCCTCTCTACCAGTTCTCCCCCAAATGTACATAACCTCTCTGACCTTAGATAGTCTGTATGGTCTTGAACACTGTATTATACTTGTTTGGGGTATATTGTTTTCTTGAGAGAACTTGAGTTCTTAATTTCTTTTGCTGGTGTGTGGTGGTGATCAGTTGCTGACAAATACCACACACAAATCCAGCTCTCGGTAATTTAAAAAAAAAAAGTATCTGAGGAATGGAAGCTTTGTATAACATATGGGCTTCGGGTTCTGTAATCTATTAATGTGGCTTTTAAATTATTGAAATTTATACTAAACGGATGTCTCTGCAATAGTAAATGAAACTCTAAAACTGAGTATGTAATAAGCAAAAACTTAACAGCTTTAATGAGTGTTGAATCACAGCTAGAGGAAACTGCTGGTTATTTGCCACTGCAAAAATATATTCATTTTAAAGATAGTCATGTGACAAAGGTGCATACTAAACAAGTTTCAGTGCAGACGAGCAAATTTCCTGTTTTTGGAGTTTCACTATTCTAAACTGAATCCATAGTGTTGATTAGCTTGAGGCTCTCTTACCTTTACAAATAATTTGATTTTCTTAATGGGGCATACATAATACATGCTTAAGTTGAAAAGAATTCATTCTTTTTACAGTAAAACTTTAAAGGCTCTGACTTTGTTGAGAGTTTCCTGGAGAAAATTTAAAGCAATTGTACTTACTGTGGAAAAAACTGCTTTAGCTGTACTTAACAGCTAGATTTTCTCTTTTCAAGCTTTTAGAAGTAGTTTTCTGTGTTACAGCTAATTTGGTTACCAGTTTATGGTCCCAAGAGGATGGGGATATGTTCTTCAGTATTACCAATCCTAAGCATTCAAATATCAAGATTTTCATGCAGTCCAACTACTGGGGCTTTAAGAAAATCACCAAATACTGAGGCTTGTGGTATAATCATGAGTTTACAACACTGTCTCTTACTACTTATGTATGAATAAGGACCAAAAGTCAATATTTTCTTTGTAAGACAAAATACTCCAAGTTTTCTAAAGAAACCACTTTTTATATGTTTTAATTAAAAATGCTTTCAAAAATGGTATTTCCAGACATCTATCTTGCCGTTTATAGAAGCACGCATTCCTCTTGCATTGATTGCTGTATGCATGGGCTGCTTAGAAAATTCAGTGATTCAAATATGGTCTCCCAGTCCTTAGTGAGAATTAGGCTATGTCTACACTGTAGCTTGTGTCAGCATAACTTATGTCACTCAGGGGTGTGAATAAATCACCCCCATGAGCGACATAAGTTACACTGACATAAGCGCCGTATGGACAACGCTGTGTTGGCTGGAGAGCTTCTCCTGCCAACATAGCTACCACCGCTCACAGGGGCTCCCGTCAGCTTAGAGTGGCTACATTGGAGAACTTACAGCAGCACAGCTGTATTGGTATAGCTACACTGCTGTAAGCTCTCTAGTGCAGCTGTAGCTTTATTGAAGTTCCGCTGCAATTGGCAATCTCAGTAGAGTCATCAAGCACTGAATACATGTGGAGACCTGATGGTCCCTCAGAGAACAGAATTGAACACACTGGGGGCTTGGGGAAGCTTGCGCTGTTGCCGTCCAAGCTGTAGTAAAATAGGAATTCAGATTACAATGTCAATCAGGCATCTCTCATAGGTACTAAATTCACTATAAAAGTCTTACCGTTAATAATGAAATCATACGATTTTTTTAATAGCCCAATGGGTTCCTGATCCATGACTACTGCTACAAATAATACATGAAACAGTATTTTAACAGTACATTTTTGCCATATGCATCGATGTGCTACTTTTGAAATTGGGATTTCATTTTCATTACTAGTTTATCTTATTTTAATTTTAAAATGATGCACAGAGAAAAATTCATGGGACTTTTTATTTGTACATGTATATCCTCAATGAAAGGTGAATTTCTTTTGTTGTTTGATTGGTTAGTAAAAAGCCATTTTGCCATTCCTGAAAGATCTGAGCCTGAGGATATGGTGTATTTTACCAGTTCAGAAACTTTGGGGGTTTGCACTCCATCCCTTTTTCTGTGTTTCTTAAACTGTCTGACTTTTAATGCCTTCTGTCTTGTTCAAAGGATTTTGGTTACCAAATCACATCTAGTTGCAGTCTCCTCTCCTTCCCCAACCCCCTTCTCTGGCCAAGGCAAAATCTGTTTCCTTTTCTGTAAGATGCGGATGATATCTGTACCTCACAAGAGTGTTGTCTTAAGGCATTATCTATCTGAAAAGTGCTTTGAGATTATCATTTTCTATTAACTTAATACATTAAGATGTGATGCTTTTGTTGCAGAATTAGATGAAAAGATGACATACTCTAGAAATAGTTTCGGTAGAAATTTGGATCATCGTGCAGTCAAATATATGGTGTAAAGTAATTTGCCTGATTGGTCATCTTTAACCTTAATTACTCTGAAGACTCTGCTGTACTTAAATGTAATGTGATAGTTTGTATGTCCCCAGGTACGAAAGAGTGCATATTCAAGTAAATGCATTTGGTATGCTTCTCTGAATCTGAGATCACACATCCAAAAGTGGGCTGGATATATTCTGATTGTTGGATGGCAGTGTAAATTGCACTTCTCCACACTAGCAAGGCCCACTGCATTTCAGCAGGGATTAACACCTAGTGAGGATAAACATTATTTCCACCTTGGACCTTGGGAGGAGTCCAGTGGCCAGCAGCAGTTTGAATTTTGGTCATGGTTTGACCAGGGTCAGTTTTATTTTATGCTTGGTGTCTAATCTCACACACTCTGCTAATTGAGGCAGTCCTGGTAGTGTACTGAATTGACACATTTCCTGGCTGCCATGCCAAAACTCCTGCAATGACTGTACTATCCACTTTGTGGGTTGTGATCACCCCCAGCATATCTCCAACAGAAGGAATAGTGTGAACACTGCGTCACTACAGCCTTCTCTCGGCGAAAACTGCCTCCAGCAAGCCAGAATATGTCTTAAGGACCCAAGTTACAACAACTATACTACAAGATTTCAGAGTCACTTGGTGTTAACAGATCTATTGTCCCAGTTGAATGACTTGAACAATTATCCATTTTCCTTCTTTCTGCAACTATGTTGCTTCTTGAGCACTTTCAACCCTGGCTGACTCAAGGAGCCAGATACAAGGACTTGGTTTCTGCTCTCTGACTTGAGTAGTGCCACACCACACTACCTGGAAAACTTAATTTTAGCACTTCATTATAGTGGTAGTTAGGTTGGAATTGTTTCCAAACCAGTAATCATACTTGTTTCAAAACTCTACACATGTGAATTTATAAAAACAAATGAAAAACATCTAGAGAAGGCCTGAATGATCTTTAGTAACACTTCTGTGTGTCAGATGATTAGGGTGACCAGATGTCCCGTTTTTATAGGGACAATCCTGTTTTTTGGGTCTTTTTCTTATATAGGCGCCTATTACCCCCCACCCCCGTCCTGTTTTTTCACAGTTGCTATCTGGTCACCCTGCAGATGATGCATTTTAGTAACTATACTCAAAACAATTGATCCATGTAAATATCAGGAAGAATCTTTGGCACTCTGTTTTTTTCTTTCTTTTTAAAAAGAGAGCTTTTTGTTCAGAGCTTAAAGGAGCCTTCCTCCATTACTCTTTTATTAAATGTTGTAGAATGCTCTGTGTGTGTTTAATTAAATTCAGCAGGAGTAGCCAAGGGAGAAGAGGGTCAGACCACGTGCTAAACAAAGTCACATCTGCATTTACTGGAATTCTGTAAATTGTGGGTTTCTAAACAAGGCAAGCCCGCAAACAGTGGAGATGGTATGATCCATAGTGCTATGCTGTGAGTATGGGAGCGCACTCTCAACAATCTGCTTTGCAAGTACAAGCAGAAAAGAGGGGAGAGCACTGTGAAGCCTTACATAAGGAACAGTAAATTTCTCTCAGGGAGCGGTCAGAATTGCTCTAAAAGGCAGAGAACCAGAAACTGCTAAACTGTTCCTTCAAAAGCACAAGTTAAAACTTATAGTCAATTACATATCCAACAATATGAATACCCAGAATTATTAGCCAAAAATCCACTTAAAGTCAAGTGATTTTGTTCTTGCTTTACACCATTTGGGTGTTTTACTGGGTGGCTGGCTGGCTTCTGCTAGCATTGTTGGTGACTGGTGGAGCAGGCTGTCTCCCTCCAGGCTGACTGTTGGCAAGTTAATACCAATTTCTCGTCATAACTGTTTCTTTTTGTGCCCTTTCATTTTTTAAAAGGTCTTAAACTTTCAGTCATGTTCCAAACCAGTGCTTGAACATGATGTGGCAATTAGCTTCACTGAAACAACCCCCCCTCAAACAATATGAGTTCTTACATGCTCAGCTATAACAATATGAAGTAATGACTCCTGTTCGCATAAAGTTAACATTCTTTTCCCTGTCATCTCAAATTTTACTTTGATCAAGATGATATATAGAGAGAAAATATAAAACACAAAAAATCAACCCAAAAACTGTGCATCTTTTATTCTTCTCTTGTATTTTTTCATTTTTCCTATTTTTTTAATTTCATTCTCTAAGTAATGAGTTATTGCCTGCTGTGACTCTTCCCTCCTCCCCAGTTGTCCTGTATGCCTTTTTCTTTAGGCAAAAATAGCTTCCAGACTAGAACAGTGTCTCCTCATCTCTTGGTCATTCTTTCTCTTCTCTCACCCATTATCTTTACTTTTCTGTCTTCATTGATAGTCTTCAGGCTTATGCCTTCTGGCTGCAAATGGCCCCTCTTCAGCATGGCTACTGGACCCGTCCACTAGCCTGATTGCGGTCCTGTCTGATCCCAGAACCAAAGAGCCAGCAGACTAAAATTTCCATTTCTGCCATTCATTTCATGAAAAGCTGTGATTTGGCTCTACCATCTTGTCTCCCAGTCATATAGGGGTTGTGTGTATGAGAGACCATTACTCTATGAAAGCTTCCGTATGTAAAATTATGCATTTTAGTAAGTACATTCAAAATAGTCAGTTGATATAAAATGTTAGGCAGCAGTCTTCTCTCTTCAAGGCTTCACTCTTGGGTGACAAAAGAGGCACAAGTGAAAACCTGGTGCAGAATTTTAAATGCCTTTCCTGTTGCTAAATGTTGGATCCATATTTCCTGTGAAAAGATTGTGCATGTGTCTGTTTAAAAAAACAGTGTGCTGGGCTTATATAGGGTTAAAACTATGCTGAAAGGCTTGTTTTCTCTCTCTGATATTGTATAAACAGGATGAATAAAATTAGCTCACCTTTAAATTGGCTCAATTTTTTGGTCCACCTACTTTCCAGTGTTCCTTTTAATCAGGGTTTCAGAAAATAACAAACAAACCCTATGGCCTTATTAAAAATGTCTAATGTTAATGTGACTTTAAGATCCATGGTTTTAGCTCGTTTACGTTTGTACTTGTAGCTTTTGCATGAAAATTTATATTAGCTGTGGAAAAGCATTTTATGCTCTTTACAAATTTGGTTAAATCCTGTTCTTTCAGTTCCAGTGTTTTTTTTTTTTGAGTATGCTGCAAATGCCTGTAAAATAGAGGGGTTATAACAGAAATCGACAAGCCTCTAACTATAATGGTGCTAGCAGGCAACAGTATAATATACTTAGCTCTGTAGTGAACAAGCCTTGAATGAAAGCAATATTATAATTTGGTGTGTGACAGTATTACATGGCAAAGGTTGTCATTATGAAATAAGTACTCAAGAAATATTAACCTACTTGTAATAAATACAATTAATAATGTACATAAAAGAATGGAATTAAGTACATTTTCTATCAAAAAGAATTATTAATGAACAGAAAGTGGACAGCATAGATTTGATGACAAGAAGGTTGCATCTAATCTGAATTACTGAGTGACCTAGGAAGCTTGCTCAGAGGGATTACAGAATAATTATGTTAATATGCAATTATCACCTCATTTCTTCTGTGGTAACCTCAAGATGTAGTGTAGTAAGGGTGTTATAGCAAGTGCTGATAGTTTGCAAAAATACTGATGTTTGAGATTTCTGAGACAATAAGATTAGCTTGAGGCATTTAAGTGATGATCTGTCATCTTGAAGACAGATCTGACCTTTGCACTTTTTTTTAAAAAGGCTTGTAGTATCTAGCTACAGGCAGTTATAGCTGCAGAACTCATTAGGATTTTTCAGAAAATGAGATGTTTTATGTTAAATATTGAAAACAAGATATTTAAGAAGAGTTAGTGGTTTTATTTTTTTAAATGTCCATTTATAAATAAAGTAGGGGGGACAAACTGTTTCGGTTAGCTAAGCAATGGGTCATATTCTACTCTTGGCTACACTAGGACAAATCTTGAGCAACTCAATACAATAAATAGTTGTGCTGCTGTAAATCTGGAGTAAGATTGCTAGGAGCAGCAGAGTTATTCCAGGCTTCTGCTAATTTAACTGAATTTGGCCCAGTACTTATATACAGTTGGATGATAGCACTACTGTAGTAATTTATCAGTATTTATTAGCCAGATATTGCAGGTATATATTGTGTAAGCTCTTCAAGGCAGGGACTGTGTCATTCTGTGTTTGTAAAATAATAGCATATTTTAGGCATTGCTGCAATCTAAATGACTTGTTATACAAGATTTTAGCCAGAAGTCGTACCTTTTTAAAAAAAATTGAAATTAGCTCAGCTCTCTATCTTAGAAAAAGAGAGACAATGCTTAACATGGGGGGGAGAGGGGGATACTATATACATTCAGCATTTACAAAGAAAGATGTGATTTAAATCCTGACATATTAAAGTGGCTAGTACTGTGCAAGTATATTTAAAAGTCACTACTGTGCATTTGGATCAGTTTGTATTGTTTTATGCTTTCATGGTACAGTGTACAGCATGAAGTTTTTTAAGATGTGTGCTATGACTGCATGTTAAGAATAATATACAATCTTGGCTAAATCTTAATTGCTCTATTGATTCACCTAATTTTGAAAGTGCCTTGGATCAGATTACACTTCAGTAGGTCACTATTCCTCTTGAGGTTCAAACATAAACATTCTCTTAAAAATAAGGACATTGAAAGCTCAGGATAGAACACTATTAAAACCATCTAGCCCTGCATATTGTTTTATTGCATCCGTTTCAGGATATTGGAGTGGGCGATTGTAGGGTGACCAGACAGCACTTGTGAAAAATCACGACGGGGTGGGAGGGTAATAAGAGCCTATATAAGAAAAAGACCCAAAAATCGGGACTGTCCCTATAAAATCAGGACATCTGGTGACCCTAGGCGATTGTATGTTGTAGTATTCAAGTAAAACCCAATAGGTTTAAGTATTGAATTTCAGCCTCAAATCTCCGCCTCCCAATGCACTCACAAAAAGATATTTAAAATCATTGCAAACATAAAGTTACTTCATCCTTTGGTGCCAGCTGATTGGCACCAACACTTTGGTTCATAGGTAGGAGAATGCTACAACTAGCTTAAAATGATCTGATACATCTTAGTGTTGGAGTAGTATGCATTGTGGGCCTGACCCAAAGCCTGCTGAAGTCTGTGGAAAGGCTCTTATCAATTTTGGTAGTCTTGATCGAGCCCTTTCTGACTCATTGTCAGTCTTCATAAACATATAACACCTGAAGTAATTTATTTATGAAAAATAAATATATCTGATATAATTAAACTGTTGTTCATCATACCATTAAAGTAAATTTCTAGCTGGAGGTGGTTGGATTGTAATATTTCCATGTTCCATAATTTTAATAAAATTAAATGCTCTCTTTAGATTACTAAAGTCTTTATGCATTTACAATTTCACGTGTGCAACAGTATGGTTTTGTGTCTTCATCTGAACTTGTGGAAAGTTTACATGAAGCCATTTTGATAATGAGGATTGCAATCTCCAAGCAGACATGATATTCTCAGTTTGCCACCCTGCTGTTCAGGGGGTACCAATGAAGTTGCTTTAAATGGGAAGCGTCTGTTCTTTCTCTGAACCCCTAACACCAGAACAGATGGGTGGAACATGGAACATGGAAGGTTTTACTTCAAGAGGTGGTAACAGTGAAGCCACTCATTAACACTGAATTTACCACTTCGTTAGCAACATTGCTTCCTGTTGAGAAAAACTAATATAGGCTCTCAAATTGACTGAGCATACGTTTGTCTACCTCTGTGAATATAATAAGATGAAAAAAATACAAATCTTTTCAGAATAACTAACTTAAAAAGATGAAATCTCTAAACTCTATTTCAGAATGATTGAATAACATATGATTGAGAGTTCAATATTTTATACTTATTCCATGAGAAATTTGACAGGGAAACTGTGGAGCATCCTTAGAGTTTGCTTTTCTTTTAACTGACACTTGTACTATTGCTTTTTAGTGCATGTTTGTGCTACCCATTTTTAACTTGTGTATGTGATGTAAAGACTCCTGCTGGGTGCTGCATTATCGCCATTTTAGGGTGATAACATTGAATATGATCTTATAAGTCTTTTAATTACTGTGGAAATTTGCTAATCTCAACATTTAATAGAATTTTGAAAATGGGAGAAATGGAAGGATTAAAAATTGATGTTTTGTCTGGTTAGGTTTACTTAAGGATATGGCATAAATCCGTTAAAACAATGTTCTGTCATTAATGTATACTTAATGTATTTGTGACTGCACACTGATATGAGTAACACTATATTACTTAAATGGAATTGTTCTGAATATTGATACAATGAAGAGAAGCTTTTGATATAAATTGCATGTAATAAAAGCTATTTTCATTATACAGCAGTACTTGGATTATCATTTCTTTTTCACACTCTTTAGGCCCAGTTTAGTTTTTAGAAGGTGGTACAGAATAACTACGCCAGGAAAATAAGATAGTAAAAAAGTGTGGGGGGGGGGAGAGGGAGAAAATTAAGTGTGGCTTGGTAAATCTGTGCTTTTCCTTCTCTGTAAATTGGCTCCAATATAAGCAGTATAGCAGCTGCATTTCCATGAGGCCTTTGCTGGCTTTGTGTTAGGAGGAGGAGATTGTCTTTAGAGTGAACTATAAAGGATTTTAAAAAAAGACACTGTGGGTCCATTTTACTAGTTTTTGATTTGTTAATAAGATGAAAGTGTGCTTTCTTTAACTTACTGCTTGATTTCTATTTTTAATTTTAATTTTAGGAAAAAGGGATGTCAAGTGTGGTCTTCCTTGGTTTTGTTGAAGGACCATTGGGAGGAGCCAAGGATGTTTGTTGTGACGCTTTAATTGAAGGAGTGTAGGTGATGACTTTTAACAGAGGCTTTCTTTATTCAAAATGTTAATTAGTAATTGAAGTTAAATAGGTGTTAACAACAAACAGATAACAAAGATCAAAATTTTCAAAAGTGCTTAGTAATTTGGGCTGCCTCAAGTTTTGGGTGCCCTGTTTGATACACCTTTAAAATTTTCTCTCCATTTCTGTTGCTTAACTTTCACCTTTTGTACCCTTGAGATGTCATATTACACTTGCTCTCCAGTTGCCACAGTGTTCCATTCTAAATGGGGCTGGAAATCCTAATGTTAAACCAAGTAAAAGAAAAAATATTTTTGGAGTTGAGGAGGAAAGGTGTGGAGGAAGGAGGGAAAAATCTTTCAGGTGAACTTTATGTAGCATAAGCAAGTAGTGAAAGACAGACACCCAACTTCTCCTCTTTCTTGCAAGACACATTTAAATTCATTAACTGATTCAAATAACCCAGGTCTGTCTGTATACTCAGTGTGCTTTGCCATGTTTTATATCAATGCTCATAGACTAGAATTAGGTTTTTGTTTTCTTCTTTCTGGTACTGGGGAGTTCCTTGACCACCAGAACAAAGGTTTTAATAAATTGTTCCATAGTAAGTGTCAGGTCTGTTGTGGCAAGCACCTTGAAGTGGGTGATGCTTTCAGATACAGAACAAGTTCTCTTGATTAACTCTGCAGATGCTAAAGGGAGCGTTCGACTTTTCTGATGATGCAAATTCATTGAAATAATTCTAACATCGTGATCTTGGAAGCCTTTATTATTTTCCAACTGTAATTTTACATCTGTAATCTAATGTGTAGATTAGAATGTTTATAGTAAACAGCTAAAAATGATCTCTCCGTTGGCTTTGTAATCCACATTAATGTACTTATAAATTGTATTTTCAGTATTTTTTGTTAATACTTTCCTGCCCTTTTTACCTGCATGTACTAGTTAATTTTTTAATCAGGAGATTAAATATTGTATAAATAGATGACTGGCGGATAATTTGGGGGAGAGGGAGACATCAAACTAGTGAAGATCCTTTTTTCTGTTTTTTTTTTTTAAATAATTACCTGCAAATATCCTCATTAAGCACTGTTGCTCTTACTTTGTTGTAAAGTTGGTTTTGATTTACCATATATACTCGTTCATTAGCCTATTCGTTTATAAGCCAACCCTCTCCCCACCCTCCCAAATGGATAGGTAAAAATAGCAAAAACTGTATAACCCTTTCATAAGCTGACCCTATATTTCAGGGGTTGGAAAACTTTGGCTCCCGGCCCATCAAGGTAAGCCACTGGCGGGTTGGGACGTTTTGTTTACCTGGAGCATCTGGAGGCCTGGAGCCCCTCAGCTCCCTTGGCTGCGGTTCGCCGTTCCCAGTCAATGGGAGCTGTGGGAAGTGGCGCCACTTCCCGCAGCTCCCGTTGGCTGGGAATGGCGAACCACGGCCACAGGGAGCTGCGGGGCTCCAGGCCTGCAGATGCTCCAGGTAAACAAAACGGCAATGTATTAGATATTCTATTCAGTGATTCCATAGAGTTTAAAATCATCAAATTTTGGTGTAGACCTGTTCATAAGCCGACCCCCGCTCTTTGATGCCTCACATTTTTACCAAAAATATTCAGCTTAAGAACGAGTATATACGGTAATTAAGATCTAACCATTAAAAACTACACGCTGAATAATAGAAAATTTCTGTAAATTAACAAGTGCAAAGCCAGTGAAGTTTGTAAGGTGTGCAAACCCAACAGATATGGAACACGGTATTTAGGCCCTGATTCTACAACCACTTTACTACTGTGAGTAGTTCCACTGGAATCACTGGAACTACTCCCCATAGTAAAGTTAAGAATGTGTGTTTGCAGGATTGGGGGGCCTTAAAAGTTCTGCTGGTGTAAGCTTTAGAAGCCAATTACTTCCAGTTTCCACCATATTTTCCCTTTTAAACAAATACAAACTGTAGGACATTAGCCAGAGGAAATGGTGTCAAGGCTGCAAGATCAGGTTGTAAGCACTTTTGGAAATTCCACAAGTTAAGGTTACTGCCTGCCCATTGCAAATACATAGGAAATACTGTTTCTTTTCCTTGGAAAATGTTAATGTTAATATATCATAAAGTATACAGGCTGTGTAATGTGGCTACGTTAATCTTGTTATCTCAAACTTAACTTTTTGAACTTTCAGTTTGTTTTTAATGCTTTATCTTGCAACCTTAACGTTGCACAAATTAGGGGGAGAGGAGCATTGGATTCACTTTATTTTTCAAGTTAATATAGAAAACAGTCTACCCTGAATCTCCTAAATGAAAAGACTGAACTGTTTTTAACACAGTCAAAATGATTTTTCAGCTTTAAACAGCCAATCATAATACAGTATGTTGCTGCAGAAATAATATCAATTTAAAACTGCTTTTATCAGCTATTTCTGTGCATGTCTAACTACTGTATTTCTTTTTTTTTTTTAGTATAAATGTGCTTAGTAGACAGACCAGCAATATGGATGATTCAAAGATAAATACTGAGATTACTGGTGCTAAAGAAGGACTCCTAGATGACAGCAATTTCATCTCCGAGGGAAAAAGTGGCATTCCTACACCACAAGAGAGTGAAACATCATTTCAGAAAAACAATATATTGACTCTGCCGGAAGAGCTGTCAAGGGACAGATCTGAAAAAGCCTTAAGTGGAGGCCAGAAGTCTCTATTTATACATACTGGTGCTCCTACTGTTTCTACCGAAAACTTTATCTTGCCTAAAGGAACTGCTGTTAATGGACCAGTTTCACACTCCACCTTAACTAAAACTTCCATTATGAATAAAGGTAGTGTTTCATTAACCACTGGACAACCTGTGGGTCATACAGATTCCTGCTCAACTTTGCCAGTGGTACATGATCTCCAGCTGCCTGCAAAGAGTACAACACAGAAATCAAGTCAACACCAAGTGTTATTTTTGTTACCTGATGTAGCACAGGCTAAGAACCTGACTCATTCCATTAAAAATCTACCTACCTCTGCTTCAGTTGGTTGTGATACACAGAAATCTATAGGAAATAGTGTGAAATCAGATAGCACTTTAATAAACCAAGTAGAAGTGTGTGAGGATAGCAAAAGTTTACTAGTAGACGATGATTGTGTCAATACATTAACAGGAATTTCCTCAGGTACAGGTTGTTTCAGATTAGGAAATGATACAAACTGGGATCCACAAAAAGAGTTTATACAGTTTCTTATGACAAATGAAGAAACAATAGAGAAGTCTCCAGTTCACTGTAAAGTAGGTCTAGAGAAAAAGAGAAAAAGAAAAATGGATGTTAGCAAGATAACACGTTATACAGAGGACTGTTTTGATGATACAGATTATATTCCCAGTAAATCAAAATTACTAAATGTTGACTATTTAGAGCAGAGTGAGGATCTAGAAGTAGTAGAACCACAGAAATATGCATTAACAAAAGTGAAGCCTGAATCAACAGATGAGGAGTTAGAAGCTGTTGATGCTATCCAACAATTGATTTATAGTCCTACTAACAAATGTGCAGAAGATACTTCTCCAGTTCACACTAGCACTTTTCTTTCTAGTACTTTAAAAAACAAATGTGAAAAGAATGATTCAGAAACACCATCTACTTTTAGTACTGATGAGCCATCATTTTATCCTTGTACAAAGTGCAATGTGAATTTCAGGGAGAAGAAACACCTGCATAGGCATATGATGTATCATTTGGATGGGAACAGTCACTTCCGTCATCTCAATGTTCCAAGGCCCTATGCATGTAGGGAATGTGGACGGACATTTCGAGATCGTAATTCACTTCTTAAGCACATGATAATTCACCAGGAAAGAAGGCAGAAACTGATGGAAGAAATCCGGGAGTTGAAAGAACTCCAAGATGAGGGTAGAAGTGCACGATTACAGTGTCCACAATGTGTATTTGGTACCAATTGTCCCAAAACATTTGTGCAACATGCTAAAACCCATGAAAAGGATAAAAGATATTACTGTTGTGAGGAATGCAATTTCATGGCTGTGACAGAAAATGAACTGGAATGCCATAGAGGGATTGCTCATGGAGCAGTAGTGAAGTGTTCAATTATCAGTAGTGATATGTCCCAGAGAAAAACACAGAAAAAGACTTCAGTGAAAGATCCATATGTAGGCTCATCAAAAAAGTCAACCACATATATGTGCAAAATGTGTCCATTTACTACATCAGCCAGAAGCATTTTAAAAAAACACATGGAATACTTGCATCCAACATCGTGCATTGATCCATTTGGTAGCCATCTTAGATTAGAAAAAAGGAAAAGCAGCATAATTGAAGAACCTTTAGATTTTGGTAGCAGAACTAAACATTTGATCAAACAATCATCTACATTTCCAAAGAATTCTGTTCTAAAGCAAGATGTAAAAAGATCGTTTGGCTCAGCTTCACAATCCAGTAACTTTGCGAAACTTCACAAGAGACCCCACAGGATACAGAAGGCTCGGAAAAGTGTTTCACAGTCAGCTGTAAGTGTGTGCAATCAAAACTCTACAAACAAGACTATTTTGATTAAAAATAGCATTGACCAAAAACCTAAATATTTCCATCAAGCAGCAAAACAAAAAGCTAGTGTCAAAACAAGCAGTAATTATTTATATAGGCACAAATATGAAAACTACAGGATGATTAAAAAATCTAGTGATCCTTATCCTTTACATTTTAAAAAGGAAGAGTCCAGCTCTGTTAGTTCTTTACATTTATTTTCATCATCAAATAGTCCCCATAATAATTGTTTTATGATGGATTCTCATAATCTTGATTCCAAAAGCCCAGAAGGCTATAAAGATCGTAGGCGTGTAGCTGTAAAAAGAGTGGTTAAAGAGTCTAAGAGGGAAGGCTCTGTTACAGGAGATGATTTGGATTGCTATCCAGATTTTCTACATAAAATGACTGTTGTTGTTTTACAGAAACTTAACTCTGCTGAAAAAAAAGACAGCTATGAAACGGAGGATGAAAGTTCATGGGATAATGTTGAACTATGTGATTACACTGCACAGTCTATGGAGGATGAATCTTACAGTGATATTAATCAGGATCATGTAAACCTATTCCCTTTATTCAAAGGTAAAATGGAGGATCAAGAAGCTGGTGATAAATCCTCTCTTCATTATGAGCAGAATGATGGTTTTTATTTTGAGTATTATGAAGATGCAGAGAGTAGTAACTTTCTGCATGAATTACATGATCCTCAAAATTTAGAAAACGTAGGAACAGCATTGCCAAAGCATAACTCAGTTTTCCATTGGACTGATTTATCACTTGAGAAGAAGTCCTGTCCATACTGTCCAGCAACATTTGAAACAGGAGTTGGATTGTCTAATCATGTCCGTGGGCATCTTCACAGAGCTGGATTAAGCTATGAAGCCCGCCATGTTGTTTCACCGGAGCAGATAGCGACAAGTGACAAAATGCAGCATTTCAAAAGAACTGGAACAGGAACCCCTGTTAAACGAGTTAGAAAAGGTAAAAATTTTTAATTTGGGTGTGCAGTGGGCGGTAGAGGAGGATATAATGGTCTGCTAATCATAAAAGAAGATGAATTATGTTTTCTTTCCTTTAAAAAAGGTGTTTTTTGTACTCATGATTAAAAGTTTATAGCATTAAGTACAGTTAAGATGTTCAAAATTGTTTGGAAAAATTGATAAATCATTATTTTCTCTTTTTAGCTATTGAGAAATCTGAAACTTCTTCTGAACACACATGCCAGCTCTGTGGAGGTTGGTTTGATACGAAAATTGGATTGTCTAATCATGTGCGAGGACACCTGAAAAGGCTTGGCAAAACCAAGTGGGATGCACACAAGTCTCCAATCTGCGTTCTAAATGAGATGATGCAAAATGAAGAAAAATATGAAAAAATCCTAAAGGCATTGAACAGTCGCCGTATTATTCCCAGACCATTTGTCGCTCAGAAACTTGCTTCAAATGATGACTTTTTATCTCAAAATGTTATACCTCTTGAAGCATACCGTAATGGCCTAAAGACTGAAGATATTTCAGTATCTGCATCGGAGGAAGAAGGTCTGAGTTTCCTAAATGAATGTGATGAAACAAAAACAGTACTACATGATGAAAAAAAAAATCAGTCACTTACACTGATAGAACTTCTGAAAAATAAAAGGTTAGGAGAAGAAAGGAATCCTGATATCTCTCCTCAAAAGATCCATAATCAAACTGCAAGGAAGAGGTTTGTTCAGAAATGTGTTCTTCCATTAAATGAAGACAGTCCATTGATGTATCAGCCGCAACGAATGGACTTGACTATGCAGTCAGGTAAGAGGCTGTTTATAGCTGTCTAACTATGCTTCCAAAGAGTTCTTTCATTTATTAGCAAAGGTATTGTGGTGAAGAATATTTTTCCTATAACACGATTCATTTAACTCTTGTTTCCTTTGCAAAGTATTGAATGGGGAAAGAGAGTGCAATAAACTTCTAGTGTAACTTGCCAACGTTAGTGAATTCTCTTGCACAAAAAATAGTTTTTTTGGCATGTGGTTGGAGTGTGATTTAAAAGGAGCCAGAAATTAAGGAAAAGGTTAGACAAAAGTACAGTCTTTGATAGCAAAATATGCTGCTCCTCAACAAAAATAGTTGAAGTAGCTGGGTGCAACCCTTAGACCTCCCAGAGAGTAATCTAACTTGTGCAGAAGCAGCATTTACCCAAGCTGACAGAACTATTCTCAATGTTACAAAGGCATAATATTTCAAAACTATGAACAACTATTGAATAATTTCAACATTTTAGGCAAACATGCTTCTTCAGCATAAATTAATGCATGTTTGTTGTATAATTGTGGCAGATGTGGGAAACTGCTGTTCTCCTTTTAGCCCTGTCTACCCTGGGAGAAGAACTGTGCTAGTTACAGCTCTGTTTGAACACAGTCGTTGCCAGCAGGGTTCTAACGCACAATCCCTGACTGTTGCGGGCAAAGATTTTTTTTTTCCCTGAGAACTGTGCTAATAAAACAATTCTGTAATTTTTGACTACTTGCTCGATAGTCTCTAGCCCCATTTTAGAACAATATTCTTAATGCAGCTCTTGCCATAAAATCTGTTTCCATTGGTTAGGGAAACTCTACTAGTATCCTTTGATAACGCCTTTGTGTAAACAGAATTTCTAGCTAGTATGTTTCTGCTCCTAGTTTGGACACCGCTTTCTGGTACTGCAATATCCTAGATACTGAAGTATCGGTTCTTATTTTATTCCCTTAACAGTTTTTTGTTTTGCTGGTTCTCTTGCCAATATTCCAGTACAGTATAGCATATCTGGCAGTGCTCAATGCTTGTTCACCTGTGTGTTTGCCTTTTTAAAAAATAACTTGCCTGTGCAGTAAAATCTGTCTTAAGTGACCACACAATTGTCTGACAAAAATCAGTTTCTTAACAAAGGTGACTTTCTAATTTGGCCTAACAAAGGTGGAACAGAATTATATTCAGTACATTTGGGTATTTTTGGTGGTCCCTTCAAACAGGAAGTTGCCTAATAAGGGAATTGTCTCTTTGACAGATTTCACTATATTTGGGAAAACATACTGAAGTATAGCTTGCCAAATTTAATACATTTACTTCTGAATGTTAGATGGTATCTATTTGGCTGTATTGAAAAATTAAGTGAAAATGAACATACACTTGCATAATACTAATAGTTATAAACAAAGCCCTTAAGCTAGCTGTGGCTAAGATAATAGAATTTGACAACTAACTCACTGTGACTGTTGAGTTAAAAAGAAAATAAAATCTCTGTAACCATAAGTTGCTTATCAAGCAAAAATTAAGTTATTTCAAATATCTTTAATACAATTCCAATTTAAAAAATTGTCTACCAACCAGGTATTCTCGTTCTGTAATTTGCCTGAAAAGCAGTCTTTCTTCTGTGGGCTGCTTGATTATAGGATTCTTTCTATCCTGCAAACAGAAGTTTTCCAACATAATAGCTCTAGACATTTTTAAACTAACATATTTTAAGTTTTCTATAATATTAGTTGACATCATTGACCAAGATAATGTATTTTTGACAAAAGGAAGGGAAGCACTTTGATGTGGTATCACAGTAAATTTGAGAAGAAACCAATTATAATGGTTTCTTTGTCTGGTAAGTGAGGAGTTTAGTATTGTTTCACTATGTTTTCTTTCCTGTGATAAATAAGATGTTAGTTTGTTGATCATTTATTTAGCACAAAGATTTTAGCAAAAAACTTCAAATCATTAACTTTCATTATTGATTGCGCATCCAAAGTAATGAACATAAAATGCACTGAATAAAATGTTTTGTCTAACAGCTGTTCAGTGGTGTGTTTTACCACCTTTTCTCCCAGCCTTCATCAGCAGCCTAATTTAGTAGTGAGCCTTTTACAGTCTTGTGGGTAAAACACTTTAATTACCACTTCGTCAACTAGACTTTTTAATTCTCTTTATTGGGAATGTTGCAGGCTTTGAAACTTCTCAACAGAATTGTGCTATTCAAATCACAGGATTGTATTTTGGGGTTAGGAAATGATCTGCATACTGTGGAGATCTGCAGGAAAGTGATAATAGGTGTCAAATCCAGAGAAGCTTGGGGGTTCAAGGTTTACCCCTCTTTTCTTTCAAAATAACATGGTTTGGCTCTAAACGCTACATGCAAAACTAATAATGGTTAATTTGGATCCTTCTAATATACTAAACGATTGCATCAATGCAGTGAATATATTTTAAACATCTTTATTACAGAAAACTTTTTACAACGCTTTGAGAATTTCATTTTTTGAAGAGAGAACTGGATTATAGTTTTCTTTTGAATGATAGGTATGCCTGTGAAGCTTAGAACGTGTGTGCATTGCAATACGACGTTTACAAGTGCTGTTAGTCTGTCCAACCACTTACGCGCTTATGCACGAAAGAAGAGTGCTGGACTTTTGACTGGGACAGGTATGTTTTGTTACAGATGTAAAAGCAAGTTTGTGTATGATGCATTTTCCTCATCAGACTGCACAAACTTATATGTTAATCCAAATGAATTTTGACGCTTTCTCTGGTAAACAAGTTTAATTAAGAGATTGAACTTCAGCAACTTGTAAACATATAGGTGTTGCTGTTGTCCATTTTTCATGTTTGTTTTTCATTCTTACTCACTCATTTTGGTCCAGCATTTCAGGTATGTAAACAAAGCTGCAAGCTGAGCAACTTTCATTCTTCACCCCAAAATCAAAATAGCTATTTGTTTTTTTATGAAAGGGATATGACAGCTTTAAAAAATCATGCCTGTCCAAACACTTTTTACCTACTTACTATTACAAATAGCCCTTAAGAGTACTACAGTTGAAATAGATGAGCGAAAAATAACTAATTTTTCAGTCTATGCATCTGACAGCACTTTGTGTATAGTCAGTTTCACAGTTTTCTCTGTTTGTGTTGGTGGTTCACAAAGCGAAAATAATTTGGTAGTGGTACTATGGGGTGAGTATAGTACTGTCCTGACGCTACTTTTAACTCATTCATATTAAAATAAACTAGATTTCAGCTTGGTGTCCCTTACCATTTTATGTTGTGATCTGGAATAATATCCGAGGGCCTGATTCTGCAGCTGGCTCTCTGCAGGCAACCCCTTGTGGCCACATGAAGTATCACTGAAGTCAGTGTGATCTGAATCTGTATGGTCTACAGTAGGAGGCAGAATGAGGGTTGGGGAGCAGAAGGGGAAGATATCAAGAAAATTGGGAGGTGGAGAGACTGAAATAGAAATACTAGGTAACTGGGGAAAGCAGCTGTCTGTCACTCCATAAAGAAGAAACAAGCACAGGAAAAAGTAAACTTTGGTAAAAGTAGTGTTCCATTTTCTTAGCTATAGATCTTGCTAGTTATATGAAGTACAAGTCATATGTAAAGCAGGGATGTCAAACTTTCTGTGAAGAGGGCCAAGATACGTTTTTAATTCTAGTCTGAAGGCAGTGACTATGAAGGTTGGGTTGTGTGCTACCCTTGATTCACAGTGGATCTCCCACTGATAACAATGGGAGGTTTGAACAAAGACTGCATGGTAGAATCTGGCCCTTACAACATAATTAATTTTGTTGTTAAGGTTACTGTGTGCAGTGTCACTCAGTGGGGAAAAGATGATGCACAAGGCTTTACCATCACTGCTGTTTTTGAGGTTTTGGACTCTTTGCTAGTGCTTTTATTCAATTTATGCACACAGTGATGATAATTGTGCAAGATAGGTGCACAATTGCATATGTAAGTTACTGGAAATTATTGCTTTTAAAATATTTTCTTTAGACTTAAAAGTTAACAGAGGAGGCACTGTGACCTAGTGTATAGAGCACTGGTCTGCGTCTCAGGATACCTAAATTTGGTAACACTGAGCAGGTCATTCTGTGCCTCCATTTCCCAATCTATAAAACGGAGATGATACTAACTTAATAAAATCCTTTGAGATTACTTATGAAAAGTTCTATATAAAAGCTAGGTGGTATTCTTATTATTATTTATTATATAACACCTCTGAGATTGAGGGCAGTTCATGTTTTTCAGAGCTGTTTCAGGCTGTCTGCAAACTTACAGTGATAATTCTGTATGAGTAGTTCTTCATTTATATTTGCCCATTTGGAAGTTTTTCTTCTCATCTGGAAGAGCTAGAAACTTAATTTTTAAGTGCAGAAATTGAATCTGGTCACAGAGAGGAGATAAATACATTAAACAAGCTAGAGGAAATCCATGGGTTGGGTGTCTCAGAAATGATGTATAGGAAGATTAAATTGTTAGAATACATAATCAGTATTTAGTATTACTTTTATCCCCCGTAACTGATACTAGAATGCTGCTAGTTTTCACTAGTGACTGGGAGACCCTTTGCAAATTAGTGGCTTTTGTCAATTGGCAAGTGAATAAACAAAGCAAGGATAATGGATCACAAAATGTACTTTGAAAATTGTGGTTTTAATTACTTGATAATTCATAGTGTACCAGTAAATCTACTACACTGCCGTACATTGTGTAGGATGAGGTCTTAGTGATATAATACCACACAACAAGCACTGTGCTTTCACTATTTTTCTGAGAAGTGAGAAGAGATGGCTCTGTGTGAGTGCAGGTATTACTGAGCATCTCCTATATTGGGAAGATCCCAGTTCTTCTTGTCTTGTTAGATGAAGATGACTATGTTTTAGATAAATTATTATATGGGGTCTTTAGCCCATATAATAATTCATTGACCTCAGCTTCTAAACTGTGTAAAGACATTGAGTATCTAGTAATTTTTCCTATTTTAAAAAAGCCCTGAACTTACTCTTTTACTTCCTTACATCTTTGTAAAGAAATATTAGTCAGAGAAATTCTTTATTAGTTCAGTACTTGTCCCAGGTCCTTGCTCTAATTACATAATTGTATGCATACATGATTGCTGTAATTCTTAGTGATGTGGCAATATTATGGGAACTGTTTATACTTTGCTATTCGATAAAAGAAATAGAATCATCTGTGCAAGTCATTAAAGCAGAAATGAAAACTTTCCCAGGGCTGCATTAGCTTAAGTACCCTTCTTTTAGGCAATTAATGTTTTTCTCACTACTTTGACTATGCGTATTTTCAATATTAACTATTACAACATCACTTTTCTAGTAGATTCCATGCTGTTTCACAACCAGTAACTTACAGGGTATGTAACCAAATTTTGCATGCTGAGAAAATACAGGAGTATTATGCCGCCACATGTTATGATTTAACAAGAAAAAATATGAAATATGGCTGCCAATATTTGAAAAATAGTTCAAGGAACAAATCTTCAAGCAAGGCCAAGATTTGTTAGGCCATTGGCTATGCTAAGTTTAGTGTGTAATTGCAAACTTCATTTATGCAATATGGGTTCACTGTAATTATATGCATAAAGGACCTAGGTGCATTTGTGTGCACAGTTACCCAATTTGCTTGTGAAATTCCACATCTAACTTTGGAAGTCTGGTTCCAGAAGTTAGTGCAAGTTTTCAGTCTGTACAACACAGGTTTGCACAATTGGTTTAATCCCCCATGCCCAACAGATGCTAGTTTTCTTCCTCCTACCTATTTTGGTGAAAGGGTTAGTGGACTGCTGTCCACTTCTGGTGTTTTGCAGAGCAGATGAGAGGTTTTCTCTTTCACCCTGTCACTTTAAGGACATACCTCTTCACCATCTTCAAAATACATCTTTCTCCACTTGGTTTTTCCCTATTAAGGTCTTGTATTCCAGAGTCCCCCATTTCTCTCTCCTTGACCTCCCCAAATTTCTCTTTGTCCCCTAAGATTCTTTGATCTCTTTTGCACCCTGGCATTTCCACCTTTCTTTTGTCTTTACCGTCCTACCCTTCCTTTGGCTCTCCTGAAAATAACGTATGCTTTCTCTGCTACTGCTCTCTGATGTGCTGCTGCAATGAGGCACATAACAAGGGAAGTGGCCTTGGAGCTAGGAGGAGGAGCAAGAAATACAATGGAAGTCTTTATTCTGCAGTCTTACATCCATAATTGATCAAGCAGTACTTAAGAAAATGTATTAATATCTTGAGGAATACACAATAAAGTTCCCTGGCATAAAAATTACTGTAGATAAAAATATTTTGATGTATAATTAAACCCTACAAATTTGCCCTAATGACTGGGAGAGACATTGCAAATGATTTGAATGTGGCCAATTAGCAAGTAAGCAAACAAATACAATTAAATGATAACATATATCACTTAATTGTAGTGTTGCCTGAGTTTAGTATACTAGTAAATGTTCTGTAGCAAAAATAATGAAGTCCTAGTAAGAACAGACCTTGCTTCAGCACTTGAAGTAAAGAATGTTCCCGTTTTGGGGACAGTGGATTAGCAGAAAGCACAAATTTAAGTTGTTGTGTAGTTGCACACTTATTTCACAGCCTGAGAATTTCATTGGACCTAAAGATGTGCAACGAAGAACCACTA
Organism: Mauremys reevesii; assembly: GCF_016161935.1. Lineage (NCBI taxonomy): Eukaryota > Metazoa > Chordata > Testudines > Geoemydidae > Mauremys > Mauremys reevesii. The sequence goes on from NC_052630.1 coordinate 77,033,142, forward strand.
GTTACAATTTCCAACATAATCCATGCTGCTGCCCACTCATATTGGGCATACATTTTAATCTGCCACCTCCGTGAGACTGGGGTCTTTCCTGCCATGCTGACACTGTGCTGTGAAATTGAGTATATGCAGCCTGTTTACCTAATGTGTGTATGCTTTTTTAAATAGTGTGTTCTCAACGGAACTGGAGCTCCTCCAAGTGATCTTTCCAAAGATTTTCAATTATCTTCCATTTTAAATTGGTTGTTCCTCTACTCTGCCATGCTGAATCAGAGCTTTTGATGAGCAGTGAATCCAGTCAGTCACACACAGCTTTCAGAAGCAGCAACTAAGCAGACAGTGGGTAGTCAAGGTTGAAGGGAAAAGCCTTCTTTCAGAGAGACTGTTGTACTGAATATAGTGTTCATGAAAGGTGGTAGTTGACAGCTGTGGAGACTGATACCCTCTATCCACAACATGGGCATAGGTAGTGGCAGTCAGAGCTTCCATACACTTTGACAATGTGCCTCACCCTATTCTTAAGGAGTTTCCATGAGGCTGGTTGGGGTTCAGTTTTCTTTATCTCTTTGCTGAGTGTTAGTGAGCCTGCTGTTTGCGGGAGTTTTACTTTGTCATGTGGAAATTGTCCACTAGGAACTGGATTGAAACCACCAGACATATGTTGTTAAATAACCGGTTTTGGTTGTAAACATGGGCTGGGTTGGAACAGGTGACCTAGGGGTGAGACTGTGTTATTCTTAAATTGGTGCTGCTTGTTTTAGTATCCTGTCAGTACAGTATGTGAGCATCAAAAGTGTTTGTGCACACATGGCTTTAATTTAAGTGAGTTTACTACTACTGAGTTTTAGCAATTTGATGACAGTTTTACAGTTACTCATATACCAGTCTGTTTGGAGAATGAATCATCTGAATGTTGATCAGAAGCGTCAGTCAAATTTTACCAAAAGTTTTGGTCTTATCTAATCTCCTACAGTGACCCGAAAGCATATTCATGCTAGTTTGTGCTGTTAAAAGTAAAGAAATGTATTTAAAGTAAAAAACCACAAGAAAAGGGGACAGATGTGTTGTGTGGAATGCTACTTCAACTCATGGCCAGTTTTAACATTTGAATTGCTTGCAAATTTGTTTTCTAAGTCTGTTGTTACTATTGTTTTATGTGGACTGATCCTTGTGTTTCAACCTTAGTCCTGTTACCCTGTGTGAGAGGGGCTGCATTCACTGGAAGTCTTCGCTGAGTTCTTCAGTCCTGTGTTTTACAGTTGTTCTATCTAGAGTCTGTGTACTAGACACAGCAGAAGATTACTTGCCCATTCTCTCCTTTCTTCCCTCTACACTCTGTAAAATCCCTGTCTGGCTATTGCAAAGTCACCTCTCTTGGTGCATTATGCCAGACTCCATTTTCCTGTGTTAGGGCCCAATTGAGTGTGGGATGGTCAGGGGGGTTTATTTCTCAGAAGATTGCACATCCCTGTCCTAGAATTGCTAGCCTTCAGGAACCCTTTGTTAGAAAAGCTAGGATTAGGACACAAGTGATGGTATAGCCTCACTGAAACACTGGAGTATTTGCGTGAGTGAGAAGAGTCCAATTTTTTGATGGGAATGAGGGAATCTAGCCTTGAAGTCTGTCTGTATCCAGAGAAATCTGATCTAAGAGACTCTGAGCCACAAAGCATTTATCTCACAAGAGCGACATCCTTCTGGTTTTTGGAGCCTGCTACACATATAGGGCTGCCACTTTGCAGACCTTTTTCACGTTCTTTAATGTCATTGATTTTGTAACTGCTAACTGACCTCAGAAGGATCTCATATCAATGTCTTGGCAATCTAATGGAGCTGTGGTCTCTGTTTCCTCCAATTTTCCTCTCTGGGGTGTTCTGCAAAATCCACAGAGGCAAAGCCATTGTTGTAGAATCATTTCCACCTGGCCAGATGGATCTCCTTTTATGCTAATTGTTCTCCACTGGCACACTGGTATCCAGGTTTCAGGTATCCTGTCTCCTCTCTCAGAGAGAAGGATGGCCATAAATTTCAGTACCTTCCAGGCAAAATGCAAACCCCGCTTTTTTGAGCAAGATGTCCATCAGTAATACTAGATTTAAAAGGGGGAAAATACAAAATGAATTAAGCCCAGTTCCTTCTGACTGGGAGGAGAGATTATATCTCTGTGCAGGTGACTATATCTCTTGTGGAAGGTGCTCAGATGCTGCATTTATGAGGGTTACATAAAAACCTATATATATATATATAATATATATATATAGATGAGGCTGAAAAGGATCTTTGATACCTATGAGAGGACACAAAGTGATTAAAATTGGTACCTTGTACCAAGAGCACCTTTCACTTGAAGATCTCAAAACTCCTTAGCGGAGCAGTGAGGATGAACATCCCAGCTAGTTTTAAATTTGTGAATGGGATTACATAATGGGGTTGCCTACAATAGCCAAGGACTGTACTTAATGATCCACAAGGTCCCTTCCAGTCCTATGATCCTCCCCAAAGAGAAGGTGCCAGTGGTGTGGGAAAGGCCAAGCCACCAATTTAATGGTTTCTACTCCTGTGTAATTCATACTTCCTTAAAGCTTGGAAGATATGGTCTTCTCTCCATTATAGAAAATGGAACGTGTTCTTGTATGTTGCCATAAAGCATTAGGGCCAATTCCTGTTCCCTTGATCACATCCTTCACTTTCTCCAAGAGGGTCTTGACAAAGTCCTTGCTGTCAGCACCTTTTGTGTCCAGAGCCCTTTGCTTGCTGCTGTCAAAGAGAACACCATTGGGCCTCATCTACTAATAGAAGGCTTCCTTCAACTTTGTGTAAATAAGCCTATCTGGATACCTGTTTTGTACCCATTTGGAGTCTGAATTTAGTTCTCTCCTACCTTCAAGACTCGGAAGTGTCAGTGAGTTTTCTACTGGCTTTTTAGTCATTTTTCTAGATAATATTGTTTCCAGAAAAGGGATTAGCAAGTTGGCAGCTGTCTCTTTATCTCTTCTCCCTTACTCTCTTTCCACAACAATAAGATGATAGAGAGAGAGGGAACATCTTGGTACTCAGTCAGTAGCTAGTTTCTGTGGCAGCTTCTGAACACTATGGCCTTGAGGTTCTGTCTGGAAAGAATTAGAGGAACAGAAATCTTTAAATAGTTTTTCTATTGGACAGAATCAGGGATGAAGACAAGGCCTCTAAAAATAAGTTTGGCCCACTGCATTAAAACCTATAGATCAAATGTCCATCTAAAGGGATCCCCTGCTCCCCAGAATATTCACCCACGGTAGGAAAAAAATGCAAAGGTGCAGTGTGATGCTCTCTCTTTTCTCTTAATTGATATGAATGAGTAAGCAGAGGAGGCTTTGAGTGCTATTGTCTTTGTGTCATTATCCTTGACTGGTATATCAGAGAATGCAAACATTAGGATTTTACATCTTAATGTTTCTGCACCTGAGAAACATCAGCATAAAACAGGGATTCTCAAACTTTGTCACAGTGAGTCTCCCTAAGCTTAGAGAGAGAGAAAATTGCACCTCCCAGCCCCCCGTCGTTTACAGTGACAACACAAAACTGAAAATCCTATACTTTGCAAGAATACGAATAATAATGTAGCAGCGTATGATCAGTATAGTTAAAATAAGGGTATGAGTATCAAAAGTACTAATTTTATTGCAGAAATTATCTTTCGTGCTATCTCACAGTTGTGTTCCAAAAAATACAAACTGTAGCAACTAAAATAAAACTCCACTAACATTTTAGGAAATCGTAACACCATTGACTGCGTGACACCGCCCCAGCTGTCCTGGGCTTACAGGTAGGGAACAGGGCCCCCCATTTAGTGCAGGTGGGGGTGGGGGGCAGGTCAGAGCATGGCAGTCAGAGGTTCGCCAGCACTGTGAGTTCCGCATAGGTCTGATGCAGCAGGAAGTCCATCAGGGTACTAAGCTGGCAGCCGGGACTGAGCTGGGCTGCTGCTGGCCAGGACCAGCTGGTTACTGTCTAGCTGCACTGGTGCCATAGGGGAGGTGGTGTGTCACGCTGAGCAGGAACCATGCAGGGTCCATGGCTCCCCACTGCCACAAGGACCCCCATGGTGGCTTCTCCCTGTCGCAAGCAGCCAATCTCCAGCACCAGGGATGGAGAGGAAGGCAGTGCCAATAGCCTCTGCAGAGCGAAGAGCCCGCTTTGCATAAGGGCTGCTGCCATGATGGGGCACCAGCTGGAAATGAACAGCTGCAGCAGCTGGGGAAAGAGAACCCTTCTGCTAAGCCCAATTCATCCAGCCCTGCAGCCCAGGGATGAACAGCAGCTCAGTAGCAAATGGAGGGGATATTGCAGGGCCGGGCTGAGGCAGGAGTGGAGGGGAGCCCCAGGTATGTGGCTGGGCTGGGTGGAAGGGGATGGAAGGGAGCCCCTGGGATATTGCAGGGGAGCTTCAGCCAAAGGGGAGAGCTCCTGGAGATCTCCGAGCCCCAGCTGAGCTGGTGAGCAGAGCACAGGGGGAAGATGGCAGGGATGGGAGGCCTTGTGTTACTGGAGAAAAGATGGGGAATCAGGAGAATCCCTGTGTTGCTGTAGGCAGAGATAAGGTGGGGGATGGAGCAGGGGTGCCCCTGCAAGCTGCTTCCCTCACAGACCCCTGGCTGTCCGCTGTCCCAGCACTGTCCTCTGGACAGAGCTCTGGCCCCTTCTGCCCTGCCCCCAGGCAGGACAGAGCTCTGCGTCTGCTCTGGGAGCACTTAACCGCTGGCCAAAAGGCAGGCAACTGGTACCTGTGCCTCATTGTTTGAGAACCTCTGGTCTAGAGTGACTGTCCGTGGTGCTGCTGATGCCCTTTCCATTATTGTTACTTTGGTAGTTCTATGTCATTAGTGTTTCGTGTTCGTGTTTAGGAGTAGTTAACGTTTCTACATGCCTCCAGACTCTCCCTTGAGTTTAGCTTCATGGTAAGTGTAAATCATTACACAATGTAAAGTACTGTTTAAAGTTATTTCCCAACCATGGCTGATGTAGAGTTTTTCCCTGCAAGGCCTCTGTTGCAAACTTCAGTTTCCTCTGCTCCTAGAGGGCTCAGCCCCTCTTAATCCTAAATCCACATGCTAGTATGCTTCAGCAGTAATTACGCTGTACCTCCATGCATAGTTCAAACACCTGATAAGACAGTGATTCAGCAAGTGGCTCTTCATCTCTATGCATTGTCATAAAGTCTGTCAACCTATTACAAGAGGTTCATAATCCCTGTTTTCTTATTATTCCTTTTAACCATTGAATAGACAAACGGTAAGAAAGCTTCAGCTAAGAGTCCCAGAGACAGGACAGGACCAAAACTTTTGCTTCTGTTTGGCGCTTGAATGATGTGAGCAGATGATTGTGCATGCCTCACTGTTGTAGCAGATGTAAACAAGACTTCTTTGCAGATAGAAGTTCTCATTCATGTTTCGGATTTAAATCAAATTAGCTTGAATGCATCAACATTTTGAAGCTGTAACTGTATTTTTATAACATAATTTGAACTATAGTTATCAACAGTTCTTCCCTTTCATTCTTAAAACTCTTTCGGACATGGAAGTTCAAACTGTCATTGGGTAATTCCAGGTAATTCCACAATAACAGTTACTAGTGCTTGCTGGAACTAAAATGTACCTAGCTTCATGATTGTCCTATGGTTTTTAGAGGAGAACAAACACTGTGATAAACAAAGATAGGAAAGGACTATCTTTGCGAATCATTCTTTAGAGTTTGAAAGGTAATTGAAAGTTTTGGAATTTAGATTGTAATTTAACATGGCACAGTAAGAGAAAATAAATGGGTTTTTCAGCATGGTTATAAATGAAGGTTTGTTGAATATTTCTATTTGGTTTAGGACTAACTTTTAATTGTTAACTTTTATATATGGAAAATGTTCTCCTTCCTTCTTAGCCTTAGATTGTAAGCAAAAAAAGTCAAGATCAAGATCTGGAAGCAAGAAAAAAATGCTGCCATTACCTCATAGTGCTGATGAAGTTTACATACTCCGATGCAGGTATATACAGGATTTTTATAATTGGTTAACTGAAATTACCGTATCTGGGAGAGGTTATATATTGTTGCTTTTACATAAGAATATTCAGAAATATATTGTAACTGCATTTGATTTAAAAAGTCAATGTTGAGCAAAACAAACAACTAAGTTGAATATTACATTAACCTAAACAAAAAAGAACCTGAAACAGTCTTACATTTTGGAACAGATTTTTTTTTTCCCTCTCCTGGCTGAAAATGTGTTTTCCATATTTCATATTTGGGCAGTGTTCTTCACCTGCACAAAACAAACAAAAGCCTATTAATGGAAATGGGCCATTAACTATAGCATTACAAATGTGAAGGTATAATTTATAGTATAAACTTCAATCTTGTGTTTATATCTTCATAGTCAGTTGAAACCGTTATCAAGTATTGTTGAATTAACCATGAAACCATTAGGATTTTCATCTAAAAAATATATTAAAATGAGCTTTTAGGATAAAAGTTTACTTTCTGTATGATTCTTAATCCTTAGCAATGTCTGCTGACCTGTACTTTGTTTAATGCTAATATATCTTCTTGATGGAATGATTTTAAAATTTGCACAGGTTTTGTGGTCTGGTCTTTCGAGGACCATTGTCTGTTCAGGAAGACTGGATAAAGCACTTGCAGAGACACATCGTCAATGCAAATCTTCCACGGACTGGGGCTGGCATGGTTGAGGTCACAACGCTACTTAAAAAGCCTGCTTCAATTACTGAAACTTCGTTTTCTTTACTGATGGCAGAAGCAGCATCATAGAACAAGGAAACCTTTTAAATTTGAATTGGATGTAAATTTGAAATACTTTGTCATTTTTTAAAAAATATTGCTACACTAAATTATGTTTATAAATCCTAAAGCCAGAGAAGTAGGGAAAGTGAATTACAGTAACATCAAAACAAATTGAGTACTTAACAGTTACAGTAAGTAGTCTTTATATTTTATATAGGGTGGCAGATGTGTTTTTAAGGTTTACTATGTTTTTGTCAGTTACTGTGTTCACTATCAGTACAAGATCATTACATGTAAGCAGCCATTTTTAAATTGTTGCACATGGGTACTTATAGACAGATTTTAATAAAAACAAACCATGCCCTCTACAGTGTTACCAGAATCAAGGCTCTGTTTATTCAAAAAACAAAAACAAAAAAACACACACACACAAAAAACACACTTGCATAGTAAAATAAGATATTATATTTTGTTTGTATGTATGTAGTGTTTTGTATAATACCAAGAACCGCTAATACAACTTACTCAACTTAGGGCATTAAATATCATGTACTTCATAGTTCAAGAGACTGTTTCATTCAAATAGGGCAATTAGTACTATTCTATCTAGGTGTGTAAGTGGGTTTTTTTTTTAAATCATATGAGGCTTTTTTGTACTAAAAAGTGGAGGGAAACTTGTTTAAACAAATATTTCTAAGAGAAATATGTACATAGTACTGGAAATTATTTGTGGTAAGGAAGTATTCTTTACTTCAGTTGCATTTCTCACTGACAATAAAGTGGTGCATCCATGCTACCTCCTACTTTGTCAACAAAGATGTTATTTACCCTTTACGTTTTTGTATCATAGTAGATTCAAATCTAACTTTCTTTATTGCAAAGCATTTTTTTTAAAGTTTGTTTCCTTATGATGTTTTACTTAAAGTCTGACTTGCTTACAGAACAGTTTGCCTCTCTACTACTTTATTTAACACTGTAGAAATGTACTAATAAGAACTGCTCACTACACGGTTTAGGACTAGACTTTTCATTTATAATTCTGTTTAAATTTTTTTGATCATTTTAAGAAATTTGAACACATTGAAATGTTTCTACATATGAAGAGAATGTTTACAATTTAAATTTTAGAACTTGTTTTGGATGTGATTCTGTGTATGAAAACTGTGTAACACTATGCTCATGCTAAGGACCTACTTATGGAATTACTGAAATAAATGTGCTGTGAGGATGGACAGTATGGTGCAGGTGTCTTGGTCATGATAAATTGTGTTTGTTCATTTAAATTGTCATCAAAACGTGATTTAATTTTTTAATCAGTAAATCAGATTCCTCTACAAATCAGTTTTGTATGCAAGTAACATTTCATTTTATTCATGTAGGGTAACTAAAACTGTAGTTAAATCAAGAATATGCATTGATATTTTCTTTATATGTAAATAAAGTTAAAAGCAGTTAAAACAAGGAGTATTTTGGTAGAGTATATACATACCTCACTGCCAGTGAAATTGCTTTCCTATGGTATATCTCCTTACCAGAAAAATCTCTAAATAAAAAGGTTTAAACAAAATATAAATGTCTATAATGTGAAGCATTTCTTATTTGTGTTATGTATGAAGTAACAGTTCATGAGAAGTTGATTTGTCTTGCTTGAGATTAGACTCTCCTCATTAGTGATCCAGAGTAGAATACATTTACTCACAACATAATATGATCTGTTCACAGATGCATTACATTTAATTGGTGTAAATGTCAGGATGATTTTTTTTATAAAGTTGAAATAATCTCCATACTAGGACTTGCTAATATCTTGCAAAAGTAGCTCTGTATATGTCTAGGCTAAAGTCATTAGAGAGGTATTGTAATGTATTCTTAGTGCAGGGGTTCTCAAACTGGGGGTCAGGACCCCTCAGGGGGTCACGAGGTTATTACATGGGGGGGTTGCGAGCTGTCAACCTCCACCCCAAATCCTGCTTTGGCTCCAGCATTTATAATGGTGTTAAATATATTAAAAAGTGTTTTTAATTTATAAGGGGAGGTCGCACTCAGAGGCTTCCTATGTGAAAGGGGTCACCAGTAAAAAAGTTTGAGAGCCACTGTCTTAGTGTAACCTCCCTGTGGATAACTTGAAGCTTTAACATGTCCATTATATTGTTACCTTTCTGAATCAAAAATATACCTCAAAATATTCAAAGGATTTTTGGCTGTGGGAAAAATTTTAAAAATAGGATAACTGAAATATGATGATGTATAGTACAAAAACATCCTACTATAATGTTGTAGGGCTTTTCTTGTTATTGAGAAAGAGTGCTGCCTCCTGATATTTTTAGGATGAGAGGAAAATCTCATAGCAGTACTCCTGAGCATTTCCTTACATGTGTTTTGGTTTGATATACTAAAACTGCATTTAATCTTGATTTTTTTTTTATATATCTGATCGTAAAACTCAGTGTCTGTTATCCTTTAGGAACTGATCCTACATTGTGTAGCGCACAGGTGGACTGCTGTGCCCATGCAAAGCTCCATCTACATCAGTTGGGCTTTGCTTCAGTGCAGCAGTACACCCACCCACTAGACAATGTGGGATCAGGGCCTTAGTCTCTGTCTGCATGGGAGCTGGATTAGTTGTGGATACTGAAAAATAAGTAGGTGTTTGCAAGCAACCTGTGGGATTTTGAGCTCTTGTGGTAGAAAACTTGCTTTGTAAGGTGGAGGATTAGAAAAAATATTCATAAGAAATTAATGTAAATTAGATAAGAACAATGAAATTGCCTTGAAAGTTCAGAATGTTTTATTATAATATTTGTTTATTCTTTTCACAAAAAGATGTTAAGCATATTTTGTGGATGGTTAACTTATGAAAAATTCGGTGAAGCTACAGTGATAATTATCATTGCTAAATATGCTGATAGAGTAAAACCGTACCATGCAGAATTTAGCAGTAGTAGAAAATCTAACTAGGTTTTCAACAAGATAAATAACTTGAATTTAATTTAGTTCATTCAAACCAGGCAGTGTGTAATATCATTGAGTGAATCACTTTATGTAACATCTTCACTTTTAAAGTTAAGTTTGAAGAGCATATGGGTCTAGTCCTATAATCCTTGAAGGAGGAGCTCTGCAACTTCCAGGATCAGGCCCTTAAATTTTGAGAAAATGTTCTGTTTGTAATGGCTACAATTTTGCGTAGTGTGAGCCAGAGCTGCACAATTCTTCAGCTATACCCTCACTGCTAATCCAGATCTGTCTCAAAATGCGGCATCCCGCTGTGCTTGGACTCCTACCAATATATATTTTTTAAAATACACATCTATCCTGATATAACACTGTCCTCGGGAGCAAAAAAATCTTACCGCGTTATAGGTGAAACCACGTTATATCGAACTTGCTTTGATCTGCTGGAGTGCGCAGCCCTCCCCCTCCCGAGCACTGCTTTACCATGTTATATCCGAATTCGTGTTATATCGGGTCGCATTCTATCGGTGTAGAGGTGTATAGGCAAATCTTAGCACTCTTTGAATAGTTACATTCATTGCACTTGGGACCTACATTGGATTTAAAATGAATTATCTAAAAGCGGCTTATTAAATTATCTATCCTTAGGTCTTTTTCAAATAACCCTATTGACCCAAGATGTTAGGACTTCTCTACTCTCCTAGTGTAACTGTTGCTGGGAGTCTTGGTCCCCATCAGTATTTGCTGTCAGATTCCATAAATCCCAATTTCCAGTACTATGGAGGTAATGAAAAATCTGATAGAACAGGCTTAGTTAAATCATTCATCCTTTTCATTTCACAGAGAAGTCTAAAATTTTCAAACTTGTGCACCTAATTCCATATTTAGGCATCTGAATAAGTGGTCTGACTTTCAGAAGTGCTTAGCATTCACAGCCCATTAGCTCCCACTGACTTCAGTGCCTCCATTGACTCAGTAAGTTGCTCAGTACATCACAGCCCACGTTATGTAGGTTCCAAAATATGGATTCTTTGTGCTGGGCATCCAATTTGAAAATTTTGGTCTAGTGTTTGGCCTTTTCTTTTGTTTATAGCCATTACTGGTTACTGTACTTTAATATATTTATTGGTAACCAGCTGGGTTCCCATGCCTTGTCTCTCCGATGAGATCGCCAGGAAGGGTGCCAATTGTGAAGGATTGTTTTTGTGTTGCAGACATTTTTCTCCTTGGAACTGAATGGAGATGATGGCTGAATTAACATAAATCATTCTGACTAGTTTATACGTGTTGCTTTGTGGCCAATTCAAATGACCATGTTCAGCCTGAACTAATAAGGCTGATTTTTTTTTCCCCAGTTAAAAGCATTTATTGGATTTCTTAGGTAAAATATATAATTTGTAGAAGAGGGATTACAGCTTTCCAAAAAGTTGGAAAGAACTGACAGGAAAAGCAAAGGGAGGGGTGATCCATAGGATGTTTGTGAAGTGCAAGACAGTTTTACAGTGGATCATTTATAATGGATGTCAAGCAATAAGGATGATTGGTCTGATTTTTCAGAGGTGCCACCTTTTAGATTTCATGGACTTTCATGGGAGTTACAGGTACTCAAGACCTCTGAAAATCAGGCCACACACATTTTCCAAAATGTTTCAGTCTTTTGTTAGCCACCCTTCCTGAGGCTGCCAAATGACAAAATTCATAAGTCCAGTCCTCTAAGCATAGGGATGTTGAATCTTTGCATGTTTGCTGTGCTTAGGAGGCTTTAGACAGAGTCTTCACTAGGGAGTTGAACCATTTGAATTGCACTCATGTAAGCACCAGTGATAGTGTGTCCACACTAGCCATGTTTCAGGCTAAAGACAGTTGCAGTTTTGTTCTGTCTCCTTATATTATTCTCTTCTACTGCAATGTAGTTGCACTGACCTCCCAATAACTATCCTAGTTTCTGGTACAGCTCTCGCAAGCAGTTGTTTCTGGCAGATTGTGGAAGGACTTCTAGAATGTCCTGGGAAGCACAGGAGAATTATGGGAAAAGTCAAAATTTTGACAAGCCCTTAGGAGGCATCTGAGTGAGCTGCTGCAGAGTGGCGAAATGGTTCAGACAATACCTGCAGAGAGCTAGAGGCACACACACACACATCAGGCACTTACTGCTGCTTGCCACATGCATAGCTGTGTGTTTTAACTCTTGGCTGAATTGCACCCAGTGAACCACGATCACAGGCTTGTGGGACAGAGTTGTTCTGGTGACTTGGGATGGCCAGCTCTACCTACAGAACCTTGGGATGAAAAAAGAAACTGTTCTGGAACTCTTATGCTGACCAGGGCCCAATACTACAGTGCTAGACTTCTGTGGAAAAGAGTAGTCGTCATCCTGTTGAATCTGGCCACTCCAGATTCCTTACCAGTCATCTGGAGAGAGTCAGTCTGGAATCAGGAAGTCCATGGTAGTTGCTGTTCTGGTGAAAGTGTGCAAGACAAAACCTAGTGTATTGCAGGAGTGTGTGATCAAGCTGCTAATGTGCCTAAGTTTATCAAGGTATTTAAACAGATGGGTTTTGTGAGTTGTTGATGGAAGAATCCATATATCCATTCTATGTCCCACCATCTTCCCAAACAAGCTCAGGAATACAGTTTACTGGAAGGGCTGCTTCTCCATGGTGGTGCAGGCTTTCTTGGATCTTTATGAAAAGTTCATGAAGCCTTTGGAGCCTTGAAACATGCATAATTCCAGGATTTTCAAAACTTAGAACTTCAGAAGAGTGAGCAGTGTGGAATCCACCAAACTATTTTGACATTAATGGTGTTATCTTCCAAGGCTTGTTCAAAGATTAAGCCTTTTCCTGAGTATGCAAACATATATAGAAGAAAATTCAGCTATACACTGAGTAGAATGGTGATGGTGAATAGCAAGTGTTTGCTCTTATGAATGGTTTTTGGAAACCGTAATTAGGGATTGGGAAGAAATAAAGGCTATAGTTAACAGAACTCTCTACTAAACTGTAGTTTGTACCCCACTAATCAGTGGACTGTTACTTGCACATTGGTTACATTCCAGAATTGTGCTTTATACAGTTTTAAAGGTATTACCTGAACAGCTAGAAAGAATCTGCTAAGGAAAGTGTTTCATAGAAAGTCAGACTAATTTCATGTGATTTCAGGTGTGTAAGCTCAGCATGCGATGTGGATGCCATTGCCTGGCACGTGGGCTAGCAGAGTCAATGTAATGGAAACATTTTGGCCATAGTGCCCAATATGTAACTTCTTGCAATAAAATGTTCCTATGTTTTGCCTTTTAACACTGAAGTTTGTGTGACTTCTTGAATTTTTTTCCCAACTGGTCCTTTCCAAGTTCAGCCACCTGACTTGGTTCAGTGAGCTGCCATATATGCCAAACGAGGCCCTTCTGCTTCCACCTGGAGCAATGCCCTATGCAGCTAAAATGGGGGCCAAGAGAATTACAAGACCTAGGAAATTCTGAGGGGCCTGAATTGGGGGAGCTAGGAGGGGTCCAGCCAGCTGTTACTTGTGCTACAGTGGTGCAGGTGGAGAATGGAGACTGGTGGAGCAGAGAATGAGTGTGGATGCTTCTGCCCTGATAGGAGGCTATATCCATCCTTTCACAAATAATAATGGCACTATTCATAAGAATCTGGAGAACTTTTCCACTGAGCCTGCCAAATCCACTCTCACTGGTACCTTTATCATAAGGAGCTACCTATCTCCCGCAGAGGGTCCCAGATCCCACAACTCCTCCATCACTGGCTTGCCCATTGGGTCACCAATCACATTTGGATCCTGAGTCCACCTCAAAAAGATCCTGTGATCCCAGCAGTATATTGGGTATCTCTCAGTGCATTTCCTTAGCCTCTTGATCCTCCCTGATGGCAGTCCTGAGCCCTCACAACCACACCACAAAGTGATTCATTGCAGACTCACAGCACTTAAGGGTCACTGGGGGAGCAAATGCCCAGGAGCCAATCAAGTTCATCATAAAATGAGCATGTTTTTCACTAACTGCTATTTTCTCTTGGCCTTGTTATATTGTAGTTTAAGGCCCTTAATCCCCTGGCATTGGATGCTAGTCTTGGTTATCCTTAACTCTGCCACCACCTGGTCATAAAACAGGGTATTTCTAATTATGTTGCCTGGCTTACCTTGCATCTCCACCTCTCCCCAGACCTGAGAGCAGGGCCTGCCAGCTGGCAGCCCATTTATGAGAAGGCTTCCTCTATGACATGCAGATAATATTCAAGTGCTTGAAGCAGAAGATACTTGCAGTCTAAGTAGTTTGCATCTGCAGCCCATGTGTGTGCAACTTTGAACAGGTAAGTGGTGTCTGACCATCTTGACTTCTAGTCACCAGAGCACAGAACCTAGACCAGACAGGCCACCAGAATGCTCTGGAATGGAAGAGGACTATATGCACCATTTGAGGTGTTACAGCAGCAGACTGTAAGTTTTTAACCTCTCAAAACTGGATCTTTTGACAAAAGTTAACTGACAATTGTATCTTTACTTATTGAATGCAGCATTTTGTATTGGGGAGACCTGCAACATCGCCCTCACCTCCCCCCAATGACTTTTTAGGGAAAGTGCTGTATGCTGATCTTTGTACTTGTATATTATTGTAATGATCTGTGCTTTTTGGAATTTCATTGCCAGTGATTGTTCTTCAGATGTTTGGGTTATCTACACAAGGTAGTATTGGTGATGGATCCTTTAGACAGCTACAAATACAAATCATGTCCATGTATGTCGTTGTGAAACATATTCAAATTCAACTTAATAACTTAAGTCAGTGCAGTAATGAATACCGAAGTAATGATTTCTTGCACTTGTTCAGTGTAAGAGATATGACTGACAAAGAGAGTATGAGTTAACAAGATTAAGCTACATTTTAACTGAATGAAGAAGTGCATGTCAACCAGGTATAAACCCTGCTCACTAGAAATCAGACTTTCATCTACCTCTTTTCTAAAAAAGCCAGTTACAGAATGTAAAATAACTTTGTCCTTTTTTGGACATAGACAGTTTTTGCTAGGTTTTCCCCAGCTTCTGAGAGAAAAACAGCAGAAGATAAAGTTGCTGCTTATTTTGTTGTGTTCCATGAAATCTGATTGCTGAATTTACCAGACTCTTCAAATCTCCAAGTGTCTTTACAGGGCAAAGATCACTAATGTGGCCTTGGATTGTCCAGATAAAATATATAAAAGAAGTAGGCTTGTGCCAGGAACAAATACAGGTTTTGAATCCAAATTACCATAGAAGCTGTTTGTTCCACTTTGCCACCTGAATTAATGTTACTGTACATTTTTTAAATGATGGTTCAATCTGCAGACATGAATGATTAGTCACATAACAAATTAGTGTGAGCCCTTCACTGTATTTAGCCTCAGTCACAGACCCCTTACTGATAACTTTCTAACTCCTCTTCCTATTGGGTGTATTGTTTTCCTTCTTAAAGGTCTCTCTCTCTCTTACACATCTGCCATTTTGTCCTTTTCTCCAACTGAACGGTAGGAAGCAACCCTCTCTACAAAAGACAAGGTGGCATAGGCAGCGAATTATATGGGTCCATGGTGCCCGTGCTCACCAATATTTAGGAACGTGGGCCTGGCTCCACCAATGTTTTGGCTTATTGTGCTTTGGGGTGGGGGTCCCATACTTCATGGGGATGCAGGGGCTAGAGGGGGGCCTGGTGCCAGCAGCAGTGAGCGACCTGGCCCCAGCCCACCCTGCTCTGCATTGCTCGGGTGAGGGGCCGGAAGCCAGAAAGAGGTGGGGTGCGGGTTCGGGAGAAGGGGTGGAATGGGGGCAAGGAAGGGGCAGAACAGGGGCGCACTGAGGGCCAGGTCGCTCACTGCTGCCAGTGCCAGGCCTCCCTGCTAACCCCTCCCCCAGCTGCGCTAGACCCCACATCCCCCTGAAGCGCGGGGCCCACAAAGCGCAGGGCCCGGGGCAGTTGCCCCAGTCCATCCTATGGGTCCAGTGCAGCCTAGGGGGGTAGCAAGGGGCCTGGTGCTCTTCTCTTCCTGTCCTGTTGTGTCTTGTTTTACCTCTGCCACCTCAGAGCTAAAGGTTTGTTTCCTAATTGTATTGAAAAAGGCTGACAGGATATATGTAGTTTGAACACCTGTAACTTAATAGTAAGTACCTGTTTTCACTATCTCATTGTGCTTTGTTGCTAAAAGCCAAAGTTGTTCAAGTGATTGCTCATGTGTATTCCACAGTAGGTGTGTGTGCTCGCCACATGCACCGGTACTGGAAGTTTTTCTCCTAGCAATACCCGTAGGGGAGCGCCCTAGTGACCCCTGGAGTGGCACCTCCATGGCGCGGTATAAGGGGCGCTGCACACACACCCCCACCCTCAGTTCCTTCTTGCCACCAGTGAAGATGCTTCGGAACTACTCTGCTCCAGCTTTGCTGTAGTTCGTCCCCAAAACTGCTTGTTCTTTCAGTGTATGGTACCTGTAATTAGTTTAGTTTAGTTTAGCTAGAGCGCCTGGGCTGGGGCATGCCCCATGCCCCAGGTTTTAAGTCGTGCAACACTTGTAGGCAATCTAGGCCAGTGAGTGATTCACATGTGGACTGTTTGGGGGAACCTATCTCAGTGATTGCTGCAAGATTTGCAAGCTCTTTAAGCCTCAGACCAAGAGAGAAAGGGACATTAGGCTCTGGGCTATTCTGATGGAGTCGGCGCTGACCCCAGCTCCGGCGCGCCGCTCTGAGTTGGCACCGCGGTGTCGGTGTGCGGTGACCCTTCGGCACCATCGACTAATCAGCACTGCTCCCCATCCACGGAGCACGCCAAGAAGGCTAGGAAGAGACCTTCTTCGCCATGGCACTGGAGTAAACCCATGACAGAGGCTTATACCCATGTTGGGCAGCCCACCAGCTTCTAGGCCTCCGACTCAAGTTGAGCGGAGTAGCCCAGCCCATTCGGAGCAGGCCTCCCCAGATGTCCGGGTGCCCTCCACACCAGAGACCCTGCAGGCAGCCCGGGATGTTATGTCCATGCCAGTACCAGGAGCACCGCTGATGTCAACTCCACGGTCCAGAAGCAAGCCACCAATAGGATCTCCGCAGTCACCCCTGGCTCGGTACCAATCTCGGTTGAGGGAATGTTCCTGATGCCGTTTGCCACCCAGCAACCATTCAGAGCAAAGTGCACGTGGATTGCCCTCGATGCCCACCAGGCTTTCTGGTTGGGTCTGAACAAGACTCTCGGCACCATTCCGCCTCGAGGCGCGAACGCCGATGGGACTGAGGCAGTCGACGCCAAAGGTCCTCATCTCAGCGGGACTATTGCACCCAGTCACAGCATGAACATCGACGTCATTCCCATTCGTCATTCTGCTCCAGGATCCTGCCACAACACTGCCTCCGCAGCCCCGGGCGTCGATCGCCAGCGCGGGTCCGCCTGCCGAAGCCGATCACAGAGCAGCTGTTACCAATGGTACCAGTCCTCCATGTTGGCAACACTCCTGGCGCCACCGCTCCTCCCGGTCCAGGGACAGCGGCAGGTTGTATGTCAGTTTGGCCTCCCTTCGTAGTCATCTATCAATGGGCCAGGCCAGCCAGGCTGAACAGCCGGCTCTGCCAGAGCCACAGCAGGTGCAGTGGCACCGTGCCCCGTGGCCGGCCCAATGGTACCAGGGGGCACCATGGCCCCTGACGCAGCCCCCAATGGGGGCTCGCTCAGTTGCCAGAGCCTCAGAAGGACCATTGGCCTCCCTCTCCAGACCTCTGAAGAAGGAGTCGGTCGGACATACATCCTCGATACCGTGCCCAGAAACTGACCAGGTGGTGGACCCTCCAGTGCCAGTGGACATGCAAAGTACCGCGCCAGCCTCTTCACCCTCCCCGGATGAGGCAATTACAGCCCCTCCTCCCTCCATCCTGCAGGAGGACTTTAGGGCCCACAAAGAATTCTTTTATAAAGGGGGCATCAAGCCTCCACCTCCAAGCAGAGGAGATGGAAGAGCCCTCGGACTTCCTGGTTAATGTACTGTCCTCCTTGGCACCAGGCAGGGTGCCCTTGCCTCTCCACAAAATGGTGGCAAAAATTTCAAATGCCCTGTGGCAAACCCTGGCCTCATTGGCCCCCATCTCTAAGAGAGTGGAACACAAGTATTTTGTACCCACCAACGGTCATGAATACTTATACACCCACCATGCTCCTAACTCCCTGGTGGTCGAGTCGGTCAACCACAGAGAAGGGCAGGGCCAACCAGCCCCTACCCTGAAAAATAAAGATTCAAGGAGGCTGGATTCATTTGGAAGAAAAATGTATTCGTCCTCGAGCTTCCAGTTATGGGTGGCGAACCACCAGGCTCTCCTGGGCCAGTATGAGTTCAATCTGTGAGGCTCCCTGCCCAAGTTCAAGGACTCCCTCCAGGAGTGCGACAGGAAGGAGTTCAAAGCGCTGGTGGAGGAGGGCACAGCAGCTGCCAGGTCCATTGCCTCTGCGGTGTCCATGAGAAGGGTGTCATGGCTCCTGCTCTCTGGGCTGTCCAGTGAGGCACAGACCTCCCTGCAGGACCTCCCATTTGATGGCAAAACTCTGTTTGCGGAACAAACGGATACAAAGATGCATGGCCTGAAAGTCTCCCGCATGACTCTCCGGACTCTGGGTCTCTATGTTCCAGCTCTGGCTAAACATAAGTTCAAGCCATAGGAGACTCCCACTCAGGCCACCCATTCAAAATATGAGACTGCTTATAAGAAGTTGTGGGACTATAAGAGGTGCCCACAGAGGCAGTCTCGGCCTGCCCCCCAGCCTGGGTCATCCAAGGGCAAGCACGTGGGGAGAAGGCAGTTTTGACAGGATGCCCGGGGCGCCCTGCCAGTTCTCATCAGGGATCCACCCTCAATAAAGCTTCCCTTCTCCAATTGGTTGTATGCTTTCCTCTCGGAGTGGTCATGGCTGACCTCAGACCAATGGGTCCTCAACACCATCTCCCGGAACTACACCCTCCAGTTTACTTCCTCCCCGCCCAGCCACCCCCCTGCCTCTGTCCCTCCTGGGGGACCCCTCACATGAGGCTCTGCTAGAGCAGGAGGTGGGATGGCTCCTGGGCCTAGGAGCGGTGGAAGCAGTACCAGGGGAGTTCACAGGCAAGGGGTACTACTCCCACTATTTCCTTATCCCGAAGGCCAAAGGGGGGCTCAGGCCCATCTTGGACCTGCGAGGCCTGAACCAGTACATGGTGAAGCTCAGGTTCCGCATGGTCTCCCTGGCCCTGGATCCTGGGGACTGGTACACTGCCCTCAATCTGGGGGCAGCAACTCTACCAATTTATGGTCCTCCCGTTTGGCCTGTCTGTGACCCCCAGGGTATTCACGAAACGTATGTCAGTGGTGGAAGCCCACCTCAGGCACCATGGGGTCTAGATCTTCCCCTATCTGGACGACTGGTTGGTCAAGGGCAGCTCCCAGTCGCAGGTGCAGGATCACATGACGCTCCTTCTGTCCACATGTACCACTTTGGGCCTGTTAGTAAACAACACGAAGTCCACGTTAGTCCTGGTACAATGCATAGAGTTTATCAGGGTGGTCCTGGACACCTCATCAGCCAGAGCCTCCCTCCCACTGGACAGGTTCGAGACCCTGAAGGGATTCATCAACACGGTCACAAGGTTTCCGGTGACAACAGCCAGAGCATGCTTCCAGCTCTTGGGTTACATGTTGGCGTGCACGTATGTGGTCCATCACGCCAGACTCAGAATGAGGCCCCTCCAGCTCTGGTTGGCCTCAGAGTTCTCCCAGGCCAGAGACAGGATGGACAAAGTCCTCACGGTGCCCATGCCAGGGATCACCTTCCTACGGTGGTGGTCCTCCATGAGAAACATGCTCCAAGGGGTCCAGTTCAGGGGCAGGGCCCCGTCACTGGAACTAGTGTCCGATGCATCAGACCTGGGATGGGGGGCCCATGTGGGAAACATTCAGACCCAAGGTCTGTGGTCAGCTCAGGATCTGACCCTCCACATAAACATCAAGGAGCTCAGGATGGTACGGTTGGCGTGCACAGCCTTCCGCTCGCACCTGGAGGGCAGAGTGGTCAGGGTTCTCACGGACAACACGGCCTCGATGTTCTACATCAACAGGCAAGGCGGGGCCCGATCCTCTGCCGCGAAGCCCTCAGGCTGTGGGAATTTTGTATAGCCCATGACATCTGCTGACAGGCCTCCCATCTGCCGGGTGCCCGGTACACACAAGCAGATCGCTTGAGCAGGGACTTCTCCTCTCAGCATGAGTGGTCTCTTCACCCAGAAATGGTGCACAGACTATTCCAAGTGTGGGGAACTCCCCAGATGGACCTGTTCATGACTTGGCAGGACCGTCGCTGTCCCCAGTTCTGCTGGGATGGGGCGCTATCTCCGATGCCTTCCTCCTGTCCTGGTCAAGCCAGTTCCTCTGCCTTTCCCCTGATCCCGCTAATTGGCAAGGTCCTGGAAAAGATAAAGACGGACAAAGCCTGGGTCCTTCTAATTGCCCCGGCATGGCCCTGGCAGCATTGGTACAGGACCCTCACAGGCCTGGCGGTCGCCCCGCTGTGGCCATTGCCGTCCTGCCCAGACCTGCTCTCCCAGGACCAGGGCTGCCTCCTCCACCCCAACCTAGTGGCACTCCACCTCATGGCGTGGCAGCTCAGTGGTTAGGTAGGGAGGAAAGGACATGCTCAGAAGGCGTTCAGCGCATCCTCTTAGAAAGCAGATGGCCCTCCACATGCCGAGCCTACTTGGCAAAGTGTTCTCAATTTTCCAGATGGGCGGATGAGTGGGGCGTTTCCCTGGTGGCTGCCCTGATCCAGCTCATTCTGGACTACCTCCTTCACCTTAGAGCCCAGGGCATGGCGCCCTCGTCAGTCAAGGTGCACCTGGCGGCCATATCGGCCTTCCATCCACCGGTGCAGGGCCACACGATATTCTCCCATGCTATGACTGGCTGATTCCTTAAGGGGTTGGATCGTCTCTTCCCGTATGTTAGGCCCCCAGTCCTGCAGTGGGACCTAAACCTGGTGTTGACCCATCTCACGGGGCCCCCATTTGAGCCGCTAGCCACGTGCTTCTGGTCACACCTCTCGTGGAAGGTGGCCTTCCTGGTTGCGATCAGGGTCAGCTAGGTGGGCCTGGGAACTCAGGGCCCTGACCTCCGAGCCCCTGTACACGGTGTTTCATAAAGATAAAGTCCAGCTCTGCCCACATCCTTTGTTCCTCCTGAAGATGGTCTCTGCTTATCACATGGGTCAGGACATTTTCTGCCGGTCCTCTGCCCCAAGCCCCATGCATCCAGTGAGGAGCTGGATGTGAGATGGGCTCTGGCTTTTTACGTGGAGCAGACTAAGCCATTCAGAAAGTCCTTGCAACTGTTCATTGCCTTGGCCGAGCGCATGAAAGGTCAGCCAATCTCCACTCAGCAGCTCTCCAACTGGATCACCTTGTGCATCCGTTCCTGTTATGTCCTGGCAGGAATCCCTCCGCCACCTATTGTGAGGGCACACTCGACTAGGGCGCAGGCCTCGTCGGCTGCCTTTTTGGCCCATGTCCCCATTCAGGACATTTGTAGGGCTGCCACGTGGTCTTCAGTTCACACGTTCACCTCGCATTATGCGATTGTTTCTCAGACCAGGGAAGACGCTGGGTTCGGCAGCGCCATTCTCCGTCCTGAGAGTATGTGAACTCTTTCCCACCTCCGACAGATATAGCTTGGAATCACTTATTGTGGAATACACATGAGCAGTCACTCGAACCTGTTCTGTAACGCATTCTTCAAGATGTGTTGCTCATGTCTATTCCACATCCCATCCCCCTTCCCTGCTGTCGGAGTTGTCTGGCAAGAAGGAACTGAGGGTGGGGGGAGTGTGCAGCATCCCTTATACCGTGCCATGGAGGCGCCACCCCAGGGGTTGTGGGGAGCGCTCCCCCCTACGGGTACTGCTAGGGCAGTGACTCTCAAACTTTTGTACTGGTGACCCCTTTCACATAGCAAGCCTCTGAGTGGCTTATAAGACCCCCGCCTTATAAATTAAAAACAACTTTTTATATATTTAACACCATTATAAATGCTGGAGGCAAAGCAGGATATTTGGGGTGGAGGTTGACAGCTCACAACCCCCCATGTAATAACCCTGCCACCCCCTGAGGGGTCCCGACCCCCAGTTTGAGAACCGCTGTGCTAGGGGGAAAACTTCTGGCACTGATGCACATGGCGAGCACACACACCTACTGTGGAATAGACATGAGCAACGCATCTCAAAGAACACCAGTTACGGAAAAGGTAACTGCCTTTTGTTGGTGTCTCCCCTATAAATAGACCCTCGGTGTCTTTGTTAATGTTTAAATATGCTTTTGAGCAGATGAGAGAAACCAGGAATAGTAAGACCAGAGTTGTAACAATTTCTCCCAAATCTTGATGGTCCAAATGCACTTGTGTTTCTATTTGGTTTCGTGATTGAAATCTCTTTTCTGCTGAATTATTTTACATAGAATGAGCTCAGGCCACATGAATGGAATACTCTCTTTTCCCTGTCCCATGTTTCTGGTTTCCTAATGTAACAGCAAAATGCTGACAAGTCCAATTTAAAATGGAGAAAACTGGGAAATGAAGTATTTGACTTGAATGGTTTTTTGTGAGCAAGCAGCCAGCTAGCTTTTTAAGCAAGGTAGTATTGATAACGTCACAGGGAGACTTAAATGAAAATATGTTGTGTACAAACATATTGAAGAGCCTGAATCATGGCACGTATACATGTTAAAAATGAATACAATAGATGTCAAGAAAATATCCATACAAAATTAAACTGTGATTTCAGATTTTATCTGGAAATGTGCCAGAAGTACCTGAACCCCCCACTGCTAGCAGCAAACAAAACCAACAACCTGCAGTTTAACATTATTTCTTTGCAGAACATAACAGCTGGCACATAATTTAATAAAGGGGGGGAGCAGCAGCACTGGCTTGAAGTCTACACTTGCTGTAACATGTGTTGGGCATTGGATTGGTTTATGAATGGTGAGATAAGATGTGAAGGAAATGCACTTTGTGTTGCCTTAGAAATGTAAAGTAGTTTGCATATTGTGAAGGAGGGTATTTATATCTCTAGACAAACGTATAGAATATCTACTGCCACAGCAGCTATGCCTACCACAGGCAGATTCTTTACTTGTTTCAATTTGAAGCATAAGTTTTCTTACATTGCTGTCTCAGATTTCACAAGTTTATCTACAACTTATTTTACTTCTACACAAATTCTTGGACCAAAAATTTCAAACTTGGTTGTCTAATGTTAGCCACCTCAAAAGTGTCCTGATTTCTCAGAAACCCATTAATGGCCTGTGAGGGCTCAGCATCTCTGAAAATCAGGCAACTTATTTAGGTGTCTCATTTCACACTCCCAACATCTGAATAATTTGGCCTAATTTTACAAACCTCCAGTGATGTTACTGTTATTACTATGCATAGATAGAATAGTTTGAACCCCCCAGAATCAAAATGAAATTGTGTACCTAGTGAACACTAAAGCAGGTGTATTCAGAAATTCAGCTTCAACTGTTCCATGTGGCGGCTGCCTGGGATCATTGGCATGCGCTGTCTGTATACAGTCAATGCCTTGTATTGATTACTATCTCACAAAGATCTCAATTTGCCACCACTATGAAACTGTCCCCATGTAGCTAGAATTTTCTTCTTTAGCACCTTGCTCTCATGAGAGCTATTAGTTGTGTGGATTTTAATGAAGATGGTTCTCATGAAAGGTCTAGGTTTGGGGCAGATATAACTGTGTAGCTGAGATCTCTACATGTGCTCCCCTTTTTCTCTAAGTAGGTCTGAACTTTTCACTTTCTAGACTGAAATTGCCCTATGCTGTGGTTCATTCTCATTGTCCACAATTTTATTCTTACGGGAAAAATCCAGGAGAAAGTAAGTACACACTTGACCTTTCACCACACTGGAGTTTTGCTTTGGTTACCAGTTGAAATGAGTTTGGGTATCATTCAAATAGGCAGCTATGGAATGGTGGACAGATTATGGAACTGACACACAGTTTAGTATAGTTGACATATTACTCAAGAGAGATCTGAGCCTGGAATGGCAAGGGTTGTTCCAGGCTATGATTGAAGAGCAATGGCAGAGATGTATGAAGGACTGGATTACTGATTTACATCCTTTGCTTTCATGATTATTACATTCTCCACTTTTCTTTTAAACTCCAGTGAGCCCTTCCCTATCCAGACTGCAGGCGAGTGGGTAATAGAGGGAATAGCGCTATGCTACTTATCACCTTTAACTTTTGCTGGACTTTTTTTTCTTATAAAATCAGTCATCAGAAGTCAGTGAAACATCTTATTTTCAACAATTCTTCTAGTTAATACATTATATTTTCCATTGCTGAGGGGGAATAGATAGTGCATTTGTTTTTGAAACCTTGACCTCTCTACAGAAGAGTGAGTTACTTCGTCACAGTATTTTGAACAGGATTGTGAATACTCTGTGCAGGAGATGGAGGTCATATTCCCTAGAATAAAAAGAGATAGCTAGTTGTGGCACATCAATGCACTGCAGTGAGGCTAGCAATTAGAATGTAGCCAGACAAAATCACAAGGGGGTACATAAATAAAAGAAAGCTTTAATGTGATTTAAATACCGTGACGGAGTTGCATTCAGTGACAGCCTGGCCACCACGTACAGTGCGACATCATCCTCTGTAGAGATGTGTTCTTCCAAAAGACTTCTGCATCAGCCATCTGGCTCAGACTATAAGCACAGCTCGGTGAATGACACATAACCCAAGGGGACGTACCAAATTTGCTTAAACATAGGCTCATCATCTTCTCATAACAAAAGCTTGAATATGGCCCTAATTTTATATTATGTGGGAATACGTTGTGAAAAAAATTCTAAAAACAAAAGACAAAGTATCTTGGATGCATGCTTTTTAAAACTTCTGTTCATTGCACTCGTTTACAGGTATAATTGAGAACAAAACATTTACTAGATTATGTAGATCACACAGAAGGGTTTCACCCTTATGAGGAAGTTGGTAAAGGTATGTTATGAATTCAGGCTTCATAGGGCTTAAACACAAAAAGAGGGCATAGATCAAATATTCTATTTCTGCATTGATTTATTTTAGAAAGGTAACTTCCATTCTAGGTTTTTGAAAAGATATCAATAGCTACATAAACTCAAGATTTCCCTGTACACCACATCTTGAATAAAATCAAATTAAGGGTAATTCCTCAGGTTCTGACCATCCCCACTACCCAAACTATTAATTCATTAATGGGTTGCAGAGGTGTTTTAGTTGTGTTCAATCTTAACCTCACCCACCATCCATCTGAATGCCTTTCAAATGCGGAGTCTGGGTATTTTGTGTGGAAGAGGGCAGGAGGGAGGGTGGGTGTGTGTGTACATACACAGTGGGTTTATTTACATACTGTACACCAGTCCTTGAACAGAGATGGTCCCAAACAGCAATCTCCTCTCAGAAATCTCACCCCAACTACCTATGCTTAATTCCAAGAAAGTGAGTGTGCCACAGTTGTCTGGATCAAGCCTGTAGTTGACACATTCTTTTCTTGGTATCTTTCTAAGATACTGATCCGGCCCCATTACTGTAGTATCTGAGTGCTTCACAATCTTTAATGTATTTATCCTCACATCACCCCTGTGAGGTAAAGAAACATCCCCATTTTACAAATGGGGAACTAAGGCATAGAGAGACTAAATGACTTACTCAAGGTAACATAGGACAGTGACTCAACCTTTCCAGATTATGGTAACTCTTTCAGGAGTCTGATTTGTCTTGCATACCCCCAAGTTTCACATCACTTAAAAACTACTTGCTCACAAAATCAGACATAAAAATACAAAAGTGTCACAGCACACTAGTATTATTGCTTTACTTTCTCATATTTGCCATGTAATTATAAAATAAATCATTTGCAATATAAATATTGTACTTATATTACAGTGTATAGTATATAGAGCAGTCTAAACAAGTCATTGTATGAAATTTTAGTTCACACTGACTTTGCTAGTGCTCTTTCTGTCGCCCGTTGTAAAACTAGGCAAATATCTAAATGAGTTGATGTACCCTCTGGAAGACCTCTGTGTACCACCAGGGGTACACATACCGATTGAGAATCATTGACGTAGAATATATGTGGCAAAACCTGGACTTGAACTCCAGTCTCCCAGGATCATTTTGTCATACCGTTTTTAGTAGTTGCAAACTGCCTTAACCAAAGCCATTCTGTGAATAATTGGACCCTTTAACCCTACATATTTTTTGAACATTATTAAAGAAATAGCTAGATTCTGGCAGCCTTGTCTTCGATAAGTAAGATCGCACTGATTGACCATTGGTGCAGGAGTGAAGTGAAAGGAGAATTTAAGAGTAAAACCAGTGAATTACAGAAAATTAACGTTTCAGAAATAATTAAACAGAAAGATAAATGCCAAAACATGACGACAGAGTAGACTTAAATGATCCTTCCCCCTGTATACTAGCCAAAATTCAGAGTGCTTGTACAAGCCAAGTATTTTTCAATTTTTTATGAGTTTTCCTTCACTTACTCCTAGCACAAAGAGATGTTTCTGATACCAGTTGGGCAAAGGATTTACCATATGAATTTCCTGATGACAGTGGTGAGCATTGGTTACAAGTAATGGTCAGAGCAAGATACTCAGAGTAAATTAATCATTTAAATTAACAAAAAAAAAATCTCTGGCAGAAAGGCTGAGAGAAATACAGTAAGGGCTAGATCTTCTGCTGTGCAAATGAATTACTGGGGGAAGAGAGCACTAGGGGATCCTCTTCTATCCTTACCATGCTATAACAGGAAGGGTTTTACAACTTAGCACTCAAAGTGCAGCGTAGTCCTCAGAGGCTGGCAATGTTTGTAGAGCAGAAGGCATACGACCACCTTCTTCTTCCTTTTATTTGCCCAAATCCAGTTTATAAAATGTTTTGTTCAGTGTAGGTGTCTGCATGTATGATGGTGAGGGGATGGCTGGAAGTGCTGACTCCATTCTGAAACCCGAGTTAGCTCCCTGGACTTTAGGTTATACTTTCACTGTTCTCCCAGCGTATTTCATTGTTTTTCATATCCCTTCCCCTGCATAATGAACACTATAAAATGGGCAGGACCAAGAGAGACATTAGGTTGGCTAGCTAAACTCTTAGCCCACATGATATGGGACAACAGCCGCACTTCTTGGAACTAGGGCTTAGCACTTCCCCCCCCCCCCACTTATTCCTTTACATAGCTAAAAAAACACATTTCAGGATTTGCAATGGTTGTGAGAAATCTGCACTTCTCAGATGCTGAAGGTACCTGGCATTCAGTCTTACACTTCAGCACACACCTGAGATGTGTGCTTATCTCACAACAGCCATGCACCCTGTCGTCTGTGTTTCCTGATGGCACTTAATCCAAATCCTTATTTAAGACTAACTTTCAAAAGTTGCTCACATACCTTCAGAGGGTGTAGAAGGGAATAGGAAAGGAACATCTTTCAATCGTGAAGACAAAAGAAGGGCAGCTTCAATAAGTGATGAAAACTCTGGCTAAGAATGCAATGATCATTCTACACTGCTTGTGATTTTTAAGTTTGCCATGCTCCATTTGAGACATCTGATTAGGGGGGAAACTTCACTTTCGTATAATGTTATAGGAAAATAACATGTAAAGGCTTCATGGATCCTTTCCACGCAGCTATTAATATTACTAAAATAAATGAATAATTAAGAGATGATACAGATAACAGTAATTCTGATTTAACCTAACCATTTAATTTAGATTTAAAAGAAATCAAACAGGCTGATGCAGAAATGGGCTTTATCTGCAACATATTAAGTGACTGCAACAAAAATGGAAAGCAACAGCTGACCAAGTATAACTCATTTACCGCGTTCTACAAATAAGCCTTACAGAAAAATTTATGGAGCAGATGGGCAAGATATATTCATGGCCTTATGTGCCTGAGTCTTTTCAAAACAGATACAAGCGTGTGCATCCTAAGAATTCCTCACTAACGCTCTTGGGTAGTGTTAAAACATAAAATAGTCCCGCTGAAGAGGATTCTTGAGCTGCGATATAAAAAATGTTGCTGATCTGATTAAAAAATATTTGTCAATGTTAAATTTAAAATGTTCCCATTTGTTGTCTAATAGAACTTATAAAAGACAAGGATGATGTAATTAGAGCATCTGGTGCTCCCAGTGAGACTAAATTAAGAGTGCTCCATATGGGGTCAGAAATAGGAGCGTTCTTAGCTTAGCAGGGATTTGAACTAACCAATGAAAGCTTTTGTATTTTATACTTCACTTCAAAGAAGAATGCCAGTTGGATCACGCTAACTCATTGTGGCGTGTTTTGAAGTTAGACTCCTAGACCCTGATCCTGAGCCATGCCAGAGCTGTATTCAGAACGTTTCTGGATGGGGAAAATAAGTCAGCTTTACACCCTTCTCTTTCCTTCCCATCCAGGCTTGTTCTCTGGTGCAACTTAAAGCAGCCTCAAGGCTATTTTAAATTATGTCCGGAGCCCAACAGCACCAAAGGGCTGTGCAATTGGAAATTACCAAAGGACAGGGGCACACCAGCCATGCTACCTATGCCAGGGACTGAGAAGGGTGTTGGTACAGAGGCACATGATTGTTCATCATGTGGGTTTTCTCCTTGCTCAAGAGGAATCTTGAAGGGGCTGATTTAGCCAGCTTTATGGGAGTTTGAACAGCTTGAGTAGTGCAAAAAAGGCCATAGTGTTGGGAGGTTTGGGTCTCTCTAAGTTTGGTTCTTGCTGTTCCACTGAGTTGTGATGACTGTGTATAAATCACGTAACCTCTCTGTGCCTTTGTGGAAACTAAACCTGTGCATTTGGATTCACAGGAACCTGAATAAACCTGATTTTGTTAAATCTGTGTTTACACTTATGAGCTTTTATAGGCATAGAGAGCTATTTATGAAGTCAAAATAACATGAGCTGGCCTTCCTCTGGATCTTCTACTATTCAGGAATGAAAACCATGTTTACCTTCCACTGAAAAAGAAAGTATAGAATTAGATCATATTAGTTTAATATTTAACACTGTAGAATTTAAGATTAATAGGCTCTTCCCAAATCTAACAAATTGATCATGAAGTAAATTAGTCTTTTGTAACATATATAGAAAAGATAATGTAATTATTAAGCATTAGAAAATTCTACTAAAAATCCTGGGAAGTTTAGATAGACAACAACTAGCCAGAGGAGTAATTGAGATTAACAGCAAAATGTGCTTATAAAGATAGGGTGGGATTTGGGTTTATAGTATTAGTAGCCACTTGCAAAGAAAAATTCTAGGCTTTGTAAGATCCCTACAAAAATCACAGCCCAAATTAGGCCTCAGTCCTGCAATTGCATCCAATGGAAGGATCCCCATTGACTACAGCAGGGCTCTCCATAGGCGCAGGAGTCTTCCTGTGTGGGAGAAGTTGCAGGATGGAGACCTATGTCTATTAAATGTATAGATCATGTTGGATTTGGCAAGCCACTGCCCAAGACATTGGATTCTGTATGGTATCTATTTAAACTCATTTAAAGCCAAATGAATGACTGTATTATATTAATTTCTTTCTTATGGAAAAGATGGAGGTGACTGATTTCATACTGAAAACTTTTGCAGAGAGGGATTTAGTTGCAAGTCAGATTTGCCTTTAGAAGTTCTGGTGATTTGAAGCAAACCCTTTACTGGTTAATTTTAGCAGGTGTTTGCAGAGGGACAGCTACAGCCAGTTTCTGAACTCTCTCTATCTCCGTCGTGTGTGAGGTGACTAAAAAAGAGATTACTGTTTGAGTTAAGATTTGCTTCATCATGGAAAAGTCAAATGCTACAAGAACACACAAGGGAGACAAGAATACACAATGTTTTCCTTCTTATAATTACTGTGGTTAGTTGCTTTCATTGCTGCTGGATTTATCACGTGGCAGTAAAACTACTGCCTAAATTAAACTTAATCATTTGAATGAGGAAAAAGTGTGTTGAGGGAGGAGATGATCAAAAGCCAGGGGACAAAGAACTACTGAAGACCAGAATGAATGCACCATTTAAGTGATGGGGAATCATAGCCTGGGCTCCTTTTAGTTTGCTGTATTTTGAAATGTTCAGAATTGTAGTTCATTTCCTTTTCAGATCTGGTGGTTGGCAACATGCCATCAGATACATCATCGTTTCAGATAACAAACCTAGATAGCTGCTCCACTTTTATTTTTCTCTTCTGCTTCCATGTGTGTTCCAACATGTCTTTATTATATTTTTATGAGGTGCCATAATTGTACATTAAACATTACAGCAGGGAAAATATGACAACAGTAATAATGAGCAATATCCATGGCCCACAATCTTATTATCTAAAGGCCTGTGTGGGTACGCTGCAGTCAAACAGAGAGCAGTGAATAGAGGCGATCCCTGGTTGGCTTAATAGACGCAAGGAGAAGGAAGAGGCATTGAGTATTTAATTGGGAGGTGTTGCAAGATTAGGGGGCCAGTATGACAGAATTCATAGTAAGAGACTATGACAAAAGGTGTGGTCCTGAGCACCTTTATGTGCGGGGCTGGATGCCCTCTACTCTCAATGACTTTATTGGGAGTTGATGGCACTCGGCAGTTCTCAGGTGCTGCATACCTACCCTCACAGTATCAGGCCCAAAAGGGAACACTAAGGAGAGAGGGTTGAGAGGAATGTAGGGAGAGGATAGAGATGAAGGGGGAAGTCAGGGCTCAGGTGTTGGCAGAACCAGTGTTATGGAGTTGCCTGAAGGTGAGAAGAAGTTTTAATACTATAGAAAGAAGATAAGTAAGAATTCAAAAGTGAGGCAAGACAGTCATTATCTTGTGAGGGGCTGAGTGCTTCCTGCAGGATGCTGAATTACTCTGCTTGACTGATAGTCCTCCGCAGATTGCTGGGTTAGGCCCATTGTCACAAAGGTGGGAGACAAAGGTGATATTGGGAACTGCCTTTGCATGGATGGAAACAAGGCAGGAGAGTGAGAGGCCAGCAAGGAGAAATTACAGTAGATGAGTGAAAAATTATTGCAGAATGGATTTTTGTTTTGGTAATAGGGGCTGGTCAATAGTTAAGGTGTAAAAGAAACTTCCTTCCTGCAAAGGTACTTTAACTTTTTACCAGGATTACAAAGCTATTCAAGTTGCAACTGTTATTAGGTGTTGAATTAAGTTTATCATGTCATCTGCAAGATAAATATTTGTTTCCTTCTCTCTCTCTCTCTCTTTTTAAGGAAGCTTCATTTAGCAGAAACAAGTAAAGTTCTGGCTATCTCCTTCAAGGGCCTTTTAACACCTTCTGCAAAAATGTACTTAGTAGCCCCCAGCCAGAACCTGCCTGATTCTCATCTCCCCTATGCATTACACTGTCGTAATTCCACTAACTTACTCCTGATTTATGCAAGTGTATGCAAGATCTGTGTTCAGCCAATTGCCTACAAGAAACTAAAGGTGATTCATTACTCTATATTCCTTCATAAAAGGAATGATTTACTTGATATTTATAAAGGAATAGACTATGATTTCTGTGATTTTAAAATAGGTAATCTTAAACCAGATAATTGTTAAACTATCAGTTTTCCTCCAAAGTAATGATTTCTTAGGAAAGATGCTAGATGAACAATACTGATGAATGAAATCCTTTGTTGTTAATAGCTATATATGACACTATTCCCTTCAGCAAGCACTTAATTTACTCAATAGGGCTACTCCCGTGAGTAAAGTTACACCTGTTAAGTGCTTGCAGGAGTGAGACATATTCCCTGCCTCTGAGGGAGGAGCACTCACATGAGTATGGTTTTTGCAGGATCAGATCCTAATGGCTTAATTCTGCGAGCTGCTGAGTACCCTTAACTGTCATTTAGTCTGCCTTACAGGATGGAACCTAGCAGTCAAAGCAAAGTTCCAGTCCCACAGCAGTGTGAGCTTCCCTATTGGTGTCTCTCCTGTCACCTGGAAGAGGGATGGACACCTGAACAAGTGAGAGAATAGCTCATTTGCCATGCCCAGTCAATCCTTGACTTCTCTGCTGAGACTGGCTACAAGCAGGGATGCCATTTGTTATGAGATAGGGGTGCAGTCGCCTTCCCCCTAGACTTTTCATATATCTATGTCTTCCAGTCGCCTTCCCCACCTCTGCAGGATATAACGTAATCACACAATGTTCTATGTGCTAGCACAATTTTGCCAGACCCCCGCAATTTGTTCCTGACTGTTCACTTCTGTCAGCTCTGCTCCTGGGTTTTGTATTGTCTGTATTTGTCCAGTAGGGAGTAAGAACAAGAATTCATTAAAGAGCACCTGGACAGCGAGGGCCTAATTGTCAGAAGACCCTCCCAAGGCAAACTCCGGCCAGTGGCTGTGCCAGGGTCTTTTATCCCTGTGTAGACATATCCCATTGACTTCAGGTGGACTTGTGGGTGCTCATCTCTTCTGAAAACCAAGCCTTACCTGAGGTGGGTCACATTTGAACCAATTCCCTAATTAGTAAAAGTTTCACGGTGCCTTACCAGATTCCGTAGCTAGGAGATGTGGTCTGCACAGCTGGGTCTGATTATTCTAGCTTTCTGCTTGATTACAACTATAAGTTGATAGTATTGGCTGCAGAGGTGATACTGTGCTCTTTGTTCATTCCCATGGCATTGCTTGGTCTCTGTTCTAGACTGAGTTGGTGCGGTTTTTATTATTCTCATTATGCTTGTTCTTCCTTTGCAAGTGTTAACAGCAGAAGAGACAGACACAGATCTCTTCAGTTAAAAGGTAGCTGGAATCCCCACCACAGCTGGCCTACAGGGGCATGTAGTAGTGCAGCCTTAGGGTTTAAAGAGGGATTGATTGATCATTGTTTATTTGGGAAACAAGCTGATAAAGGTCCACTTCATTGTTGTATTCACTGATTTTTTTTACACGCGAATTGTCAGGATGTGCAGCAGATCTTTGGAACTTTGTCTCTTTACCAGGGTCCAAGGCAATTGATGACTTTACAGGGCTTGTTCGTTTTAGATTCGTGGAGCCTACAAAAATCAATAGTTTTCCATTATCGGGTGCGGCTGGGTCACTGGTCTGTCAATGAGCTGTGACAATTGCTGTGCAAGGGTGAACCTGACCAGTCAATTGCTGCTGACAAGAGGCAAACGTGCTGACAGCCACTAGAACAAGTCGAAACACAGCTTTGCACTTCGGCTTGCCGTCCAGAGAGGCTCAGAGGAAGGCCTGCTCCCAGATGTAGGGCAAACGCCATGGCGAAGCAGGGCTGGGCCCTGCCCCCGCTCCCTCAGCAGGCCGGCCTTGGGCGTTCAGGGCCCTGTGCGCACAGACACAGCCTGGACAACTTCCTGGATCACAGGGTGCGTCGCTATTGCAGGGCCTTCCCCCGCCACTGGCTCTGTGGAGCGCAGCCGCGCTCCCCACCTGTCAATGCGGATTCCCTGCCGGAGCGCGGCCGCAGTGTAACCCCAGCCACGCCAGCGGAGTGAGTCCCTGGCCTGCCTCTGGGCTCAGCCCGGGTCTTGCCGGTCGCGGGGTTCCGGCGGAATTTCGGTCAGGCACCGAACTGGGAAGCGGAACGAAAATCAATAGCGAGCAATTAACCCAATATTAGGATTTTTAATTTCCAACCGCCATTAACTACTTTCAAGTCTTAAACGCTGGCCTCTGTCTTTGCGCCTCCAGCCCTCCGTTTGATTCGCGCAGAAGCCCAGAGTCACTTGCGTTCCCCTCATCAAACAGAAAAACTGGCAATCAACTTTATCACTGCGAGCCAACTAGCTGGGTTTTAAAAAATACACTCTCCACCAGACCGATCATTTTCTTTAAGCGAGAGCAGAAG
The DNA here is from genome assembly GCF_016161935.1 of Mauremys reevesii. Taxonomy (NCBI): domain Eukaryota; kingdom Metazoa; phylum Chordata; order Testudines; family Geoemydidae; genus Mauremys; species Mauremys reevesii. The sequence goes on from NC_052630.1 coordinate 77,066,742, forward strand.
GGAGGCGTTTGGAAGGGGAAAGAATAAACCCTCCTTTACTGATAATTAGGAAGAACCGGTCTTATGACTTGCAGCACTTGGTAGCTCAAAACGCGTCAGATCTCTTGTAGCATTAATTAAAAAGAATGTATGTGTTTTTAATAAAATGCTTCATGTTGTAGCCTCCTTTCTTCCTCTTACCAAACGTGATTATGGGGGCTGAAGGGAATTCAGGTTAATATGTTGACACACTTAACAATGCAGGGTCATGTTGCACAATACGCTTGACTGGTTTGGTTCAGTACAGCCTCTGACAGGTCCTAATCAGCCACTGCCCTAAAGGCAGAGGCAAAGAGCGGCTTTTAATTACTGCTCCACACACGAGTTTGCCAGCATTAAATTGAGACATAATTAGGCCTCCGAATTTTAATAATTGTCCTAGCTAATTGGGCAGACAAGTGCGTTCTGTCGCGTGGCGTGATTAGATAATTAGTATTTCCAAATGACAAAATTGGGCTCTTGATTACAAATTCCAGATGCAAGGGGAAAAGGTAGCGTGAGGATCTTTACGAGTCTATTAGGGGAGAGTTTAGCAATGCTGGTAATTTAAAGTCCATTAAGAAGCTAAATTCCACCTCCGGTGAGCCACACTGGGCTGCGAAGGCCTCTGCCTCAGTGTCTGCACCGCTGCCGCCTGGCTTATAGACTTGGGAGACCTGCGAGATGTGCCCTGTTCTCAGCTCTGCACGGCAAGGGGGTGGGGGTGGGGCTGGGGTCCTACTGAACAGGGGAAGCTGCTGTCCCAGGGGCCTGAGGGCGGCCTCCTCCTTGGCCACCCAGCCCCTCCTGGATACGCTGTTTCTGCCCTCCAGTGGTCCCGGCAACCTGCCCCGTCGGCCTGGGAGCCGGCGCTGGTGTGGGCTGCAGCCGATTCCCCTGGCTGAAGTGCTATTTAAAAGTATACATGCGCTAATGCGGTGCAGCTCCCCAGTCGGAGAGCACGGGGGGAGGCTGCTCGCGGCTCCTCGGGCTAGGCCGTTATTTCCCACTGATTACTCGCTTAAGAACGTCTCCAGACAAAAAGCTCTAGGTGTGACAGAGCTGGTCACCCAGCAGCTGCCCCTCATCCCTCCCGGCGCCATCTGACCTCCTTTCCCAGGCCCGCCTGCGCCGCGGGGCGGTCAGCAGCACCAGGGAAGGTGCATTGTGGGGAAGTGGCGGGGGGAAGGAACCCGGCCTGTAGCTCTCAGGAGAGAAGGTGACGCTGTAGCCGGGTTATATCCCAGATTTGAAAGACTGACTCCTGCTATACGGAACCCGTCACACGGGTGACGCCCGGCCCAGAGAACCCCCTGCACAGAGGCCTGCGTTCCATCTCCTGGCAGGGTAGCTCCAAAGGACACCCAGCGCCTGGATCGGAGGGGTCTCTTTTAGTTTCTGTGAGGCTTATTTCAAATAAGAAAAATGTCCCTAAAAGGCAGTGGTAGCTCATTCACTCCTGCCCCTGGCTCTCTCAATGTGAGATGTCAACTCCAATTAAAAGCTTATTTATTTTCAAATGAAACGATCATGCTACTGGGAAACAAACAATAGGAGCGAGATCTGTGGCCTAATTCATTAAAAGCGCAAATTACCAAGGAGTTGCTTGGAAAGGGGAGCCAGTGGAGAAGGCGAGCACAGAACATGTCATGGGAGAGAGAGAGCTGTCACAGCCGGTCTGGGCGAGCTAGAGGCACGTCAACAGATTAAACTCTCCATTTCAGTGTTTCCTTCGCATGAACCGAGAGAAGACAGCGGATCTTCCCGACTAGCGGCCAGAGTAGACTGCCCTTTAAATACATGTATAGAAATCTTTTCCTATTTAGCAATAGCACGGTTCCCATTTTTAGTGCATTGTTGCATTCCCCAGATAAAATCTAACACTCCTGGAGGAAAGGTGTAATATCTGTCACGAAGAGTTCTCTTTTCAGTACACAATACTTGGGCTTTTCTTTTTTTGAAGAATTACGTTTATGACTGATCACTCAACACCTTGTTGGCTCTGATTGCAGAAAACCCACCTTATAAATATATGATAACCACCCTGTAATAGGGAGTGTGACAATTTACTTCACAGTGCATTTCAGGCTGCTAATTGATCGTTTCAGTCCAGGACTATGCGGAATAAATTATAGCCATCAAAAGGATATCACAGTTCATTTTGGTAGAATGGTTTCTGTGTCACTTCTTGTTCGTCTTTTGCCCAGTAGCTGCATTAGCCTCATGTGTTGTTTTGTTATTACTAGCTGTTTCCATGTCAGAAATGCAAATCTGAGAATGAACACTAGAGGCCGCTCTATTTGCATACTTCTACCACGATCAGGCGCGTGGTCTGCCTACACCAGCCAAAGAGTAAGAAGGTTTGAATCAGAAACCTCACAATTAAAAGGCTTTGAATCATTTGGAGAAGGCCAGTTGGACTTACAAGAGAGTAAGTACCGAATATCCTTTACTACCATCCAGGTTAGCGAGAGTTAAAAGGGACGCATATTTGCCATAGACTTTTGACAACGATCATGATTTTTCCCTCCCATTATGAATTACAGCTTTATTGTCTGATCATAAGAGTGGGTGTGTGGCTCTTATCATTTTGCTACCGTAAACTATTCGATAAAAACTGGTTTTATTTCTTCCCTTCCAGTCTTTTCTCTCCCTCCTCGCTGTAAATTTATAAAAGCTATACTAATCAGTTTACGACCTAAGACCAAAGATTCAAGTTACCACAAATGCAGGGAAAGGAAGAAGGAAAAAAGAAGGGACTAAAGTATTGAAATTCACGATCAAATACCCACAGGAAATGCTTGCAGATACTATTTGTATGATTACATGTATATGTATCCTTTATTCTCTGTAGTTTTTGCCCTTTAATAAATTATGGGTTGCAGAAAACATGCTATAAACTAACTCGTAATATACAAAAGATTCACTAAAATCCGTGAATAATCTGAGGTAAACCCATAGTAGCCCAGAAATTCAAGATCTCTTAATTATCTTCGTAAATCACTATCTCTATATTGTAGTATTTATGGTACCGGAATTCACCTACTCTTTTCAATCCCCTCAAGTACCCCTACATCTATAGGTGAGGTAGACTAGAGCAGGTCAGGGCTGATCAAGAGCGAAATTGAGCGGTTCTGGCAAGCTCATGAGTGAAGTGGGGACGCTTGTCAGTAAGAGAGGCTGAAGTCTGTCCATTTGTATTTTATACATCATTTCTTTATTACGTTGCATTCGATGTTCCGTGCTCGACCACATATTAGAACGAGACTGTTTCATACACAGTGAGGATGCAGGGGAATTTCTCTCCCCGGTTTGTTCTGGCCTAATGAAATGGTTTGATTTAAAAAGAAGAAGAAGAAAAAAGGCGCGCCAAAAGACTCTTCTCTCCTCCGTCTTCCCTCAGAATTGCTTCTAAGTAAAGCTTTTTCAAAGATCAAAGGGCCTGATCCTGCCGTCTTTGCACCAAAGGGAGTTTGCCTCCCATCGTGAGAATTTTGCCTGAGTGAGAACTGCAGGATTTAGTTCACAGTGTGCTCAGAATCTCCCTTCAATCCTCAGCACATAAATGGAAGCACAGATAGGATCTCTGACATGGCACACAGAAGCAATCCATATTATGGTCCACTCTTGAATTTCTTACTCAGACAAAATCTGCACTAACTTCATTATTTGTGTTAACACCTGGTTCAAAAGAGCTTTTACCATCTGTCAGGTAAATAAGTGACAACAATTGCCCAGGTACATAAATACCTCTCCAATTACACAAGTCAGGCTGAACAGAGATGATCCTTACCTAGATTGTAAGATCTTCAGGGAAGGGACTTCAGTTTTTATTTGCCTGTAAAGCACCAATCAGTTTTATGTAGTTATATACAAAAAATATCAGCAATAACAGAAACAACTTACAAATCTTCTGACTGTAGGCATTTTTACAGTTTTTATAAAATCATTTACTTTTTATTTGCAGAAGAAGTAAATAGTATTTTGTTCAGTTTTGTGCATTTATTTGCACTTTCACTTAAAAAAAGGTTGGGGGAGGTTTCACTCCAATTGCAACTGTGGGGGCCAATATTTGTCACTATGCTGTAGGCCATTTCTGGTATAAAAATATAATTATTATTGCTAAGTTGCCAATATTTAAAAATGTGGATATTTGTGAAATAAAATTTTAAAATGTAGTTTACCAGTTGTATTTAGATTAAGATTAGAACTCCATGGATTGACATCCTACCTTTTAATGCTTTATTGAGATACTGTGGCAGACTGGTTTATGAACTGATGTAGTCCTACCATGCAGCATATGAGTTATCTGATGTATCCTATAAAGTACATATTTATTAAAATTTTACAGATGATATAGCATATCTCAGGATTAAAATATATTGGTTATGACTGTATAGGGCTTGATCCTGCAATATTACTAAAGCATAACTTCCATTGCCATCAAAGGTGGTGTTTGGCAGAGATAAAAGGAGAAGAAACTGGAAGGTGCATCCTCAATGACACCTCTCCTGCAATTCTCTGAGAAGCCTTCACCTCAGTGACAAGCCCCTCACATATATCCCCCCATAAGAATCCCAGAGCCCAATCACTTTTCAATGTGCAGAATCCTACCAAATCCCATACTCCATTGTGAAGCACCTTGCCTGGCTGCCAGAACTCTTCCTTTAATTGGGAGTGGCAAATGCTCCCAATTAAACCCATCAGCTGCAAACATTATTTTCCCATGAGGTGTTGCTGATACTGCTAGTGAGGGCAGGTGAAGTTTGCTTTTGAGTGTTCTGTTCTGAGTGACCTCAGCTACTCCTCTGCCCCAGGTATTCTCTCATGAGTTTCCAGGAGGCTCTATTTTGTCACTTCTGTTCAATGTACATATGAGACTACTGGGGGAGATAGCTGATCCATAGATTCTAAGGCCAGAAGGGACCACTGTGATCATTCTAGTCTGACTAAAGTGACCTGATAGCAAGTCTGAAAAATAGGGACCCTTTTGGGGGGAGTGGTATAGTTGCCCCTATATCAGGATGGTCCCGATAATATCAGGATGTCTGATCATCCTAAGTTTGACCTCAGTGAGTGAGGCTTTTGATGCTGATGTACTTCCAATAAGTACCCAGCTCTGTGTCTCCAGTTAATAAGCCTGTGTGCTGGAGTTAAACAATCCAGCCAGTGCAGTGTTTGGCAATCCTTTGGATGAGGGTTATCTGGCTAAAGTTAAATCCTTATCAGATTTAGGTAATGCTTACAGTCTGTGAAAAAAACAGAAGAAATGGTTTCTCCCCTTGAACTTACAATAGGCTCTATGCCGGCAGTCAATGACATTAATGGGGCTCCATGCAGGCACAAGGAGCAGCACATGCACAGTTCACTGCAGGATTGGGGCCTATGTCTGCCCCCTCATTTGTGGGCACTTGGCTGCCATTCATCAGCCAAGTATGTAACTTGGACTCCAGCAGTTTCTAGCTATCCAGATAGTTGCACTGGTGTGACTGCCCACATTTTTAATCTCTGCTTGGAAAAAATGTTGGGACTTTCTCTTTTGGATGTGGACCTTCTTAGTTACCGATCCCTGTCACCTAACGACTGGGTTACTAATATGTGAGAAAGTAGCTGAGGCCATTCAGAAATTTCAGCTGGTGCAGAATGTAGCCATCTGTATGTTTCATGGTACTTCTCACATAAAGCAAATTATACCCAATCTCTGTGATCTGCACTGGCTTCCATTTAGTTTCCTGGTGCAGTTTAAGGTGTTTTTTGACTTCAAGCACCCATAGTATCTTGTGTTCTGGATATTTTAGAAACTACCTCTATCTTCATATGATAATGCAAGAGTTATGATCAGCTAAAGCACTGGAGTTTACAGCTCCTGATTTAAATCAGAGATTGTCAGTGGCTTCAATAGATGAGTCTTCAGCTGTGGTACCCACCATTCCCCTAGGGCAGGGGTAGGCAACCTATGGCACACGTGCCGAAGGCGGCACGCGAGCTGATTTTCAATGGCACTCACACTGCCCGGGTCCTGGCTACCGTTCCGGGGGGCTCTGCATTTTAATTTAATTTTAAATGAAGCTTCTTAAACATTTTAAAAACCTTATTTACTTTACATACAACAATAGTTTAGTTATATATTATAGACTTATAGAAAGAGACCTTCTAAAAACGTTAAAATGTTTTACTGGCATGCAAAACCTTAAATCAGAGTGAATAAATGAAGACTCGGCACAGCACTTCTGAAAGGTTGCCGACCCCTACCCTAGGGTCTAGTAGAGTCTGCATTTGTTGCCATTCAGCTCACCTGGCAAAGCCTATTGATATACCCAGGCTTTCCCTGGGGTGGGATTGTTGATCAGGCAGACTGGGGATTAGAGAGGGGCTGAAGGAAAGGAATTTGCTTGTGGATGGTAGGATTTTTTTCTGGATAGTGACCCCTCAAAAAAAGTGTTCTTCTAATGACGGTAATGGTGCCCTAGAGGTGGTTTTTTGTAAATACAAAAATAAGGCCTCTCTACACAACAAGGTAGTACCACTTAAGCTATACCAGTATAGTTAATGCAGTACCATCACCCTACTGTAGACAGTTATATGGGTATAAAGTTTGGGCACAGATGTTCCTGTACCGGAAAGGGAATATTTACTGCTCTCTACATGACACATATTTTGCTTTTCTTGTGGCCCTTAATGCTATTTTGAAACAGTTGCTTGCCCCTGTACCACCAGTGTGGTTCATCTTCACTCTCATGAAGGACATACTGGGTAGTACAAACATATAAGTAGCCCCCCAGTGGTAGATTATTCTAAATACATGCAAACAGTGGAGATACCAGATTGTCAGAAGACCCAGAATTGTTCCTTCCGCCAAAAAATGGCACTGCAGAACCTGCAGGACACTATATGTCCTCTCAGGAAAAAGGCCTGAGCTGGCTGGTAGGACATCCTTAGGAGGTTAACCTGTGCAGACCACCACCACCAGGCCAGTGCATCACTCAATCCCACCTAAGCCTTGTTGATAGAGGTGCATTGGCTTCCTAGGGGCCCTCTGCACAGGACTCTGTTTCTCCTGTTGTCACACATCACTTCCCATATGGCATTTCTTTGGAAATAATAGTTTACGTGCGCTCACAAAAGCATCTTTAATCTGGTAAACTCCGGGTGTGTTTACAGCTCATCTTGAAAATATCTAGAGGCTTATTATTCAACTTAGAAAAAAAAACTCTAAGAGGGTGAAGAGAAAAAACCTGCTGTATAGCAGAGTCCTCTGGTGCTTGGTTACAACCTAGGGAAGGGGTGGTCGAGGTGTAAAGAATAGCCCACGTGGCAGGAGCCCCCCCACAGCACCCTAGTTTTTGACATGGAGTTGATGGGAGACCACAGGTCCCACCATGCAATGGTCCATCGCGTGGCCTAAGGGCCCTCCTGTTAAGTTCAGCGCCGCTCCCGAAAAGCTGGGGTCCGTAGCCTCCCCATTGCAGATGGAGGTGGCTTCGCTCTGCCTGGCCCGCTGGCGCCCATGCCCGGGGAAGGGGGAGGCGAACAGCAGGCACCCACCCACGCCTGAGGGAGGGCGTGGGGCTGGCAGGGGAGCCCCTGGGAGGAGCTGCTTTCTGAGCGTTTCCAGTTGAACGGAGATGCGGGGAGAGAGGCTGGTGGGAGCTAATTGCTGTAATTGGCCGCCCCGCCATTACAATTTCTTTTTGGACGTGCAGTGTTTGTTGTGGGACCACGAGTCCCCGCCCCCTGAAAGGAAGCTCGGGAGGCGCGCGGGCCCCGCCACATCAATTATTCAGGCCTCTCGCCCCGCCCCTCTCCCGCTCTCCCGTGTAAACAAATCCCCCCGCCAGCCCGGCGTGCGCGCAACAGCTCGGCCTGCTCCTCCCTCGCTCCCTGCCAGCGCCCGCAGCGCGCCGAGAGCAGCCTCCGTCAGGGCGGGGCGGCTCGAGCTCCGTCCGACGGGGCGGCTCGCCAGCTTCGGGGAGGAGCTGAGCTGCTGCAGGACGCAGCCCTGCAGCCGAGGCTCCGTCTCTACTCCCGGGCATCCCTCCCAGGCCTCTGCTGCGAGCTACAGGCCGGGCCCGGCCATTGCAACTGCCCGGCTGGGGGGGGGTCTCCGTTCCTTGCGGCGCTGCGCTCCTCCCACCCCGTAGCTATGGGACCTGGGCCCCACACCTGTGTTCACTCGCCCGCTCGGCGGGGGCGGGGGAGGGCCTGAGGTTTTCCAAGGGCCGGGGCAGGGAGACGTTACGGGCCATTGAGTCGGGTTTCCCTTTGCAGAGGCTCCCCCCACCCCTAGGTCCCGCCGGGGGTGATGGCAGGAGAGGGCTAAGATCAGGCTAACGCGGGTTCCCCTCTGACACTTTGGTATGAATGTTTCCCAGGCACAACAGAAGCACGTCGGCTGATCCTCTCCAACGCGTGTAAAGACAAGCGATAATATCCAGGGGGAGAATAGCAGGAGAACCGAGCATCAAACCCACCTGACTCCACTATTTCTTCTCGAAATAGTGATTGTGATGAGGAGAAAATTGTGAAGAAGCGGATGGGTAAGAGTAGCTGGTAGACAATCTCTTTGGGGACTCTCTCTCTCTTTTATACATTTGAGTTTAAAAACCAAAAAAGCAGCAGTTTAAGTCAATACTTCAAAGATTTTCGGTAGTGAAAGGGACACTAACAAAAGAAAGTGTCTGAATAACAAACACACCGCTCTGCCGGCGAGTTTTAAGACATTTTAAGTATAAATAATAAGTGACATGGGAATCATCCCCGCCAACTTTGCTGCTTTCTGATTCGGATGCGAGGGTGAAATCTTGCTAACAGCTCGTGTATCTGTATATTTAATTGCGACCTGGCTGCATGTTCCTGTTGAGGAAGGATGCAGATGACAAGTGAATATATAAAAAACAGTTGACAAAAACAGGAAAGAAAGAACTGACAGATGAAAAGACAGTCAATGCGGAGCTAACAGGCAAAAGCATCAGTACAAAGTCACATACCTTCTGAGAGGAGCAGTAGTTTGTTTTATTCCAGATCTCCAGAGTTTTATCTACTGTCGGTGTGATGGGGGAGAGAGGAGCTAATGTGCCCTGTTTAGGATACAAACATGCAGATTAGAACAGACTTCTGACACCATGTTTCACTCAAGACTTAAAACAGAGGAATAAAACAGATTTCCCCCACTGAGGAAAAGGAAAATAAAACATAAAAAAATCCAAGACCAAGATTTTTTTTTAAACTTGTTTAAACATAACCGTTTTAAATATACCTAGAGTTGAGCTGGATTAGTGGGTCTCCATTATATTCGCACAAGCTTAGTGCGTTGCTCTCGAATTGAGATGAAGTTCAAATGGAGGCCTTAAGCTTTCCGTTTCTATTGTTTAAAGGTTGGGACAGTGGGAGAATATCAGCCCAGCTCCCATTTTTCATCACTTTTGTATTTCTTTAAGTTTTCAATGAGACAAGTGTAATTATTAGGCATTTAACTTTTTGCCAGGCTCTTTCATTATGGCTTTGCATTTGCACCTCGCTTTTAGAGAAGCAATAACATTCACAGTCAGGGGCAAATCCTGTTAATGAACAAATTAAAGTTCAAACAGTTATTCAAGTTCACAGCCCTGCTCGCTGCTCCTTTAATAAGAGTTATACATGTTACTTTCTCTCGGAATCTCTCCCCCCTTTTATTACTTTTTAAGCTTTTCATAAACACAGCCGGGCTATATCTGCCGCTCCCAGCCTCTAAAGCCCCCTCCAATCCTGGAGGGAGCCCTAAGCCGACCTTAATTTGGTAACTTTTGTAAAACACATAAAAGATGGGGTACTACCCTTTGTGCGCTCAAATGACTATATAATAGTGAAACAAACCAAAGGGAAGTTCCCCCTCTTTGCCTGGACTCCTCGTGCCCTTCTGCTGGTCGCTCTCTCCTCCCCCTCCATTTGCAGTGAAATCCTGATTACTCCCTCAAATTCCTAGGGAGAAACTGGACTTGGAGTTTTCTGGGCAGACAGGGAGCAGGTGCCCCTGGACAAGGGCCGGACTTTCTCTCCAGGCATCTGCCTGTCTGTGTATCCACCTGGGCGGTCTGTCTGTGCAGCCTGACCGATTAGGGTTGCCTGGCTCCTGTCTGGTCTGCCCGCCTAGCCAATCTTATGTAGCTGATCTGTCCTCTCTGGTCTATTTTATCTCGCCAGTGTCTCACCTATGTGGCCAGTGGCAGCTCTGGGCCTGCGGGTCAGGTCCCCTCCCCGAGGGGGGTCTGTATCAGGCCCGCAAGACTCAGGAATTGCAATAGCAGCAGCAAGGCGTCGTTTGCTTGTCTGTCACGGCCGCGGCCCTTCCCCGAGCCCCCGCCCGGCGATCGGAGGGAAGAGGCGAGCTCGCTGTTTGCCAACAAACTACGCGGCGCTTCCTGCGGCTGTCCCGAGCAGCCTGTCTGCAAATGGGAACCAAGCGCCGTTCACCGAGCTCCCTTTCCTGCTCGCACCGCTTCCTCCTCCCCCTGCCTTCCAATCTTTCTCAATTAAAGTGTCTGCCGGCCCCTAGACATTTGCATATATGAATCCTAATTCCCCTTGTCCATGGCTGCCCGGCCTAGGGATCCCGGAGCCTGGGTCCCTCCAGGTGGTGCGCAGGGAGCGGCTCCATGCGACTGACAGGCCGTGCAGCCCCCGCTGGCCCGGGCACTTTCCCCACTTTCAGAGGCAATTGTCAAATTCCGCTCCTTTGTTTTACTCTCCCTCCTAAAAGTTCAAGGCAGAGCCGATGCAAAGCGCTAGCTATGTACAAATCGAGGAGATCACACTCCCCATTATCTACCTCCTGGCGAGTGTTTGATTTGTGACATCAAAAGCTTATCAAGACAAGCCTACAGAAAGCACCTCGCGTAGGCTGGGCTGAGCGTGGAGGGGAGCGATCTCGCTGGTTTGGATGGTCTCCCTTCCCAAGGGGTGGGGTAGCAGGGGTGCTTAGAAGGGTATTGACTGCCACAGCAAATTAAATCGCTGTACTGAAGAGAGCTAGTGGCCAGGGCCCGACTGACTGCTAGCTCCCCGGCTGGTAGCGTAAAGAATTTCCTGACCTGTACCCGCAGGGCAATATTGGGGGTCTGGCCGGCCGGACAGAAGGGGCTTAATTGCCATGCCTTGTTTTTTTGTTTTTGTGTGTGTGATTGAGGGTTATATGGAGGCCCTGAGTCCTCGCAGCCATCCGCTCCGAGTGGTTTGATATAATCACCATGACAACTGCAATCTATGAGCATACAAATAATAGAGATGAAATAGACAAAAGATTAGCATGCCATGAAAAGTACAATAAGTTTCTTATTTAGCATTTAGATAACTGTCTTTCCTTCGGAGCAGGCTTCAAAGTTGAACCCAGTTTAGACCAAGAGGATTAATTCTTTCTCCGGCATGCTTCATTGAATCTCTCATTACCAAACTTTGTCTGTATTGATGTTAGATTTGATTGAAGATTAGAGCATTTAGCAAATCTTGCTTTTCTGCATGTATCAGGCCTTTTCAAGCACAGCCCGCCCTGCCCAGTGGTCAATACCCTTACTTTTATCCAGTGTCTGCTTCATTTAAACTTAATCAACTCCATCAATGAACTGGAACAGGGAAACGTCCCTGCGGTGAGAATGTTGTGCTTTTCTTAGATAATTCTCTGCTCCCTTTCCCAATCCATTGGCGTTAAACCTAAAATTGCACTCTGATGAACTTAATCAATATGATAATGACAATTGGGGCTGAATAGCTCTGCTAGGGCTCAAAGTGGAAAAGGTAGATGGCTGGGCCCATTACCCAAAACAACTTCTCTTGTCTTGCCTTTTCTTTTGTGTGAGCTACTCCTATCTTTCTTTCTTTTTTTCTTTCTTTCCTTTTCCCTCCCCCTCCCTGACACTGAATACTGCTCATGCTGGAAAATGATGCATCTTGGTGAGGAAAAGTGAAGCAGACCGATTGGCTCTGTGAATTATCTGGCTTGTTGCAGTGAATTATTTGCACTGTTTCCTTTACCAGTCAACAAGTTTCTGAGGTATAGTACAGATCAATCAAAGCTGACAGAGCGCATGTGAAGCTTTTACTGTGTAAATCTGGACCTCTTGTCCTGGCTTCGTTGGCACTGGCATCTGTATATCATTTTTATACTGCTACCAGTAGAGCAATTTCAAAAGTATTTGCAAGGAAAATGTATGTCCCCATCTGTTCCTGGAATCATAAATGTGCCACTTTCGGAGGGTTTTCACTGGTAATCATATCTTTAATGATGAACAAACTTGTGATATATACCTTTCCATAAAATGGGGTTTTCTTCACTTTATTGTGATTGGCTGGGATAAATAGCTTTTCCATATGTTAGGGAGATAAAATATAAGATTAGCAGGGCTCGTTTGTTTGATCATAAACAACAGAAAAAATCATTCCAAATACTCTTTAAACAGAAACAACTACAGAATTAAGTTGCATTAATTGGCTATCTATGGCCCACCGCTAAGGGGTAAACAATTGCCTCCCTGGAAATGACATTTTAAAATAAGATTATAGTGTTTTGTTCATTCTGAATTATAATGCAGTCACTGATTTTAAATATTTGATTATTTTAATTTTTGAGGCATTTTTTTTCTTCAGATTTTTTATTTTGCAGGTTTGCTTTTGATAGCAATCTCTATAGCACAAAGGATGCTATTTAGTAAGTTGCCACGTGTATATTTAGAAAGCAGATGGGGGGAAAATGTCTTTAGCGGTCTTTGCATGCTATTGTTGTAAAGGTTCCTCAGGTAAGAGTGCTTGAAATGTAAATATTCAATTTTTAAACCAGCCAATCTTTTGCACTTGCTGGAAGTGTTGAATAAAGAATAGTAAGGGGAGTCTTTTTAATTTTGTTGCACTTCATGCTTAAGGTAAATGAAAATATATGAAAATTACAGGTGCAATTGGGAAACTTACCCAGAGTCCATGACAGTGTGTCTGTCTAATGATCGACTCTGACTGTTGTGTGAGAACCATTTTGGTTTTATTACTGGTGGTGATACTACTTTTCAACCTGGGTATGTATGCATATTTTAATATATGCATTTCTGTGTATAAAGAGCATTCTTTTCTTCAGTATTACATAGAATGTTAATGAAGACCTAAATAGAAAAGCTATCATAAATTCCAAACAGCAGTGAAAAGGACCATGAGATATGTGTTTATCTCTCTAGCTGTGTCTTTTTGTTTCTATCTATACATGATCACAGACATACACAGAGCACATGCATACATTTTCTGCTGTGATGTGTACTGATTGATACATAAGCATATGCACAGACTGTAGGGAAACATTCACTGTTTACAATGTTGCTTGGTATTTCTTACAGGACGCTGTCCTCTGCCTTGGAAGATTCAGCAGAAAGACTGGTAGCTATAGAGCACCTGTGATGGTAGACAGTATAATATACTGGAAATCATCATATAGTTCTTAAATTATGCTAAGCCAGAAATGATGTGTGCATGGTCATCACTAATATATATAATGTAAAAAGTGTACTGCATTCCCCACCATTGAATAGTATCTTTACACTATGAGATAGCTATTGAGCAACTATGAGGTCTACTGATCTCCTAATAGGTGGAGATTTGCACTCCTAACTACCATCAGTACTGAAAGAAGTTAAACGCTGAAATCCATCATATAGTGAACACCCAAGGCTAGATAAACATCTTTACACCTTTATGTAGACAAGCTGTAAACACTTCATTTTCTTTATTTTTGCAAGCATTGCAGAACCATAGAACACATTCCATTTATTTAACATCTTTGATCATCTCACCTGCATTCTGCCCTCTGATCTACCTTAGCCAAGACCACTTCTAATGCTCTACACCTCTGAGCAACTTTGAGATAGCAGACATTTTTTCCAAAAGAACCTAACATAAACATTCATTTCTCCTCCCCCCCTCTCCCCACCGAAAAAGAACCAGTGGGATTTAGAATCATACTGATGCAAAGTCCAGGATTGGCATTATTCGGTCCTGAATCAACATCAGATTTGACAAATTAAACTGCTAGGGGAAAAAAACCACTTGCTAAATCTTATTGGAAGGCTAGGATTCTGGGCCTTCTAGTGATATAGATACTGCAACTTGTCTTGTCTTGGCAGGTAACGTGATATTGGATCCCAGAACTGTGACTATCACTGTTTACAGAGAGGCTCCTTTAAATCACTTTTAGAGCTTTAAAAAGTTTTAAAACTAATTAAAAATTTTCTTTTCACCAGTAACCATAATTGTCTAGCACAACCTGCCCTCCGAGACAGGAGGATAGGGATATTTGTATCAACATAGATTTTAAATTTTAAGAGATTTCCAAAAAAGAGTTTTAATCTAGTAGTATTTGGCATGAAGGAAGCACCTGTGCTATGAAAGGGTATTGACACACTTGTGATAGTCTCCTTACCTCAGTGTTGAATCCAGAAAGGCCAATTCTGCCCCCACTAAAGTCAAGGGGAACAGGAGCTATGCTGGTGTGATTGCCATTTTCAGTACACATTATTCAGGCAACAACATTTAGTGAAAATATGGAAGGGAGAAGTGAAGTAGGAAAAACCCCATGGAAATAAGTGAAGTGTGGGCCTAATCCCCCTTCCAGCGAACTCAATGAGAGGAAGAAGATTGGAGGAATCATGTTGGACCCCTCAGTTATTTTTGTTTGTTCAGTCATACACTATAAGATTAAAATGAACCAATTTAGAGCCAAATTCTGTCCTGAGTTGTATGTGCATTGGCTTTCATTGGGTGTACCTCTGATGCCAGAATTGGGCCTTACATTTGTTTGTTTAGCTGCTGTTTGAATTTGCAACTTAATGCATTTATTAGACTGTTTTCACAGTGGACTACACTGTTGCGGTACATGTCATGCTTGTTATGTGTCTATCTAAAACTCTCCAGCGTGGTGTGTTTTAAACATTTAGGGCCAGATCCTTCATTCTCTTTAAGTTGACTTCAATGGAATTTTAACAGGAAACATGGGACAATCACATGCTAATTCTCTATTCCCTATGTTCACACGCTTGTAACTTGGCTATTTCTAAACCAAATTTTATTGGACCAGCCAAAGGCTTATTACTTAGGTACAACTCAGCTGGACATTTGCTTGAATAAAGAGTGCAGGATCAGGCCAAAGTCACTGGCAAATCTGATGTTAAAAATAAACCTGTTATTTGAATTGCCAAAACAAACAAAAAAAAACCCAGGAAGTGTTAAAATGTGAAAACACCTTTTTTTCACATTCCCAGGACCCAACCCTACAAGCACTTTACACCCGGAGCTCCCATTCAAACCATGTCACTAAGTCAATTTTTAAAAAGAGCGAAATATAATTTGTATTGATCTCTCTATATACACACACACATATCTTTGGGCTGGGAACAAGCATGTCATTTTTTTCAGAAATGTCTGTAAATAGATTTTCCTAATGAAAGTGCTTAACCTACTTAGCACCCAGCACTCACTATTTTGTGCAGCCAGCACCGTCATTGACATAAAGAGGAGGCTGGGTTGAACAGTGAATGCAGAATTGGGCCCCACAACTAATGCATAGCTTTGGTACATATCAAGATTTTACCTCACCTCCTAGGTGTTCCAGGTATGTAGATTTGATTTTTTTCTTTCAGCAGTACACTGAGAAATAGGTTATGTTTGACACTATATAGTGCTTAGTGGCTTATTGAACTGAATGTTTCTTGGAACAGCAGTGGCTCCAATTAATTCAATTGGCATTAAAATTTAAGTTAAAAACTTTTCTATTTTCTTTGTAATTCAATCCAAATTAATGCACCCTAAATTGTTATTGTATAAAGAACTAATTGCACTTTGACATTGTGCAGAAAGGGTTTCTGTTTTCTAAGTAAACAACATTGATTTAGAGACAGTGAATGTATCTTGGCATATTTAATATCCTAATGGTCTTGTTTTATTCTTGACTTTAATTTTACAGGGGATATCCCTCCTATATTGTGGAAAGAATATAAGATGAGCTTCACAATTTCATTGTGGTTGCTTTCATATGCAGGAAGCTTTTCAGTTTAAGAGAAAATCTGAATGTCACTTTCATATAACACAAATATTATAAAAGCAGTATCTGTGTGTCAGCATTTCAGTGTGTATTTTAAAGGGTAAGTAAAAACCACTTAAAACATAAATATAAATTTATTTCTTAAGATTATTGTCAAAACCCTCTTTTTTGTATGCAAAGAAAACCAAATTGGGATTAATAAAATTCAGGGGCTGTAGTTAATGCTGTTAAAAGCAGAGGGCAGACATTTACACTGCAATGCATTACTTATTAGAGAAATCCTAAACAGTTTTTTAAAAAAATATTGTACAAAAGTAATCTTAAGGAATTCAAGAAACACTGCTGCAAGCTCCTGCACTTTCTAGGCAGTTAAACCTCCCTCTGAAATCAACTGAAGCCCAGTGAAGTCAATGGGAATTTTGCCTGTGTAACAACAGCAGGATCTCCAGCCCAGAGCCTCTACAGTTAAGAGATTACTTTGAACTCGATGATTTTGTATGACTGATGTGTGAATAGAATTATTAGGTATTTTTATGGGGGTTGGAGGGATATTACAAAGAAGAGGAGGGGGGGAACATTGCATTTCCCATTCATCATTTTAAAAAAGTAATACCAAGGCTGTGACTTCACTTTTTCTTCAAAAAACATTGTGGAAAAAACTAGATGATGCCACATTTCCCAATGGCCCATCTCTGATGAAGTGATGTAAGGAATTGTATGGTCCTTAAATTTGATTCCATGGCAAAGGACTGATGACACTGCTGATATAGAATTTCATGAGAAGATTTCTCTTTTTGGCTGTCAATTACTGCTCCATCCCCAAAACTAAGGGAGTCTGCTGTTCACTGGATTTAGCATAGACTTTAGGGATCATTTCTTCGGAGTTGATTCAGAAGCAAAGCACAGAGATAAAAAGTCCTGGTGGCATTTGAAAATACCCACGTGATGGAGAAGGAAAAGAGAGGGAAATGGATGAGTCTTCTTTATGGTCAAATAGAAGACATAGGGTGAAATCCTCATCCTGCTGAAAGAGAACTTTGCCATTGACTTATCTGGGCCAGGATTCCACCTATGTTGTTTATAAAACTGGTACTATTAAAACTAGAAGCCCTGATCCTACTCCCAATGAAACCAGTGGGGAAAACTGTCATTGGGAATAGGGTCTAGCTTCAGTGTTCAAATGCCATTTGTTTCTGCTTTGAGTCAGTTTGTATGCTAGGCAAAGATCTGCAGCTCAGGGTTTTTTCCTCCTTCAAGAAGAGAACATGAATGTTTAAAAATTTATTTATTTAGAAACCATGGTCAACTCTCAAAGGAATGTTTGAAGGGCATTTACCCAGAGGAGGCGCTAGTCTCCATTTAGACATCTGGCTGATCTTTAGGCCCACTACTTAAAACCCACATTGTTTGGGGAGTAGTTTGCTACATTTTGGCCTTGCAGGGGGGTGGCCTGGCAGACACTCAGCCAAAAGTTCAGAGAGCGTACTTCAGCAGGATTATCAGCATTTTCCTTAAGAGCAGCATTTAAAATATTACAAAAGGGTGATACTAATAAAAACGCCCCAGAGATGTTACTGGTGTTTCTAGCTTGTTAATATTCTTGCTTTGGTCCATGGCTTAAACAAATCTGCCTTCTTCACAGCGACAGTGTGTTTGTGTGTCAGGAACTTCCATTTTGGTTTAATCTCTGGGGTTTCATGTCTTCAATTTAGCAGTAGAGTGTGTTGTCCTCTCCTAGGGCTGGGAATTGCAGCTCTAATGTCTCTGAAGGTCACATAATTAGTGTGAAAGGAACATGCAGACTGACAATTTAGGGAAGGAATGCAAAATAGCTTCCTCTCAGAAATATTCTCTTCTCAAACCACTGCTGGCTTCTTAGCAGCCATGGGGCTCTGGAAGGCTTGCCCAGATCCACTAGAGTTTGTCTTTCTTTCCCTGGAAATGCTTTGGAACCCTTTGGTTCCTTTTGTTGCAGACTTTGATGAAACTATGATAATGTGACAAGAGGCCAGGTGTGCCCCATCCCTTCTGAGGCCTGCCAGAACTTTATCTATACAGCTGGCCAGGAAAGACTCTAGGCAGAAGTTTCCAACTACAGATATGCCACCAGTGCTGGTGCTCCGGGCTGCCATCACAGCCAGTGGTGGGCCTTTGTTCTTGGCCTCTGTTCTTGGCCTCAGTGCCCCATCACCTGTATGCCCCCCATTCAGTGCTGCCATCTAGCTACTCAGCCTTCTGTGCAGCTTGGTTTCTCTGGTGATACAGGGAGGAGGCCAAATTTAGAGTTGGGATAGGGAGAGGTAGGGTGGAAGGGAAGCACTGTAGTCATCTTCAGATTAGGGATTATGACTGGAACCTTGACTGTCCCTTTGTCTGCTCCTTCAATAACTGTAGAGTGATTTCTTTCATGCCTCTCTGTAAGTATGGCGCACCCTTTCTGAACAGATCCATAAGGTCACAGTCCTCTCCTCCTTCAAATCCCTCCTCAAGTGACACATCTTCTGACTGCAAGCAATCGGCCAGTTGGTGATCAGTAGGGTTAGAAACAAACCCAACACAGAAAGGGATTTCATAGATTTTAAAGCCAGAATGGACCATTAGATCATCTAGCTTGAAACCTCATGTATATCATAGCATTTCTTCCAATTTCTCCTATATTGAGCCCAG